>NC_079241.1:620898-1241796 GCF_028009165.1 Akanthomyces muscarius
TCTTCCTCCATTTCTTCTCCCTCCGTCCCGCTGTCGATTTCTAGATCAATTTCATCTTCTGTTCGTGCAACGCGCTGACTGAGAATTTGAAAGACTCGAGGCCCAATCTCTGACTTGTAACGCGTTTCCATTGTTGCTGTTGGCGGTGCATGGCAATTTGTAGTTTTTGTAACGATGTTGGGGGGTGGGGAGCGAAGCTTAGTTGGGTGGCTGCGGAGTTGATGTTGGCTCTGCACATTTCTGTCATTGCAGGAAATGACGAGGCTGCAAACCCCCTGTAACAACGGCTTCAGTGCATCCAATCATTATACAAAGCTCCACAGTGTGGATATTTTCAGAGGAGTCTTCTACTGACTTTCTGCTTTTGTGCAATTGCCTCGACTGCGGCGGATACCCAAGATTGAGGGCCATGAGGGTCGACTACGAGCAAGCGTGACATGGCTGCCTCCGGAATACTGCTTTTGGCTAGTACATGGTGATGATAGCCCTTGGCACGAGCAATTTGCAATGATACTTTCGTGACTCTACACTCCAAGGCTATGGTAAGTTGCTTTCCTGTGTTAATGCACGCTGCCTACACGCCTCTCTCGCGCCCGTTGGATCCTTGGCCTCCGCTTGTTGCTATGGGCATCAGATAACCCTCAATGACACTGATAAAATGATCTTCAGCTTCTGGAAATACCAAGTTCCGGATTTATTCACTCGTATATGCCGGTAATGCATCGGCATTCCGTCACTGTTGTCTCTGTAGTCCGTTGTCTGTGCCTCTGTGCCTCTGTGGGCACTGTTGCGTCAGCCAACATAGCCTCGTAGCGCACACTGCCGCCCTCAGTGTTTCCCAAAACGGCCATGCATGTCGCCGCGGTTTCTGTGACTCTTTTGCGGCAGAACCTGCGGGCGGCAGCCATCGGCGGCGGTATCCTTGGGGGCCAGCGAGCTTGCGTCACGTTGCACAGCCTGATGAGGTTCTGTCTGGCGACGAGTGGCTACTGCTCTGAGCAGAAATGCCGTCGCCTCCTCTACGTGTCAATTGCGTAACTAAAATTGAAAATCATCCCTATGCGCGGGCGCAGCACCAACCACAGAACACGCAAACGCCTCAAGCTGACCTTAAAAGGCATGGGCTTGCGTGTCGCCCGCCATATTGCATACAAAAGCAACTATACCAAGAGGGAAAATTTACAAAAGAAGGTGCAGTACTTCTAGCTTTTACAGTAAAAACCCGAAATGTTTCACCTGGACTTTCGTTGGCGCAAACTGATTGCCGGGTTTGGCTACTTGGCGCACCACATGCTAGTTCGCTGTCGCCTGCAACGCCTCATGGCTTACACCATTTCGCTCATTTGCCGGCGAGTTTCAATAGAATTAATTGTTGGCTTGAAAGTTTTTATATCGAATGGCAAAATCGGTCAAGAGTTTCATTACACGAATGTTGTGCTTAATAAATAGGTGGTGTGATATGTTCAGGGTATCAGATATTCGGTCGGCCGACTTCACCAGCCGCAGATATGCTTCCTTTCCTCCGTAAATCGCCCGCTTTCAGCTGCCGCACTGCTTGATAAGATCTGTCCAGTTCATTTTCAACCGCACAGCGTATACGCAGAGCAGCAACCGCAGGCCACACGCTCCTCTCACCGCGCAGTATCCAGTAGTTGAGCGCCTCCCGTGTCGGCGTTTCCAACAGTCGCACAAAGTCACCAGCAGTAACTTCAGGAACCAGGGTCATGGCTGCGGCCGGAATCTGCTCGTCGACAAGGAAGCGCCTTATGCTTCCAGGCAATAAGCGGAGCGTGTCAAGCTGACGGAGGCGATGCCGAACCTCAAGACCAACCATGCGCACTAACGAGGCTGATAGCTGAGTCGTTTTGCTTCGAGTTTCAACGAGAGATGGCCCGTGCATGTCGGACTGGAGAAAAGGAATCAAATACGGCCGAGCTTGGCTGACGATGAAATGATTAACGTTGAATAGTTCCGAAATGCGTTGAAGGGGCGAGTCGCGGTCCGAGTACGACATGTGAGACCAGTGATGAAAGTCTGTCGTGTTGGCAGGAGCCCAAGGTCCGACGTTGCCGTGCGCGTCTTTGCAGAGAATGGTTGCTTTCCTCCGTCCATACAAGGCCGCTGATGATGCATTAGATGCGACAGCAGCAGTCCAAATAAGCTACAAGAGGCAAACATTAGCAGACTTCATACTCGCATGACTCTAGTGTACTTACCACATTAGGAGCGGTGATGTAGTTGAGTAGCGTGGGGACCCCGCCTTGTCCTTCTGTTGCGACTGTAATATTCAAGATTCGTTTGCTATAGTTATAGGCCTCCTCGAACGTCAAGTCTCCGACATTGGCGCGGACACAGTCTTCGAGCACCGAAACGTCGAGAAAGTAGCCTTCTCGAGAAAAGCGGCGTATGCGTCGTACCAGCGTACTCCATCTTGATTTGAATGTCTGTGGAGATTCAGAGCCATCTGAAAGCTTGTTTCTTGAAGCAAAGGCGCTCAAGTCAATGCCATCGCCGTTCAGTACACCAGGCAGCTCCTCCTCCGTGTGGATGGCCACGAGCGAAGCAATCAGGGCGCCGGTTCCGGTTCCCGTTATAATGCGCGGTAGCAGTCCACGCAGAAACAGTGCCTTCACAACGCCGAGATGGCACATGCCAAAGATGGCGCCACCTTGCAGAACGAGAGAGCTTCGACCGAAAGCCTGTCGCGTGTCGTGGATAAAGTCGAGTTTCATCTGGTTCGTCAACGAGCCTCCGATGGAGTGGACCGCGGCGGATGCATTGGTAGGTAGTGTGCTTATATCTTCAACTGTTTCGGCAACCTGCGTGATGTACTCTTCAATAAGATACTTGGTTCCAGAAAAGGACCGGTTATATAATTTCGGTACGGTCAAGTTGCCAAGGTTTCGTACGAGACCGGATCGCAGCAGATTGACAAGCTGCTGAAAGTCATTGTCCTCCCTGGCTATGGCAAGCGAGTTGAGTCGTTCCGTGATGAGTCTCCAGTCATAGTACTTTGAAGTTGGGTTATTCCGCCTGGAGGAGGCAAGACTTGTCAGTAGGTTCTCAAAGGCCGGCGAGGGATCGTCGAGGAACCTACCATAGGTCAAGACCGAGCAAGTTATCTAGGTGTAAAGCTGCTTCCTCCCAGTCTTCAAAGGCTTCCGCATGACGAAGAAGTTCGAGCCACAGGTCGATCGGGTTCTTGCGAGTGTACCATCCGAACAGTTTCTGTGTCGGCGTTAGAGCGACCGTCATGGTGGAAACACATGTGGCGGGGTTTGAGAACGACGAGTTGCTGGTGGAAGAGGGAAGATGGGAAGAATATCTCACCTTGCGCCAGAAAGATACCACCTCGACAATCACCCCCCAGACGGCGAGCAATGCGCCAAACATGCCGAGGGAGCGTTATCACAAGCAGGGTCGGACGGTGCTGGCGGTGGGTCGGAGTCAAGTCGAGAGCGTGAGAACGGGAGCTAGGCGATCGCTCTAGAGAGCGGATGCAACGCCAGACTGGTGTTCAATTCGGGCATTGGGCCACGCCAGACGGACTAAAAAGTGAACGTGCTCCCTTGACCAGGTGTACCTTGGAGTGGTGCAGGTGAAATGGATGTGCATGACGGCCCGCCACGCCGCCTCGATGAGTCTAGCAAGCATGTGACAGCGGCCAGCTCTGGGGAGGTCGGAGGCCCCACCAACCATTGCGTTTGGACGAGCAGCAATCCACGCGACAAGTTATTAGTTGTGAAAAGGTTTGGATTTCGATTGAGTGATGCATTGGAAATTAAATGTTCAATAAACTCCATAAAGATTCCCATTCTTGAATTTATACAGCCGCATGTTGCGTTGCCATGGAACGAAATGCATGGCCAATTCCGCAATCATTCGTCGTCATCGTCCACAACGTTGCGCCGTCTGGCTCGCCCGGACATTTCCACTACCTCGTCGCCTGAGGCGTCCTCATCATCAGAATGGCGAGTTCTACGCTTCTTCGACTTGCGACGTCTATGATCGTCCTCGTCGTCATCCAGCAGCTCTTCCTCCTCTTCAGCGTCACTCTCCATCTCCTCGTCGTCGCTGCCGACGAGAAAGCCATCATCCATGTCGTAGTCTTCCTGCCTCCGAACACCCTGCGGCAGATCGTCATCAGAATCATACTCTGGGTTTCTGCGTTTAGGCTTCGAGCCAGGCATGCCTCTCTTCCGCCCGGATCCGGCTCCTCGTCTGCCGCCCTCCAGGTCGCCAATCGAGAGGCCACCGCCTCTGCTGAATCGTCCGAGGCCATCCATCTTGGCAGCCGCATTTTCGCGACGTCTTTGTGCCTTCATGCGTTCCTTTTCTGCCATTTCAGCTTCCTTCTTTTGTAGTTCTGGGTCTCTGGTTGTGCGGATAATCATGTCGTCTTCGTTAGCAGTCTTGCTAGCCTGCTGCATGCGCTGAGCAAGGATAGCGAGCGCATCGTCACCACCACCCTTGTTCGGTCGCACATTGAATTGTTCAGCAACATGTCCAACTGTCATCAGCAGGTTACTGCTCAATTCTGCAGCCGCAGCGTAATAGTGGCCGTCCTTGAGTTCATCGTATGGTTGACCAGGCGCTGGTGCCAGAGACTTGGTCTGGATCTCAAAGTGCTCGCCGCCGATACCAATGGTTATAGATCCGTCATTCCATCGGTAAACGTTGGCATTGCTGTGAAGGAGACCTGTACTCTCGTTTCGGCGTACTCGTGCAACATGAGCCGGGTGCTCTTGCTTGGCATTGGCGGTATCGAATGCGGTAGGCTCGAACTTCTCAGCAACGTATTCCTCGGGCATGACCTTGATGAATTTTGGGACGCGCATGACGCGGAGCTGGTTGATTATTAGCTTTTAACCCGATGGTTTTACGGATCGCAGTTTTCTCACTATATTGTCCTTGGGCTTGGGAATTCTGTGGCGGTAGGCCTGCACAGCCATGACGACCTTTTCCTTCGTTTCATGCTGGACTTGATTATCGTCATCGTCGTAGCGCCGGCGGTCACCTGTGTCGTCCGGGTCTGAGGCCAGGTCGTCGTCGTCGTCGTCGTCGACTATGCGAGGCGCGGGCGAACCAGCATCATCCTCATCACCAAAGAGGTCATCACCACCTTCGTCGATTTGGTCAAGAGGATCCTCAGAGTCAGACATTGTCACGGAGGTGTCGCGATCGCCACGGTATGGCTTTCGAAGGGACGCGACGGTGTTGACAGTTGCGCGGCTCCACGGCTTGAAGCTGCTGAGAAGGAGGCTAGCTGGTCCTCAGATTTCGTAGCGCGCGCATCGGACGGTGCTAGGAGAGCCTGTACCAGCCACACCTGAGTGGGTCTGTTGCCGGGTGGGCAAGCCAAGCTGGTGGTGCACATGTACTACAGACACCATGTAGCTTTGAAACATTTTTGCAAAGGCTACGGAGTACCGAATTGAGGTCATGAACATGAGCAGACAGTTATCCGCTCAATAATTCGTGCAATAATCCTCCAGACACCAGCATTGCGCAGCATTATTCCAGGCTCGTGGCGCACAGCAAACCTGTGACAAGCTGGCAACAAGTGGCGCGAAAGCGTGGTACCTGGCAATCTCCCACGTGGCGGAACAAATATTATCCGCCACTGCCACACTGACGTTCGCAGCCCGGCCGACGTGGTCAGCCACTAGCAGCCTCTGTGGCTCCCCAGCCACGCCCTTTTCGCTGTAGTCAGTACTTGGCCGCCCCTCGACGCCCGACTTTCCAACTTGCTGCTGTCACCATCGTTACCTTGCATTCACGCTTCGCGCCTTTCCCCTCTGCGCGTCCTTCGCTTTTGTCGCGAGCTGAAGTATTCGCCTCTGGCGACCGTATTTCATTGCTTCTCGACTTTGCGCGCCCCAGACTTCGCTTTTTGCGCGTTTTATATCCGCCAACACGTTCGCGCCGCTTGTTTACCCACCGACCGACGCGGACTGCCACGCTTCGTGTTTCCCGCCCGGACCGCATTTTCCAACCCTCGATACCCGCCACTATCACTACTTTGCTCTCAAGTTTGATCGACTCGCTTCCATTCGCCCATTCTTTTACCCTGTGTAAGGCGCCATGTTTTATTCAGAGACCCTGTTGCAGAAATCCGGGCCTTTGGCCCGGGTCTGGCTCTCGGCCAACCTCGAGCGCAAGCTCTCTAAGAATCACATCTTGCAATCCAACGTCACGGACAGTGTCGAGGCCATTATTACGCCTAATCAGGCGCCGATGGCTCTCCGTCTCTCCGGACAGCTTTTGCTTGGTGTCGTCAGAATTTACCAGCGCAAGACGCGTTACCTGCTCGACGATTGCAACGAGGCTATGATGAAGATTAAAATGGTGAGTTAATGCACGCGTCTAATTAAGATTGTAGACCTACTAATTCGATATCAGGCCTTCCGCTCCAGCGGCAACAATGATCTGGCATCTAATCTTCAGATTTCCAACCGCGAGTCTTTGCTTCTGCCTGATCGCATCACGCCATATGACAACCTTGACCTTCCTCCCCCCCCGGACGCCTCATGGCTTCTCTCGCAAGTAGACGATGTCACTGCAACTCCTGTCGGCCGCAAAGGCCGAACAAGTAACCGCGATATCAACCTCCAAGAAGATTTCGACAACAGCCAATTTCTTAAAGGGCCGGGTGCCCTCGATGACGACCTGATGCCTACCATGGACGATCTCGAACTTGATCTCGATTTTGGTGATCTCGAGGGCGGCGTTAGCAACATCGAAATCGGTCGAGACGCTCCTGCTGCCCGGGATGTTGAAGACGACATTTTCAGCGACATGGAAATTGCCGTCGGCAAAACTGCCGATGGTCCTACTGCACTCGACTTGGATCCCGACAGCATTCACATTATTGACGGCGATGGTGACCTGCCCATGCTTGATGGTGATGATTTTGGTTTTAACCCAGAAGACATGTCGAACATGCGCGATCTTTCTGCCCTGCCACAGTCTCATCGTGCAAGAATTTCAGAATCGCCTTTGTCAGATATTGACGAGCACTTCGCCAGAGAGGTAGCGGAGCACTACGCAAACAACACAGACATGTATGAGCCTGCCGATGAAACAGAAACGACGATTGTTCGCCGCCCTGCACAGCGCTCCAGAAGGCAAAAGATTCTCATGCCAGACGAGGAAATTGCTCTCTCCAGCAGTCTTATCAAGCAGCAGCAAACCAACCGCGAAAACATCATCAAACCAGCCCGATATGTTCCTCGCGACCCGGTCATGCTCGCCCTCATGGATATGCACAAGAACGGTGGCTTCGTATCATCCATCATGATGGATGGCAGAAGCTCTGCTTGGGCACCTGAGCTGCGTGGAATGCTCACACTGGATATGCTACGCGACGACCTCAAGAGAAAACGCGATAGCGGTATTGCGGATGTCGATAGTGAGCGCGGTGCTGCCAAATCGCCTCGTCTAGAGTTTGACGATGATACCAACCTCGGACTCGGCAACAACTTTGGTGACAACAGCGTTGCTCCTGACGGCACCATCATTCAAATGGATGATGAGGGCTTTGAACCTGGCGTCGAAGATACTGGTTTCCCGAGCTTCGAGCAAACAACAATGCCCATTGTACACCCTGAAGAAAGCGGGCCCGTATCTCTCGGCACTAAGCACGCCGTTCACATCTTGCGGGATCTGTTTGGATCAGAGGCTGCCCATAGCGCCGAGAAGCGTACCCAGTCAACGGTGGTCTTCCAGGATCTTCTGCCTGAGAAGCGCACCACCAAGGCTGAAGCCACGAAGATGTTCTTTGAGTGTCTCGTCTTGGCCACTAAGGACGCCATCAAGGTCGACCAAGGTCCGGAGCTCGGGGATAACATCCGCGTGCGCGGCAAGCGTGGTCTTTGGGGCGAGTGGGCTGAGAGAGAGGCTGGCGGTGAAATTGCTCACAACGATAACGAATCGGCGCCTATGGCTGCTCAGCCTTTGGCCGTCGGCGCTTAGACGACGGGCAAGAAAACTGTTTGATTTTTTTGGGGCATTGTTTTCCTGCTTTCCGTCTGGCGTTGGACTTATCATTGCGAGGGCTGGCTCTCCTCTTCATGGCTGGCTCGGCTTCACTTTTCTCTTCTACAATAGTGTAGGACTTTGGGATATTGCGCATTTTCTTTTTGTTCTTGTTTGGTCTTGTTGGATTTGATTTTTGTTTTTGCTTGACATGAGCACGCGCACACGAAAAGGCGAACAGGATACCTGATCCAATGGCGTTGACGGCGTTGACTTTTGGCTGGATACCATTTGAGCTTGGAGGCACACATCCCAGGCCGGAGCTTGGGAAAAATTCGATTGATTGGAAATCATCTTGTAAGAAACATTCATGTTAGATGAATTGCCTGGTTCGGCTTGAGTATTAATTAGGCTTTGAATGATAGCATGTTTAAGTAGACTCGGGTCTTCTCCTTGACTCTTGTGATAGTTGTGAATGAATGGCGAGGGCATATACCCGCCCATATCGAGACGGGTGTCTATGTTGAACTTACGATTGGTCTTCATGGACTCTTTTATGTCTAGAGAAGCTGCGTCGACTATGACGCTCCAGCAAAAGGGGCCAGGAAACCGCTTCGGCGAGCCTGCCCCTTGCTTATGTAGCAACTTCTTCAATGGATGCAACTTCGTCAAGTTATTGAAAGGTGTCGAAATGCGTGCGTATGCAGCAATGTATACTTTGTCAAAACTTTCTTTCTTCGGACTATAGCGCCTTGGTAACCATCTTCAGATTACAGCCATGGTCCGGCACATGTAATGACTGGCTAATTTTTTGGCCGGACAAGTATAGTGTACTTACTCAATCGGCGACAGGTACGAAGAGGGAATTTCCGTCGAAATTGATTTGGTGGACTGGGCTGTCGCACTGCAGGTCAAACTCGCCAGAAGGCCTCTCAGTTACTGTGGCGGCACTAACACAAAGCCCATGAGGAGATGTAGCCTCAGCCTGTGGATTCATCAAAGGCTGCCTACGCACCCACATAATTATGGCCTGTAAGAATAAGAAATAAATGCAAGTATGAAGAAAAGCCGATTTCTTCTGTAAATTACCTATATAATTGGACTTGGGAGCAGTGAATGTGTCAGGCGAGCGGCCCGATACCCGCAGCAGGTGGCAAGCCGTTACTACCCCACCCACCATGTCAATGTCGCCTCACGACTCGTTTTTCCCATCAAGACGACGTCACCTCATCAACTGTACATGCGAGCTATACAGAGTGCTTCATCGGCCTTCATCGAATTCTTCCAACTAGCCTTTTCCACAACCACTTATTTGCCTGCTCTACCTCTAGCGGAGTAGGGCAAGGCACGCTGTCTTACGGCGTCCTTTAGCGACCACATGGCGGCCATAGAGCCCGAGCCGCAGTCGCAAAGAAAATGGGTGCCTGCCACGGTCGGCATCTGCCACTGGCAGACGGCCACTGATAGGGTAAGATCCTGGCGATGATGTAACGTGATCCATGGATACATCTAATATGGAGGCCGACAGTTTGGTCCAGAAGCAAAAGCGGCCATTCGCGATCGCGAGCGAGTGGCTCTTGGGCTTCATCCTTTGGGCCACGATTCCCCATTTTTATGGGCACCGGAGATACTTGACGACGAGAACGTCGTCAGCTATTCCATCCATAAAATTGTGCCTGCACCGCAGTGTTATCGCAATAACTTGACGGCTCTATCTCAGGCATACAACGTCTGTCACGGTGCTTCCAACGCTGGACGCATCACGCTGACTTCGTTATAGCTATATTTTGTCGCCTACCAGAGCCAGATCTTCGTTTACGTACCGCGAAGTATAGCGAGACAGCGTCTCCCCAGGCATCCTGATTGCCGGCTGCGCTGCGAGCCCAGCAGTGTCGCGCCTTACATTGGGGGGTATGTGGATCGAGTAGTGCCTCATTCCATCAACAATCTCACGACCGGCTTCTTAGGAAATGAAGAGGTTGTTGCTGCATGCTGCGATGACGGAGAAGTCTACGCATACTATACAAAAGAAATCGCCGACTGGATATCTTTGCAAGAAAAGTCACCGCTTGCACATCCGAGAAGGCCAAAAAGATGCCAATCCGCATCAACAAAGCCACCAACTCAGTTCTTTCGGGAGAATGTAGGAGTTTCTGCGTGGGGCTTAGCAGTTCACCGGCAGTCGCGTCTCATCGCCGTCAGCTCTAACCGCCGGGAAGTGACTGTGTTTGCTTTTGCGTTGCAAAATGCTCCAAGACATGGCGAGCGGCCTGAGCAGCATCATCCGGCATGCGATGGACCGGCAGACTTTGTACGAAGTCGGACTAAAAGCTGGCGAATTGTGCTGGCACTCGGTCATCATGCAAATAATGTTCCTAATGTATGCTTCATAAACGACCAGGAAGGTGAAGCGGAAAAGGTTTCTGCAATCGACATTGATGGGTTTACCTGGATCGCGGATATATGGAATGCTGGTCGGCCAGTCATATGCATTGGACCATCAGCTGGCTCGCTACGGCGCAGCGAGGAAAGCATCGGAGATTCTTCTCGGTATGTTCATTCCCGACAGTGGTGTGTATGATCTAACAATGTTTCTTTAGTGGTTGGGGAGTTTTAGCTTTGCCCGACGAGAGCTTCCTGACCGTAGATACCCTGGAAGAGCTCATTGGTGGCAAGCCTCGTACAATACTCCCTACTAGTAAAGTATGTTCGCAGCCAATGGCAGATGTTGAGCCATGCGTTCGAGCCGTCCCTGAAAATCCCTGCCCGGAGCTTGATTCTGGCTTAGATCGCGCCCACCATCTACATATAATCCTGCCGGGCCAGAATGCTCTTCATGCGATAGCAAACCTACTTGGAAATGAGAATGATCAACTCGGAGACGAAACAGATGAAGAGATACTAGGTGGCGAGGGGTTTGATGAAGAAGAGGAGGACGAAGAGGAAGATGACGATGACGATAATGATGTCGAAGAAGACGACGAAGGTGACGATGATAACGGCGAAGATAGCGATGCAGGCGCACACGATCAAGAGGATGACGACGAACAGGACCTCGAAATTGCTCAGGTAGAAAACGCGGAAGACGTGGACATGGACGACGAATCTGACGTGTCTTGGGTGGGCGACAATTTCATAGAAGAAGCGATCGTTGATGATGTCGTGGATCAGGCCGTGGCACATATTGGGTCTGTTCAGCCGGTCACCTCTAGCGGGCTGGTCACAGCTTACGGGTTTTTCAACAAACGACGTCTACCGGCTTCTCCCTTTGCGGTAAGTGCGTCTAGGAAAATGAAGGAAGGCTGTGCTCTCTCTAAACAATTGCAGGCTACCAAAGGGTTGGGTTGGCATGAAATGGGCGAAAAGTTGGTCTACTTTCCGCACTCGGGTCGCATTGCACCTATACCGCAAGAGGCGCATTCGTTGGCCAAATTTCTCAAGCGACCACGGGAGGTCAGCGACTCTCTACGTGCCAACCTAGACTCCATGTCAAGGGGCTACCATCTCGTGCGCATGTATGAAAAAGACCTGGAAATGAGAAGTCTTCAGACGAATGATCTTGGCGACGAAAAGGAGATTGGCATTCACTGCCCCAACGTTCTCACTTTTGGGAGCTTTCCGGACCGGAACCTGCGGCCCTACTTCAGGGCCACCAGCAGGCTGAGCATGGTCATGCACGTACCAGAGCTGTCACTTGTGATTATTGGGTCGCCCATGGGCAGAGTGCTTCTCCTCACGCCAACTCGCCTCCCAAGTCCGCAGAGTGCAGGGCCTGGCAAGCCTGGGTACTGGAGCCATGGACTTCGAGTGGAGTGGGTGCTGCCTCGCACGTCGGATGACATCTGCCATGGTCAGCATAGAAGACCGCTGCACGGCGTCGCAGTAGGGCCTGTGCAGGATGAGCGTGGTATAGGCGCACTGGGCTCTGATCACGCTTCCATCCCACGCCGGTATCGTTTGATGCTGCATTACCGGAATCACGACATTGCAACTTTTGAAATTACGAGACAAGAACAGACAGGAAAGCTATGCATCTTCTGATTTACCTACCATTGGGAAATGAGAATGATGCACTATTGGCTCTCGCGGGCCTACTGCTGCTGTGAACCTCTGAGTACTCGCCGATGGCGCGAGCGATTCGCTTCACTATAGTCTGAGACAGCTGTCTATCAAAGTGACAACAAGATAGGAACTTCTAAGCGATGTAGCAGAAATGAAGTCACTCAAATCAGTTCTACCAAGTCAATGCGACGGAAGATGACAGGGCTGTTCGCAATCGCCATGGTGCTGAGCAATCGCCAAGGCGACTAAGGAAAATTGAGGCGGTGATATTATACCGGTTTAAGTGTGCTTGCGACGGTCCAATATGAACAAGTCTACGGATACAGATATTGCCAAGTTGAACCGTCTCTCTTTGCAACAGAGCCAGCGCATTGCTTTATCGCTGGCGACAAGCCGCTCCGATGACGGATCCGGGACCCTGGGCCAGCAGTGGGAAAGGTTTATGTATGTTGCGAAATCAGTGAAACTGCCGCATCGTGATTGGCTGAGCGCCGCACTGATAAGGCTGGGCCAAAAAGGGCAGGGGGCGGCGGGGGTGTGGTGTGATGCTAGTGAAAAAAACCTTGGGAGATCTGGGTGCTTTTTGGGGTGCAGCCAATCTGGGAGCCGCGTATTTTGTCCTTTTCTTTTTCTGCCCTGGCAAGCAAAGCAACGACCGGGAGGGACCGGGTCGGACACTCTGAACGGCGCGCATGTGATGAAGGAGACTCTGCGCGCGACCATGCTGTTACCCGCCTAAGAACAATGCCGAACTCGCTTGACTGTTGATTATTATTCTTTTCACCTGTTGGGATGTTCTTGTGTCAGGGCGCATTCAGGGAAAATGATGGTTTTTCTCTCTTTTGCACTTGGTGCGTGTCGGAAGGAAGTAAACTGTTATCCGTACATGTGCAATGATGACGATGTGCGACCGCAACCCTGGCGAGCGAACTCTACGGGCCGACGATCACTGTCGAGTCGGCGTCATGCCGCCCGAACTACTGCGACATAGCTGGGGGTGCTGGTACATGTCACCAAGCACGACAACGATCTTCGTCCGCAGGGCACCTATTCAAGCACATGCCAGTGGCCAGCGCCGCCCCAGCGGAAACTCTGTTCCCTTCCAATTGCATGGCAATGTTAACCACCGGGCAAGAAATAGTCGGTGCTTCTTCAGCTGTGCCCAAACGGCCAGCCACCAGTCAGCCTCGAAATTACAGGAATTGATTCAAGAAGTCGAGCAATTCCAATGTGTTTATGCAGCCGAACCTCGGATGATGTCCTTGGGCCAATTAACTGGGAGGCGCGGCCGTGGACGGGGACAGAGCTGCTTGGCTTCCTATTGGCGCTCAGGAGCAGCCTATCTTTGGCCATATCTGCAAATAGATTGATTGGCCCGATACAGTCGGTGGTGTGTAGGGGGGGTGTGGCCGTTGTCTGGGGGAAGCGGGGATGCCGGCTTCCCTCTTGTGTGCACCCCGCGCTCGGCTCGTCTTTTCTCTCTGCGAAGCATTGCGAAGCATGATTGACTGGCCTCCAATACGTAGAAGTGACGGGCAAATTCATTGTCCAGCTCTTTACGGCTGAAGTGCTGGGATTGCAAACTATGCTGGCTCAAGCCGTAACTACTGCGCACTCTGTGGTTTTTTTTATGAGACAAGCAATTAAAATGGTAGTACTCAGTTGGCTGCCGCATTGCCGGACCAAGGTCCCTGCCTGCCACATCAAGACATGGAAGAGCAGACATGTCAAATCTGCCCCGACATGCCCAAAGCACACGACAAACCCCAGAGTCGCATGCCGATGGAGGACTACTGCCAGCGTGCCCCGTTGCCTACTCCAGGCTCTCTAATCGTCTCTGCGCGTCAGCTCTCTTATCGGGAGAGCCATCGTCCAAAAGGAAGGTGCCCGTAGTACACACGGCGTGTGTGTACCTGTCGATGCAAAGCCCGTTGATAGACAAGAATGTGCATTATCTTGTCAGAAGTGCCTGATAGACTCGTCCCTTCTGCAGAGAGGGAGCAAGAAAATTATAAAAAGGCCATGAGCCCGTCCTCGCCGTTCCGCTCGAGACAGGATGGTGTAATCGTGCACAGAGTGGCAGCAGCGAGCGATGCGACTCTTCCCAGACACTTGAACGGCAGCGTCCTGCCGCGACAAGACACCGATTGATGCTAGGCAACTCACTTTGCTCAAACTTCTTGGCTTTTGGGATTCGATGGCGTCAACCAACGCCCAGGCCTTCCAAGCTGAGCTTTTTGTCTGGGGAATTTTCCATTTCATTTGACCGACGCGACCGCGCCATCCGCAGAGAAATTCATCACGGTATACCACTTCTGTCCTTGTCTTTTCGTCGTCTATGCCGCGCAACCCAATCCCTCCCCCAATCAGGAAAATGCCCTGAAGACTCGAGAAAGAGAGAGATAACGGGTGCGGGAGGACGAGGGTGTGGCGTTAGCACAATCAGCAAGCCCACTTTGGGGGTTTCAATTCTCAGCCTCCTCCACGCCTTGAACCTTTATCTCAGTCGTCCTTTACTTCTTATTAGTGTTATCTCTGGCTTTATCATCAGCCTTTGCTCTTACAGTTCTCCCCCCCCCCCCCCCATCCATCCTCGTGCCTGTTAGTTTTCGTCGGTCCCCGACCGCTAGCACGCCCATTTCTCGGGACGCCGCTGGGCTCGTCCGCTATCTATCCTCTGCGTTGCCTATCAATGACGGTGGGCTGCTTATTATTGGGCGCCTTCTTTTCCTGTCGTTTTGTCGCTGACACCGGCTTCGGTCTGGGTCACCCTCCATCCCCAGCTCAAAGCTGAGATCGGCGCTCTCTCTCTCTCTGTCGTGCTTTCAATTGAACAACAAAGACAAGCACATAGATGGCGAAATCGTACTCTGTAGGAGAAGAATGATCGAGGACAAGGATCAGCATCTCGAAATAGTCATTGTCTCATTCCATCATTTGGCGCTACGATGCCAAGAGAGCATGTCTGTAACCGACACGCGCACAAGATACGAACAGTCCACATGTCCTTTGTCCCCAGTCCGGCTCGGCAGGAGTGGGAAAGCAGGGGTGTGCATTCAAAGGGGGAAAAAAGTAGAATTAAGCCTTTCTGGGAAGAGCCACACCCAAATCGCGCATTACCAGTAGCCCAGAGGCCTGCCAGAAAAAAACCCCAGACCATCGTCTTATCTATTGCCCTGCGATGGCCCCGACCAGCAGGAAAGAATTGGAGCCCCCAGACAGACCCTTGGGTACCGGAAGCAAGAGAGAAAGGATATGCATCGCCCTCCTCGTCCCCCAGTTTTTTTTATTATTATTATCGGTAGCGACTCGTCGGCGCGCCGCTGCTGCTGTGGTCGTGCACGCCCTCCCCGTCGGTACTTCGGGCGGCGGCGCACCCTCGCCAGCTCGCCTGCGGTTGCTCGCTGCCACTCTTCTTTTGAGTATTATAGATAACGATTCAGTTTGTGCCTGTCTTTTTCTTCCTCCGTGTTTCTCCTCTTTTTAGCCTTGGCTTCTCCCCTTTACCCCCCTGCGCAACTTCAGCTCGCCTTTTTTAAATACCTTTGCATCTCCTCCCGACTTGCTGCTAGCTCTGGTCGTGGTCCATCTTGCTCTTCCTCAACCTTGTACTAGCGACTCCAAGTCTCTTTGTCGGGTAGTACGCTCGCCCTTTGCGATTGAACATTTACTCGACTTGCCTGTTTGCCGTTCTGAAACAGTAAAAGGCAAAGACTCTCTGGTGCTGTGAACGCCACTGGCCAAATACCATCTCGGTCTGCGCGACCATTGACACCGAACTTGCTCGTCCTCGGCTCCACGATTGTCGCATTTCATCATGTCCTACGCACATATTGGCCCTCCGGTGCCTTTCAACGGCACCGATGAGCTCACCGGTGGTGATGCCAGTAAGTATTTGCGAGAATCATCGTCAAAGGCACCGACAGCTGACTCGGCAATCCTGCCATAGCCGAAACAAACCTTAACCAATGGTACCAGTCTGGCGACCAAGCATTCATCCTCCTCAGCGCGTGCCTCGTGCTTCTCATGGTGCCGGGCATTGCCTTTCTCTACTCCGGCCTCGCCCGTCGCAAGTCCGCCCTGTCCATGCTGTGGGTTGTCATGATGTCCTTTAGCGTCATCGTCTTCCAGTGGTACTTTTGGGGCTTCTCGCTCGCCTTCTCGCCCACCTCGACCAACGGCTTCATCGGCAACATGCACCACTTTGGCCTCAAAAAAGTCCTGGCCGCGCCCTCGCTCGGCTCGCCCCTCATCCCCGCCCTGCTCTACTCCTTCTACCAGATGATGTTCTGCGCCGTCACGGCCGCGCTGACGGTCGGCGCCGTCGCCGAGCGCGGCCGCGTCGTCCCCGGCATGGTCTTTACCTTTTTCTGGGCCACCCTCGTCTACTGCCCGCTCGCCTACTGGGTGTGGAATCCCGACGGCTGGTGCTTCAAGCACGGCGTTATCGACTACGCCGGCGGCGTCCCCGTCGAGATCGGCTCCGGCGTCTCGGCCCTCGCCTACTCGTGGGTGCTCGGCCGCCGCAACGAACGCATGATGATGAACTTTCGACCGCACAACATCTCGCTCATCACGCTCGGCACCATTCTCCTGTGGTTCGGATGGCTCGGCTTCAACGGTGGCTCTGCCTTCGGTGCCAACCTGCGCGCCGTCATGGCGTGCTGGAACTCGTGCTTGACGGCCATGTTTGCTGCCATGACCTGGTGCCTGCTTGATTTCCGTCTTGCTCGCAAGTGGTCCATGGTCGGTTGGTGCTCTGGTACTATTTCTGGTCTTGTTGCTGCTACACCCGCGTCCGGTTTCATCGACCCTTGGGCCAGCATTATCTTGGGTGTCGTCGCTGGAGTGTGCTGCAACTTTGGCACTAAGAGTGAGTGATTTACTTGCCTCTCCTAGATGACACGGAACTCTTTACTAATTTTCATCTTTCAACAGTCAAGTTCCTCGTTCGTATCGACGACTCTCTCGATGTGTTTGCCGAACACGGCATCGGCGGCATGGTCGGTCTGATCTTCAACGCATTCTTCGCCACCAAGAATGTCATTGGACTTGATGGTGTCAACTCTGGTACACTCGGCGGTTTCCTCGATCACAAATACGCCACCATCGGCTGGCAAATCGCTGCCATTGTCGCCGCATCGGCCTATGCCTTTGTCATGTCCGCCATCATTGCCAAGCTCATCGACTTTGTCCCTGGCCTGAAGCTGCGCGCCTCCGAAGAGGCCGAACTTCTCGGCATGGACGACGACCAGCACGGTGAATTCTCATACGACTATGTCGAGGTCCGCCGAGACTTCCTCGCTTGGAGCCCTCAGACCGGCGAGCCTGCTGGAGAGGGCACGACGATTGAGCCGCAGCACGGCATCCAGGAGCACGCTAGCATGGTTCGTCCTACTAGCTCCTCTCTTGCCATGGCGGAGAGCAAGCGATCATCACCGTCGTCCTTGCGTGATCACAGCGACCGCGAGGAAGTCATTGTCGAGGCGGTTGAGCCGGAGGCGGAGCTGCCGCCCATGCGAGAGAAGCAAGCGTCGGTTTGATTCACCAACGCATGAGCTTGCTCTTCTTTTTTTCTTTCTTTTTATACCTCATTGTGTTTCGATTGGTTTTCATCATGAATCCGTTTTACGGACAAAACGGAAGCGGGCGTTCGGGAGCATCGGTATTTCGGCATTGTTTCTCTCTTTTCTCGACACTTGAGTAGGCAAGAGTCTTATATATCAGGTCGAACTTGTGTATAGATTTACCCGTCAAGTAAAATACGGATGGGCAGAAGAGAAATACAGCACATTAGCCAGGTACATGGCATTTATGCATAATCTAGATAGCGATGACAAATAAACAAGATAAACAAATCATCAGATTTCGCGCTTTATGAGCTGTTCTACATGAAGGCTGTGTATCTACAGAGTGATTAATCATGGTTTTGCTTCTGTTTGCGGGTAAGTCTTAGGGTGTCACTAGTACAAACGCTGACGACGCAGAGAATATTTAACATTATTTTTACATGGCACACTGAACGCCGGCCGTAAATCCAAAGCGAGAACCCACGACTAGTTAGGCACGCCATCCGTGACCTTGCCATATGGCTCCGCCTCATATTCACCAAAGCATGCAAAGTCGTACTGTGCCTTCTCCGCCATCTTGTCCTGAATCCTAATGAACGTCTCCAGTTCACACCAGCCATCCTTGCGGCTGGCATCACACTCGGCGAAGCTCTGCCCCAGGGGAACGGTGCGCTGATTGAGGACAAAGTGGATGTAGCGCGTCTCGCCACCGCGCAGGTAGCCATCGCGCTGAGGGGAGACGGGCTGCGGGGTGTTGATGATCTCCATGTCGAGGCGGGCGCCAAAGGGCGTTACGTGAGATACAGTAAAATTGTGCTTGCCAGGATACTCCGTGGCGGGGAGCTCGTCGGCAAACTGACGCAGACCAAATGCTGTCAGGACAGAGACAATGTTGGTGTCGTGCGAAAAGTCAAAGTAGAGACTCTGATTAAGAGGAAAGGTCTCGAGGCTGTTGTCGAGAGTGACGTTGATTTGAGAGCCAGAGTAACCGAGAGTGTGATTCTTGAGGCGGGCCATGACCTCTTGCTGATAGCCGAGGCCAATAGCGCGCTGTATAGATAAGTCAGCCAAGGGGTTTCAATTAAGATTAAGAGAAGTACGTACGCCTGTCGGACTGTGGAAAGCGTTGGTGGAGGAAAAGGACAGATCAATCGAGTAGCCAAAGTGCACCCATTCCTCATACGTGAAGAGGTCGCAGAACTTGCTGAAGCCATAGGACACAGTCTCATATGGACACATGGTTTGCGCGGCGTATACATCCTGAGCTGTCCATTCAAAACTTTCAGACATGGCGTTAAATCGCGATACAGCTTAACTTTGTTAGCAAAGCAGGCGCGTTGAACAGCCGGATAAGATGACCTACCATCCTTGAGATAAATGCCGACCCAGGTGGTGGGGGCCTCATAGCCGGGAGTTTTGGTGTTGGCATTTGGGCAGTTCAAGTAGCCAGCAAGTGAGTTGTTGTAGTTTTTGCCTTCAATGAGGACTTCGATGGTAGCATTGTTCCGCCAGTCGAGGCCAAAGAAGCCAGCCAGCCAGTTCTCGGCAGACTTGAGCATGCGGTCTTGCGTAGTGGTACGCACAATGATTTTGCTGCTTGGGTTATACAGTTTCCCGTACATGTAACTGTGCAGGACGCCGGAATCGAACAGCTCCTGTCGCCCCTTTGGCACCAGAATGTCGTTGCCGAGCTCATATGTCCAGTCCTGCAGGAACCCCAGAGCTCCCTTGAACGTGGCATTGCTCTTTGCATCAGCAATCTTCTTTCCGAAACGCACGACGTCTGACCCCGACGTCGGGTACCGTGAGCCATGGCGCGACAGCATCTGGACCTGCACAATCTCTGCGCCCTCGGGCAGCGGGTACTCGTCCACGCCAAAGCCGGGCGAGGGAAAGTACGGCGAGAGGAACGCCATCATTTTAAAGATGCTCTCGTTTCCTGCCTTCATTCCCTCAATCGGCATCGATGTCTGTAGCGGCTCGTTAGGCACAAATGTGGCCGTCGGGTCGAAGACGCGAGTCTGTGCGAGGAACGCAGGTGCGCCGGTGGCCGTCGGCCCCGGCCACAGATTCGGCGACGTGCGAAAGTATTGTGGGAGGTCCTCTGGCGGTACGGGGCAATTGTCGTTGCGGTACCCGTGGCCGGCAAAGGCGTATGGTAGAGAAAGGTATAAATTGGCGGCCACGAGTATGACGATGCAGCTGGCCATGGCAATCATGCGATAACGGCCTCCGGTCGGCGGCGGCGCGGCGAGCGGCGCCTTTGGGTATTGCTTCGTCCGCGACTTTGGATCGTGTGCATTCTGATTCTCGTCTTGGGTATCGTCATGATCGTTCTCGTCTTGATATACCGGCGCGTAGTTTGAGGAATCGGCGCGCTGGTGCTTGGCCTTGCCCGAGGAAGCGGACATCTTGTCGGCGTTTGGCTATCGGAGGAGCCAGGTCCTGTGGATTTTTCGCGATGCAGAAATCTTCTATGCTAATTAAATCAAATCGTTGAATGGTGTGCCGCAGTAAAAATAGAGTGCCGCAGGTGCTGGCGACGTTGCGACCGTGCGATAATGGAAATGGGGGATAAGACCTTGAGAGGTGACGAGAGAAGACAGTGCTATCAGCACGGTCTTCTGGTGACGAGGCGCACTGTGCTGACTTACAAGACCTTGGCGTCACGACAATTCACACGAGGCACACTAGATCAATTTTTTGGGGAATGGCATTGGTTACATGCATAGAGAAACGAGCCTGATCTATCTGTCGGCTTGAGAGTTGTACTGTGTACATGGAAATGCTCTCAAGCTCCAAAGCTGGTCGCAACGTCTACCTCTCAGTGTTGAACCGAGATACACTGCGCGCCCTTACTTCACAAACTAGTGGACTTGGGTGCGCAAAACAAAGAAGCCTTCGGGCATGGGGACGAGATGCCAGGCCTTGCTTCCCGCGGCCCCAAAGGCCTGTTTCCACTCCAACTGGAGCTCCTCGGGCACGGCCCAGCCCAGCTCGTCGTCGCGCAGCCTCATGCGCACGAGGTGGCGCTTCTCGCTGGCCTGCGCTCCATCCACAAATCCTTCGCGGCGGTGAAGAACCGAAAAGTTGTTGATAAAGTGAATATCGCCCGCCATGGTCTTCATCTCGAGCTGCGTGGCCTTAGCGATGGCCTCAATCGCATCAAGCGCCTCGACTTGAATGGCCGTCAGCTTAGGCAAGGAGGCAGGACGGGGATGGCTTGCGCTTCCCATCAAAGCAGTTCGGCCAAAGTTGATAAGCATCTTGCCGTCGTGGTGTGCCAGCACCGGTCGGCAGTGGAACTTGGGTCTGTTGAGGGGGGGGAGCACTCTGTTAGCAATGGGACGCTTCTTTTCATTCTGGTAGAATTTTGACCTACAAAGCGAAAGGCCAGTCCGATCGAGCAAGAACACGGATTAAATCCGGGCGAGTCGCAGCGAGGACGTTGTAGATCGTGTGGGCAGAAGCGATGATACATTTGCCGCCAGAGGCTGCTGTGCTTCGAGTAAGCCAGCTGATTACATCGCCCGACTCTTCATTATGGAAAGTCTATATCTGTCTGTCAGCACATTCTTGGCCATTTTATGGTAGAGTCCAGCTTACAATGGGTGCTGTGGAGTGACGGTGATGGTCGGCCGTGTTGGGTGAGGAGTTGTCGGCGACAATGTGCACTTGTCGGTGTTAGTACTCGATGCTTGCGGCAGCAGGTCGCTACACTTACCCATCATATTTCCCTTTTTATCTTGGCGACCAAATTTGTTCCCAATGTAGCACTGGATACCAAGGTAAATGATAGTTGAATCATCCACGGAGTATGCATTGACGTCGAGTCCCCGAAGAAGAGCGAATCCTCGCCCGTTGTACACTTCGTGGCGCATTGCATTCAGCTTCTTGGAAAGCTGGGGCAGAGGGAAGTTGGTCCTGTCAACCAAATCACCGTCCAGGCCAAGAGCTATGATTCTTTTGTTAGTGTCATTGCTCCTTTCATGAAGGGTAAGTAGGACTTACACTTGAAATGCTCTAGCGCACTGTTGAGCTCGGCCAGGTCTTCAGGATCCAGCACCACGGCATAAGAAGCAATATCTGAGTACCGCTTGCCCACCCAGCTCATAGGAGAGTCCAGAACGTTTGGAAAGCCTGAAGGCAAGTTTGCAGGCTGTCCAGCGACAGCTGGGGTGTTGCACTGCGTCTGTTGCTGGTAGGACTGGCTGATCGCCACGGCCTGGCCGATCTCAAGGGGAGCCATTGCTTTCCGTACGGCAAAGGTAAAACAAGAAAATTGTAGAACTGTAAGGAGATAGTATAAGTAGTTATTGGGGATGATAAGAAGCCAGATGGTACAGAAAAACGCTTCTACAGCGGCGTTGTCGGACGGCTTTATACTCCTCGACGGTCCACGATTCGCTTGAGCGACTCTAGACTTGACATTTTTGCACGGCTACTATCCCTTCGTTATCTCCTCTGACCACCTCCGTCTCCCAAATTCTATGTCAAGCGTAAACCCTGCCATACCCCTTCTCGGTGTGCGGAACGCGAAACGGCACCCATGATGAAGCCGGCTGGAGAGGAACACGGGCCCGGTAGACCCTCTTTCAGACCCCAAGCAAGAAAGTCCAAGCTTTACTGCGAATCTCCTTCTCCGGATCCAAGCAAAACGTAGTGGATGCACAGTGCGGGCAAATTAGTCTCGACTTGTCCGCCGGGGACAATGGGTACGACGGGCAATGGCTTCGCGGGCCCGGGTATTGGGCCGCGGCCAAGCATATGCAGACCCAACGGGCACTTGTTTTTTTGAGTCTCGACTGCTTGCACACTGTGCTCGCTTCTACTTCCATAACGGCTCGATAACGGAAGTGATGTGCTCGGGACTTGCGGGCGAAGGGGCGAAATGAATGGGCAGCCCTCTGTCTTGTGGCCGGCTGAGGACGCAGCCATTCCTGCAATGAGCCGCAAAGTGCGACGCATTACAGATGGGTCAATTCGTCTCATACCAGCCAATGATCTTTGAATATTCCTGTCATGCTTCTAGAACAAGTATTCTTCCAGCCGTGAGGACAATAGAGGCCTTGAAGCTCGATACCCGGCTCCGTGCAGCTTGTACGACCCGTTCGTGACCCGTTCGTCGGAGGTATGTATTGTTACACGGGGCCGCACACGTGGCGAGGGTTTCTTATTGTTTCGCCCTTCCATTCGGGTGTTCAGCCTCCATACATAATACACAGGTTTGTCCAGCCTGTGGAGGTGTGGGTTGTCCAAGCGGGAAGTCTATTTCCAGAAGCTTTTTGTATCCCTTGAAATGAGGCGGGAAGTCCGGGTGCACGGGTGAGGTGTCACGAGCGACTTTGGAAAAGACGCGGACGGTGCCCTCATTTCCTCGTCACACCGGTTCCAGTTATTCGGATCTCTGGCTAGACTGGCTAATCTTAGAGCGGTACCGGCAGAGTACTATCACAATACGATAGTGCTTGGCGCCGGATCGATAGCAGTTGAGAGAAAGGGTGCAAATGTCGGTGTAAATAATCGTCAATAATGAAATTACCCATCTCCTCCTTATAGTATACTTTTTTTTAGTTCTGATATAGTTTTAAATCCATTAAACAACCATGGACCTTGGATACCAACTTTGCTCAAACATCTGTGAAATGTAGTATTCAGGGTGATCATATTCCTCCGAATCCCGCAATTTCTTCCATTCCACCTCTTCGCAGTGGTCAGGTTGCAGTTTACGGACATTTCCAGAATGTCTTACCTCGGAATTTTACATATGCTGCCGTGGCACGAACAAGCCCGAGCTCATGCTCGGTCAATTCTGCCAAGCTTCTCAATTCTGACTCGTTGCACTCGTCAGAAAATGGATATAGACCCTTGTTGCAGTAGTGGAAGTATCCAAGAACAATATTTGCTCCTAGGAAAAAGTTAGACTTCCACTTTAGTATAGCCTCATTGGAGCACTCACCAACATGGTACTCCTGGACCTTGTCTTCGCGGGCGAAGCGTCGCTAGCATCGCCGTCAGCCAATGTCGAAAGAAGGAGCCCCCTTGAAATGTTTTTGTAGGGATACGGCCATCACTTACACCAATACCATGCTTCTTTGCATAGCCTACATCATGAGCGATGATCATGGATGCATTGTGCAACAGTATAAAATCCACAAAGTACGTGACCAGCCAGGTGTTGTGCTTGTTCTTCAGGACAATCGTTTGCAGCTGGTCTAGGACTGTCTTTCGTAGCCTTGCCTGAATTTCGTGAATCATCATCAGATTGAGCTGCGCGCCCATGACTGGCGGCAATGGAACCTTGCCCGGGGTAGGGCTGGTCTCATCCAGTATATCTTTCGGCATACCCAGAGTGTCGTCGCCCACAATGAAGCACGAGATTGTGTTCAACCTCGTCGATGTCCACAGTCTGAATGTAGACTGCAGAATGTTGGATACCTCCTGCGGAATATCGCTTTTTTGAGCGAGACGATGGGCTTCGAAATATGTCCTCGTCATCATCTTGACCGATGACCCTTTTATTGACCCCGTGATATTTTTCAAGGTATCATTTATGCAGGCATCGATGTGTCTGGCGAAAGCCTTTCTGGCCTTGTGCGTGTCGACGAGGGCAAATGGGGGTATGCTGGCGGACTTCTTGACACCCTTGTAGTCCCACGTCCTCACCAATTTGTCACCCTCCGCGGGGACAAATCGACGAACTTGCAATTCCACAGAACTGTCAGAGTAGCCCTCCGAGACATGGATGGTCCTGATTTCGGGGGATGCCCATGTATCAATTGGATCAGACAACTCATTCGACCACCGCCTGGTCCACTCGAACCCAGGCACCTCCCCGGATTTGTACAACGCTATATCAGCAATCTTGTAGCGTAAGCAGGGAAGTTGGCCTTTCTTTATAATCGTAACTTTTGTGCAAGTGAGACAAATGCCATCGGGATCTTCAGGGTTTTTGTCGCACTAGAATAGAGTCAAAATTGCGGGCCATTTACGATTCAAGGCAAAGCGAAGATAGACTTACACGTATTCTTTGCATTCTGCATCGTATGCAGCATCCAATCTTCCTTGTGTGTGCCGTTTCTTGGCGAAGGCCTGGGTCTCTAAAGGGGCCACGCTTTCCCGGCCGCGGTCCGCTCCACTGCGTATGCGCAATTTCTGGCTGGGGTTGTGCTCGGTGTAGAACAGTGTATACCGAAATCGGAATTCGGTCGGTTTCAGAACCTGAACTGAGCGAACAAGGGTTTTGTGGTGAGTTGGAAGGGTTCGTGGTGGGTTCGGGCCCAAACAGCTGTTGTCCGTCGAATCCATGCGGCCTTACGACATTCTGATTGGAATATCTGCCGGCATCAGCTTCCCACGCATGATACGTGGGAAACGGACGGACATCAGTTGAAAGCGCCAAAGAAGTCTTTTCAGCTGCATACTGCTGATTTGGGTCATAATTACGCTGGTCGTCAGTCAGGCGTTCATATCCTAGTCATATGTTAGAGCAGGCACAATGGCAGGATCACTGCAGCACGCTCTCGGTTCTTTCCGATAGAAACGTACCATCAGGCTCTTGAGGACCTGCTGTACTGCAAGGGCATACTAGCCTCCCGAGCTCAGCCGCCCACCCCCTTGATAGAGGGTGTGTATGGGGCTCCATAGGTAAGCTTTCCAGGGCCAATTGTTGAAAATAACAAGTGTTCTGTCCGAAAGCGGGACAGATCAATGGGTATCCTGGGGGCGCTAGCTGAAGTATCTCCCGGGTGTAGGATGCTATCTGTGTAGGGGATGCACCCGGGGGGGTCGATGGATCAAGCTTCCTTCGTTTTGAAGCAGGTTCAATTTCCTCTATGGGATCAGGAGGAAAAGCAGCGTACCAGTCCGGGTGATTGGACCCCAAGCAGGCTGGACTATCATCCACTGCACCGGGGGGGGTCACCTGTTGGACCTGTGCGAAGTCGTTCGCCTCCCGGTCGGTACCGGGATAGAAGAAGCGTGAAGCTGGCGGGTCCTAGACGCACATCAACATGGGACAACGCGAGGGGACATACGCAAGCCCGGGTAATGGTGTAGAGAAGGGCAGGGTAAGATGTAATGGGAACGGGGATATATGAAGAGATGAGATGATGGTACGACAGTAGGGGGGCATGACGGGAAGGGGCCGCACAGCAAGCTTTATACACAACAGAGCACTTCTTACCATTGTGGTTGTATGAGACTTGGTGGGTTGGACAAGAATGTGCAACGTCTATAGTAAAAGCATGGGTGTACGAAATGGGGAGCATCAACAGACGCCGACCCTCGTCTCATTGGCTGCACCCAGTCAAACCGAAAGGTCAGAGCAAGTGCTGTATCGATGAGCAGGGAAGATGCGGGTCAATCTAGGATCCGTCGTGGAGTCGCTGGTGGTTCAAGGCAGCGCGGTGAGAGAAGACTGTGGACCCGGTGAACAAAGAAGACTCTTCGTTTTCTCGATCCTGCGCCAGGATTAGAAAAGTGAGTGACACTGTGCGCACAAGCTGCGGCCCAGGCGGGGTTATACAGCTGCGGCAAAGTGCGCAAAGACCCCAGTTGGAGTAAATACCTCGGAAAACGTCCGTATAACAGCAGCGACTGGCAGAAGAAACGACTGCGAGGATTGCCTAAATAAGAGCACGACTGGAAGCAGGAGCGTTATCCCAGACAAGAAGACGGTCGTAAGATACTGCTCGCAATCAATTCGCAGGGGCCAGACTTTGCATCCGACAAGACAAGATATTGCGGGCGACAAGCAAAGTGGGAGGGGGCGCAGGCTGCAGGATGCGGGAAACAAGACGCCAGAGAGCTTGAAGGTTGTATCGCGCGGTACAGAGAAGCCTTTTCTGAGGAGCTGCTGCTGCTGCTGCTGCTGCTGCTGCTGCTGCTGCTGTCTCCATGCAAGAACCGGGCGCGGCAATTGTGGATGTGTAGGAGGAGGAGAGAAGGAGAGAAGGAGAAGGAGAAAAAGCGGCATCCGGTGAGAAGCACGCAGGCTGGGCCGAACGAGCACAGCGGTTTGCCAGGCTGGCAGGGCTACCCAGGTGCAGCGGAGGGCGGCCGTTTTAGAGGCGCAGAATGCCAGGGATTTGCTGGGAGGCGTGGTCAGCTGCTCCGGGCGTGATTCCGTCGTCGAATCAAAAGTGAATCAAATTTCCAGCTCCTTCCCGACAGCCCAAGATCCTGGTCGCCCTTTGTTACACACCGGGCACGGCTCTGTGTCAGTGTGGCAGACTGGCTGTGATCCTAGCATGGGTCCAGGCCCATCGCCTTTTTAACATTTAATTCTTTTTTTAAGCAATAGCAGGCCTCTGTGGAGCTGCAGGTCATCCGCTTGGCGAGATGAAATCTTGTGCCAGAGCGGGTAGCAGATTGTTTGCTACAAAAAGTAACTAGGGTTCCGCGACGGTGCATTTCCGTCGTCAAATCTGCAACATCTCGTGTTCTCCTCGCTTACCCAGAACCGCAGCCCGAGTTTTGTGCTTTTGCGACTTTGGAAATTAAACTTCGCAAAAAGAGCGCTGCCTCTGTCTTGGCACACTCCGTGTCTCGTGTAGCCTTCGCTCGAGTCGCACAGCATCGTGTGGCGTCGACCGGTGAGACGGTACAGCTACGGCTAGCGAATCAGCAGCAGCTCAGCCGTCTCTGGAGCTTCCAAAGTGGTTATCATTGAACACGGGACGGTTGCTGGTCGCCTGTTGTCTCGCGCGGACAATGTTTACGCACAAAGAAGGCGCACGAGGAGGGCATTCTGTCAGTCACACGCTTCCAGCTGCCAACCGGGCAAGCCACAATACTCAAGGTAAACGAGATCTAGGTCCATTTTCTTTGTATACTTGGAGTTTCAAAATGCTTTTATTATTCTTCAACGGTGAAGAAACCGTCAGCGCAGTAGTGCTGCAAGCCTTGGTAGGCGTACACTAGTGGCACGATCGGGGCTCGAAGCTCACATGGATTTCCCCGAAGAAGGAAGTAGACGAAGGGTCATTGAAGTAATCTTCGGGGATAACTCAATAATTCTATATTGATACATATACATTTACATGATAATCAATAAACTGACGGCTGCTAGCCAAGGCACAGACAACTCCTGGTGGCTTCACCTGACCACCTTGATGCGCAATGCCTTTTCCTCTCAATGCACTATGCCTCTTTTCTTGACGCAGCATGCCGTATCACACACCTTCATCTTCGGCTATCACCCTACTCCCGAACAAGTGCCATCCCAGTACGAGACATATTGACGGCTCAGCGACACTCGCTTGTATGGGTGGCCATGTAGAACATCCTCGTAGTTCTCCAACTGAATAACATCGGCCACCCACTTCTTGGCCCCATCTCGGCGCCACTTTACACTAAAACAAACTACTTTTCAGTGTATATATCAAGCCTGTTTGCTACTACTATATTATATAATAATATAGACAATGTAGAACTTTACTCTATTAAGTTGATAATAGAAAAAGTTGTTTTATTTTCTCAAGAATAAGATTTTATAAAATATTTTTTAAATTGACAGAGAATAACTATTAATTATTTCCGTACTTTTATTTTATTTCTAAAGATGTTTTATATTAAATAATAATTTACTTATTTATAATTAAAGTAGATCTAGAAAAAGTACCCAAAAAATTCTATTTTAGTATAAAATGCAATAATAGAAGTACTAGCAGTTCTTAGAGGTATAAATAGCTATATTACATATATCATAGCTATAGTTACTATAGTTTTATTAGTGTGCGTGCTATAAAGGCTTCTTATAGCTTTAAGATAATAATATATTACTATTAGTTTATTCATTTATAACTTTTCTCTTAAATCAAGACGCACTAGAATGCTTTATTATTTATTTCTTATAATAGTAGCCTCACAGCTTAAGTACTGAGTTATATCTACGGCGGTGTCGGTCCCGTGACCTGCTTGCTCCTTCACCGCAGTCGAAGCGATAGGGTAAAAAACGCAAGCTCCGAACCGAATATTGACATCAGGATAAACAACGCACATCAACTTGAGTACTACGGAGCAATTCGTGACATGGCTTGTCTGCCGCTCGATTCTTTGCCACGTTCACGGCCCGGGCCGCTGCAGCCGCGAACACGAGGTTCACCGCTAGGCACCCGTTACTGACGGCGGCGGACAGAAGCATCTTGCCGTTTGTGAGTGAGCAGATCTGAGAGCCATTTTCCGTGCTGTTTCACACAATACTGTTTAGCTAGCGTGGTTACGCGTTCGTATAGTGTCAGACGGGAAGAAACCCGAGCTGCTGTGAAGTCGATACTCGTTTCGGCAGCAGTCTACTTATTTACTTTGCTGCCGTGCTGTCATGTCTTTTGTTTTGTTTTGAATACTTTCCAAACCATCTCTTTCTCCATCGTCTTAATGGAGCTCAATCAGGAAGTCGCTCGCCAAGTCGCGCTCCCATCGGCTGCTTTCTACAAGCAGCCGGCGTGTAAGCCCGGGCAGGCAGCCCCAGAACCGGCATCGGCGTGCTGGGAAACGTCCTCTCTCAACCCCAAGAACAGAATCGACAGCCTCGACTTTCCTGCTACTCCGTCGTGGCGTATTGACGGCTGCATCGCCTTTGGCACGCAGTTTTACGCCGTCCCGCTCTTCATGGGACCGACGCAGCCGCACCGCCTGGACATCTTCATACCCAACCACTCGAACATTTCCCCCAGCCTATGCCAAGTGCTGGACCTGAGCACCGCTTTCCACACGAGGGATACCCGGGCGACGCAGGGCCTCGGGATCACCCGGCACATTGTCCGCTGTCTGCAGCATTGGACGAGCAGCTCGAAAGAGGCCAGCCAGTACAAGCAGTTTCCATTTGGTTCGCGCATCGTTTTCCACAACCTGCCAGCCAGCCCTCACGATGCGCGCATCTCCATTGTGCCCACGTATCATCTGGAGCGGCAGATGCACTCCGTGCAGCATCTGCAGGACATGTGGAAGGACCAGCACATCCAGCTCCCTCCGACGATTGACCTCGGCGAGCTGCACCACAAGGCACAGCCTCACGATAGCGTCTCTGTTGTCGAGCACAAGGGTGAAGCGCTCGTCTTCAAAGCCATCACAAGCCACACCAAGTATCTTTACCACGAGCTGCGACACCTTCTCCGCATGCGTCCGCACCCCAGCATCATCGAGCGGCCCCGCCACCTCGTCACCAAAAAGTGCGGCTTTGGCTCCAAGACGGCCGTCGTCGGCTTCACCCTGGCATACCACCCGCACGGCACCATCCGCAACCACATCCCGTACCTGGCGCTGCACAACAAGATCCCGCACGACCAGGAGGCGAGCTGGGCGCTGCAGATCGTGCGAGGCCTACGCCACTTCCGCCAGACGTGCGACACGTACTACTCGGACCTGCGCCTGGACAACATCCTGCTGTCCGACGCGCACGAGGCCATCATGGTCGACTTTGAGCAGCGCGGCGTCTGGTCCGGGTTCTCCGCCCCCGAGATCAACAGCATCGAGTGCATCCGCGAGCTCGCCGTCGCCGAGGACACGCCCGAGCCCCTCCGCAGCGGCTACGCGGACCTGATGGCCCAGATGCTGCCGCACTGGGAGGAGCTCGTCGATGGCGAGGAGTACGCCTGGCCCGCGGGCAGAAAGGGCTACAACGTGGCCTGGCAGTGCCTCCACCCCGAGGAGCAGGAGTGCTGCGAAGTGTACATGCTCGGCCGCGTGCTGTGGTGCCTCTTTGAGGCGCAGAGCGCGCCGCATCGCGCCGCCGTGTGGACCTCGTACGAGACGGAGCCGACGATCGAATTTCCGTCCTACTCGCGCACGCCGCACGAGTTGCGCCGCCTCATTGACTGGTGTACCAAGGGTCATGCGCCTACTCTCGGCAGCGTCATTGTGCGCTCCGGAAACAAACTCGTCCTGCGAGAGCGAGAGGATATGGTGGAATCAACGCCAGAAGATGTTCTGGTCAAAGCCAAGATGTTCTGGACGAAGCACGTGTCCGATTCCGAGAAGTGGGTTCGAAACCACATTGAGACTCGCAAGACGTGTCCTACAAATTGTGCATTCCCAAGCAGGCCTACTCTGGCTGCCGTCGAGGCGTCTTTGGAGAGATTCAAGAGAAGTCTTCACAGAGAGATGGACGCGCCATAGTTAAACAACAGCAGATGGGATTTTGGTGGATGATTTAGAAGAAGAAAGATATAAGTGGATTCAAATGTAGAAAAAATATACAACGAAAATAGTAGCTCCATCTGACGAGATCCAACATGCAAAATTATGTGATCCGCCCTTTCCATGCCATCAAGTCATGCAATTAAGCCCTGCGTTTGAATGCACCCTCGTCATCACTGTCCGAGTTCTCGCGCTTCAGACGCGGCGGTCCGCTCATTTTCAGTTGCGCAATGAATTTGCGAAATCTGTTCACATATGTTGGCGCCGCTTCTATTTGAGCCATTGTGTTGACGGTTCGCTCAAGGTGATGCGTGAACTTTTGCGCACCCTCTGGGATATTCTCTAGCTCGTCCAGGATGAAGCCGCGATCCACGTCTCCGAGGAAGCGGAGGAAGAGGCTTCGATCCGGGCGTCGGCCCCCAGCGCGGACATCGTTGTGGCGCTTCGCGACAGAGTCGAGGATGTGAATCAGAGTCTTTGCGGCAGCGTCCTTCTCCACGGCCTTGAGCGGTCGCTTGCCACTCCACATGGCGTAGCGGATGAGGCTAATCACGCCTTCGATGTGGCGCGCTGCCCAAGCGACAGAGTGAGTTCCTGGAGGTGTGTTTGGCTCGTCGCTGGAGACTCCCGAGTTGTGTGTGTCAAAGTCTTGGAGAACCGCATTTATTCGGTGCGTGAGCAGGCGAAACTGCTGAAGAATATCGCTCCCACGCGTCGTCTCTGAGAGGAAGTAGTTGAAGAAGATGTCGTCGTCGACCAACATGCGGAATACAGTGTAGTCAAGATCCTGGGGCTTCACAATCAGTGGGCCGAGAAATGGGCTGTCGAAGATATCAGGGCGGAAGGAATCCGTCTCGGTTTGGTATACCGAAGACAAAAGATTCCGTGATTCTTCAATGCGGTGCTTGTCAGCCTGTCTGGGGTCGTAGCAGTCCGGGTCGACGTGTCGGCAGTGCAGCCCATCGGCCACAATATTCAGGTGGTGTTCGGAGATGGCCTCGAAAGGGTCTCCCATCTCTTTGGGGTAGCCAGCAGAGGTCATGGTAAGAGGCGCCTCGTGGTTGGCGCGATACAGCGTCTGGTTGACGAGCTGGTCGAGGAGCCAGAGGATGTGACTGCAGGGCTCCTTGTCGTCCTCGCGCGCGCCCTGCGCACAGGAGCAGATCATGCGTGCTTCACCGGATGTGGGCGCGCGGATGCGAACGGAGCGGGTCACAACCTCGGACATTTGAAAGGCAAAGGTGTCTCCCACCTGGCGACAGTGCTGCACGACCATGGCCGGTGGCTCGTTGAACGTATCGCGGACAGTCGACTTTGTCTTTTCCGGGAGTTCGTCCAGGTTGTACACCAGACGTGTTGGGGAGCGAACTTGGTCCGATTGCTCGTCGTCGTCGCTCACATAGGAACCGTCGTCAGAGTCCGATTCGCTGTTTGGGGTTCCATAGTCGTCGTGGCTTGCGTCATTGTAGCTCTCTGCCGTCGGCACAGACAGGCGAAGAGTTGGCGGCATGGTTTCCAGTGTAAGTCTTTTGAGTGGCGCAACCGGAAGCTTCATTTATAGAAGGTCAAACACCGGATTAAGTCTCTGTCCCTCGCCAAAGTGGCAAAGAAGGTGCAGAGCAAAAAACGGGAGTGTGATGGGGGCCGAGGGGACAAACTATGTCAAAGTCGGGGATTGGGGGCGTTGTAATAAGTTGTTTGTCTCTAGTTTGGAAAAGTGAGCTGAAAGGACAAACTGCAGGACAATGTGCAGCTAGGCCAAGGTAAAGAGGCTAGTGAGAAAGGATGTCGTGTGTGATGGATCAATCACTGGAAGAGGTAGGCATCAATCGCCTTTAATAGATAGTCGCCCAAAAATTGTTGGTTCGTCGGCTCCAAGGTGAAGGCGGCAAAGGCAGTAGCGGCCCCCCTCCCCATCCCAAGATGGTGTGGGATCCATCTAACCAAAGTTGGGCGAACTGTGATGCAGGCGTTTAACCCATCCAAGAGCTGATCGCCTTGAGAAAGGGCATAGCTTCCTACAGGGGCGCAAACAAGCGGTCCTCTCCAACAAAGGCGCCAGCAGGGGGGAGTGGGCGTGGTGGGTTCTCGCGCCCACGATGGCGCCGGACGCTCCATATCACAGGCTGGGCGGATAGGCTGAACCAGGGCCTCGCGAGCATGTACTACGTGCATACACCGCCAGTGCGGAGGATACATCTGGAAGAGAACAAAGGGTGACGCTAAAAAAAGACCAAACGTTAGATCAGCATGGGTGCCCATGGCCGCCTTGCGCTAAAAGGGCTCGGAAGCGTTGGCATTGGAAATGGGCTGCATCCACGGTCTCTCACGAGAATGGCTGCAAGTAAACCGCCATGCCGGGACCTATGGCCGGGCCCACCAAAGAAAGACAAAGCCATTGCTGCAGCTCTCTGTATCCCACGGTGACTTTGACACCTGGCCTGCAGGAGAAGCTGGCGCCCCCCCTCCCCAACACTGTCGCCTTGGCTGACGCTGGCCTCGAAAGACGGTCGCCCCTGACGAGGCGATGCCTACACGAAACCAACCATACGATGTCATCTCAGTGCCCGAAACGATGGATTCGACCAGCACTGCCCTCCTAGAGGCTGTGCAGGGCAGTTACAGGACCCTTTGGCGAGAATGACTTACTCGAGAAGAAAAATCTACAAGCCCGATGACGACAAGCCCAAAGAGGAGAGACGGCGGTAACAGAGGTCTCCCAGCTGATCAGTGAAAGCTGGGGACGTTGGGGACGACGCGCCGCACTAACACGGAGTTCGGTGCTCCAACGAGTGCGGGCGTTTCCTTCTGGCTGCGGGTTGGTGGATTCGAGGGTTCTTGGACATGCCCCCCCGGTCCCGAACGATGCCCTGGGCGCTAATTGGTGAGCTTCTACTGGTAGTTATTCCACCGATTTCGTGCCCTCTTCGGCGCCTGCTTGCATGTAGCTGTCTCTCAGACCGGGCCAACTGAGGTCTCAAGCTGCGGCTGAATGAGGAATAGACACGAGAGTGAAGGGAGGGGAAAAATAGCATTTGTGACCCTTGCACAAAAATGCCAAGCCAACTGTGATGGTGTTAGTCGCTGGCACAATGTACATGTGTACATGAGTTCCCAGCACGGGGGGGCAAGACGGCAAAGCTCTACCCATCCTTTTCACCAGGCTTTTCCAATAATAGTCACAGCCAGTAAAACGGGTTCAAAATAATGAAGTTTGGTAGCCTGATGGTCAGGGAGGGGATCATGCACGCCTACGTTTGGTCGCAATCCCTTCTTTCTCCTGCAGCCTGCTCCCACCGAGAGGGCGACATCAGACAAGGCAAATAGGGCTTCTGCGCTTCGCCTCAGAACCTAACGCAAGGTACGCATTTACTATTTTTGGCATCACCATTACTCCAGAGCATGGAAGGAAGAAGTAGCAGAAGAAGAAGAGAAGAATAATGTGCATGACGGACAATGCATGCGGTGTGATGCTAGCACTCAAACTGCAAGCTAGCCACGATGCTGTCGTGTTTAGTAACACTCCACCACGACGATCAAAGACGCAGTGAACATCACACCACAAGAACCGATGCATCGTGTGAACCGTAGCCTTTCCATTGTGTCTTGTAGCGTTCACCCCGAAATGCCCCCCCTACCCCAATGCCGATGGCCAAGGTGAGCAAGAAACAGATGCATGTAAGCGCCGGCGCTTGGACTGCCTCGAGCTGAGTTGGGCCCTATCAGCGACCGAGTAGGAACCCCCTCCCCCCATCTGCCTATTTGGAGCCAGCTTGCCAGCCTACTGCGGATTTGCTAAATATACACGGCCAACTTGCTAACCGCCCGGGCAGAAGTGGAATACCCTCTGTCTCTGTCTCTCTTTCAAAAATAGGCAAGGCGGTTACGATTTCTACATTTAGAAACCAAACGTTTTTTTTTCTTCTATTTTGTATCTAGCCATCTCGATTGAGCACGGTTCACCAAACGTCGGCTCGCCCCGTCCCCCTTTCCTATTGTAGGAGGTTTCTCAAGCCTTTGCAGCCCGGCCCGTTCTGCGGCCAGGTGGGCTCTTCTCTCTACACTGCCCACGACGGGCCGCGAGAACGGGCCGCTGGCCGCCTCCCACTAGGCCACCTCTTTGCGAGGCCAGTCTGAACCGTGGGCGTTTTTTTTTTTTTTTTTTTCTTCTCTGTTATGCTCGCCTCTCAAGCTCGGCTCTTTTCTCCTTCTTCTCGCCTCTTCCGCGTGTGGCTGCGGTTCAGCCAGCGTGGTGGTGGGGAATAGCCGTTGGGCGCAACCAAACTCCGATAGCCGAGCTTGTGGTCATCTTTTCGTCCGGGCCGCCCGTCGTGAGGCCTGATGAGCTTATTCTACCTGGCTGCCAGAGCAGGTCGCACGGCTTGACCGACGCTCGTTGCCACGAGGCATTCTTGAGTCTAGCTGCGATGATGCGTGGTTCTCAATCGTGGTATTTGCAAGGAGATTGGACAGGGGAGCGCGTGTATGCCTCGATCGACCCATTTATGCTGGCCTCATCTCTGATGGAGAACCGCACGGGTGAGTTGGTCATTTCGCCATCACACTGCTGGGTTGGCCTGCGTGGTCTGCGTCGATTGAGCCGTGCATGCTGGCCTTGTCTCTGAATGAGGGCGCCGAACGGATGAGCTAGTCATTCCTCCGTCACCCTCGGTACACCGCTGGTCAGTGATTAGCAGGCCTACGTGGTCTCCCTCAGCCAAGCAGTCCATCATGAATTCTGTCTCTTACTCGGGTGCCGATCAATCGAAGCTAGCAAGCCCACAGTCAAGGCAAATTAGGCTTTCAGCCGTTGGCCAGCGTCGTCTGCCTTCGATCAAGCCGTCAATGATGGCGTTGTCATCGTCAGAGCAGCCGATGCAAGTTCAACACCGCGCAGCAAGCACACCGCTGTTCAATGTTGGCCGGTGTGGCCTCATTTCTCCTGTCAGTTCGCAACGCGAGGCAGATTTCTGCCTGTCGAGGCCACGCAGCTCTACTCGTTGGGCAGAGCAAACGAACCGCCGGAACTGTCGTCATTGGTATCAGACACCGGCCGTTTGTCTTGTTCTGGTAGAAACGTGACCCCCAAAAATTAAAATCAGAGTTTGGGGTCCGCCGGGAACGCCGTCAAGCGCTACGGAGCTTAATCTCTCGTCATGGTTGGATATTTTGAGCTTTGGCAGCTCTAGCGCTCAAGGTAGGTTCAAGTGCTACCGATGCCTTTGCGCCCATTATCGAGCATGTCCATGTCATTGACATGTTAAGCTACAACTACTCTACACTGACCCGAGGCTGGTGAGTGGTGGTCCCGCCAGAGGCAAGCATCCATGACGCCCATTTGTGTTGGGCTCCTCGGTCCCAGCTAGATATACTACACTGAAATGTACATTTCTACGTGTCGCCGGGCCAAGAGTTGACTTGAACGTTGGGTAGCTCGCAAACGAAGTGTATTCATTCAGCGTATTCTAGGAAACAATCTCATCGTCGCACAACCAATTGAAAGGAGCGGAGACACCAGTGTCAAAGGAAGGTTCAAAAAGCAAGTCAAGGAAAATGACAGAAATGAAGGAGAGAGGAAAAAGAACAACTTGGGCTGCTTGGTAATAAACAATAATATAATAAATGGCAACCCTATGCATGTTCATGGTGACTGGATCGTTTCGTCACAATAATAGCACAAGTAGCCAGACCCTCCTAAAATTCCTATAGTGTAACAGGGTTCCATTCCGCCACTTCGTCTTGGGATTAAAGAAATGTTGAGTAATTCGTCGTTGCCGTCAAGATTATGTGTTGGTTTGGTCGGCGTTTTAGGCAATCTCAGCTCTTGTATGCCTCGAGGCACCAGTCGATATGTCGTCGTCGGTATTTGGGGGGCCAGAAATCGGCAATGGCATGTCGAGCTGGCGAGGCAGGGGTTTACATTCACGCGTGCGCCGCGATGGGGCGGCGCATGTTCTCTACAAAGCGAACGGCGCGTGGGCTGATGGACCCGGGCTGGGTTGGCTCGGACGCCGGAGACACGCTTCGCAGGATGGTTTTGGGATCCGACGAAGTAGTCCTGGGGGTTGTCTTGGGAGACGGGGTAGACCGGCCTGCAGATGAGGAAGTTTTCTTCTCTCGCAGACCATCAACAGACCGGTCAAATTGTCAATCGATACCGTGCTGCTTCTTGAGCCTCGCTAACGATTCGCGGCGTGCCTCCAGGTCCTCTTTTGACTTGGCCATCTTGTCTGGCTGGTGGTATAGTACTGGGGGGGATGTTAGCGGAGCGCTTCGAGGGCGATGATGCAGTGCAGACGGGTGGGGATGGAGCGCGGGCAAGGAAAGTCGTCGGGTGGTGGCTTCGTACCAACTAGATAGCGGTTCTGAAAGTTGAAGCCGTTGAGCTTGTCGCAGGCTTGCTTGGCATCAATGACATCCTCATAAACCACAAAAGCAGTTCCTTTGGTCGCGTTGGCGATGCCCTGTCGGACCTGGCGAATGGGACCGAATTTTCCAAAGAGATCGAAGAGCTCTTCCGGCGTTACGTTGTAGCTGTTGAGATTTTCATGTTAGCATGGCTTCCCGAATCGTCGTGGTCGCAAGATGGAGCAGCATGGCAGGGACAGAAAAATATCGCGGGCGGAAAAAAAATGTACCTCAGGTTCTTGACGAACAGAGCTCTATAAAACAGTTAGCAACAGCTGAGAGAAGCGTCGTTGATGCCATCGTTGGTCGCCTGGTGTCGGGCGACGTCCCGCAGGCAGACACACTCGGGCGCAGGGGCCAGGCCGGTGGTGAGAAACCAGGCAGGACGCGGCGGGCGATAGACGGCAGACGACGGGCGAGGCGCGCGGAGAGACTGACCGATTGACTTCAGGGGCAAGTTTCCCACCGCGACTACTCATCTCTTGGATGATTTTCGGAGGGCGACGAAGGGGGGGATCGTGGAATCGGGACGGGCTCCGATGGAGAAATGCGTAGATGGATTTGATGATGGGAGGCGCAGAGGCGGCGGACGCTGGGCAGAGGCGGGTGAGGGAGCGTTGTTGTCACGTGACGCGTCAGAGATAGAGCACGTTTCTCCAGCGATTTTTGGACGGGGGAGTCTCTGGGGGCGACTTGTTCTGCCAGCGGGTGCCACAGCAGTCTCAAGCCAAGCAAACCCGGTTTAGCGGCTTATTTCCAGCGGTCCCAAGTGGCTTCGGCGGGTTGGCTCCAGTTCTTTCTCTTCTATCAGCGGCTGGCCTTCGGCGTGGCGTGCTTTTTTTCGGCGCTGACGGAGAGCCAAAAGGTGTCTGGTAGGCACGAGACCGGAAGCTGTGGGCCGTGGGCAAGCAATGGTGCTGGCTGGTAAATTTAGAGGTCGTTGGAAGACTCGCTGTCTTTGATGCTGGCCTTGATTAAATGGGGCGTTATCACAGCAGTTGGTGCAGAAAAATTCCAATCGTAACGGTGAATAACTAGACAGAAAACAAGAGTATGAATCAGGCCGGGCCGGACAATAAATATATAGTAACCTTGCTGCCAATCTGAATCAATCGGGTGACAGCCGTGACATAACATGCTGCCGCCTGTATCACAGCCACGCAATCCGTCGTGCGTGCTGTGCGTAGTGTGGCCCAAGCACCTGAGGCGCAGCGGAGATGCCTAACAGTTTGTGGTACAAGGTTTGCGCTGGCCCAGTTAGTGTTTCCGAAGGTAATCCGTAGCAGCTTGGCCCATTGCCGAGCTTCCCGTTCAACACGCGGCGACCGACCTGCCCCGAGATAACGACATCCACTCGCTGCACGGCAAACAAACTCGAGAAGCCAATCGCCTGTTGCTATCAATATCGCTACCGTGACTTGTCAATGGCATTCACTTGCCCATTCCCTGCCCACATGATGCGTCTGCTGCCGTGAATGAAAAGGTGAGCTCCAAGTGAGCTCCAAGTGAGCTTGACCTGATCGGCCAACCCGCCATCGTCGACTTTGCCTCCATGGGTTCATCATCACCAACGCCGTGAAGCCTTTCACAGTGTTCTTCCGTATCACCAGCCAGACCCGGAATATCCCCAGAAATTTGATGCAGCCATGGCGCCGCGCTTTGGGGACCGGATTCTCCAAGTCTTTGACGTGCCTCCGGACGCCTACGAGTTCCTGGTCAGCATCTTAGAGAACCGCACGGCGTCTCCGGACGACCTAAAGCTCATCTTTAACGAAAGCTTGGTTGCCGGCGCCGAGGCATGGTATCATGAGCTTCACCACGCCTTGCAACGCAGCAGCAGCATTCCATCGCCATCACCTGCGGAGAGTGGCAATCCATCCGAGAAGCCATGGGCGGCCACGGATCGTCTCATCGAAAAGGTTAAATCTCTCGCCAGAGAAGCTACCTCTGGCTTGCTACAGGGCCCTCGGGCGGTCGAGAGCCAAAAGAAGAACAAGGTTACCACGGCCGCCAAACGCACAGCCGATGCTGCATCGTCGCACTACTGGTGTCAAGGGGGCGATAGTGACGACGTGTTCACCCCAACAAAAAGATCCCGACTTGCAGGCTTGCCGAGTACTTCCATCTCGCGGCTAAACGTCAACGCTCCCAGTCTTCGCCCTTTTTGCTTTAACCCAGAGGAGCTTGGCGAGTCACAGCTTTCAAGCGTGCACACCAATGTCGGCACATCACCCTACTTTACCACGCCAACAAGAACCCCGCGGCCTGTCGTTTCACGTCCCAGTCCCGGAACGGTATCCTGTATCCCTTTCCCTCCTCTGAGCGCGGAGTCATTCGGTATCATCCAAGAGCAAGTGGCCCATGAGCCTTTCTGGCTTCTCATTGTGGTGACGTTTCTCATAAAGACCAAGGGTGAACATGCTATCCCGACCTTTCTACGAGTCAAAGAACGTTTCCCAGCGCCGTGTGATGTCGCCAATCCGGACAATGCCATGGAAATTCTCGACATGATTAAGCACCTGGGCCTTTGCCAGAACCGACTGGGGTTTATGCAGAAATATGCTCAGTACTTCATGTTCGATCCACCTCGCCCAGGAATCCGCCATCGCGTGAGCAAGTACGACACGCGCGAAGTTGGCCAAGCCTTGAAGAAGCAAGCCGATGCCCACGCTGAGGATGTCACTGACGGCTGGGAGATTGGGCACATGACGCAGGGCCCTTATGCGATTGACAGCTGGCGCATCTTTTGCAGGGACGTGCTCCTGGGCAGGGCTAGGGACTGGAACGGCAAGGGCGCCAAGGGAGAGTTCCAGCCAGAGTGGATGAGGGTCTTGCCGGCGGATAAGGAGCTTCGAGCCTATCTACGATGGATGTGGATGCGTGAGGGCTGGGAGTGGGATCCGGCGACGGGGGAGAGGACGGTGCTGCGGGAGGAGATGCGCCAGGCCGTGGAAGGGGGCCGCGTCGAGTATGACATTTATGGAGGGCTGCAGATTGTGGGCGAGCAGTGAGCGCAGGAAGCACTGGGAGTTGCTATCAGGACATGGGATACCCATTAGAAGGAGAAGAGACACAGACACGCTGCCGCCTGGTTTGCGCATTGAAATGGTTGGTTTTGCTTGCGGAGATGGTGTAATCGAATAGCTAGCCGGAGTACGTGGCAACAACACTTGCCGAGTTAGAAGAAATGGCTTTTTCCAACCAATCCATCTGAATTATGAACAGAGTAGAGTGAGTTCAGTGGCCCGGTAGGAGCCAACGAGTAGACAAAGGATCAAATCCAACTCGCAATCCCAAACTCAAACCCGAATAGATATAAGCCACATCTGTTGAAGTCGGCACCATCAGCTAGATGCAGGCTGGGAGAGGACAACCTGTACTCGAAGACTGGAATGGAAGGTGGTGGCGCCTCCAGCTTCACTTGTGGTGCAACAGCGCGTGACCTAGCTGTTGGCATAATAAGCCACTGGGGTGATGAGTGCCGTGAGATGCAGTGAGCTTTAGTGGGGGGGGGAAGCGCTAAGCCGGTGGTAGCAGGTGCCTGCGAAGCGAGACGACAACACACCACGCGCGCCTCTGTGCCTGGAGTCTTGGGTTAGCTTTACAGGGCACTTTTAGCCTCGGCCGCCACTGAAAGAGAGCCCTAAAACCCCAAAGCCTGGTGGGGGTGGGCTTTTTGCGGCGCTCGGCTTGTGCCATGACAGGACCAAGGTTGGACCTGCCGTGTGTCAGAGCAAAGTACCCCTCCACACAAATCTTGCGGCAAAGTGACTTTTGCAACCACATCGTAGAAAGGACACAGTTGCTATGTTGAGGTCATAGCTCGGCCTGGCACATCAAGATCCCTCACGATTTCAAGCCCATCAACGACCAGCCACAAATGTTTGATTTCCTGGAGGCTCAAACCTGAGCTCTGCCAAAATTTATTCAGCTGTGCTATTTTCAATTTCTTCTATAAAAAATAAAAAGAATTCACATCCTGACGACACGCGCGCATCTCCTCGCAGCTCCTACTACCCCAGCCTCCCTTTTACATCGCCGCCCCCGGTGCTCTTACTGCTCTGACGGCCTGTGCCCGCTCCGCTCCCCGCCCTTTTCGGCCTAGGTAGGTAGGCAAGGCCCAGTAGTGGACAGCTGGTCTGAACACCGTTCCCCGACAGACCACCACACGCCGCCTCCGATTTCCATCTCTCGACAAGTCTGTCAATTCGTCGACCCTTTTTCTCTCGCAACTTCCCATCACCGCCTGGAGCGCGCGCAATCTGCCCGACAACGAAACTACGACTTGCTCTCCTCCGAACCTCCCCCCAATCATGTCCCTCCGAGGCGGCTCCTCCGCCGGCTATGGCCTCAACAGCGGCCCCAACCCGTACGGCTCATCCTCGAACGAGCAGGAGCAGGGCATCCTCGACCAGATCCGCCCCTACACCAGCAAGGTTGAGGATTTCCTCGAGACCGCCAGCGAGCCCATCAAGCCGTGAGTTTCTACCAGAACCGCCCGCCTCTCTCCCTTGCCCCGTCGACAATAGCTCTTGTCCCTCGGGGTCTTGTCGCGCGCGCGCCGCCACTAGCCATGACGAAGCAACGACACGAGACCCAAGAATGATCTAGAGGCTAATTCAATTCGTGTTCTCTGTGCAGTTACCTCCCCGCCATTGGCCGCTTCCTCATCGTCGTCACCTTCCTGGAAGATGCTCTCCGCATCATGACCCAGTGGAACGACCAGCTCATCTACCTCCGCGACTATCGTCACAGTAAGCCCGCCCCCTCCGTCGCTCAACTTCGCGATGCTCCTGGAAGATGACAAAAAGGTCAAAAAGAGAGACGAGCGCTTGTACTGACAGAAGCTTCGCAGTCCCCTCTGGTATCACCCACCTCTTCCTTCTCGTCAACGTCGTCGCCATGCTTGCCTGCTCCACGCTCGTCATTGTCCGCAAGTACTCCGACTACGCCGTCGCCGGCCTCATGGGCGTCGTCGTTACCCAGGCTCTCGGATACGGTCTCATCTTTGATCTCAACTTCTTCCTGCGCAACCTCTCCGTCATTGGCGGCCTCATCATGGTCCTCTCCGACTCGTGGGTGCGCAAGACCAAGGCTTTCGCCGGCCTGCCCACGCTCGACGAAAAGGACCGCAAGATGTACTTTCAGCTCGCCGGCCGCGTGCTCCTGATCTTCCTGTTTGTCGGCTTTGTCTTCTCCGGCTCGTGGTCCATCTGGCGCGTCCTCGTCTCCATCCTCGGCGCCGGCGCCTGCGTCATGGTCGTCGTCGGCTTCAAGGCCAAGTTTAGCGCCACGCTGCTCGTCGTCATCCTCTCCATCTTTAACCTCTTTGTCAACAACTTCTGGACTGTATGTTTTCTGCCACGGTCCTCAATATACTATAGATTGTATTTTGTCGCTAACTTTCGATGCAGCTCCACGAGCACCACCCCCAGAAGGACTTTGCCAAGTACGACTTCTTCCAGATCCTCTCCATTGTCGGTGGTCTTCTCCTCCTCGTCAACAGCGGCCCCGGCCAGTTCTCCATCGACGAGAAGAAAAAGGTCTACTAAAGCGAAACTGCTCCTCTCGCTCCGAGGGAGTGTCCCTGCAAACACACACAAAATCTTGGATGTTCAACAGAGAGATGTTTACGCGTTCACGCCCCCTCCCTCCGACCGGTGTGGCGGTTCAGAAAGTCGATTTTTCTTTTAGCCATTACGCAATGGTAATGTATACGACAGCGGAAGAGAAGGCTCGATGATTTGGAGATTTGGGAGGAAGAAGAAGAAGAAAATATTCACCATGATCATTACCATGTCAACGGCGACTACGCCAGCTATCTCATGTATAGAAAAGCTCGTTTGGCAAAATTGTCGGCGTATGAATTGAGCAATTACACATACAATTGATTTTTTTTTACTTTTATGACGTTGCGAATCCGCGTTATTTTTGATGCCGTCATGGTAATGGGCAGCTCCTAATTGGGTCATGGTTGAGCTTCACGTGATGGGTTCACCATCGGCAATCGCCCTGCCAAGCCCAAGATGGAGTACAAAGATGCATCTCGCCCGATTTGACATTTTTTTTTTACTTTTAACACGATTTGAGATGCATGTTGTCTATTCCTGCTGAACTACGAGCGGTGGCCGCCGTGACGCGCTGCTACTCTGCAGGTAGCTGCATGTTCAGCTGGTAGCTGCAACAAGGGCATGAAACATGTCTAGGGTAAGACGAGGCGAGAAGCGACCAGCGACGAACAATATTTCGTATACGCAGGTCACAACAAAAGAAGTCGTGTAACTATGCTGTATGTATCAGTTCAGGTAGTGAACATGGACTTGGCAAGATTTTTGCTATTTACATTACTCCTCGATCTTTGGATTAAACCATCTATTGAATGTACTGCCAAGGTCACCTCCACCACAGCACAGCATCCAAACCAGATTTTACGCGTATTGTGTAACAGTCAACATGGCAGGAAGAATTATTTTCAACCATGCTTTGAATTTATGCAAATGTGATACCATGATATGTAAAACAAACAAGAAAGAAAAAAACACAGCCACCACTCCACCACGCAGAGAAGAGAGCGCTCCGCTTCATGCCCAAAAGGACGCCCTCCTCTCTCTCGTCCCTGTTTTGTAGCTGTTGGGGAAAAAATAGAAAGAACAACCTGTTCGCTCACACCCCCCTTGCCGGCCGTTTCACGAAATAAAATAAAAAACTGTGCCCAAAAAAAAAGACCAAAAAGCCCAAAAACGCAGAATAAAATACCCAAATGCCAGTGCTGAAAAAGATGAATAATTTCAAGTCGACAAAACGCCCAACACACACGCAACACAACCAGTAATAGCCCTTTTGTCCTGACTGTTTCGAGGAAAACACAGCCAAGACTAGAAATGAAAGCGGACAACTTCCACATTAATGCTCGACACGACCCGTAGAGATCTCTTTCGCAACAAGACCACATCTCCAAAAAGCCAGACACCATGCAATCAAAAAAGAGACATGAATATCGCTCCAGGAAGAAAGAAAGAAAGAAAAGGAATACGTGAGGTCATCATCGTTATAAAAAACAGAGAGGGGGATATCCTTCAAAGATACTGGGGGGAGAAAAATGCTGCACTTTTTTCTTCTTCTCTCAAAACAAGATTCGTTTGGCTCGGGTTGTCCCCTATGCGCCCGAGACCTTGCGGGCCGTGGCGAGGGCCGCTACCGAGGTCCCTTGGCTGATGCTGCCTACGCGACCGCTCGTCTTGCGCACACCGGCCGATGAAGTCGACGAGTCCTTGCTGCGGAGCGGTGACTCGGGCATGGCACCGCGCCGGCTGCCGCGAACGCGGGGGAGGGTGGCCGAGGCGCTCTGTGTGCGCTCCACTGCCTTGGGTGACCGGCCGGTACCAATGTTCTCGGCGTCCTGAGAAGCGTCATTGTCAACCATGTAGACCGTCGTGGTTGATGTGGTCTGGCTGACGGAGCGCGACTTTTCGCTCCGCATGGGCGACTGGGACGCCTTGCGGGAGCTGCGCATGCGGATGAGGAGCTCTTCCTCGGAATCGGCGGCGCCGCCAGCTGAATGACGCTGCACGGCAACGACTTCCGTCTCCTGCTCAATGTCTTGCTTCTCCTCAATCGTCGTCGTCCCCGATCGTTGATACGGGTGGTGGCGCTCCGAACGAGTCTTTCTGGGCTGGCCGGGGGTGGGCGCGGGCAGGTAGTCCTCCTGGTTGTGTCCTTGGTTGCTGCGGTCCTCCACCTCGCTCAGGGGTGTGCGGTTCGAGGGGCTGCGGTTGGGGGGCGTGGACAATTGGCCGTTGCGGATCGAGCTCTTCTGCATGGCTCGGATAGGTGTGCTCGGCACCGGGTTCGAGGTTGCCATCTCACGTCGCAGTCTGCGCTCAACGCGCTCTTCAATCCACCACTCGCGGAACGTCCCTTGGTTGAGGTGCAGCCAGTGCTGCTGGGGGCCGACCACCATGCCGGGGCGCATGAAGCGCATAAACGAAATGACCTCGTCGGCGGTGAAGCCGTGGCGGTAGATGAGGTAGGCGCCAATCAGGCAGCCCGTGCGGCCCAGGCCGGCCTTGCAGTGGACGGCGATGCCCTTCTTCTTGACGGTAATCATCTCGTGGGCGAGGCGGATAAACTTGCGGACAGTGGTCAGCGGAGGGCAGGTGCCGTCGTCAAAGATCATGTCAATGTGCTGGATGCCCAGGGCCTCAAAGTACGAGGGCGAGTAGAGGTGCGAGTTGAGGCGCACGACCAGGCCAATGTTGCGCTCGGCAAAGTGCGACAGGACATTCTTGAAGGGCTGCGGCAGCGTGGGGTGCGCATCGAGCGCATCGAGGTCTTTGGGCAGGAGCTTGAAGAGGTCCGAGTCTTCGCTGATCTTGGCGACGGGGGTGTGCTGGGGCGAGGCAAAGGCGAGGAAGTTGGGCGTGACCCAGTTGAAGTCGCCGTGCTCGACACGCTCGAAGCGCTCGTATTCGTCGAGGTCAAAGTTGTCGAGGTCGATGCACTTTTCCTCCTTGGCCTTCCAGACGCCGTAGACGACGTCCTGGACCGTGATGCCATAGTCGGCCTGACTATAGCCGGCATCGCGGAAGGGCATCAGGGGCGGGTCGACCTGGGCAATGGGGGCGAGGGCCAGATGAGGCGGCCAGTTTTGGATGAGGACCATGTAGCACGCGAGCATGCAGGCGGCGTTGGCACGGCCTGGAGCAAGCCTGTTAGCAAAGACATGAAAATCACAACAAGCAAAGGGGCTCTCTGCGCTTACTTCTGGGGTCGGCAGCGCTCCAAAAGACGACTGGGCGATCCTTGTTCTCCTTGGCGCCGAGGATGTCGTGGAAGCGAATGGCGAAACGGTAGAGGTGGCCAATGTGCAGCGGGCCAAAGTCGTGGTGGAAGGCATTGTAGAAGAGGCTGTCGTCAATCGTAAAGTAGCAAGGAGGCGAGCGGCAGCTGGGCGACGGCGCAGCACGACCTTCAGCCGCTCTTTGCGCTCGCTTTCGCGGCGACTCGGGCGGCGAAGGAAATGGTGTGTCAGTCGTGGGCGGGTTGATGTAGGCGGCGAGGTAGAGTCGGTCTGGAGGCAGTCAGTATGGCGGGTTGGCAACCAGCGACAGCACGAGAGAAAAAAAAAACTTACCGGGAATATATTCAATAACCTGACCCAGGTTCTGGGCGTGACGAGAGGTAGGAGCCATTGCGAGTGGCTCTCTGTATGTCCTCAGTCGCAGCTTGGTTGCGTGATGTTGTTTTGCCTGAACTTGTTTTGATTTGCGACGGGCGGGTGGTTGCGATGCTAAGTATGCGTTTCTTGGCCAAGTAGTTAAAAAAAAAAAGCAGAACAACACTGGGCTGGATCGTCCTCTGAAGCCGGTGGGTGTTGAGCTTCCTTTATTGCCCGAGAGAAAATAAATGCAGACAAAGGGTTGCGAGAGGGTTGTGCTTGCTTGGGGATGTTGTTGTTTTGGTTGAGGCCCGTGGGGGGAGGAGGTTTTGGCTGGCGGCCAGCAGCAGTGTGGAGGGACAAGGGAAGCTGTACGATAGTGGATCTGCAAGGCCAACCCAGAGGCGGTGATGAAGAAGACGCACAAACAAGGGGGACCAGGTCAGACTGCCCTCGGGAAGAAGAGGAAGAAGAGGAAAGATGCTTGTGTAAGAGTGAAGCGAAATGCAAAAGGCGAACAGCGTTGATAAAGGGGAGGAAGAAGAAGAAGAAGAAGAAGAAGAAGAGAGGATGCTGCCTTTGCCACAAACAATGGGCAATAAAATGTTTAGGCCAAAGGGGGCCAGGGTGGATGCGGGTGAATTGTAGCGTGTGAGGAGCGAGCAGGCCAAGGTATTTGGGCTGACGGTAACGATTGAAAAAGATGCTCGCCGCCGCCGTCGCCGTTGTTGTTTTGTTTTGAGGCTACCTGTGGTGGAACCGTGGAACCGTTTTCTTTTTCTCTTCCTTCCTTTTGCTCACTTTAGGAACCAAATCCGTCCCCTTGCTTGACTGCGTTCTTTGCGTAACAAAAGAAATCCCAGCACGAGGCGTTCACGCTCTCAACACTAGCACAGCGTATGGACTCTCTGTCAACTGATCCCTGTCGGGGCCTCCCGGCGGCTCGAGTTCCAAACATGGACCGGGGTGCAGCGGGCTTGGTGAGACCCCAGTCCTGTCACCACGGCAACGAACGCCGTTGCAGCCACAATGTGGCTTACTCCTCTGCGTGAGCCACACATCTCAAAAGAAAAGTGACCCCGCCCTTGGAGAAGTTGTGTTTCGGAGCGAGACAAAAAAAAATCCACGACATTGCCTCGACTACATTCCAGACGGGCAAAACAAAACAAAAAGAAATCCGCAGATAACCTGTTTTCAGGCTTCGGGAAGAGCACCAGCGCGAGTCGACGCCACACAGCCTCGTGTTCCCAAAATAGAAGGGTTAAAGAAAAGTGAAAGCGTCATCCACAGGTCTGCAGCGGTTCAAGTAGATCATGGCTGCCGTTGCTGATGCTGCATTTCCCTGCTCCCTGTAAGTATTTTACATCATGACTCTAATTTTTATTATAACTCTTTTCTTCTTTCAAAATTCAGCCCACGCTTTTATTTTAGAAAACGCTTTTGTCGGCTTTTCTTTCCGGGAAAAAAAAATCAATTCCTTCATTCTATCCAATGGCTCTACATCTTACTTACAAAGTGCTATTAGTGAGCTCAAGGTCCCCTTTCCCACCCACCGCCTGGCCTCGACGGCGCTGCAGGCCATCCAGGTCGACCCGGAGCTGTCGCCGCTCGTCCGGCGGCACCTCTCCCTCGTGCCGTCATCTTCACCTGAAGACGCGGCCGCAGCCGACCCGCAGGAGGAGGTGCTGCTGCACGTCGACTACCGGGCCACGACCAACCGCATGCTCCGCGTCGCCGTCAACTCCTTCATGGACAGCCTCAGGCTGGTGATGGAGGTCATGGAGCACCTCGACGAGGACGTCCTCGCGCAGCCGCCCAGGTAGGCCATTGGCGCAGCGGACAATGACCAGAGGACGCGGCGGCGGCGGAGGATTGTAAATAGACATGACCACATTTGTACATATGAACACGTAGAGACACCCTCCGGCGGCACAAAGCAGGCACTGCTTCCATAGCAGAAATTCTCAAACATCACTAGATGACATGCTTCCTTGATAGTGGCGGAATGGTATACAGGCTTACACAAAATACAATGTACATACACACATGCACATGCCGACCAAAACACATGCATCGCGCCAGCAAAACAGTTGACAAGGTCAAGTATCATGTACATTTGGCATAGTATAGACTGTTTATATACTTGTTGCTATTTCACCAAGAGCGATTGCTACTATTGCAAACCAACATTGTAAAGGGAGAAAAAATCTCTAAACAAACATGCTTGAAAAGAACAAAATTCCCACCCAGCAAGTCCAGATCCTTCACGACGTTACCATTAATTGGTACAAAGACAAACAAACCACCCAGGCCGTTGAGAACAAATGACATTTTCAGTCCGAGGGGCGAACCATGAACCACAGCAGCCAGAAGCAAGAGAAAGAAAGGCCACCTTCAGCGCTGTGTAGAATGGTTGATGGCAGCCTCGGCACCTTGTGAAATGCTCTTTTCTCTTCGTGGATATCGCCACTGTTCCTTGTCCAAGACGAAAAAACAAGCACATGTCAGAAACAAGGTAGCAGGACCATCATCAACCACCTCATCATATCGCTTCCGCCATCATCACCTTGCCAAGAAAAGAAAAAGGGTATCCCCATCCAACAACTCGCTCATAAGAAGCCCAAACCGTGTATAGTAATGCAGAATCGCTCATATAAACCCCCAGGAGACCGAGAACTGAAGTAGAAGAAGAGGGAGAGAAGAAGGAAATTCAATGTCCATGCCCGTATGGGCACATCATCACGAAGCCTTTTGTAAGCCCTCCATTCTACTCCTTAGTTCTTCCAGGTCCTTCTTCAAGTCTTCGTTTTCTTTTTGCAAATTCTTCATGTGCACAATGGCATTCTCCACCACACTGGCCTTGCTGCTCGGCGTATTGGTGCTGTTGCTGTTGCTGCTGCCCGCCTTGCTGTCCTTCTTGTCTTCGCCGTCCTCAGACGTTGGCTTCCCTGTGTCGGGCAATAGGCTCGCCATGATCTGCAACGCCGAGTTGATGCGGTTGCGGCGGCCTTGCTCGGCAATCTTGTGCGAGGTGCGCTTCGATGTGAGGTTGGTCGACAGCTCGGTCGGGTAGCTGACGCCGGGTACCGTGTTGCCCTCGAGGATGTTTTGATAGTTGGACTTGGACATGAGGAGCCGCGACGTGTCCTCGGCCGACATGCCCGGCGTGCCGGGCATCAGCGGCTTGATGTTGGGCGAGATCCGGGGGAGAAGGGCGGGAGACACGTGCACGGAGCCGGTCGAGCGTTTTCTGCCGTTCCGTGAAAGCATCTGTGGGGTTTTGCGCGCCGATGGACCAGCCGATCGAGGACCAAGCGAGGGGCTCGCACTGGCGGACGGGGTGCCGCCGGCTGGACGCAGATGCGGCGAGGGTGAAGGGTGGAAGTTTGTGCTGCGGGCAGAGGTAGGTTGGTCGTTTCCAGGGAACTGGGAGGCGATTTGGGTGTTGATGGGCGCCAACGGTCTGTTGGAGACGGATTCAGGCAGCTCGAGAGACTCAATGTGTTCGGTGGCCGTGTCGCCCTGCTGATTGGTCGACTGCGGCTTCTTGCCCTTGGAGGCCAGCTTCATGAGTGAGGCGGGAGTAGCAGGATGAGGCTGCTGGCGCTCTTCGTTGAGAGACAGCGGCGGTGCCTGGTTCGAGTTGCCGTTCTGGGCCTGGATGTAGGGAGACTTGCTGTTGGATCTGCGCGCAGGGACTGGCGGTGGGGGCATGTCTGTGAGGTTTTCGGGCGACACTGAAGCATTCTCCTCGGAGCCCTCTGTCGAGGTAGCCGGCAGAGGCAGCAGGCCCGTTTCACTGCCATTTTGCAGCCTTCGCTCGTCGACCTCGCTCAGAACCTGGGAGACAATGGCAGGGCTGGGGCCGACCTTGCGGCGTTGAGGCTTGGCAATGGGGGAATTCTTGACGGCAGCTTTTGAGCGAGCCTTGGCGGCGTTATTTCTGCGTGCCTTCTTGGCTAGATCCTGGCTAGGTTGTACAGTTTGCGTGGCGGGAGGCGTCTCCAGGTCCATGTCGATAGGAGAGTTGTTGGAGTTGGTGCTGTGGTCATAGATAGAGCCATCGGGTTGGGCGTGCAGAGCAGGTGAAGTCAGGGGGCTGAAGTACGAGCCAGGAACAGCAAAGTTGTGCTCCATGTTGAAGTGAGGATCTAGAGGGGTGACGGCGGGAGACACAAGAGGTGTAAAGGCCATCTGTGAACGATGTTAGTTTCCGGCATTATGAACCAGCAGCGCCCAAGATGGCTGTGATCTGAAGGTGGGAGTCAACCACATACATCTTGCTCGGCCACACGCTGGTGATAGCTGCGATCGTAGGCAGTGCGCTGGGGCATCTGCTCGGCCTGGGAGTAAAACTGGCCGCTGCCGGGCGGCATCTCGAGGCTCTGAGGGGTTGGGGGCACAGAGTGGCCGTGGGGCCCGTAGAAGGTGGCCTGCTGTTCATGGAGCTGGCGCTGCTGCTGGTGAAACTTTTGCTGTTGGAGGTAGTGAATCTGGGCGTCAATGTTGGAGATGGAGTCGGGGGCCGACGTGGCCAGCATGTGGGCGGTGATGGACGGGTGGGAGACGCCGGTGGACATGGCGGGCGTGTGGTTCTGCAGCAGGCCGTCACTGCGGGGGATCATGCTCGAGGGGTCCGAGTCGGTCATGAGGGCATCGCCGGCCGAGGGGGCCTGACGCGGCTGCTGGTGCTGATGCTGCGGGTGCTGGTGAGCGGCGCCGGCCATCATGGGTTGGGGGCCGGCCGAGGCGCCGTCGTTGAAGCCGTGAAAATCAAACTGCATGGCGCTCGTGTCTGGAATGCTGCCGATGCCGCTCATGTCGAGAAACTGGTTGAATTCATCGTCGGGGCCCGAGGCCATGTGCTGGTCCTGGCCTTCCCAGGCGGCAGAACTCATCATGGCTGGGGTTGTTGGGAGCAGGGCCCTGAGGTGGGTAGGTTTGCGTGGTGTTGCGGCGCGGGCTTTTTTTTTCCTTGCTCGTCTTCGTTGGTAAAAGCCTGGGAATTTTTTTCCGGTTCGTGTACCGCGATGCGCCGCTGGCGAGGGACTTCGGGTATCGCAGAGTCGCAGAGTCGCAAAGGTTCGCCGTCGACTGGATGTGTTTGGTTTTTGTTCGGGAAGGATTTCGAGATGGCTGAGTAGGTAGGCGCCCGGGGAGTCTTTTTGCGCCGGGAACGAGGAGGGCAGCGGCGCAAGTTCAGGCAGTCCGGCCTGGAATTTGTGGGCGGGTCTCTGGGGGTCTCTGGGCTGGCTTCCTTTGGCGAAGCGTACCTGGGTGCAGTGTTGAGCTTGCCGACGCCGCAGGTCAGCCAACAAGTTGCTGAAGAAATAGATGACGTGGTTGGAAGGGAATGCAAAGCTGAAAGGAGCTGTAATGCGTGGTGTTGGTGTTTTGGTATTCCCAGTCGTCGGTCAACTTGGAGGATGCAGCAGCAAAAGGACTGGCCAGGAGCAGGAAGGCGGGCCGGAGTAGGCTTGCAGCAGATGGGCGCTGGAAAGTGCCGGTGGCAGGGTGTTTCAGTGGCTAGAGCGACATGCAACAGGCGGTTTTTAGTGGTGGGTGGCTTTTTTTAGGGTACTGGGTGTTGCTGGACGCCGCTCGTCGGCGGCGGGGAACTGCTGCGGTGCGGGTTGTATCGGAGGGGCTCTGTTCCGGAAGGTGGACGCCTGAAGAGGTTGAGGGGAGGGGCCAACGGCGGTGTCGACTGTGGTGCAAGTGGGCTCTTATTTCCCAAACGTTGTTAGTTTGTTGTTTGGCTGGTAGCAAGAATAAAATAATACTAATAATACTAAAAGAAGATGCAAGCATATGCGCTCAATATTGGCAGCATTGACGAGTAGCGAGCAGCCGACGTGGTGGCTCTTTGCCAGGCGCCCCTCCACAACCTGGGTAGCGCTACTGGTAACTGCCCGGTCAGTGGATTGCTGCATTTCCAGTGGTTGGCAGCAAGCAAGTTGGTTCCGTCGTTCACTGCCCGAGGGCTCCCCTGTGGGGCCTGCAAGGTGGGCTGTCGCAGGAGAAGCAGCGCCGCCAACTCTACAGATTACTGGTACCAACCAGTAGATTTACTTGGATGCCCGCCCGCGCTAGCTTATTACTGGCTGCGTCCTTTTTGTTAGCCTATTTGCCTATCAGTACATCTCCTGCCCCAAGAGGATTGGATCCAAGCTGTGGTGGATAAAGGCAGTCCCTTTTTTTCCTTGGATTTTTTCTTCTTCTATTTCGTCAAGAGGATAGAAAGAAGATGGGTCAAAGCACTGGTAGAGAGGCGAAAGGCAAGGCTGGACATTTCTTGGCTGGCAAATGGTTGGCTGGCTTCCCTCCCGCCCCCGCGGATCCGTTCGAGTTGCACCATGACTATGACATCCACCAGCTCTTCGCTTCCCTGGGGCTGGCAAACTGGTTACACAACAGATCCAGCCTCCCGCTAGTCATGGGCCCTCGTGGCATCATTTACACGAGCAACACGAACGTCTTCCGAGTAGAAATCGCAGCGACAAAGAGACGTGTGTCATTCGCCCACCTAGCGTGACCAGGGGCTCTCTTCAGCCCATGGCCTCGCTAGTCGCAGTCTAGCATGCATCTACACGCAGCAGGGCTGATGCCTGTGCCAATAAATTAAAATAGAGGCCATGCGATGCTGCAGCCGCCTCCGCCCAAGCCATCCATGCTGACCGTCAACGACAAGACGCGCAACCCAGATGCCAGTCCGTCCGAGTGCTCCCTGTTCATCTCATGCATGCACGGTGACTCGGCTCATCGCTTCGGCCAACTGTCCTGAGCAGAGGAAGAAACCAAAACCAGAGTACAGATAAACAGTTGATATTTCCAGTATTTCCATATATTGCTGAAACTAGACCAGCATGCGTTCCGACACAGTTCCGACATTGCAGATTCACTATCAGGCCCATGACATCTCACATGACACTCTCCAGTATCGAATAGATGGAAGTCTGGCCAGAGACTCCGTCTTTGCACACCGTCAAGATGAAATCAAGTCCCCGAGTCCCGGTCTATAAAATAAAATAAAATAAATGAAGAAGCGTTCAACAGGCACAACAAACGCAGAGACGCTCAACACAACGCATCTCGGACCAACAGGCCCACTCCCTTTTCCTCTTGCGCAATCTGCACTGCACTGCACTACTTGACTGCCCAAGCTGCCAAGCGTGCACACTGGCTGGCATTCGCCTCGGCTGAACAAGGCCCATCAATAAATCACCACCAGTCCAATTATCTTGGCTGGACAACTTCCGCAAGAGGGGTCTGTGCTGGGGACAACTCGACACCTCCAACCTCGTTTCTTTTTTTTTTTCTTTTTCTTTTTTCCGTCCCGCTCCCCTTTTTCTTCACCTTCCCCGCCGCGCACGAGGAGAGCGGGTATCCTCCCGAGAACGTTACATAATGGCTGTAGACTCGCCCTGTCCCCTCGGCCAGGGGAGGAGCGGGACCCAGCCAACAAGATGCCTATAGATTTACCAGTATAACCCGACGAGAGAGGAGAGGGGAACGCGGCAGGGAGCGGGCGGCTTTGCCTGCCGTCGTGTGAGTTTGTTGATACAAAGGCCTTTTTTTTTTCTTTCCACTTGCAGAAGATGGGAGCATCCGTATCAACTTTATCAGGCATCGGTGCATCTTCAGCGGCATTAACGGCCCAAATAAACGACGGAATTCGCAGAGCCATTGCAGGGCATCAAAGAGAAAAAAATGCATCACCCCAGCGGTCATTCATTTCGTTGATTGTCATCGCCATCACCACACTATTCATAAGATTTGCCAAAATTCCTCACTCCAACCACACTGCTCGTCACGTCCTGTCCCAAAGTCTGCTCCATCATCAGCTTGCTTCAGATGAACCCCTCCGTCTCCACGGCTCGCTGACTCGCCAGATTTCTTCATGCAGTCGCCGGGGCCTTTCCCCGCCACACGCTTTGGTCAACATGGATACTTTTTGCCAAGATTCCTTTCAACCTTTATTCTGCGCAACAGAAAAGGGGAACCGGTGCAATGTACGATGACGGGTCGTGAATCCCTTCCGTACCCATAGCCAAAGGGACCGGCCCAACAACCAGGTTGGGCCTCTACCAATGGCTAGCGGCGGATACATCTGAGATTACAATCAAAACAAACGGCAGGGTCCAGGCTCATCTGCTCTTTTATTTCTTGTTTATTATACAAAAACAAAAATTCGCAATGCTCCCAGCAGAGCCTCATCAGGCGCCATCGGCCAAGCGTCAACCTGGACAAGGATATCTGCGACCCGCTCTCGGAGATTTATCCGCATTCCTTCACCCGTCAACTCTTACTGTACTGAGTAGACGACAACACTGCCGTTTCCCCCCCCCCCTAGCCATGTTATTCTAGACTTTCCTTGGCTTCCTTGACAAGGATGTCAGGTTTCAATTTTTTTTAAAGTACATTCATCCTAGTCATAGGGAAAAATAATGGGCAGTATGCACTGGCGTAAGTATTCCAGGCCCTTTCCAAACTCGACAGGTCAGAAAAACAACGGGCGTCTGGGCTTGCCGGTCAGACGAGCCATTCTATGCATAAAATGACACCAAGGCAATGAATAAATGCATGGAGCACCATCAGGCGCGTGCACATCGCCTGCGTTTATGGTACCCCCACGGAAAGTGACACCCGGCCCCCCCAACGACCAACGTCTCTCACGAGGAACGCAAGCTGTCCTCGTCCAAGTCGGACGAAGACAAGAAAGAAATAAAAGATGGTCGTATTGAGCCCGACCATGCATGTGCAAATGTCTCGTGGCAAAAAGCCCCAACTCACCGAGTCAAGCCCGTCAGCGCGCGCGCGCGACGGCGGCGGCGGCCACGGCGTCGGCGTCGGCTGCCATTTCCTTACTCGTTCACCGAGTGAACCCTGCTGCCGCATCGAAACCCGACGATGCCTCGCCACATGATTCATAAGCACTGCAACTAACAAGAAAAATTTCTCCTTCAACCTGAAAGCAAGAGAAGGGGGAACATCTCATAAAATTGGCCGATTGAATTCCACAGTTTAGGCGCCTGTTGCAGATAACAACAATCTATTCAGACTGGGACTTCTAAAAGTCATCACAAGTCCAACATCACGGTTTGGAAGCAATCGTGTTGCTGATTTTCCATTGATTTTGTCACCACTTCTCAAGTATATGCATCTGAACTGGTTTCAACGGTTTTGATTGATGAAATTAAGAGCAGCGGACCAAACCCGGGTCCTAGTCTAGAATGTACAAGCGACAGATAAGAGGGAAATGTGTGATATGAGGCTGATATGTCCAATCGGAAATCTCTGGCCTTGTCGTCGGGGTCCATGTGACAAAATGTCCAACCCCAAACTGCACACGGCGGCCAACAGACGCGCCCGTGTGCTTCAAAACAAAGAAACAAGTCGAAAAAATGTGGTCGAACCAAAGAGTGACGCTCCATTGCAGCGCGGATTTTGCTCCTGCTGCACCAGTCTATGCAATATAATATAAATGTTTCCTCAGCCCCAATCCGGGACACTTCCATTTCAAAACCACCAGAATATAAAAGTCCTGCCGCGCTGACAGGCTCGAGAACGAGAAACGCTATCAAACAATGAGGGTATAAGCCAACCAAGTCATCAGAACAAGATGCTCAACGACTCTGCCTTCGTCAAAACGTTGCAAAAATAATGTCAACATTATTTACGGGTCTGGTCGCCCAGGTTGAGCCAGCTCATGTCTGACGATGTGGCTGCCATGGCAAGCTGTGGTTGTTGGCTCACTCCAGAACTTTGGGGCACAGCGGCCGAATCTTCTCGGTGATGTTGGTATATGCTGCTTGGCGCTCGGTCGTGACCCCAAGGCTTATTCTCATCAGAGTGTCTAAACATCTCGTTGATACTCTCAGGCACTCCGCTTGAATATCCAGAAGCCGTCGACAAGGGCGAGACGGGACGCTCGATTGTGCCAGCAATGCCCTCGGTCGGAACCTTGCTGACGTACTGCGATACAATGGGGCTTCCACTGTTGACACTGTTCACTTCAGGCGGGGCCTCGAAGTTAAGAGGAGGCACGGTGGCAGAATCTTGGGTAGCGCGGGCATTGTTATGAGCCGAGTTAGCTTCGGAGTAACGAGAGCTGCGCTCTGAGGTGACAGTCGCGCGCTTGTTTCCGTAGCCAAGAATCTGCAGAGCGCTTCCTCCAGACCAGTACTTGTTCCATCCAGAGCTGCGGCGAGTACCGTCCTGCGCAGGCAAGGGCCCATTGCGCGGCCGAGGCTCAGCGACTGTGGGGTCAAAAGCGACACCTCGGTCGTCCTGAGCCTGCAGCATGGGGTTGTTCGAGGGTTGGGGAATTGGCTTGCTAATAGTGCTCTTGAACTGCTTGTGCAGAGAGCTGATGGAGCTTCTCATCGACGCGCGCGATGTCTTGCCATTATTAGCGACAGCCTGCTTCTGAGGTCCCATTCGACCCATAAGGATGGCGACGGAAGAATACGATTCGGTGGAGAGCGTAGGGTTGTGCCCGCGGTAGTTGGCAGGCGACGCAGCAGGTTGCATGCTCTTGGCAAACGCAACAGTGTCCTTCTCGTCGGGATTGAGGACGGTGCCCTGATTGGGGTTCCCGCGGCGCTTGCGACGCTTAAGAAGAAGCAGGATGACGAGGAGGATGGCAAGAAAGGCTGCAATGGTTCCCAGAGTGATGCCGAGGATGGCGTTGGAACTGGGGCCGTGCTTTTCAGGTGTAGCAGCAGCGCTCGTCTCAGTCGGGGTTGCAGAGGTGGTTGATGTGGTCGTGGTGATCGAGGTAGCAAAGGTAGAGGACGCTGTCGTCGAGGTTGAGGTTGTGGTGCTCGTGGTAGAGCTTGTCGTCGAGGAGGCGAGAATCTTTTGTGACCCGTCACTGAGAAGCAGCGTGGCATTAACCCAGCTGTTCTTTTCAGCATTGAAAATGGCCACTGGCTCCTTGGCATTGCCTCCAGACATGACGATCATGCCATTGGCGCCTTGAGCGACAGAGTAGCCGTTTCTCGTCGTATCCGGGGCGTTGGTTTGGTTGTACTCAGGCCAACTGCCCATTCCAAAATCGACGCTACGCTTTGTCGCAGCAGTTGCGCCATGGATGGCTTCATTCGGGGCCTTGGCAACGGGGATGCGGGTCATAACATTGGGTGAGCGGCTCAAGTCAAATTTGAGAAGACTGAGGGAGTTGTCGCTGGTGCTGGAGACCAAGGCGCCACGGATTGCTGCAGAATCCGATGGCCATGAGTCTTGGACGCTTCCAACGGGTCTCCATCCATCGTTGTTATTCAGGGCCGAGTTCATAAGCCAGATGGTGCCATCGTCGGCAGGACCAGAAATCAGAGCAATGTCAGCGCCAGCCCAGGGAAAGAGCATCGGCTTGACTGCGCCAGCTCTACCAGAGCGCGGAGGGTTTGCCGACGTAACTGGGAGCGGTTGTGCTCCCGAGACCTGTATCTTGTGAGTCTCCTGTGAAGCGCCGGGAGCGGCACCTGGGTCATCAGATTTGGTGCCAGAAAAGACGACAATGGTGTCAGAAGCGTCGTTATACACGACACTGTGACCTCGGCGGTTCTGTAAGTCCATAGTCTGAGGCCGAAGAGTTGCCCATGTCTTGGCAGCGAAGGAGTACTCCTGCAAGCCAGCGTAGCTCTTATCATCACTGTGGCCACCGACTACCAGGAGAGAGGCTGCGCCTTTGTCGGTCAATTTCTTGCCGACGCAAGAGGGCCCTGTTACCTTGACGCCAAAATCAAGGGTTTCCCATTTAGCACTATCCTCCAAGGGCAGAGCCAGAAAACCCTTCTCTGAGTACGAGTAAAATGTATTGTCGACAATAACGGTGCAGGCATTGTCGAGCACAGACATGTCACCAGGCTTAGGGACAGACATTGTAAATGGCTCGTCCCTTCAACCCGGGCGGTTGTCTGAGACTGAGAAATCAAGCAACACGGTGTGATCAAATGGACATGACTTGGCGGTACGATTTGGGTAATAGACGGCGCGTATTGAAAATGTTGGTCGAAAAGACGGCGAGTTCGAATGGGTGCGAACCAATGCTATATGGCATGTATATTTTTCGCAGTTTGTTGAGCGACGCGTGTTTCGCAGTGGAAAAATGAAGGCGAGGAAAACGGTAATCGAAGAAGGGTCGCTTAGTAGGAGAAGAAGAACGGGAAAGGTCGTTGAGAAACCAGTCGTCGAAACGGTATTCGATATTTTTTGGCCAGGCTAGTGAGCGGCTCGTTTGTTCCAATCAAGGAGAGGATGCGGCGCGCCAGGCGGCGGGATTGCAGAAATTCGGTATGAGAAGAAGAAGAGAATTCGAAAGAGAGAGCGCGGCTCGCTGTGATAGGGAGACGGAGTATCGTGTTTGCGCAAGCGTGCTGCGGCCAAACGTCGTACCAGACGGTATGTATTTGAGCGGGCAGTGGTGTTGGAATGCAGCGAGAAGGCGGGCACCCGAGAGCTGGCCTAGCAAGCTGAAGCTGGAATGACAGCTACCTACGCTCCAAGACGCGGCGAGGAAGACGAAGAGGAGGAAGGCCTCGACGATAGTTGGAGGATGAGGCTGCAAACCAGAAAGAAAGAAAAAAAAAACGAGGCCGTACAGGTGAGAAGCAGGAGCAGCGGAAACGGGGGAGAGAGGAAAAGCGCAGGAGAAGCAGGTTCTCAGGAGAGCGCTGCCACTGGCAGTACGAGTAAACAGGGGGGGGGGGGGGTGCGAACTAACAATACGAAAGGCGCAGGCAGCTGGGGTGGGTTTCCACACTACGAGGTGACCTCCTGGGCAGCCTGTGACGGCAGGACTGCCAGGTACCTTTTTAGCTTGCAGGTGTTAGTGCCTGCCATTCGGTGCAGCTGCGAGGTCGCTGGCAGGGTAAACAGACAGGCACAGGCACCTATATTACAGGGCACATTGGACAGGGCTGCTACCCCCAACCTCCCCAGCCCCTATTCAAATTGAGGACTGCTACGCTGGCAGCACGGGTACATTCACTTTCTATGCAAAAGAGTACTCTAGATGACGGGCGGCACGGAACTGATAGGTTAAGCCCGAGGACGGAAAGCCATGCTTTCGAGCAGCAGTTGAATTGGGTCGTTTTTCATTGACACTCATTCCGCCGCGCCCAAGAGCCCTTAGCTTGGGTACGTCGTGGGGCCGTCCAGGGGATTTTTGGGGGGGAGGACGCTAAAAGCCTTCTTGCTGCCAGGGGCGTGTGCGTGTGCGTGTGGCGCTGGGCGTTGAGGGGTTTGGCCAACCAGAGAGCAGGCGGTTGAGCCTCAGGTGCAGAGAGCTTCTGCGAGAGTGCTGAGTCAAAGGATACGAGGACGGGAGTTTATTCACCAAGTGATTTGAAGGTGCGCATAGTTGGCTTACGATTGTTGGTATTGCTTCGAATATAGCTGTAGAAGCGGAGAATCAGTCCCTGGGAACATCTACAAACCAGATTGCCAGACTGCAGCACACAGTCAAGGTGCCATTCGTTCATCTCGGCTGCCCATGGCCTACACGCTTGGCGTGTTGGAGGTTCCGGTGGATGGCCAGGTACCAGTACCTTTGAGAGCGGCGGCGGAGGCACCTTATCGCCGCGTACCTGTAAAATGGTGCGCGCAGTGCAAATGGCAGCTCTCTCTCCCATGTCTCTGTGGTGCGTGGCTGGTTTCAGGGGCCAGTTCATTCGGGGAGGGGTGCAATACTAAATGGCGGTGGTAGGTGGCTTGCAGCTTTCTGGGGTTCGTCCTGCTCGCTGGCTGGCTGGGCCGACCCCGGTTCCTGGAGCTAAAAAGCTGCCTGTGGGGGGACTTTGCCAGTGCTGGGCCAGTCATCAGTGACGTCGAATGGACGAGGCAGCACGACAAGTTGCAGGCGGTTAAAATAGCAGCTTTTCGGTTTTACCAGTACGAGCGAGGCTACGGATAAATCTTTGACAGCGCGAGCCTGGCAAATGAGGAGATGATACGAGATGCGCAGAATCGCCCAGTAAACGGCTTGTGTCAGGTATGAACACGAAGGAGAGAATGAAAGAGAGAGAGAGAGAAGAAGAAGAAAAAATGCAATGGTCCGAGGAATCGGCTCTGCAACACACCGCAAAAATGCGCACATCACAATTCCCATTGTTCGGGTGGTGCGGTGGTGGCTGGGGGGCACAAGCTGGTCCGGTCACTGACTGGGCTGATGAGCTTGAGAATGCGGCACACCACCAATAGCGCGCATCACGCTGCACATGCACCACATAAACCATGCACAAAAAAAAACCATGGCCTGCCGCATTATTATTGGACTCGGCATTCCCACACCACACATCACCACACCATGACGGGGAAGCACGCGGAGCCAGCCGCGGCGCCAAACCGCGAATTATCACTCGACGATGCCAGATGCTGTGATTTCAGATGTGCGCTGCATGCCATCTCGGGGCCTTCCGATTTTTCCTTCTTCTCCATCTTCTCCTCGTTCTTTCTTTTCTTCGTCGTCGGCAGATACACCATATTCGTGCCTACACCACATGTCGACCGCTCCCTCACTGGTATTATCAGCAAGCTTCGCCTGGTATTGGTGGGCACCAGCCGCACGCGCCCGCTGCCACGTTTATGCCCGTGTGCCCCAGCCTGCTTGCTCATGTGCATAGAAATTATGAGCCACCCTGCATTGGTTGACATTATTGTGCAAAACGGTCCGCATCACGCACAGCGCGTCGTCGACCCTCCGCTCAGGCCCCCAAGCAAGCAGGCCAAGCCCAACTGCATCAGAGACATGCAGCCTCGCAAGAGAAAGGCAGACTACGATGCTGCTTTTCCTGCCCCTGCCTACAGTTGGCTTTTTCCTGCACAGTGACACGGGTTTTCTCTGTTGTTGCACTGCAGCAAATTACTCGCTCCCTTTGCCCATGTGCTACCAGCGCCGCAAAGCCTCTGAGACAACGACGCACCACACGACGTATTTGTTTACTTTTTTGTCTTTTTTGTTGCTCTTGGTCGTCTCTCCCTTCAACTGAGAAGAAAAACAGAGTCAGAAAACAAAGTCGAGCCGTCGACCAGGCTGTCTCTCATGTCTACGAAAACGAAATTACGACTGGCGTCATCTCACAAAACGAGCACCCCTACAACTTTGCAAGCCACCAGGCTGATCAACCTCTCCCTCTCTCTCTCTCTTTGTCTGTCTACGACTTTTCTACGCAGCAAATAAACTCGAGTGTAGTACTCGAGACACCCCCCCTGTCTAACAAACGCCCCCACCGGAGCACCCACTCAGAGTGAAACGCGCTAAAACGGGATGGCCCATTTCTGCTCCTCCTGCCATCAAGACCACCACCACACACCCACGACACCATCCACGGCCACCAAGCATCGACGACGGGAACAGGCGACGACATCGACAAAAAAACGTCCAAGAACTTTGGCTTTGCTTACAATGCACCACTAGTGGTTGAACTCATCACCCCCCGCCCCATTCTGCTTCTTCTTCCTTCCTCCAATTGATCTAGCGGCGTCGGCTCACTGACCGCCCTTCGCTACCCCGTAGACACACTTGCCCATATCGGATGCCTTTGCTGGACGTGCGCAAAAGAACAGGGCGCCTCTCAACGTCTTCTAATCGAGGACACCGAAGCTGACGTGCATGTGTCCGTCGTAGACGGCCGAAAATGGATCGGATCAGTTCTCCACGTTCTTTGATAGCAAGCACACTGCCCGATGGTCCTTTGGGCTGCAACAGCGAAAAGTTGCCGGGGGGGAACAACGTTTCCAGCCGCATGCAAAGAGCGCCTCGCTCTTCATTCTACCAGTCTAAAGCACCAAAAGCTTTTGCTGGAGTTTCCACGTAATCCATAGGCTGTGTAGACCCGGGCTTTATGGTTCCTCGTGCACGGCCGTCGATACAGGCTTTGTTCACGATACGACAGACATCTACGACCTGCTCTGCGACAACGAAACAATGCAGCCAGACGATTCTCCGAGTACTTTTCTCTCCTTCAGCCTTCGGGCTCTCAAGTGTGCCGTCCTTTTCGGCACATCCATCTTGCTCTTCGTAGCGCTGCAAGCTGCCGCCGCATGGCATCACATCACGTCACACGGCAGCGCCTCATCTGGCAGACCTGATTGGCAGGCTCCAGACACAGCACACCACCAGCCGTTTTCCCGCGACGCTCAGCCTGCCACCATCAAGCAGCCCGATCATGAGTGGTGTTGTCATCTCTCTTTGTCTCCAACTTTGCGGCAATGTGAAGCCCGCTTACATCAAAGCATGCCGGGCCATCGCCGGTGGCAGCTGCCCAAAGAAGCCCGTCTGCCGGTGGCCTCTGTAAGTCGTCTTGCCGAGACAGTCAGTGCTCAACGACATGAAAAAAAATGCCCAACTCTACCCGACACGGCACACATCCCGCAGCTCACTGGCAAGACTATGAGACCTTTGAGAAGCTGCGGTGTGCCGTGCCTGTGTGCGTGCGAGGCGTTGTGATGTTTGCTCACAGTCTGACTCGGGAGAGCCTTCAAATTAAATACACCAGACGACGAAAAGGCCTACAACTTTTTTTTGGCCAGCCACGGCAGATCCATGAAGGGCAACTGTTCCGTGACAGACAGCTACACACAGATGCCTGTTCCCCACGACTATCGATGCTGTTGAAAATGTATATGCACTTGTTTCTTTTTTCGGCATACTTTTCTGATGGATCCTCCTTTGAGAATCGGACGCGGCGCGGTTCATGAGAGACCCCTCTACATTTTGCTTTTCCTTAATTATAAAGCAACCGTCGTTCTACAATTTGCAAATGCGGAGGAGCTACTGGCGACATGCATACTGTGGCGTCGACCGCCCGCCGCCGGCAATGCCCAACCGAGGCCATGGTAGCACAAGCAGCTGATTACCAAAATGAAGTAGAAAAAGAATCGTGGCTTTGTACACAATGCAATTTTCTGTGTCCTACGTAGTCCTAATTCTGTTATTCTCTGTCTCCCCCCCGCTGTATGAAGCACGTGTATAGCCAATACACTGCCAGTCGCCTAGCGGCTCTGGGCTGTGGCAGACAAAATGGCTGCTGGTCCCAATGGGCATCGGCGAACTTGCAGTCCTGAAATTTTAACCTGTTTGCTTTCTCGCCGCCAATATACCCAGTACCCGATAGCACAAGAGTTGTCTTGTTACAGTTTCTTTATTTTTATTTCTGGTACGAGCTACCTACGTGTCTACCTCATAGCAACCCCTCCCCCTTGATGACGGGTGGTGGCTTCCATCCGTCTCACGAACTCGCTAGTCTGCGGGGGATGATGCAAGTCGCATTAAAAGCAAACCTTGCATTTCATCCCTCGCTCATCTGATTTAAAAATAGTAGGCAAGGGTTCTCTTTTTTTGCGGGACCCTTGGCAAATCGTGCTTTTGTTTACTTTGCTTTTTTTTCCTGGCAGGACGTGGCCCGAACAAAGAAACGATCGAGGCAAGGGAGGACGGACCATACGAACAAAGACGTGGCAACGTGCCAAAGTTGGCCCCGGAAGTGCGGATACAAGGCTAGGATGGGCTTTTGACTAAATTATGAGCTGGTGGTTTCTGCGGTTGGCGCCGAATGGCGGCTCCCAGTTGGACGACTTGATTAAGAGACGACTGCAGCTGCTGCTTTGAATCGTCACTGTCCGGGACGATTTGAGGTAGAGACGTGGGAATGGAACAACGGAGATAATCACGCTGCGCAGAGGGGATGGGCGATGGACCAGCAGAGAGGATCGCATGCAAGGCCTTTTTTCCCCTAGCCTATCTGCTTGACTCTACCGTCCCTCTTTGCAACCATTTGGTGCCATTACCGGCTGCACCTAGCCAATCGTGTAGCTAAGGCCTTGCCCAACGCTGACGTGAAATGCTACCCTAAACCAAGTCAACTACGGCTACAAATGCGAACTACAACGGTGCAGAAGGTGTTGGCGGTTAGTTGTACGACTCTGGAGCTTTATAATATGGGTTAGATGTATGATTTTTTCTCTTGTAAAACTAGCTGGTGGTCACGGGATATTACAGGCATGCGCTGGAGTGAGCCCACGCTCCATCATGTCGACAGACGCCCATCTCACGCCACTTTATCAAAGCGATCTGCGGCGAGGAACAAGTACCTCTCTTCTCAGCAAAATAGCTGCCATCAATCCTGGTCTTTTATCAAGTGAACAAGAATCAATCTGGTTTATGCACGCGGCAATCAACAAGGCAGCAGGGTTTGATCTCGACGCCATGACCGCACGTCTGGTATTGATTGGGAGAGTAGGTATGACCATGTATTGAATGCAGCAGTCCAGAAACGCCTTGCCTCTCCATGAATAAAAAAGTATGCCACCGGCTGAACAAATTAATAATGACAATAGAAAGACAAATTGCCTCCGGCCCCAAGGCGACTTTTTCCCCTTCCCCCTCCGTTTGGACCTCTCCATACCCTGAAGATTCCAATCCTTGGAGTTCCCAGAGCTTCCAATCCTCGAAGCAGCCAATCCCTGGAGCTTCTCAGCTTGCAGTTTACTGCACAGGAGCAGCAAAAGCCTCGGGAGGCAGTTGCGCCTAAAACATCGATTAATAATTGTTCACACATGGATTACATATCTGCTGTACACACCTTCTTTTCGTTAAAAATGACAAGCGCTTTGTCAAATTCGAAATTCACCTGCGCCAAGCACATCTCAGAGTACTGAGGTGTCATGCCAGTCTGCTTGCAAAGCTCAGCAATCATAGCCTGCTGCTGGTTCTGCGCTGGTGCGACCGGGGCAGCCGGTGCGGCGGCATTGGCGCGAAACACGTCCGGCAAAGAATTCCAGGCACGTAGCGACAGGATGTCGCTGACCACACGAATCCCACCCCTGGCTGGCTGTCCGGGTCCGAGCACAAAGGTGCGCGAGAAGCTTCTCTTGCCCGTCGTGGCACTCTTCTGATCATATTCATCAAATTCGCCATGGATGACAAGAATGAGACCGTCCACTCCCAGGGGGTTTTGTCCAGATGGGTCAACCAGGCCAGGAAGAGGATGGCAGTCCATAATGTACTTGCTCAGGTCTGCCTTGATGTTGGGATGCTGGGTCAATGGTAGCATTTTCCACAAGTCATAGATGCTACTGGCGCCCTTGAATAGCCGTGTGGCCCTGGCGTTTTGGTGCGTAATTTTGACGAGGTTCCGTGAGAACTTCAGGTATGCTGCCCAGGGCAGAGGCGTCGGCGCATTCCCGTCTCTAACGGAGTTGGTGTCGACTGCCACGGAGAATTGGCTGTCCTCGTCGTACAGTCTGGTGATGAGACCTTGACGATCCTTGTCATAGGCATCGAAGAATTCCAACAGGAACTTCTCGCCGATCCCGTTGACATCTCTGAAGTCCGGGCCGCTTTGTGGAATAGCCTTCGGCTTCAGCGCCTCCTCGCGCTCTGCAATCTGGGCTGCCGTTCGCAGCTCGACACCATTGATGTCCTGCAGTTTCGGGAACCACTCGAGCAGAGTGTTGTGATAGGTTGGGTCCGCAGTTTCGATGGGGTTTCCAGCCATGTAGAGCGTCTTAAGCTCCCTGAATTTGCCCTTCCAGCGCTCCATGGCCTTGATGCTTGCAATCTGGTTGCCGCTCATGTCAAGATTCTTGAGATGAGGGAAAGTGTTCGAGACATTTTCCACCTGGGCGACATCGTCAATGCCGTTGCTAGCCACGCTGATGCTTTCAATGGCGTCGCGTTTTTGCTGGGCCGTTTTGAAAAGGTCATCGCAAATGACCATCAGACCCTTGAATGTTTTGAGGGCTCGCTCGCGATTCTCAAACATGCCGAGCTGGACGAGCTCTGGATCTGTCGATAGGGCGTCAAGCTTCAGCAGCTTGTTAGCCTGGAAGTATCTTGAGCCAAGAATAGCCTGCAATTTTGCGCGAAGCTCTTGCGTTTCCTTTGATTCTGTGGCCTTGTTCGGTTGGCCGAGCCCTTCTGTCGATTCGACAACGTCCAATGGTGTTCCGGCAAAGGTGAACGTGTTCAGCTTGATTAGTTCTTCTGCGTCTTCTTTGCTGGCACCTATGAACACGTAGTCTCCAGCAAGGTGTGACTGGTTTCACGTCAGTAAGTAGTCTTTACCAATATTACGCTTCGGGTCATTTAATTGATGCAGTTTGCAGTGTGCTGAGAAAATCATGTCTTGCGCTGAGCGCCTGGCTTGACAAGCCGCCATCCGGGAGTCGCTGAAATTCGATGCGCCCTGAAACATGGTCAATACAATTACATACCTTCTTAATCATAATGTTTCGTCGTTGCCGTCCGGTGGTAAATGCGGAAGCTTTCCTTTCCATAAAGCTTAGAAGGTCTTTGAGACCGCCATCGGGGTTGCTCGAGGCCTTGCTCTGTCTGAGGCCATAGACTCTGAGGTAAGACAGGCCAGCTCCAGTCTTCGCTCTTCCTCTGGTGATGCGGGATGCGGTATCCCCACTAGCGCCGTTGGCAAGGTGTTTCAATACATTCTGTGCCACCTTGGAAGCGCCACGAGCAGGTTTCGCGTTGGAGGATCTCGTATTGGGCTTTGATGGCCCGGCACTTGGCTGCGCACCGGCAGACCTGGCTGACCGCCGGGCAGCGCTGTCCATGTCGAGATCTCCATCTCCGTCAATCTTGGTAGTGCCAGCTCTTTTCTTTGAGATACCACCTCGAGAGCTGGCCTTGGACTTCATGGAAGTCGCCTTTGACTCGCGCGATGGCTGACCGCCACCGCTGCGAGCACCACGTGGAGCCATAGTTGTTTTAGGTAGATGTGAGGTGGCTGAGCTATGCACGCAGGCTATTGACTATTGGAGAGAAGATGCGACTTCGACACGCGCTTCAGCTCTGGAGGCTTTGCGAGGTGAAGCGCTGGCGAGCTGTACCACAGGCAAGGAAGTGCCTGTCCCGTTGGCGTAAAGAGAGCGCGCGTCAACCAGCACTGAGGGTTGATCGGGGCCGGGTTGTGTGTTGAATGTCGTGCGGTTCCTCGAGGTGATAGTGTTGACAATATGATTTGAATCGGTGTGACGCGTTGCCGGTTGGGTTGAAGGGCTCTTCTCGGACGGAAACGAGGGGATATATAATGTCTGCTGAGCCATCCACCGGGTTGTAGATTCGCCTGTTCGAGGCCAGAACAAAGCCGTGTGAAAGAGACGAAAATTGACAAAGATGGAGAAAGAGGGCGGTTGAAGGCGGCTGGGTGTAATGGTATATTTTTATGAGTGCCCCACTTGTTAAACCTAGGCTGCAGGGTACCTTGGCTGCCTAACACAAGGAGTCAAAGGTCAAATCGTAGCTTGGCAACAGAGACAAAGGCGGCGAGATATCAGTCAATATTCTAAGCACATGGTAAGAGCTTCTTGTAAATTTGCAATTCTGCTTCTAGTATTTTCCACACATTGCGAAACGCCATTTACGCCTGCAACTAGGCCGAATGAAGGGATCGCGGAGCGAGTCACGTGATATGGTACTGATTTCGCGTTACACCTAACCAAACGCGGTGCCGGGCGCGTTGATTGCCTGGTGCAGAGTGACAGTGGCCTCGACTGTGAGCGCGCGTTTCTCGTTTGTGTGACAAACAGCAATATTCAATTCTGAGTTATGATGTGAACCATGGATACTATCAAACCTATCTAGCGACCAAGAAACCGCAATCCATTTGCTGTGCCACATGGCGTAGCGATCCCGGTCGCCATGAGCTGCGATGAGTTTGATGACGATATAGCGGACGAGGACTTTAACACTGCGTTTGACCAAGTATCGTCCTCCAGCGCACGACTGAATCAGTCATTTACTTCCTCAAACGGTCAGACTTTCGGAAAACGACAACTGGTAAAGCAGAATCTGGCATCGGAATTAGAGGGGCTGCCAGACGATGCCTTTTCTTCACCCGAACCACCACCGACGCAGTTCCGGCCAAGTACAAACCAGGCAACGCCACGTGCAGCGCTCCAGCGATCCGGCTCCGGGGCTTACAGACAAACAACGCTCTTTGGAAAGCCACTTGGTGACACCAGCAGCCAACCACAGGAGTCCAATGCTGCCAGGGTCTTTCGCGCCGACTTGTCCCGGGAAGAGGCGAGCCATCATGAATTGGACAAGGAAGCTATGCAGACCTGGGTGTATCCCACAAATCTGGGAGCGATCCGAGACTACCAGTTCAGCATCGTGAAGAACAGCCTCTTTAACAATACATTGGTCGCGCTGCCCACCGGTCTAGGAAAGACATTCATCGCCGCGACAGTCATGCTCAATTTCTACAGGTGGACTAAGAAGGGCAAGATTATTTTTGTCGCTCCTACAAAACCTTTAGTTGCTCAGCAAATTGACGCCTGCTACAGCATCGCAGGTATACCAAGATCGGAAACCACGCTGCTTACAGGTGACATTCAGCCTGTCTTGCGCGAGGAGGAGTGGGAGAAGAGAAGGGTATTTTTCATGACACCGCAGACACTGTTAAACGACCTATCCCATGGATACGCAGACCCAAAAAGCATTTGCCTCATAGTGGTCGACGAGGCCCACCGCGCCGTCGGAGAGTACGCATACGCCAAAGTCGCCAAATTGATCAGACGATTTTCAAAAAGTTTTCGAGTTCTCGCCCTGACAGCCACTCCGGGTTCCAAAATCGAGACAGTGCAAGAAATTATTGACAACCTTGGAATCTCGCATTGCGAAATCCGTACAGAAGATTCGATCGACATTCGTCAATACGTCCATGACAGAAACATTGAACAAGTGGTACTTGATCCATCCGACGAAATGAATCTTGTTTGCGAGTTATTCTCAGAAGCTCTCAAGCCGCTCTTGGATAAACTGAGCGCGCAAAATATTTGGTACGGAAAAAGCCCAATGGCGATATCGGCGTTTGGCCTATTACAAGCGCAAAAGGAGTGGTTTGCGACACGGGGCAGACATGCCAACCAGGGCATTCAGTTCATGCTACGCGCCATTTTTAGCGTGCTCACGGGTTTGGCACATTCAATCAAGCTTCTCAACTTTCACGGCATTAAACCGTTCTACGACAACCTAGTGGATTTTCGAAGCGAACAAGAAGACAAAGGACAAAAGGGCTCCAAATACAAGCGACAGCTTATTGAGCATCCAAGCTTTCAAGATATGATGAACAAGATTGCTAGCTGGATGAAACGAGACGGGTTCGTCGGGCATCCTAAACAAACAGCCTTGGCGGACACGGTCTTGAACCATTTTATGGACCGAGGAGAGAGCTCAAGCACGCGCGTCATTGTGTTCAGCGAATATCGCGATTCTGCGGAAGAAATTGTGCGCATGCTGAATATGCATCAACCGCTGGTGAAGGCTAGTATCTTTGTTGGCCAGGCGGATGGCAAGCGAGGCGAAGGCATGAAACAGGCGCAACAGATCCAGGCGATTGAAAAGTTTCGCAACGGTCACTTCAATGTACTCGTTGCTACTTCCATCGGTGAAGAAGGCTTGGATATCGGACAGGTAGATCTCATTGTCTGCTACGACGCGTCGGCATCACCAATTCGCATGTTGCAGCGCATGGGACGAACCGGACGAAAACGAGCCGGCAACATTGTACTGCTGTTGATGCGAGGCAAAGAAGAAGACCAATTTGCCAAGTCAAAGGACAATTACGAAAAGATGCAACATTTGATCTGCGAAGGCAGCCGCTTCAACTTTCGCTTCGACTTGTCTACTCGCATCGTGCCTCGCAACATACGACCCGAGGTGGACAAGCGACATGTTGACATTCCTGTGGAAAACACGCAGGATAAATCACTGCCAGAGCCCAAGAAGAGGAGAGCCGCGGCGGGAAAGAAGAAGTCGGCAAAAAAGTTTCACATGCCAGACGGTGTGGAAACAGGCTTTCAAAAAGTGACAGACTTTATGAAAGGCCCGGCCAAGAAGACAAAGAAAGCCGAGCCGAAGCGCAACTCCGAACTGGACGACCTGACCACGGTACCAGACTTTGATAGTGTGGTGCTTGGCGAAGAGCAGATTCAGGAGCTCAACCGATCCTACCGCGACCTTCCATTTAACCATAGCACTTACGAGGAAACGGAGCTGCTAAGCTTGACTGCTCATCCACAATTACAACGTCACCTTGGACCAGCGTGCCTGCTCGGGCATGGCTCGTATACCAAGCGCTTCGTCAAAATGTTGCATGCTATGAGCACCAACTCGGACAAGTTGGTTCGAGCATGCCGCGACAAAGACGACAGCGCATACCTCGAGATTCCAGTACGGCGATTTGTGACCTCTGATGGGGAATCAGAGGTTGAAGACGAGCCAATAGTGCTGGAGCGCCAGAAAGCAAGGCGAAACTCGTCTGGTTCGACAGGAAGCCTACCTGATCTGGTAGAGATACGTCGCACGGCTGTGAGGGCGGTTTTGGAAGACATGGCTGCCGAAGCCGACACAGATGACGACGACGGACCGAGAAGAAAGAAACGGAAAACCACCAAAAAGGTCAAGAAAGGAAGCGGCAAGAAGAAAAAGGGCAGTGAGGGGAGGACGGCAGTCAACTTGGATGAAGTGGGCGACGACTGTGACCGAACCAGCGATGTTCTGGACACGGACGGGTCAGACAGCGGTGGCGACTTGTTGGGCTTTGTCGTTTCCGATAATGCGCCCAGCTCCAGTATGAGGCATTCTCAGCCAACGTCGCCGATATCGACTGGCCAGGCGACGCCTCGAGCTACTGCCACGAAATCCAAGCCATTCTTCGAGCCCACGACATTCAACGCCACGCAAGAGAGCGAAGGCATGCCAGAGCTGGACTCTATACTGTCATCGGTCGGTAAAGACAAGCCGCCGGACAATGCACTGGCTGTAAGACGGGCTGGGCGTAAGCGAGGACGAGTTGTGGATGACTCGGATAGTGATTTGGACCTGCTTTAGGTGCTTCCTATGATATACACGGGCTTCGAAGTTGCTTCAGTCATGGTAATAATGTATATTAAATATAATAGAGTCGGCTTCGCTATTATAGACCTGCGGGGTTAAAATTGGGCACAACAAGAAATTTCGAGGCTGCATTACGTCGTGAAACGGGTTGACTACTATGAGACTGTCAGCACATGCATCCCGAGAAATTTGCAAACAGTGACGTGTGAAGAGGAAGTTCAGTCTCTAGCACAGGCACAAAAAGCCCTAGACTCAATCTTCGAAGATGGAGAAACATGGACTCCCTGAGCTGCTCCAGAAGAAAACAGAACCAAAAAAATCTCTGTCAGAAACCCAAGTTATAAGCACCACGACCCCCGGCGGCGGCCAGACGGGCCAGCCCCTTAGAAACGGAAACCATAATAGGTATCCCCCCTCGGGCAGAGGCCACCAACAAAACTCCTTCTCTTTGACGAGAAGTGGCCGGCAAGACCTCCACGTAGAAGGGGAAAAGGGGAATCCGCGGGAACAGGCAATCCTAGTCGGCGCGCGCGCAAGCAAAAGGGTAGTCTCAGACGGCTCTTCCTAAAGATATATGGGGTGTAGATATTATAAAAATATCGACGAATCATCATTTGGAGATTTTTTTTGGTGTCGAAAAAGAAAAGGTGATGCATCGTATGAGAAATATGAGGAAGAAACGTACCGTTTGGCGAATGGTCGAATGTTCGATATCGGTCGTATGAGTCACGGGAAGGGAAATCGAGTAGAGCGAGAATGGAGAAAAAAAAGTTCACGTGAACGTGCTGCGCCGCTACAAGATCCTCCTTGCCTGACACCTGAAGCACGGCATCTCTACCGTGTCTTGTCAGACAGGCATCGTGCCCAAGATGTGTGAGCTTTGCGGGATGAAAGAAGGGTAGAAAACTGACTTGAGCTGTCAGGAAAAATAGGTTAGTGTGTCGACCGCCCAAAGTGGAGTCTTGCTCGGACAAGAAGGCAGAAAACAAGTCCCCCCCACCAAAGTCCTTTTTAGCGCCCTGTTCAGCGCTTTCACCACCTCTGTACGCCCGGGGCGGTGCCAACGTCACCAGTCATCCCATATCCGTCCTTTGTCACTGGCCATCTCTCTCTCTCTCTCTCTTTTCCCCAGCGTCGCACCCATTCGCATCCTCTCTGCACGCTTACACCCCCTCTAAAGCATCGAGAGACTTTGGCCATCTTTCCACTCGACAAGCAACATATTGAGAGAAGAGCCATGGCGACGTTCAAGGCCATTCCTCTCCTCAAGTTTGTGGGGACAGTGTCCCTCGGCTTGCTGACGGTATGTTGAATTGATGCCAACAGCCCAATGCCCAACGGTTCGGAAAACACCAGCCCGTCAGGTAGCCATCACGACATTGGAAGGCACCCCGCAGCTGACACACACATCTTAGGGCGTCTCCTACACCGTCTCCCGCCTCGCCCTCCCCTCGCTCCTGCAGCTCCCCTCGGCCGCCGCCGCCGTCGACACCCTCGCCCACCTCGCCGCCTCGCTGCAGTCGCCCCTCCTCGCGCTGTCCTCGCTCACCGTCGCGCCCTTTGCGCTCGCCTACGCGCTCGCCCCGCGCCACGCCCGCCACCCGTACCTGCTCTACGCCTCGCTGCTCGCCGGCCTGAGCTTTGCCGCCCCGCGCCTCCTCGCCCCCGCCGCCGTCGCCACTCGACCGGTGGCGGCAGCGGCCAAGAAGCCGTCGTCGCGCGCGCGCATGGAGGCTAGCTACGAGGTCCTCGGCGATGTGCACAGCGAGCCCGCCAGCGAAGAGGACATGGACGAGGCCGTCAATGGCGAGGACGTGCGCGTCCACGTCCAGGGTCTGGAGCGCGCGTATGCCGTCCAGGCTGGCCTTGCGGCCGTCGGCTTCGCCATGTCGGTTGTTGGCCTCTGGGGTGATGGTGCCCCGACGGTCATTGTATCTTAATAATCAAAAAGAGCCGAGAATGAAGAAGAGAACTCCTGTAATCTTACCATTTGTTTGTTTTATTGAAACACGCACCACATGGTCTATTCGCTGGAACCCTGTGAAATACACAAACTGTCTATTGTACTCTTGATTATATAGCAACGTTGTCTGGTATTGGAATTTCAAGGGCGTTTTGGATCCGTTGAATTGAATACACTAAATAATCTTTCAATCTTGAGCATAAAATCGTAGCTACATGAAAACTGTCCAACATAGGGAATAAAGCAAGTTGAACAAAAGATAGCGTCAGAGAAAAGCAAACCACCGCTCCTAGAAAGAATAACTTCTACTCTTCGTCGGTGTGGTGATTCTTGCAGTGGGCACACTTGGGGATCGCCTTCTCTGCAGCCCGATCACGTTCCTGGATGAGCCACTTGCCGGCGCGATGCAGCGATTCTTGCACAAAATCCGACAGCTTCTTGCTCTCGTCCTCGTCCTTGTCCTCTTCCTCGTCATCCTCGACGTTGCGGCTGTTGACGCTAAAGTAGCGCGACGTCACGTCGCTCTCGCTCAGGCGCCGCGCCACATCGTTGGCCTCGTTGAGGCTCACGAGGCGACGCTTGCCGGCGTGCTTGCGCATGGCCACGTTGCACAGATCCCACATCACTCGCTTCTCCAGGCCTGGCGTCTGCAGATCGTTGCGATCCCAGTCCTTGGGGTTGTCGAGGCCCATGGCGCCGAGAATGCGCGCCAGCTGGTGCGGCGTGTACACATCCCCGAGACCCGACGCCTGGTACATGTCCTCTGCCTTTTTCTTGAGCAAGTCGTCCTGGGAGAGCTTGTCAAGTATAAATTCGCTCTGGTCTCGTTCTTTCAACGCCAGGGCGCTGCTCTTTGGATCGCCGTTGTGGTACGAGCGTCGATCGTTGGGGTTCTGGAAGATGTGCGTCGCCAGCTGGTCGTTGGCAAGCTCCGCGGGGGTTCTGCCCACTGCATTTTCACGGTACAGTAGCTGTGGCCGGAAATCGACGAGGCAGCGAATGATGGCTAATTGACCCTGAGAGATGGCACTGTGCAAGCACGTGTCACCTGCTCCGTTTAGCATGTCCAGTTCCTCGCCATTGGAATACTCCAGGATGAGCTTGAGCATGGCGACAATCTTCTTGGCTGACGCTGAATTGTATTTGTGATTCGAGCAGCCCTGGATCCAGGAATGCAGCGGCGTTGTGCCGTTCTCTTTGAGATTTCTGCGCTGCTGGAACAAATGCCTGCGAAGATCAGAGTCCAAGAGGTTGAGCAAGGTTCTGGTGCGACAGACAGGGCTGTCCGGCTCAACAACTGCATGAACAATGTTTTCGCCCTTGTCGTTCTTTGTAGACTGGTCAGCACCAGCTGCTATTAGTATCTTGGCGAACCCGACTCGCCCAAGCTGGCAGGCAATCATCAGTGGTGTGCATCCACCTGCAGCTTTCTTCTCCAAAGAAGCAGGACAAGTCTCGACCAAATACTCCACAAGCTCGTTAGACTCAGTCCCGGGATTCGCCATAACAGCACAGTGAAGCACAAGTTCGTCTAAAATGAAGTATTAGTATACAATTGTGATACCGGCTGCTGATGCAATACATACTGTCGGCACCAAGCCATTTCGAGATTGCTCGGTTGAATCCGCCTGGGGCGTCCATGAGGTGCTTAAACCGTGAGTCCTCCTTCGCTTGCTTCGTCTTCGAGAATTCGCCATAGAGTCGATGCGGAACATCGCTCAGGAAAAACTCAACACATTCAAGCCGTCCGCCTAGGGCAGCGTGCAGGAGCGGTGGCGTTTGAACGCCAGATGTTCGAATCACCATGTTGCGCCCGGCGGTTGCCCAATCCTTTCTGCAATCTTTGCATTAGTTCTGGTTTCTCAGGCGTTGTTTCAATGCCAGCATACCTCTTTTTGCCATACACAGTCAAGCCTTGGTAATATCTAGGCTTCTGCTTTACCTCGACACCACTCTTCTTGACAAGGCTGTCTAGTGGCACTCCCGCACCTGTCTTTTTGATGATCTGGCGAAGTGCCTGAGTATTTCCCGACTTGACAGCCAAGATGAAGTCATTGTCATTGAATGTGAAAGTTGACTTTCTTTCCTCGTCGCCTGCCTTGGGAGCTTCGGAAAATTGCTGCGCCATATCCAACAGCTCTTTCAGACCAACCATGTCATCGTGCTTGATGACATGTGCGAAAAGAGTGCCATAGACCTCGCCATCTTTAAACACACCATTATCGAGTGTCCATACCCGGTGTCCAGCCATGAGCCGTTCAGCAGGCTTAGTATGCGACTTGACCTGCATAGAGACTTCGCCAATGTTGTCAATCGTGTACTTCTTGTCCACCTTCTCTGATACTATCCGAACATGCCTGTCTGAATTACCATCAGAGGAGTCATCTTCTTCATTATCGCTGTATTCGTCGTCGTCTTCGCCATCATTGTCGTCCTCCATCTTATATCGGACTTCGTCTTCTTCCCGCGGGGTCCACTGCGCTTGAATGATTTCGAGTACCGCCTTTGCAGTGCCATAATGGCCTCTCAGGAAAGCAAAAGAAAGTGGCGTGTGGTTGTGATTATCGCGAATATCGGCCATAAGAGGTGGTTGGTCCTGATCGGGTCCCCACGGCTGAAGCGTCAAGGATTTGATCTTGCTGATATCGCCTTGCCATGCTGCCTCCATTCTATTTCGGGTCAGTACCAGTTAAGAAGTGTTTCGCTGCATAGTTGACAAACTTACAAATTGATGTATCCTTGTCGTCTACTGTCTGTCATGTTGCGGTCGTTGTGGAACCACAGATCGAAATTGTAGACTGGATCCTTTTCTTTCTCAGTTGCGTCATAAAATCGGTTGCGATTATTCTCCTTGGCTGTTTCAACGTCGGGGTGCAATTCAGCGAATGTTTTTGCTCCAGCATCGATCATTGCTTTCTCGATCTTTTGCAGCTCGGAAATTGCTGAATCTATAGCCTCTTGCTTCTCGTCGGCACCGCCGCGGGCATCGATTTTGTTGGACTGCTCCTCGTAGTTTTTGAGACTTGCCTCAAATTTCTTCTTCTTGTTATTGATGTCATATGACACAAGTGTATGAAGATATGAGCCGGGTGTAAGCTTGGCCAAATATTCGTCCATCCCAGGGAGCAACTTGGGCTTCTCCAGAGATGACGAGATCTTCTCCTCGGGCTTCTGCAGCTTCTCGATGATGAAGCGAAGAACGTCGAGAATCGATTCTCCCTTGTTGTAGGACCTCATATAAGTATTCTCCAGCAGTTTTTCTGAATTTGGCGTAAGGCTATTAACGCTCGCTCCGCCTTCGATCAATCGAAGAGCGACATCGGCGCTTGCTGCTCTCACTGCACAGAGCAAAGGTTGCTCAACATTTCTCTTGAAAGTCTTTTTGTTCTCCTCTAGGTTGTTGCTCGAAAAGTTCATATCAGTAGAGACTTGAGAAGCCTTTAGCCATGTATCAAAGTCAATCTCGGGCCGTGCGCCGATATCGAGAAGTTTCATTGCCATGATGCTGTCGCCATTCTCAATAGCGACCTGGAGCGGGGCCTCCACATTCATGTTCCAAGAATACCCCGACATCAATAGATGGTTGACTGCAGCTTTCGCGGCAGCTTTGTCGTTGGTCAGAAGCAAGTCTATCATTTCAGATTTTCCACTCTTCAGATAACGATGGAAGGCGGTGCATCCGCTGCCTTCAGCTTGCGAGCACATGGCTCCAAGCCTCAGCAACAATCCCGCCATGGACTTTGCCTTTTCAGGTGGCAGAGATAAAGCAAGCACAAGAGTGAGAATGGCAGCGTTCTCGTAGTTCAAAAATTTAACAGGGAGAATAGAATCGGCGCCGTACTAGGAACAAATTAGGCAAGTAAAAATACCAGTGTGTAGACGGAACTTACATCGCAAAGGAGTTCGACAATATGCTCATGACCCTCAGCGATAGCCAGATGAAGAGGAGAGCAGGGGATATCCCACGCCAAAAGGTCGATATGGTAGTAGTCTGGCTCATCCTCGGACTCTTCGGGAATGCGATCTTCACTGTCATTGGTACTATCTTTGACTTTGACAAAGGAGCCGGTAGCTACAGAGACCACATCGATGGTGGTCTCTGGAGCCTCAACCATCTCAACGTCCGAATCCTCATCTTCGCTCTCAGATTTCTCGCCGTGGTTCTCCGATTCTTTGGTCGTTGTTTGGGTCTCGCTTTTGGCGGTAGTTGTTTGCTGCGACTCGGATTTCTCCGCTCGTCGCTTTCTGTCTTGCTTGTCGTTTTCCTCTTCCTCATTGCTGATACTCTTTTCCATCAGTGTCTTGACTATTTCGGAATTGCCGCGAGCCGCGGCAAGATGAAGAGCTGTCTTCCCGTCCGCTAGTCGAGCAGTCAAGCGCGCTCCATGATCAACGAGACATTTGACAACTTCAGGAGTGGATGAGGTAGCAGCCAGATGAAGAGGCGATCTACCCGTATAGTCTCGTTGATTTGGGTCGGCGTCTTCTTGCGACAACCAGTTCAAGACATCTTCCAGATCGCCATCAACAATTGACTGGCATAGTCGCGCAGTATTACCCACGTACGCCATGTCAGTCCAATCTTGCTCTGTCAATGGGTTGAAGGAACCAATTTGCTGTCGGCCAGGGTCATCAATCATGAACGAGACCTTGCCAGAAATGTAGATCTCCTTTTCCTTTTCAGCAACTTCAATCTCCTCTGACGTGACAGGTACCGGACAGCTGCCGCAACAATCTTCAATCACATCCTCAACTCGACCAAAGAATGCGGGGTGCCGATGCAGGTAAACATTGCGGTCCTTGGATTGATTCCATTCTGCATTTAGAAGTAGATCTCTGGTGTAGCAAAGCTTCTCGATGCGTTTGGCATGGAATTTTTCTCCATACGGTACCGTGAAGGTATGGTAGTTGCTGACGTCTTCCTCCGAAAGCCAATCGGCGACTTCATCCTCATGGTTGCCTTTGATGTTTCCGAATAGACGAAAGTTTTGACGGTAAATTTGGGGTCTGCCTCTTTCCTGACGTCTTTTGTTCTGATAGGTCTCTCTTGCCGAGCTGGTGGGCAGCCGCTCAAGAACCAGAAGACGAGCCAAACCAAGGGTTCGCTGAAAGCTTCTTTCAAAAATAGTCGGATCAACTCGCTTGCGGTCCAGGTCTGCCCAATAGACCTCGAAATTTCGGTGGGAATATTTCGAAAGACGATTCTCGTAGGAGGGGCTTCGACGACTTAAATCGACGTGATTGACCTGGGTGACGAAGCTCCCAAGCGCACGAGGCGTCACATAGACTTGCTTGCCATCATACGCTCCTCCCGCCGCGTCAATATCGAAGCCAGTCAAAATTTCACTGACTGACTTGTAAACACGCAGAACAATCTTGGGCGCAATATTAGTAAATGCGATTTAGCGGATTCTAGGATTTTGACGAACCTGAACATGGCGGACGGGGTATTGACTGGCAATCGTGATGGCATACTTTGTGCGCACCACTGTGACCTCGCTAAGAATAGCATCGCGAATGGCTTGTTCAATCTTCTTGATTTTCTCAATGGCTTGATCGTGAGTAAGCCCGTAGAGGAACAGATCCACGTCTGATGCGGGGCAGAACTTTTCGTGGTAGTATTCGCGGAGCTTGCGCTTGTTCACATTGAAAGCCTCGGGAACAGGCAAGAGACAATTGATGACAGAAGAGCCAGCTGCAACAACGTTGCTCCAGTCGAGCTCCGACAGGGAGGACTCAGAGAAGATATTAAAGTTCTTCTGGAACTCACCAATGCTGCCAACAGTGGCGGGAGAACCATGGGCTCGGCGCTGTTCGTCAGGAAGTGCCATAATGTACTTGGACTTTTCGTCTTCAGACTCAGAAGCGAGATCTCGAGCCCGCGTGGTGATGCGGCTGGTATCATCCGTGAAGAGAGGCAGGACGTTTATGTGCGGGTCATTCAGAGCAGGGTTTTGGCGGTCCTGCGCGAAGACACCACGAAGTCCTGCTTCATACTTGCGATAAGGCTCCATGATCTCGATCATGGACTTGTTGGTGTTCTCGGAAATGTAACGAGCAAGCTGTCCGTGAGGGACAGGTAGTTGCGGGAGGGCTTCCATAGCGGGCGGTGTTGGTGGCGGTGACGATTGAAACTGAAGGAAGAATGGAAGCTGATTGACGGAATTCGGAAAGAAATTGACAATTGAACGAGACGGCACTGATGCGTATAGGGACGATTGAGGATATGATCAGCTGGATGCGCTAGCCTCGTTGAAGCATGAAGTTCAGTTGGCAAGTCGCGAGGAGAGAGTGCATTTATAAGTCGCCTTGGCTGTCGGCTCCTAAGGCAGATTTCGAAACCCCAATGGCGCGTTAGCAGATACAATACTAGGCGAAAACGTATGCAATTCGGCAGTCCTGAGGCTTTCTCAGCCAGCGGCCGGGGCAAGCTCCACAAGCTGGAGCTGAAAGGACGCCGTCGCAGCGTGCTGCCTATCAGACCTTGAACAAGACGCCACACTAGTAGGCCGGTGGTGAGGAGCTTGAACGCTTTTGAAGCAGCCAGTGGAGCTGTTGCCTATGATCGTGCAACTGACCGCCGTCTCGCTGCGGCTCTGAACCTATCGGGACCAGCTGCAGCCTAGTGCAGCCCTGAGGTAGGCCAAGACGGGCTAGTACAGAAATGTCATGTTAACGAAGGCCAACAAAGTTGGTAGTGGATAGTAGATGCTTGACCGAAAGGATTCACGGCCGGGAACACGAAAGGATTCAACGTGGCAAAGAAAGTAGTGGGCGTGTTGCGAAGGTGAGGTTTCGATTGGTAACTGGCAGATGATAGAGGACAATTGGCCGCCACCAGGACTGTTGCCTGCTGCAAACGCCTTAGAATCAATCTTCGTTTTCACACCGGCAGACGCCAAAGGAAAACGAAAAAAATAATAATTCAAAACGAAATCCCTAGAATAAAAGGGTATAATATATATATTCCTATATTTATATGTGTTTTGAAGAGGGAAACCCATTACATTGGAACAGTCGCGTGAGCCTTGTAATTTAGGGGTGATCTGGTCCTTCTGGAGGTTGGAGTACCAGCCAAGTAACAAGTAAAAGAATAAACTCAAAGCTTTTTTTTCCACATCACAGTATTGAATGCAACTTGATTGAAACTAAGTCTGATTTGAGTTTGCCATATTTTATGACGATACAGACAGTCGAGCCGCTGGAGGCGATGGTTATGGGCTCCATCAACCGAACACAAATATATACATTCTAAACGAACTTGGTAAACCACTCCACCATGCGCTCAGGATTTTTCGCAAAATAGTTGTATCCGTCAAATCTGCGTGTGCTATTCTCGATCCAAATTATGTCCTTCTCGCTGGATGACAAAGCGTCAAAGATTTCCTGCGTGTCCTTGGTGTCGATCAGACAGTCGTTGCGGACTTGGGCGACCAATGTCGGCACCGTGACATTTCTGGCCAGAGGGATCGGCGTGAGCTCCTTGAGCCTGAAGCCCGTGAGGTCGTGGATGCGCTTGTCAAACGCAGTAACGGTAGCCTCGACATCAAGACCGGCGTTCTTGGCGCCCTGCTCCACGAAAGCATGGCCCGACACAGCCTGCAGCAGAATCATGGACTTGATGTCGTCGCCAAAATAAGATGGGAAGTGCGACATGGCATGGATGGTTGAGTTGCCGCCCATGCATCGGCTGAGGAGGCCAATGGAATTGTTCTTTGTCTCGGGTCGCTTCCGCGCATAGAGCAGCGAGCCCACAACATCGCGAGCTTCGTAGTACCCCAGTGCGCCGCAGACACCGCCGGACCCTTGCGCTGAGATGCCGTGGTTGCGGAGATCGTAAGCTATGATGCTGAAGCCCGCATCGTGGAGAGCCTTGTAGTCGGGCAGGAAATTGACCTCGAAGCCTCCAAAACCATCGTAACCATCTAGATGGCCAGGATAGCCATAGCGGTTGCAGGTCATGGGGTGATTGGCAATGATGAGCTTTTGGGACTGGGGGGCGGGGATGAACCAGCCTTGCAGTACCGTCCCATCCAGCGAAGGAAAAAAAATGTCTTCGTAGGCCATTCCGTACTCCGATGGCCGACGTAGGATGGGCGATCTCTGCCCATTCTTAAAGAGCTGCGCATAGCTCTCGATGAGCTGCTGCATTGCCTCTGGCTGATTGGTTTCGGTGTTGGTGGAGCTCATTGTGAGAAACGTATTAGTAAACACTGAGGAGAATGGTGATATTTTAATGAAGGAGCAGTAGAGGAAAGTAATTCCACCAGCGGTCGGAATTATAGAGACTTTTATAGTTGAGCAATACAGCGATACTCTACTTTAGAGCTCGATTTCATCGGCCGATGTTGATCGGCAACCCGCAAAGTTATCGGCCGATGCCCTTCGGCAGATTGTACTATCTTCGGCCCCATACGGACTCTGTAGCACCAGCCAATCACCTTTGCTAAGCACCCTCACTAACTGCCAATTTGGCATTGACTTTTGACATGTGTGGCTAAACTCTATAATTTTCAACATCTACAGAGACTTCAAATTTTGCATACCGTAGGATATAGCAGCGCCCGAGTGCAGATCCAAATTTACTTGAGATGCGGCCCAGTATCTACTTCAAATACTATCTAATGCTAAAGGAAGTAGTTCTTGGCGTGGATCGCACGTCCTGTTCGACACCCAACAATGTACTGCAGACAAAGCAAAAAGGAAAACAAGCACCATGGTATAGGCAAATTACTCTATTTTTTTTTTTGGACACAAATGGCACCCTCTGTTGCATTAACACGCAAATACTTGATTTCATAACATCATAGAATTTACGCAATATATACACTTGTGACTATATACAAATTATACTCGTTATAAACTTGACCATGGCCAAAGGCTCAGATCTTCGATGCCAGCCAAGCCGCGGAAGATGCGGCATCAATGGCATACGTGAGATGCTGGGGCAAGATGAGAGCGCCCTGGTTGCAGATGTCGTCGCCTTCGTGGCACACGACGTGCACCTTGCTCGCGTCAATGTTGGCCACGGGCGTGTGGGACATGGGGTCGCCAAAGATGACGGCGGCGCTGACATTGGACATGTCGCCACCCAGCGCATCCGCCGCGTTATGGACCGCGAAGCCGCCTTGCGAGTAGCCGCTGATGACAATCTTGGTGTTCGGGCAGGCAGCGCGAGTATCACGTACAATCTGGGCCCTTTTGTTTTGTTTTGACAACATCAGTATATACACAACATTTATCGAGTTTGAGATGCGGAGCACTTTGTGCCTTGGCCGACTTACATGGTCTGGCCGGCGGCCTTGTCGGCGCTGAGATACCCGTCGATGCTGGCCGGGTAGGCAACGCCCTGGACGTTGAGGCTCTTGCCACCAATCGCGGCTGCGACGGCGGCGAAGAAGGGCGGCCCGACGAGGATGCCAACGTTGCCGGGGTCGCAGGTGCCGCGCGCATAGACAATGGTCACGTCGTCGCAGCCGTTGCTGTTGGAGTCGGGCAGCAGCTGAAAGGCCTTGCCTAGCAGGGTCTCGCCCTTGCCGATGATGGAACAGGCGTCCTGGAGAGCCATCTGGCCGGGGAAGTAGTTGAGGATGGCATTGATGAAATTGTTAATGTCCACGCCACGCTCCGCCAGTTCGGAGTAGTCATGATCAAAGGAGGTGGGCACGGCAAGGGCGGCGGTGCCAAAGAGGGCAGCCAGGAGCAGGCTGAGAGGTTGCATATTGTAGGTGGAAGTATGCAACTCTCTATGTATTAAGTGGAAGAAAGGATATGTTGGAAATTGCCTTGTGCACCTGGTATGGACCGCGCCGATGCCTTTCCTCGAGTGATACAGCCCAGTCTTTCCCTACATTTCCTTCGAGAGCGGCAGCACTACTCTTTATAGAAAAACGAGAGAAATGAAATCTATAATCCTTTGCTACACATCTCGCGTGCTGGTGGTGGGGAGTGACCTATCACAGGTGCCTGGCAGCTTACACGACGGCTGCCCGCCCGCGCGGCGCACCATCTGGCCGGAGGTAGCGGAGGCTGAACAAAGTCGCACGCCGGTGCAGGTCGATTATGCGAGGCTTTTTTACTTTGGCAGCTATTCCCAAATTGGGACATTGCACCGATACCAACAGCCCATCTCCCAGGTTTCATGCTGGCGTCACATGGCCTCAAACTCCGGGGTGGGTTGCGGTAGCGCCTACTCGTCCGGTGTCCAAGAGTGCCGATCTGCCGCTGGAAGCTCCACGAAAAGTCAAATATAGCGCCAGCTGGGGGACCATCGTTCCGCACAGAGGGTGCGGCTTGTTCGGAACCTGCACTGAAACTGCATTATTCCTTCTCTGAAATGTATTTGCTAGCCCTCGTCCACCTCTGTATCGCATACTGCAGCGTGCTTCGCGCGGTTTTCGCCACGGGACCTCAGCCGCTTCGGCCACGGTGGCGCTGGTTGCTTACATGCCAAGCAACGGTGTTCCGAGACTTGGCTGCGTTTTATTTCGGTCATGCTGTATGGAGAAGTTTTCTAACTTTCTTCTTCAACTTTGTGCCCCTCCTGATTGTCCATGGTATTTTGTGGTTCTTGCATATTTCCCCCATCGCAGAACCCGGCACTTGCGTGGGCGTTCGCGGACATTTACCCCAGCCAGGAACATGCTCCGCCCCCGCAACTCTACTTGTTGTCGATCATCTCGCTAATTAGTTATGGGGTGCATGGTGCGGGTTGGTTGAGTTTGTGGCCACGGCCGATTACTACACCTGGTGACCTATAGCAAGATAGAGACCTCGGTTAATGGTAGAAAAAGGCAGATTCTTCCATTGCTCACAGATTAATTGTACGTGGCGAGTTTTACTACCTTGGCGAGCTATGCATTCTTGAGCAATGCTTCCGTTTCTTTCGACAGCAGTCGCTACCAGTAAATCCGAAAACCGCAATCCATGCAATAACTTTGGAGTTGCGGTGGAAAATGAATTGTCCCCTCCACAGATTTTCGAGCTTGGCGGATATAATATTTGCGGAAGCCGAAACCAGCTTCTCGTGCTGATCTATACAGGCGGTCAACTAACACCTTCCTTGTCAGGCTATTGGCACACTTACACTGCCACTGTATCGGCCCGTCCCCAGCCCTGCTTACTACTGAGAACACTGATCAGCCGCAAGATGGGGAAGCACGTATGGGTCCAACCTAGAAGATCGGCTCCTATACTGCCTGACAGCACCGCGACTGACAACTAAACGACGCGCGTGAGTGGCTTACCGGGATATTACAGATCTGTCTTCATATTGTTCACTGTACTTCGTGAGTTAGAATTCGAAGCTCGTGCCGCAAATCGATTGCTGCGACACGCTACATCACAATGCAAGGGAGGCAGTTGGGATTTCTGTTACAAGGTCAAGCGACTAGCAAAACTAGACGCTGGTGGCTTTTAGCTACTGTAGAAAGAACCCAATTAAGAACAACAAGGGAAAAGAAAAGAACAAAGAAGAACAGAAGGCTCAAAAGAATAAAGAAAATAGGGAACTAAAAATAATAATAAGAGAGAGTATCTGTAAGCCGCTACTTCTACATGTTTAAGTGGCGTCTTTCTTTGTCACCCACGTGAGAGTGAAGTCTCTTTCCTGCTTTTATTTTAGATGGGCGGCGTTAAATCTGGGTAAAATAGTGAAACCCAATTGTTCAGAAGTTACAATAGCCTGGTAATTGCGACGCCTTTGTCTGCATGTTCTCGGCCGAGAGCAGCCCGAGCACTTACTACTAGTTGCCTAGCCCTCCACAGCAAACTGACCAGCGGGCTTCCGGGGTGTCTTATGCGGGGGTGGCGCTGGCCACGCATATCGGAGACTAGTTAGTAAAAGTAAACTCAATACCGATAGTTCGCTTGCTATGTATAGCGGGCATAACACAAGCCGTACTTCTAGGCCAGCACTGCTTTGCCGGCTCGTTCGCCAAGTCCGTGGCTTCTTACTGCACCCTTCGCTACCCACTCGACATTCGGAACAACGAGGCTAGCTCGGGCGAACGCGTCACAGGAGATACACTTGCACGGGAAACCGGCAGTGCTACAGAGCAACACGGTGCTAAACGATGCCGAAGCCGCCGAATTGACAGGCACGGAAGTTCAGCCGTGGCTAAGGTACCAGTAGCTCAGTGTGAACGGCCCTCCGCTCTCCGCAGCTTGCTGTCCCGGAGATGCCCCTGGGGTAATTGATCGGACCGATAAGGGAAAAAAAACGACCTTTTCTGTTGGGCGCTATGATGAATGGAGTGCCTGTTTGATACGTCAATTGCATTGCAGAAATATTGATGCCGGTCCTCGCCACGACATGCGGGTCAGTTGGTATCTGCTGGACATCACCCTCAAACCTTGTCAGCCACATATGGAATGATAGGTATAATGCAGCGCAGCGGTTCTTCTGGAATACCTCTATTTTCCAGCGACAATGTGTTAAACACCAAAAAAGACACTATGGCAACACCTACTCGAACAACTACCACTCGTAACCCGCGCCCCAGCAGTGTTTCGCAGGCCATGGGCTCACCGAGCCTGGTGACACCAATGCAGGTTAATAGCATGGCACATCGAGACCGATTTGGGGGTGTAGAGCTCACAACTATTTTCTGGCCAGAAGAAAAGAAAAGTAGAAGAGAGGGCGCGAAAGATGGCGCAAGCCTGGAGCTTCCAACATTATTGTGAGCACATGTGCACAGTTGTATAACAAGACGACATTATACCGAGGCATCGCCACAATCTAGTGAGCTACATACTATTTAATCTTTTAATTTACTTGTCGTTCCTGAAGAATTGTCGTTTCGTCTAAGCCCAGCCGCCTGTCAGACATGCAGACTTGTGCAGGGGCAAATACCGAATAAAAGATGGGGTACGCCACAAGATTTCAGCTCTGCAGATTGCATACGCTTCAAAAATGAATAGCTAGCAGCAGTGCTAGCTTGATGCAACTGAAAAACAGTTGTGTGCATAAAACGACCACGTGCTGGAGGCTTGAAACTACTGCGGCCGCCACAAGGCACGCCAGCACATCGGGCAAGGAATACCGAGCATTGCAAGAAAGTGTTCAATAATGCCAATTTTGCTTCGAGGTACTGATGCTACCGAGAATGAAGATGGCCGTTTCCACATCTGAGACTTATTGGCGCTGGCGCAGCTGAGCTGACTGCGTAGTCCGCCGAATCCGAGCAGCTTGTGACGCTCGGGCTGGCCGAGGAATCTGTCTGACTGATTCAATCAGGCCAGAAAGATGAGGGAAAATTGTGTCTGTTCCGAGATGTCCAGACAAATGTGTTTTCGGTCGGCGAGCCTCTGCTACAATGCCAAGTCGCGAAAGGCTGTCCGGCGCAGTCGTATTCGCGTGTCACCCTGCCGAAACTGGTACACAAAAAATTGTTCGAACACATGGGTCAATAACAGCTCAATAATGAGAAACTTTGAGCAGTTAGAATTCAATTGACCGCAAAATAGCCGAATGACAAGGGGATCGTAATAATACTGATGAATTGCTAGGCGAGCCTCGAAAGCAGAGTGGCTTGCGCGTCACGATGTTGTAAGTGTGATCAACTTTGTATAAATTCTGCAGATAATTTGACTATCAAATAAGAGACGAGACCGCATTGGCCATGAAAAATTGAAAAAAGTGTTTTGTCTATGCCAAAAGTAAAATCCTCTATCGCTATTATGATGCTAAATCCCAATGAAGAGCGGAATGAAAAGAAACGCCGAGACCTATGTATGATGCCAATGCAATGTCGTGAATGCGTGAAATGGCGCCTTGGATTTCTTTAAATCAGGCCAATGAAGTGTCTTCTTGCTCCTTTTCCGCATTCGTAAAAAGATACATGAGCGTGACGATAAGTTTTCCAGCGCCGGAAACAGCAATGGCAGTCGCAGACCCAACCTCTTTGTAGATTAGGGCACCGATCAGGCAACCAGCGACGAGGGCGACGAGAAAAGCCACTCGGCGCGTGCGAGGGCGGTTTTTGATAACAAAGAGCTTCTGGTCAATCATCAAGTCGACCCATGCGGCTGTTGCCATGGCGGTGCTGATTTCCGTCATGGCGAGACTGCGGGACTGGACGACCTGGCTGCCCGAAGCGCTGGCCAGCAGGCCAATGACGGCGAGAGCAGATGGGCCACGCTCCTTGACACCAAACTTGTATTGTACCGCGGCGGCAGCGAACACGAGCGCGGTTTGGATCAGGTTGCAGAGGATGAGCCACCAGCGCTTGCGAGGGCCGACAATGTGGCTGAGCTGTCCGGTAAGCCAGCCGGCGCCGAGGAAGACACCCAGAGCCATGCCGATGTTGGGAGTGATAAACATGTCGCCATTGAACTGGGGAAAGACGATTGCCAAGCACAGGAACACAGTATTGCCGGTCTGGTTGGAAGCGAAGCAGTGGTAGTCGGGAAAGGTCGTGGCGTCTGCGCGAAGAGGGTCAGTTAGCGGTGGGATCAGTACGCGCAGTATGGCAGACATGACGTACCTTGAATGCCCGTGCAAAATGTGAGTATCAGCAGTTGTAACTCGGCAAACAAAGTTGGGCGAATTTCGTGAGTAAAGTGAGTGACGACTGTATTTCTGGGAGGAATCGTCTTGATGCTGCTCGTCTGGTGCTCGTCATCGGACGAGTGGCCAGAGGCGGTTGGGCTTGCCACATAATCCGTGACAGCTTCTGATTTGGTCATTGCGACGGGTTACGAAGAGCGGAGCGGAGCGAGAGATGACAGGCATGAGATTGCTTTCACTCTGTAATTGAGTGCTGGACTAAATAAGATAGGCGAGCAACACAGCAAAGAGAAGAGGCGGTTGAGTGGAGGACTACTTCAAAGGAACCCAGTATTAAAATTGGAAGAAGTGGCAGCCAGTCCTCCATTTATTAAAGATGTAATCGGCACAAACCGACAGCCGCATCACCCAGAAAATTTAAACTGTGTCAAACCAGGATCCACACGGGAACAAGCATCCTCTCGATGCGGACGCGGGTTTGACGTCGGGGGGATGAGGAAAACTGGATTCTGAGTGAGAGTAGACTGTCGCCGCTTTAGAGAAGAATTGCGGTCATTCTTGCGAGAGTCACAGGAATTAGACGCCCGAGAGGATGGGACCAACTAAAGCGGCAGCTGACTTTAACCCGCATCAAGTTGGGCATTGCCCGATTCGGCCAACCGTCTTCCGCCCGGCAGCCGGAGCCGCACTGCAGGCTTGCAGCCTTGGAGCTGCGGCCCCGGCCAGGCCTGTTTGCCAGTCCGCCGATGCCGCCGACAGCCGCTCCCCACCTAAGCTCGTGCATGCGATGGCCTCGTTCGTGTAAATGAAGCCGTAATTTGCGGTGTGCAATCCTTGAAGATTTTTTCTCGCATGGTAATGCATGTCTAATGACGGATCGCAATTTGGTCATTGCTTTAATGTTTCTGAACACTGCAACGCACGGGTCTCAGTGCAAGACTTGGGATCACCGTGTTGTCGCACCCGGGCGCTGCTTGTTGGCGTAGAGTAAAACATCCTCGTCATGGACATGAGCAGTCCATAGTCTCAGCTGCAGGACATGAAGTCTCATCTTTCTTTTTTTCTTCTTCGGTTTGGCACTGGTACCTGCATGACTTTGGGCCTAGCTCGGCGCCCGCTCTACATGGCTGGATGGCCGCTCTTTCCTGACCAAATGGTTTTCTGAGCGCGGTTGACACCAACATCAGAAGCTTGATACAAGAGATTTAATTCAAATATCAAACTCTCACGATGAAGCATCAATGAGCTACATTGCTTCTTACAATGCTGCATCTTCCTTGACCTAGCCAGTTTGACCACTTACAGCGCCGCCACCAACCCGTCATCACGTGTTTTCGCATCTCGCTGACTAACCGACGCGTCTCAAACGCGGACCCCACTAGCTTGGGCAGGCACGACGGCGCGAGCTTCACGGTAGTGGCACACCACAAAGAGAGCCGTTATCGTGATATCAATTGTCAAATGTCGCCGAAATACCCTTTTTTTCTCCTCGTCTAGAAGCTAAGTTGTCAGCTTCATGACTCGCAACAATCTTGCCGATCATCTGACCTGGTTGCTCAACAACATTTCCCTATCAACACCACGGCAGCTCGACCTTCCAACACCCACTGGACTGTATCTCGGCGCTTCAGACGCCTCCGATTCAATCCCGCCTCCCAGCACCAATTCGCAGGTTCTGAGACGGCAGGGGAAGCCGCAAAGCTCACACGAAAGTCAGCCTTTGTCCAGCCTGCCGGTAAATGGCCTCCACGAGAGGAGCGGCCACGAACCACCAGCTCGCGACACGGCCCAGCTGTCTCAGGACAACATGGGCCGCTTGACTTCGACAACAAAGTCCAAAAAGCCGTCTTTAGTGATTCAGCAAGCCGGAAATACGACACCGAAATCTTCTGCTTCGACCATTTACGATGTCAAAACCAGCTCGAGTCGGAGGGAGCCGCCTTCGAGCTCGCGGAAGGATCCCATCAAATACTCGTCCAGCAAACCGAAAGCCGCATACCAGCAGCCCATTTCGAGTATTGGATTAGATTTCGCAGACCTCGATGCCGACGACCTCGAATGTATGGATTTAACGACGGACACATTGCATTCGGTCGAATCATTGGAGTTTGTCAAAGAGGTGGCTATACAATCATCTGGTGACAAGAGCACGTCGTCCTCACAACCGAGGAGTGGCAAAAAGAGAAAGAGCAGCGACATCAATGGGTTAGCGGAATTCGACGAGCCCTTCGCTGATGTTTACGAAATGCTCGGCACTGAGCCCCCAATGTCAACCCCGGCCAAGATGCCCTCGTCTCGAAAGAAAGGCTCAACTAGTCTCAAGCGCCACCAGAAACGAGATGCAGAAAAACAAACACCATCCGCGCGGAAAGCGAGGCTCGATTCCATCAGCAGTGTTCCCGACGACTTTTCATCCCCAAGTCGAGCTGTTGCCGCTAAACGACCTCAACTCGACCTTTCTCCATCCCGGAATAGAGTGCCTGAATCTTCGCAAGATCGAAATAGGACACCAAACAACGACAAATTGAACACTATAGCAACGCCTTCGATCTGCCTCCAGCCCGCAGAAAGCACGAATATACCCGCTGAGCGCGTTGAACACTTCATTCCCGACTCCGATGATGAGTTTGTAACACCACCCTCTTTCAAGATCGCAAACACCTCTCAGGAGAGCCGACAAACGCGAGTCCTGCAATCCGAAGCCAGCCAAGCAATAGCGGATTTGCCTCAACCACAGCTTGGAGCGACTGCTTCATCCGACCCATCAACGGACGACGTCGTCATGTTACCGCCACAAAATGACTCACACTCTAGCCAGGCACCACGTATACTGTCATATTTGTCACAAAATCCTAATATATTGGACAAGAAATTTCAGCAACTGGATGTTCTCATTCAGCAAAACGCACGCGAATTCAGGCAGGCGATAGATTCGCGATGTACAAAGGATAAACGTGAAGGAATTAAAGCAGAAAAAGAACGCCTGTTGAAGCAAAAGAAGTCTCTCGAAGCTCTTGCTGTATCATTTCGCTCCTACGTTGAGATGTGCGATCAGCGGGAAGCTCTCGCCGCTCAAGTCGCCAAGGCGTACGTGGAAGGGATCGAAACCGACGAGGACGAAGCAAAACTTGACGAAATTACCGACATAGTGGAACAGAAAGAGAAAGAGTTGTTGAAAGAGCTTACTGAGGCCGGCGTTGAGGAAGCGGATTGTCTGGACACGGCAGATGGCCATGGTACTTCTCAATCTGGAAACGTTGTGCTTGGAACGCAACATCCACCAGGAGTGACAGTCAACATGTCAGAGCCCAGTTTGGATACTCAGCCGGGAATGATGCATGGGACGCAAGTTGTCCACCAAACCCAACTGGGAGGGACACCTGGCTCCAGTTATATGCACCACTATGCCGCCAATGGCAACAGCTTTGCGACCGGGCCAGCCGCGTCAAGGGCTGATGTGCCATTTCCCAGAGCCCCTACCAGTCAAGCGCTACATCATGTTGCCAGTCATAAAGGGCCAATAACAGTCGAAGACGCTGACCCATTTGAAGACGAGCTGATGTCCGAGTTTGATGACGACGTTATGCTCCCTCCTCCTCGCTCTGTCAAACAAGCTTCGAAAACTGCGAGCCACATCATGCCGCAGCGTGATCGAGACGAGTTCAGCGAGTTTAGCGACGATGCAGATATGCTAGCGTTCGCGCAAGACTACGAAAGCCAGCAATCTGGTAAAGAGCAGTCCCCCAGGAGCCGTCGAGTCTTCTCTGAAACGTCTGGAAATGCTGCACCCGTGTCCAGAGCCCGTTCGACATCGCGAAAGCCAACAGCTCCATCACAACCAGAACTGACCATCCCCCCACACCTGATGAAGTTTCCTTGGTCTCCAGAAGTGCAAAAGATGCTGAAAGATCGATTTCGCATGAAAGGATTTCGACAGAACCAACTGGAAGCCATAAACGCAACCCTGTCAGGCCAGGATGCATTTGTTCTGATGCCTACTGGCGGTGGTAAATCGCTCTGCTATCAGCTTCCTGCAGTCGTTCGAACGGGCAAGACTCGGGGTGTCACGATTGTCATTTCTCCGTTGTTAAGTCTCATGCAGGATCAAGTGGACCACATGAAAGCACTTGGCATCCAGGCCGTCGCATTCAATGGCGAGTGCTCCGCTGAATATAAACGGCAAGTGATGAACGCCTTTGGAGAACGCAGCCCTGAGCACTTTATCGAGCTGCTTTATATCACACCAGAAATGATCAGCAAGAATATGGCATTCAACAATGCCTTGCAAAAGTTGTATAACAATGGCAAGTTTGCTAGGCTGGTGATTGACGAAGCGCACTGCGTCAGTCAATGGGGCCATGACTTTCGCCCGGATTATAAAACCCTCGGCGAGTCGCGAAGAAAGTTTCCCAACGTTCCTGTCATGGCGCTGACGGCTACTGCCACGCAAAATGTCATCGTTGACATACGACATAACCTAGGCATGAGGAACTGCAAAATCTTTTCACAAAGCTTCAACAGGCCAAATTTATATTACGAGGTCCGACCCAAGGGATCGTCTGTCAGCTCAGTCGATTACATCGCAAAATTGATCAAATCCGATTATGCTCGCAAGACCGGTATTGTCTATGCACTATCCCGAAAGGGAACTGAAAGCGTCGCAGAACGACTCCGAGAACAAGGCATCTCTGCCTACCACTACCATGCTGGCATGACACCCCCGGAGAAGGTCAATGTGCAGACTCGGTGGCAGAAAGGCACCATCAAGGTGGTTGTTGCCACCATCGCTTTCGGAATGGGCATTGACAAGCCGGATGTACGATTTGTCATTCACCACGGACTGCCAAAGAGCTTGGAGGGTTACTACCAGGAGACCGGCCGTGCAGGGAGAGACGGTAAACCATCAGATTGCATTCTTCTTTACGGCAGAAGAGACATAACGGTTCTCAAGAAGATGATTTTGGATGGTGAAGGCAACGCAGAGCAAAAAGAGAGACAGATGGCAATGCTGAACAGAGTCACCGCATTCTGTGACAACGAGTCTGACTGCCGCCGAACAGAAGTATTGCGGTACTTTGGTGAGGATTTCACTGCAGCACAGTGCCAGAAGTCATGCGACAATTGCCGATCAGGAAAAATATTCGAGCAAAAGGACTTTTCAGAGTGTGCCAGATCCGTCATCCAAGTTGTCCGGCGCCAAGAAAAGGTAACCGCTGTCCAGTGCGCGGATATTCTAATCGGTAAAGGGTATCCTAAGCACGAGCAGCGTCTGTCCGACGAATTCTATGGCGACTGTAAGGGGCTTATGAAGCACCAAGTCGTCCTTGTGATTGACAAACTTGTGGCAGAGAAAGGTTTGGCCGAGAACAACGTCGTTACCAAGTATGGCATGGCTATCCCGTATCTGGTCGTAGGGCTCGAGGCGAATAAATACCTGAATCGGCAGCGGAAGTTGATGTTGAAGGCGCCGATGGACGAGCCGCGTCCGAAAGCTGCAAAAAGCAAAAAGCCATCCACGAAAAAGACCAAGAAAGTAAAGGGTCAAGAAGCGCTCAACCTGCAATCGACATATGTTTCTTCGCCTGTGGATAAACGCCGCGCGCGCGCGCGAGTGCTTGATAGCGAGGATGAGGATGATTATCCAGCAACTTCGCACGGGTATGCCAATGATGGCTTCGTCATTTCGGATGAGGAAGAGGAGGATGATGACGATGAGCACGACGCCTTTGCCGAACTACCCAGCCACCGACCAGCCAAACCAAGCAGCAAGCAAAAAGAAAAGCAGGCCGCTACACAAGCAAAGGCACCGTCACCGTTTGGTCCTCCGATCCACTCCAAGAAGCGTCTGGAAGATCTCTCTGAGTTACACCAGGATATCGTCGCTGGCTTTGTGCAGGAAGCCCGAAAAGTTGAAGAGCATATCCGCAACAAGAAGGAGCTTCGACGGCCGCTTTTTAGCGAGAAGGACTTTCAAGAGATGGCTCTCAACTGGACCACCAACATGGAGCGCATGGGTCGCATTCCCGGTATCGATGCTGACAAGGTCAGAGAGCATGGTCCAAAGCTGCTTCCACTCCTGCGCAAGCATCATGAAATGTTTCTGGAAATGACGGGCGAAGATGACGAGAATGACGAGGACATTGTCGACCTCATCAGCTCTGACATTGAATTTGAGGACGAGGACGCAGAGCCGAGCTTAGGCGAAACCTCGCACTTTTTCGCACCACCACAGCGGACCCATCCCGACGTCTCAGCATTTCATGCTCGCCTCGAAGAAGCGAATCAGTCTCGTGAATTTGCATCGCAGAGCCAAGCTCGATCGAAACCGTCGTGGGCGAGAGGCGGAGCGGGTGGTGGCGGCGGAAGGGGCAAGAATTACAGGCGCAAAGGAAACGGAGGAGTGAAGAAGCGCAATGCGAGTGGTGGCAACTCTAGTCGGAAATCTAGCGGTGGCTCTGCTTATGCTTCTGGTTCTGGTTTTGGGGGAGGTGGCGGCGGCGGCGGTGCGTCGCGACCATCTGGGGCCAGGAAGGACGGCAAGATTGTGAAGAAGGCCGGTGGGGGGATTGGTCTGATGCCGTTGTAAAACCCACGAGGCATGACATGTGTTGAAGAGTTGCATATAGCGGTTACTAGGGGAGGATGGGGGAGGCTCATTACGATGCATCATATCTTGGAGTTTTTTTTTGGTTTGCTTTGGCGGCTCTCTGTCAGCATTCTCTGGCTACAAGCCATTATTACACGATTAGCACACTTGCATCTAGAAGAGGAAGAAGACGATAATGTGAAACCATTTGACAGTCATTCATCTACACGCGTGTCAAGAATGCGAACATTAAGAACGTCATCACCGTCATCACCGTTACCATGATCAGAATGAAGGACGAACACCATGTGCCTTTGGCAGTTTTGTTATACAATGTTTTATTTATGATGCGCCTCCGCTCTCACTAATCATACATATACATACGTACTTGCTCTCTCTGGCTAATGAGGACATACACTTTTTTTTGATGCAACAAGACAGGTTGACAAAGGATGCAGAAGCAATAGCAAAAGAAAGAAAAGACGAGGAAAAGAGGCATAATTAAATCTTAGAAGGAGTAATTGATCGGATCTCAGGTTTTGAAGCAATAGAGAACAAAGAAAGCGATTTCCGTAAACTCCGCCGCTAGGATATCATGGCCATTGTGTGACAGAGCGCGCGTGTGCATCTATAATAAAAACAAGAGACGTACCAAACCATTTTATAAAGAACAGAAAACCAACTCTGCCTGCTAGAAAGATGCTTGCATTAAAAAAAAACCAAAAACACAAAATAGTAATGCATCTGTCCCTCGACGTACAGTCCATATGTGTACCTTTTCAATAGGACATTACTAGTCAAGTCCGAGTAATTGTATTCCTCTCTCGTCTTTTTCTCCTTTTCAAAATCGCCAGCGAGGCTTATTGGGGTCTGTCGTGTCCTTTTTGCGGGACAGCATCGGGCTGGATCGACCAGGCATTCTGGGCAAGAGGCTTTCTCTGTGTGAGGCCAGCGAGCTCGCTGGTCGGCTCTGGCCCTCTTCGACGCCGTGGCCAGCACGAGGCGGCTGAAGAGATGTACGACGGTTGCCTATGGCACTCATGGAAGACTTCTTGGCCAGCGTCTGCTGGGCGTAAGGCCCTGGCGAGGCGAGGCGCTCTCGGATTCCCATGCGAGAGTGGCTGGTTCTAGAAGGCGTTCGTTCCACTTGGGGCGATTCCGAGGTGGCGCGGTGGAAAATGTTGCGCATGGTGGGCAGTTTTGAGCCAGTACTGGCAGGGGAGGCTGCGGAGGCAATGCGTCGGTTGGGTGTCGCGAGCGTGTTCGGGCTTGCATGTTGTGACGGCGGATGAGGAGCCTGGCTGTACTTTAGGCCGGTGTCCAGCTCGTGAGTTTTTGTTGATGTATTCCAGCGGGGACGATGGTCCAGAGTAGACGGAGGTCGGGGAATTGCGCTGCCTGGCACGGGAGTGCCCGCGGAAGAGCTGGGGATGGTTGAGAGCCTCGCGGCCTGTCGCCTTGAAAATGCCGATGCCGGTTCCGGGAGCGATGAGTACCTGCGGTTGGACGATGCAAGAGTGTTCGGTGAGCGAGCCTTGGGTTTCGCAGCCACTGGAGTATGCGGGTCAAATCCCAGGCTCGTCATGATGACAGACGAAGGCGGTGAGCTTCCAGGCGTGTCATGGCCACTACCAACCGTTGATCGATCGTTGGACAAGAGGCTTGAGACGGAATCCCGAAGCTGCTTGCTCCTGTTGTCGGCCATGATCCCTTCCACGACGCCGTCCATCTCCTGCATATTCTGCTTGAGTATTGACCAGCGCGTTTGCAAGTCGGTGTGGAGTCGCAATATTTCACCGTTGACTGTCAAACGGTCTTTGACACCGCGGTCGATGATGGAGAGCACACGTTCAATGGCGGGGCCATAGTGCAGCTTTTTTGCTTGATAGCTCTCTATCTTCTTGGTCATGATTGGGGGATTAGTGAGGTGCAGTCTAACGTCGACGCCCTCGCGAAGCTTAAGGAGAGACCGCTCGACAGATTCATGCATCTTTTGCGCCTGGCGACCGGCGCCACGGAAGACAATGACCCATCTATCCTCACCTAGTTCCTTACGCAGCGACTCGGCGTCCTTTTCCAGCTTTCGATAGCTGTTGTCGAGGCCTGTTCGTCTCATGGTGAGCTCGTCACACGCGGTAGGAAATATGTTCTCGGCTCTCGTTTCAAAGACGGATAGGCGCATGGGTAGGAAGTCGAGCGAGGCGCGTAAAGGCTGCATGCGTGCGAAGAGAGCAAGTAGGCTGGAGTCATCCTGGGACAAGCTGGCGCTGGCAGCATTGAGAGTGGTCGGCGAGCTGGGACTCAGGGGAGCCGTAGATATAGGCAGGCGGCCGGGAGATTTCACGTGGGGTATTGTGACTGGTCCATCCTCGACAATCGTCTCGAGGTCACCAATGTCAACATTATCGCCGCCGGCGCTGGCAACGATGGTTTTGTGGCGGCGTTCCTCCATCTCGAAGACGAGACGGCTCAGCTCGTCCATTTCACTTTGTATGTCTCCCAGTACATTGTTCCAGAGCTCCTCCCACTCCATGGCGATCTCAACCTGTCCACGGACGCTGTGCAGGGTGGACTTGATTTTAGACCACTCGTCGAGGATGATTTCCATCTGAGATACAGCTTGATGGGTGTCTTCCTTGGGGACCTGGGAAGAATCATCGCGCTGCTGAAGTTCCTCAATCGCCGAGACATACGCGTTGATGAGTTCCTCGAACCGTACAATGGCGATCTCGACGTCGCTGAGGCCTTCACGGCCGCCGGCCGCCGCCCACTCGACATCATCTTCGCTGTCGAGGCCTCCAATGACCTCTTGGGCTTTTGAGATCCAGCTTCGAATCTGGTCGGCGGCGTTGATGAGAGCCTTGGTAGCTGCGCTGGCTGTGGGGATGGCAGAAACCTTACTCGAGAGCGAAGCGGCATCAGGGAGCTGTAGCGAGGTGAGCTGGGCGAGTTGATTGGCAAAGGAGGCTCGGGAGAGGGTGTAGATGGAGCCAGGACGATTGCGGTTCGGGGTGAAATAGGAGCCAAGACCAGGGACATAGTCGCCTTGGCCCGAGGCGGCCGGGGGTGTTGTGGGCGGAGGCGTCGCGGGAGGTGGTGGTGTATCTTTTGGGGGAGGAGGCGGGGGCGTTGGCGACAAGGCGGGTGATGGGGCGCGGGGTTGTCGTTGGAGATGCTCGCGCCTTGTCTCGAGGGTGACTTTGGTGCCATTGCCATTGGTGTGGTCGGGCAGGCGGTACTTTTGGGTGTCCATCTCGAGAGGATCGGGAGCTCTAATCTCGGGCAGTCGCGGGGACTGGTCGGGTATAGCAGAACGCGGGCGCAGGTTGGGCTGACTGGCAAAGGACTTGAGGGTAGAAGAGGCGCCGGCGCCTCTCCAAGGGCGGCCTCTCCTGGAAATGACGGAGCTGATGGAGCCGGCGATGTGTTTTTCGTCAAGCTGGCGTAGCTGGTGTTCGTCGAGACGGCCGACGAGGTCGCTAGTGGGCGGTGTGGGGTTGGGAGCCGACTTTCTGGAGGAGCCAAAGCCCAAGGCCTTGAGACGGGCAGCTAGACCAGGGGCGGGCTTTCGAAAGGAGGGAGCGGTTGAGGAGGCGGTGGATGGAGTAGCGGAAGGCGGCCTGGTGAGGGAGTTTGTTGCGTCGATAGTAGTTGTGGTGATGCTATCAAAAGTAGCGGCAGCGGCAGCGGGAGCCACAGTAGCTTGACCCACGATGACAGTGGTGGCCGTGGGAGCAGCAGGGATTGGTGCCGGTGTGGGCGTTGGTGTGTTGTCGTTGTCGACCGCGTCGTCGTCGCGGGTTCGGCTGCTGGAGCGGCTCCAGGCGGTCGAGGTGCCTCTGCCCGGCTGGCTTGGGCTGCTGGTGGTGGAGACGGAGTGTGCTCTGGTAACTGTCGACGCGGATGTGGAGTCGTCTGCGATGGACGAGCTGGACCAGCTGGTCGAGAGAGACGGACAGGGCAGAGTGGGCACGTCGCCGGTGTAGATGTCGGCGAAGCCAAGCGAGTTGGGGCTCAGATCGAGACCGTCGCTGTCATACTGTCCGCGCAGGTCAAAATGCGAGTGAGGGCGCTGTATTCGAATGTGAGGATGAGAGCGAGAATGGGTATGAGGGGGGGACTGGTCCGAGGGGAGCGGCTTGGGAAGGGTGTGCACCCTGGGCGGCAGCGTCAGTTTGGGCGTCGCGGTGCTGATGCTGGTGTGGGTGCTGCTGGCATCGGCCCTGCGAGGCCCAGCAGTGGTATACTCCGCGGCCGTCATAGGGGTTCGTCGGCCTCGATTCCGCTGCAAGTGGTGCTGTAATTTCGCCCTTGTCTAGCGGTGTCGCAGGCAGGGTTCCTCTTCCAGCTGCGCGGGGAGGAGCCGTGAAATGAGGTGGAGCGGAGGTTCTTTTTCTGCCCCTGGAAAGAATTTTCCAATCTTTGCAAAGGACAAGATGAGCAAGTCGTCGTGCGTTGCTGAAATGGCACGCCGTCTGTAGCCAAATGAATTCACTTGCTTCTCAGTGCAAGCCAGCCAACGCGCTATCATGCAACGCCAGCCAGCCGTGAGCTGATCTGTGCTGCAGCCTGCAGGAAGCTCTCGGTGGCTTCAGTGGATGCAGCCACTGACTGGTAGGTAGTCTCGATAGGGCGTAGCGTCGCTGGCAGGTGGATCTTTCCGCCCGAGCTACCCCTGTTTGCTGGGAGCCTTCAGGCACCGGAGCCCCTGTATGTACGGCGCTGGTGCTTGTTTGGCTTGCAGCTGCAGGCGACATGCACAATGCCGCTGCAAGACGATGGAGTCGCTCCAAACGTTGGGTTGGGCTGCCCGATATCCCGTTTGCTGGCTCGTCTGTCTCGATGCTTCGTGGTTGGGTATGGTCCTTTTCGTTTTGCGCGCCGCCTATCTCGTCACGTATCCCCGTGCGCCTTGCCCGGTATTGATTGGATCGGTTCGTGCTGGTCCTGGGGCATTAAGACCAGTTCTATCGACGTTTGTCTGCGCGCGGGCACGGGCGAATAGGGGTGCGGTGCTGCGGCCGGGTCGTTCGTCTCGATTCGGGGTGCCGTGTGGCGCGGGGGAGCGAAAGAGATAGATTGGAACAAAAGAGAAGAAAAAGAGGGAATGCTACAAATTGAAAAGTAGAAAGAAAGAAAAGGGACCCTCGGAGATGCGTCGTGGTCAAACGTAGGCAGCCTCGGAAACGAAAAGACAAAAAGTTAAAAGCAAGCAAGAGCTGGGCAGCCAGCAGAGACGACGGATGATGCAACACCACTCGCTCGTGTGTCCCGTCCAGTAATACAAGGCCAAGGCTGCCGCTGGGACTCTTGCAAGCTCCGGATCGGCTCTGGCTCCCCACTGGCAACCTGATCATTTGTCAATCAAATAATTTAGGGGACCGGACCGGCTTTCTTTTTACTTTTTTATTTAGCCCCGTGGGTGGCTAATCTCGCCGCCCCCATGCAAGGCGCGTGTAATTAAATACGCCAACACCATTGTGAGTGGCAGAAGGTCGGTCACCCTTGCGAGCCATCACTCTCACAGGCCCCTGCCGCAGTTTGTGTCCTCAGGCGCCCAAGCCGGCCAGCCGGTGCCACGTCAGATGCCTAAAAAATTTTGTCTTCTTCTTTTCTTTTGACCTCATTTGCTCCAAGCCGTCATTGCATTGGGCATCTGGGAAGCATACCCAATATCACACTCCCCGCAGCTCCTGCTGGCTAGTCTATAAGTTTCCGCCACCTTTTCGTTCAATGGCCTCCTCACCCGCTCCGTGTGTGCGTCGCCCTGCTCGAGGGATCCTTGCACATAAAATCCTTCCTTCTTCTGGATTCGACCCTCCAGTGACTGCCTATGTACAAGTCTCGGATCTTGAGTCCGCGAGTCGACGCTCCTCCTCCGCTGCAAACACCACGGGTGTCCGATAGGGCCACGACTTGCCCAGCTGCTGGCACGTGCTTCCGTCGCTGCACATAAACACCTTGAGAATGCAGTAGCTGTCGATCTAGGAACCCAATGATTTTGCGGGCGACTCGGTGGCGACGGTAGCAAAGCCTTGGGTTGTCAATATCCTTCCCATCGTAAACCGGCTTCTACGCCCTCATGAGTTCTGTACACGCGGGAGGCATCAGCAACGCTCATCTCACTAATTTTACTGCACGGTATGAAATTATACAGTGTAACCGTGTCGGTGTCATACAGAAATGTATCTCCGTAGACATTTTGATTCGTGAGTCTGAGGAGGCTTGGAACACACACGCTTCGCCGGGATGAGTATCAAACTCTCTGCGAGATGCACATCACATCATAATATCGGCACAGATGACGAAACAAAGAGTGTGAGCAGTACACATTTTCATTTTCTGAATTGCTTTCCTGTTTCATATTTCTAACAGCTTTTGTAGCGTCTGTCTTCTTATACTCTACAAGAATACATACCAGCTGCATAGCTGGCTATCTACCGTACAAAGTCGACGCCAAAGGTAGCGTCGGCGCACCTCCTGTCATTTTTGCGCACAAGATGGCTTGCTGAGAAGCGAAACGCTACTGGGACAATCACCTGTCGCACAATTCGCTTGTCCATACAGATTACAGCGCAACGTCTATCCCAAGACATGGTCCCGGGTCTCTTTGCTGTGCCGGCTCAATCGCTCGTGGCTGCAAGGTGGCCTGTGCGCCATGCAGGTACGGAATCATAAGCGGGCTGTCGTCTGTCGTCCACTCCCTCTGTGTCTTACTCTTATTAGAGTAATGACGGTACGGCGGAACAACTACCTACGTCACCCTCGCAACCGAGACATTGGCAGTGCTGTATATACTCACTTTGTCGGTTGGCGCGAGGGCGGAAAAAAAAAGACTTTGGATAAATACAAAGACAGCTGTGAATCCTTTTGTGAAGTTGCTTATACAGCTTCTATATTGGCGATTGTCATTCTAACGTGTAATGGGCGTTTACAGCAACGTGTGCTATGGTCATGGTATCATAGGATTAGCATTTCGCAAGTAAGCCACCATTCTTCCAGGATCAGCAGACCAGCAAATAGCGATTCTTTGCCGTATATTCTTAGTTATTTTTTTTATTTTTATTTTTTTCCAACTGACTGTTACAACAATACAAATCGGCATGAGGGAGAGCAAGCTGGCAGCGACAAGAATCTCCATGCTACTGACAGCTCTCCGTACAGTCGTCATGTCTCGATGGAGCTACAAAGATAAAATCTTGCCGAAGCGTCCAATTTATCTCCAGCGGCCCCAGACGTTCGTGTGCTGACTCCGGGTGCATGTCGCAGTATTAGCGGTGTCAATGTCATTTGTTCATTCCAGAGCGGCGGCACCAAGACAGCGCAAATGCCCCTCGGGTTGCCCTGGGATATGAACCACCAGACATGGTGCCTAGGCGGCATGGTGGGCGGTTTTGATGGCTACCGAGGTAGGGAGGAAGAACGGATGCGGCGGGAGCATCGAGATATCAAACCGCCCGCCTATATGCATTCACGGATACTTTGTTTCTGTCATGGTAAGGACTAATCTTGCTGCCATTTTATTCTTTTCAAACTTTCGTTTTACCGTCTGCGCTGTTTCACAGGCTGCTGAAGAAGGTTCATCGCCGCTGCTCCCCCACTTGGCGTTGCCACAAATCCAGGCACAGGCCTGCCATAGGCTGATTCTGGGGACTCGGTGCACTGACAGACAGCTACGCCTTGTGCAGCGCTCGTGCACTATACTGGCGTGGGAGAAGAGGATGATGGAAAAGGCCGTGAAATGTTATATTTGGACACAATACTACATTTGCACGAAATATACATCCATGTCCAGGAGCAAAGAACTCGTACGTTCCCTGCTGTCCTATCACCGGACGCCCCGTGGCGCATCATCAAATCTCTAGCGGAAACAGCGCCAACCCCGCAGCAACGAAATAGCGCGCCGCAATTTCGAGCTGGGCCAACCAATGTCTGCAGGAATAGGCTTACTGCTGCGTCTAGGCAAAGAGAAACGAAACGAAGAAATACGGCTCTTTTTCTACTTGGCTTCTTCCCTAGATTCTGTTTGGCCATGTCTGGCTTGAATCACCCTATGACTTACCCGGCGTCAGGTACCAGTACCTATGCGCTGGCTTGTCACAGCGGCTCAGAGTCCCTAGCTCAGTGGCTACAGAGCTCTGGTGCCTGTAGAAACCCCCCAAAGTTCCCCCAAAGTTCCCCAAAAGCCACCCAAACACGCTACGGCACGCTCCATCGCCCGCTAATCCGCGGGCTGCTCCGCTATTTCCCTCTTCATTTCGAGATCCACCATCCGCCCATCCGTTGCCTCGGAGTCGCCCTCACCATGTGTGCATGCGTCCCCCCCAAGTCTCATGAGCTGAGGTGGTTTTAGACATCCAAGGGTACTGACACTGGCACTCGAATCCTCGTCCCGTCTGCTCTGCTGGGCCAACCCGTCTTTCCGCAGATACTCAAGAGAACATACCATCAGTTCCCATCTTTCCTTGCTCAAAAGGCAGCCGGCTCCCTGGACCACATCGACCAGCTCTGCTGCATCGCCAGCCCCATACTGCTAGTTACATGCAAGGACCTCCTGGCTCCTCATCTGGCGACATCGACCTGCCACCACCTCAACCCCCCTTGTTGCCTGGCAAAGGGCATCCTCGTTCGACTCCAGTCTCCGCCCTTTTGTCCAGATTCACCACCCGTTGTCTTTTCCTGGCAGCGCCACCAAACACTCATTCGCCAACATCGAGCCATACTCCGATACCTGGCATCGCTTCTGCTGTTCATCGCCACGGGTTGCTGCATCTCGCCGCCCGCACGTCAGCCCGCTGGACCCTCCCGAAGCGTTGGCCTCTTTTCGCTGCTGCAACTGGCAACCGGCCAACCGCCTCTCCCGAGGAGACTCATACTCGCCATGGCCGCCACCCAAAACCACCCGCCCTCGCCGGACCTTTCCCCCACGCTCGCCTTGGGGGCATGTCCCGAGCTCTCTCGCTGCGTGTCGACGGCGTCCTCCTTGTCACACGGCTCCGCCTCCGAGGAGCACTCGCGCGACTCGCTCGGCAGCGACCTCAAGAGCGCCTCCCGCCACTCCTCTGGCTCCTACCACTCCCGCAGATCTGACGCCTCGCACGTCTCCCGCCGCTCGACGCACTCTGCCGACTCCAAGACGCGCCGCCGCGGATACATGAGGCCCCAGGCCACCGACTTTGCTGCCAGCGCCCGATCCCGCGAGAGCGTCATGAGCCTCGGCAGCATCGCTCATTTGCAGTACTACTTTGCCCGCACCGGCCTGCTCGACGGCAAAGGCGCGCAGCTAGCCCGCAAGAAGCAGCCCAAAGTTACCCTCGATCTCTCGGCCCTCGACGGATCGGCAGACGGCAACAGAATCTCGGCCTCTGATATCGATTCCTCCTACGCTTCCATGGGCAGCAGCCCCGACCTCGCCTCGCACGGCTTCGCAGCAACCCTCACTACCGAGTCTCCTGCAAAAGACAGCAACGACGAGGACTACTACGATGAGGACAGCTTTACCGAGTCCGAGTCCGGCATGCTCCCCCCCACCGTCAGCACCTACCACCAAAGAGAGACGCCCATCCCCCGGCCGCCGACGATAGTGGAACTCAAGGCCGAGCTGGAGACGACCCTGCGCGATGCTCAAAAGGCCCTCAAGGAAGCCGAGGCGCGCAAGGCCGGCGCGTACCTCGCGTCGCCCGACGAGCCCGTGCTGCCCAACATGCCCGAGGCCAACTCGCAGGGCTGGTATGAGCTGCAGGGCATGCACATCCTCGACGTGGTGACGCTCGCCATCCGCGCCGCCAAGATGTACTACACGGCGCACGAGCAGCCGGACCGCCTCGACTCGATCAAGTCAGAAAAGCAGGTCCGCTCCGACCTGCTCGCCGTCATGGAGGTCCTCAAGCAAATGGCCCTTCGCGGCTTCAAGGGAGGCATGAAGGACGACGACATCAGGACCATGCTCGCCTGGACCGCCAGCGTCTTTGGCATCCTCGCCCAGGAGGCCGCCATGGAGGCGGCGGAAAAGGCCGAGCGCGCCAGCTGGGCCTGCTGGATGAATGAAGGTGACTGGGCGGGCCGCGAGCGCGAGCGTGAGGGTGCATTTCTCGCCTCGATGGATGCGGCGGTACCCCACGACCACGACGGCGGCGACAGCCAAGCAACGCCGCTGCCTGCGTGGACCACCGCGGCGGCGGACGCGCCCACGTTGCCCACGCCGTTCCTCGCGGCCATGCAAAACGGCCTGCGCCTCATCCGCCTGCACAATGCCGCCGTGCACAAGTCGAAGCGCCGCTTCGGCGCCATCCCGACGTTTCACAAGGACACGCAGAAGCCGTACCGCTGCGCCGACAACCTCCGCTACTGGGTCAAGGCCGCCGAGCTGCGCTTCGAGGTGGTCTTGTCGGTCGATGCGCTGGGCGTCGCGTACGGGACCGACCACCAGGCCTGGATAAATTTCGAGGCAGCAATTCTCAAGTGGTGCCGGCACGTCCGCGAAGAGATAACCAACGAGCTCAACAAGTAGCCTGGTTCTGTTCTGCCATGATCCCTGAACACTGAAGAAGCTCTTTTTATTCACCAATTTACAAGACATCCTCGACACGGCAGCTTCATCGATTTGAGCTGTCCCTTTTTTCTTTTTTCTTTTGCGTCCATTTACGATTTTTACGCCTGGGATTACTTTGGAGTTTTCATTCCCTTTGCATTTCATTGCAGCTGCGTTCTTTTTCTGCCGCCATTACCACTTTATTACTGCTTTTGGGAAAGGGAATCAGGATACACACACAGGCTTAACTAAGCATTCAGCCTCTTCTTTTTATTTTTCTAACAAGAGATGGGGAACTCATATTGCATTCGCGCAGCACCTTTTTTTTTATCACTTCTTTTTCAAATTACCTTCGTCGTGGGTGGGATTTTGAGGATGGATGCGGTGGGTGGCCTGGGCTTTTTACACTGGTTTCTTGCTGTTTCAGCCCGATTACACCAGCACCTTTCTCGTTTCATCTGCATGGGCTTGGCTGCCTCTATTCCATTTTCCTCCAGAGAGTCTTCTTTGCGAGAGACCACGGGGGCTTTTCTTTCGCTGTTCAGCGTCGTCTTTTTTTTTTTTTTTTTTTTCAATCTTTTCCAAATCCGCTTTTATTTCACCTCGACGGGAGACGCTTGTCTACATGTAAACATTCATATACCCCCAACTAAGCAGCAACTCATTCCCTTTTTTTTTCTCATCACAGGTTTTCTGTCTTCTCTATAGCATTATATAATCCGCCCTCTCTCTTCTTTTCATCACGCAGCTGCAACAAGAAACAATACACAAGATGGTAAACATTACACAAATTTTGAATTACGATACAACACTTGAAGCACGACCTATAAACAACACAGATGCCGGAATTTTCTTGATTCACTTGGATTGGTTTTTGCTCGACTAATACTATATATATCCTAAAAACAAGAAACGCTCTATAAGACAATTGTACAATCCTGGTCCGGTGTTGATGTTTGTTTTTTTGCTTCGCCACAACCATTTTGTATACAGACAGTAAGAAAGTCTGGGGAAAGGAAAAACATGACTATAGCATCACAATGGAAACATGGAAAGCCCCTGCAACATTACCACATACCACGCTCCCGACCCTCAAAGCCAAAGTTGAGCGCCACGGCCACAAACAGCGACACGCACAGCACGCTGGGTCCCCACTTGTCAAAGTACCGCGCCGCCTTGCGGTTGCGAATCGAACGGCTGCGGTACAGGTACACGCCGACCGAGTACAGCAGGCTTAGGATGGCCAGGAAGGTAAAGATGGCCGAGATCCAAAAGGAAATGGGCGTCGGGTGGCTCTTGAGGTTGAGCAGCGTCATGGCAATGGTGCCAATGTAGATGGAGTACTCCAGCCAGCCGAGAAACGTTCGCTCGGCTGCGAAGAACACCTTTGGCTCCACACGCACGGGGACGTAAATCTTCTTGCCCTTGGGCGCCTTGAACTTCTTGGACTGGACCTGTTGGTCGCCAAACAGCATCTGCTGGCGCGCACTACGCGACACCTGCGTGCTGCGCGGCCGGGGCACAATGGCCCAAAGAGCGTTGAGCGCGGCTTGGCTAAAGGCGTGGCCCTTGGTGGCAAACAGCGTCGAGTAGTAGTGCCACCCGCCAACTCTGCGAGCCTCTTCCAGCTCGTAGTTTTCGTCATACTCGTCGTCTGAATCGTATATGGGGAAATCCTCACTCGCCGTGGGCAGATCCACCGTCTGACCCTCCATGTCGGAGGCCAGTCCGCGTCTGGATCGATGGGATGAAAATGCCGGGCCGGCGCTGGTGGAAGGCCTGGTAACCTCGTCGTCTGAATCAAAGTCCTCTTCGTCGTCGTCAGAAGTCGTCGTCGTGCCAGAGAGCGCGGCTCTGTGGATGCCAAAGTCGTGGGTGTGAGGCTTGCGGATATCGACATCCATTTGGGGCATCCAAAAGGGCAGCAGGTTAATGCGATCCGGGAACAAGGAAGCACAGCCGTGGATAAACTTGGAGAACTTGGGCACGGCCTCGACCAGGTGCGACGAAATGAGTTGACGAACCCACTCTGGCGGCTCTTGGCCCATCTGTGTCTGAAGCTTCACTTCGAGTACGGCATAGGGGAATCGCTCGACGTCTTCAGGGGGCAGCTGGGAGAAAGGGTAATCGATACCAATATCCATTCGTCTCCAGTTCTTGCCGCAGCGCTGTTGGCCATCCAGGTTGTCCTCGCGGACCATGGTGAGCTCAGTATCCAGCGAAATACGGACACGGGCATCAGCGGGCAGCTGGAAGGCTGTGCGGTTGTAAAAGGAGCGGCAGACGGGCTTATAACCCTTCTTGAGTACAGAGTACTGGACTTCAGAAGCCAGACGCTCGTCCTCAGCAATGGCCTTTTCCGACTTTTTGCCTTCTTTGCGGGCTTTTTCGAAGATGGCGCCAGGAAGCAGCTCGCCGCGGAGGTAGGCATTGACATTCTTCTCCTTGAGAGCGAATCGAGCCTTGACAGACTTTTCACCAGTCCAGTCTTCACGGTGAGTCTTACGTTCGACAAAGATGGTCTCGCTCTGCATGCCACCGTACCAGCGTAGACGGATGGCCTCGGCACCTTCTGTCTTCTTCAGTCGGCCTTCGTAGAGATCCCAGGTATCGGGATTGTCGTAGTAGATGGAGGTAATGGCGGAATCTTGGGGGTCAAACTCCTTGCCGGCGTTAAAGACAAGCACAGGCAAGTGCTTGAGGATGATGAGCTTCAACTCGGTGACATTATCCGGGTGAACCCAGTATTTGGTGGTCTGTCGGACAAAGCTGGCTTGGGAGCCACCGGCGGCGGAATCGCCCTTGACAGGGTTGCCTCGGGTTCGAACGAGATCGTAGAGCTTGGACAGCTTGATGACGGAAGCATCGTAGTTTTCCTTGTAGAAGGGCTTGGCCTTGAGTCGGGTGTCGAATGCGGGCCGCAGATGCCAGCCGGTTTGCTTCTGTATGTGGGAAATATGATGATTAGTATCGTCGCTGGAATGGTGTCTTGAGTTGGAAGTCGTCTTCTTACATCATGCTTCTTGATGATTTTATAAAAGCCAGTGTAGTTGAGCTGGACAAACTTGGCGAGGTCGTGAACGTCGGCAATGATGTCGGACAAGTCCTCCTCGAGCAGGATAAATTCTTCCTCGCTGGGACCCTCCTCGCCGAGGCCGCGCTCCTGGAGGCGGTTGACGACATCCTTGACCTCGCGCTCGGAGACGGCGATGCGGCGAGAAATCTCCATGGCCTTGACCTGCTGCTTGGTGTGGACTTTTTCCAGCTCGGCCTCGAGGCGGCCTACGAAGCGCGTCTCGTCATCCTCGGACCACTGGCTGGGGCCGACACCATCGGCCGGGGCAGGGCCGGTAGCGTTCTTGAGCTCCGACTTGAGGCCATTGTAGTCAATGTAGTACCACTGGTACTCGCGAATGACGCTTGACCGCAGCTGCTCGCCAAACTTCATGACGATGACACCGGGTCGAGCACGAAAGGTTCCGGGTGGAGGCGTCGTCCAGGGATTGTTGATCTTCTTGAGGTCCTTGATAATTAGCATGCGAGCATCACTGGCGCGGCCGGGAGGCGAGAGGTGCAGATTCAATAAAACGCGGGTGGGGGGAACGCAAGCAGCGCAGGTATGTAGGTAGGTGATGGAGAGGCGAGCACGCGAACAGAGCGCAGCGCGGTGGGCAGAAAGGTAGCTGGAGATTGAAGGAAGAAAGAGGGAAAAATTCTCACCAGCTGAGGGGTATTTCCCACAGACGATCCCGGGCAACTGTCGTCGATAAGTCGTTCGTTATGCAGATGCAGAAAGCGAACGGAGCAAGTATTGACGAGAAGCTGTGGTCACCGAAGCGGCACTGTCGAATGCGGACGAATTGGCGAATCAAAGCTAGCGTCACTAAAACGTGGTGAGGGGCCCGGGGGGGTGGTGGCTGTCCACTGTGCCCACTGTTGCTCGCTGGCTGGAGGAGGCTGAAAAAAAGCCTGGAACAGCCTGAACAGCGTGACAGCCCGCTGGCCACTGGGACTACAGGGAATCGGGCCCGCTGCAGCTGGGGCTCATCATGCACTGTGGCGCCCTGGTCCTGGGCGATGCGCCTATAATTTAGGTGGCTGACAGGCTAAAACGCTATCTGGCTAGCGCCTCAAATTCATCACCCCTTCGAACATGGCTAGACTGAACATGTCCAGCCAACAGCAAGTTAACCGACCTTTGGCTGTGACGCCTTGGGCGCAAAGATTGTCAAGTTTATGTTGTACCTACTGTATTTCACAATTATCCTTGTAGTCGTGCATTTCCTATTCGTCAGTAGTCTTGACAGTCCCCAGGCGGCACTGAAACTGGCCTTTGTCCTACGGATTGCTAATATCGATTGCTAGTTTTAATTACTTAGTTAGCCGCACTCTATACCTAGGAGTTAGTGCTATTGTAGATCATAGGTGCTACGCGACTGTTACTACCAAGCTACTTTCATATTCCATTTTCTCCCAGTTTTAGTCTCGTAGCAGTCTTCTAGCCCATCGCTTAGTCTCTTGCTGCTGTCTACGCCGAGGCCAACCCCAATTCTCCTCGTACTACGGCCGCCTCTGCCCGGGCAAGCTCCCCTCCACCACCATGGACCCAGATTGAAGATGCCGCCACCAAAAAAAAACCCTGCCAGGGTTCAATACCCAAGCAAAAAAAAAACTAGACCGTTTGCGCCAATCGCTTTCCCTGCCGCAGGAAATTACGCACGGCTGTCGTTAAACGGCTAGATCCCCCTCTAGAAAGTATAAGGTATCGTCCTGCTTTTATAAACTATGCCTGAATACAACGACGCCCTCGAGGCGCGCATCCCCACCGACTCGCCAGACAATGTGCGTCAGGTCCTGCTGCACGCCTGGTCGCGCGACCTGACGACGCTCAAGGAGCTTCTCAGCCAGCCCGGCGCTGCCAGCGAGCAGGACCCCAAGACGGGCGAGACGCCGCTGCATGCCGTCGTTCGCGGCTGCGGCCCGTCTGAGCAGGCCGCCGATGATGCGGCAGCCGAGGGCGAAGAGGAAGAGGACGGCGTGGTGGCAGAGGCCCGCGCGTGCATCCAGGAGCTCTTCTTCTCCGGCGCCATCTGGAACGACGTCGACAACCACAACGAGACGCCCGGCTGCACCGCCTGGCGCCTGGGCCAGAAGCAGCTGTACCAGATGTTTGTCGACGCCGGCGTGCGCGCCGAGCTGCTCTTTGGGCTGATGGACGGCTACGAGCAGCTCTCGTCCGGCGAGGAGGAGGAGGAGGAGGAGGCTGACGCGGACATGGAAGAAGCCGAGCAGCAGGCCCAAACCAAGGAGGAGGGCGCACCAACAAAAGAAAAAGAAGAAGCACTGCCAGCAGGAGAAGAGCCAGCGCAGTTTGTGCCCCCAGACGCCGGCGAAAAGACCGTCACCAGCGACGAGTACCTCCAGTCCACCGTCACCTACGACGGCGGCAAGCTGCTCGACGACGACCTCAACGGCGTCATGATGGCCTGGGAGACGGACATTATGCGGCGCTCCGTCGCCGCCCTGCTCCCGGACCCCACGCCCGGCAAGCGCATCCTCAACATTGGCTTCGGCATGGGCATCGTCGACGGCCTCTTCGCCGCGCGGTCCCCGGCCAAGCACCACATCGTCGAGGCGCACCCGGGCGTCCTCGCGCACGTCGCCCGCGGCGGGACCCGGTTCGGCGCCGACTGGGAGCAGGGCGGGCCCGAGCCGGACGCGTTCAAAATGTTCCACGGCAGGTGGCAGGACGTGGTGCAGACGCTGATGGAGCGCGGCGAGCTGTACGACGCCATCTACTTTGACACCTTTGGCGAGGACTACGCGGAGCTGCGGAGCTTCTTCACCGACTACGTCCCCGTGCTGCTCGACATGGACGGCCGCTTCGGCTTCTTCAACGGGCTCGGCGCCGACCGCCGCGTCTGCTACGACGTCTACGCGCAGGTCGTGGAGCTGCACGCCTCCGAGGCCGGGCTGGACATTGCGTGGGAGAGCATCGACGTGGACATGAGCCAGCTCGACGAGGACGGCAAGGGCGAGTGGGAGGGGGTCCGCAGACGATACTGGACTCTGGATAGTAAGTTTGATCCATTCATCATACGGTGTTGGTCTTTGGCTAACGGTTCCTCTTTTTTCTTCAGCATATAAACTGCCCATATGCACATTTATGGGTTAGAAATGGGCACACGTACATCTCATGACGATTATTCTTGTACCCATTTACTTCTTACGATAGACGCATGCGTGCACGCTGCACGGCTAAAGTGGCAGAATGCTGCATCCAAATAGACGAATATGATATGACTATATGTGATGTCTGCTGGTTAATTGACTACAATCCTGCACGGTGCGGACATGGCACGTCTATTTGAAACGCTCTGGGTGAAGAATACCCGCCATGTTGCCGTTCTGCGCACGCTTCAGCGTCAGTGCGGCAATCAGAGCAGCGCCGACACCACTGCCGTCTTCGGCAGCCAGAATCTCAACCGGGTCCTCGGCCTTGGGGTCCGTTTTGTCTGGCCAGTCGAGAATCTCCTTGAGAGCCTGCGCTCCACGCGCCTTGAAGTGAGGGTACTTGTTGAAGACGGAGCCGTCGGCACCAACGTGGCAGGTTTTGAGGTTCTTCTTCTTGCAAATGGCAGCGACACCACAGGCAGAGAGTCGGGCGGCACGGGTGCCAATGAGCTCGGCAAGGCGACGGATAAGCTCAAGCTCGGGAGCCGTGACCTGAATCTGCAGCTTGTTGGCAAACAAGTCCAGAGTCTCCTGCAGGTTCTCAAAGGGGTCCCTAGTGTACAGCTAATTAGACACTGCGAAACGCTGACGAAGCTAAAGGGAAACTCACTCTTCGATAGCGGAAAGGAACGAGGCGTCCAGACTGTAGGCCTTGCGAAGACAAGAAATGTCCTGACCGTCGAAGATCTGCTTCTCATCATGCAGATCACACAAGGCGAGACGGAAAATCTCACCCAGGTAAAGACCTGCAATCATCTTCTCAAACGCCTGCTGGCCAGGACGAGGAGACTCGTCATCAATAGTGACGTCGTACTTGGTGCGCGGCAGGATCTTGTGCTCGTTGTCGAAAGCGCCCCACTCGCAGTTGATGGCCATCTCCATGTCGTCAGGAAGGCCCATCTTGGCAAGCTTGGGGATCGAGCCGCAATGTTCGACATACGCGGCGTTGCAGCCGGTACCGAAGATGCAGCCAATCTTCATGCGGGGATCGGTGTAGGCCGAGGCCATAAGCGTTCCGGTAGTGTCGTTGATCAGAGCAGTCAGTTGAATAGGAACGCCCTGCACACGTGTCAGCAGGCTGTTGTTACACAGAGAGGCAGTTGGGACATACACGCTTGGCGAGCGCAGCCTCGAACATGGGAACGACATTTTGGCCCTCGACGCCGTCAATGTCAAATCCCTTGGTCCATCGCTGCAGGATACCCTCGTCAATGTAGTTTTGTGTAGCCGGGTAAGAAAATGTGAAGCCCAGAGGCAGCGTTCCAATGTTCTTGCAGTCACCATGATGGGTTTCGAGGAACTGGTGCAGACAGTCGGCAATGTACTCCCAGAGCTCATCGCTCTTGCCAGTCTTGAGCTCCTCGGGCATCTTGTACTTGGACTGAATAATGTCGAACTCGGACTTTTTGTCGGTGAGGGTGATTTGGCAGACGCGAAGGTTGGTGCCGCCCATGTCGAGGGCGAGGTACGTGCCCGTCTCGTTGCCATCAGGATACGACATGACCCAAGTAGGGTTCATGGGCTGTGGTCTGATTAGCAGGAATCGTCATATCGGACAGAAATGAGTTTGCGCTTACGATGCTGCCACCCTCATTGCTGAGGCCTGAGAAGACGGTTAGTACTGGTTGGCGCAAGACGCATGGTGCTGCTTGGCACTGGCGCAGCACATACCCTTGGCAAGTTCAGAGATGAAGTGGTCGGTGATGGCCTTGAGCTTGGCCGTGTCGACCGTGAAGAGCTCCTCGATCTTGCGGATCGCCTCCATGGTGTTCTTGGGAATATCGGCTTTCGACCCTACAGCACCTGTCAGCTTTTGTCGCTCCAACAAATGGCTGTCGCGACACCATGGCAGCCTTTAATCGCGGAAGAAAAAAGACGTGTATAACTGTCGCATTCAATACCCGCACAATGGCGGTGGTGTGCGGGCATACCTTTTCTAGAGGGCGGAGCGCGAGGACCTAGGCCAACCATTTTGAGTGCGCCGCGGGGTTTGGAGGGGTAGCTACTGTACGGCTCGACCGGCGAGGGACCACCTGGGGGATGGTATGGGTGATGTAGAAAGGTGGTGGGTACGGTTTCTAGGAGCGAAAAGAAAGGCTTGAACCGTCTGCTCACTGACGATGAGGGATTGAATGAGTCGGTGAGGTTGTAAGGTTGTAAGGTTGTAAGGTTCAAATTGGGCAAAGACGAAGCTGCAGCTTATCGCTGCGCTGGGGAGGTCGGACCCGGCACCGGGCAGAAGCTAACGCTGGGTGGTTACAGGTACCTTAGTTGCTTAGGTAGGCCTGACAGCAGCGTCAAGGTCTGCCACCAATCGCGCCTCGGTGGCGCTGCACCGTGTAGCATCTTCCCGCTCCCGCCACCACCAGCATTCGGTGCAAGCTTTTTAGATGCGGCAGTGCCGGAATTAACTCCTTGCTGTACCAGAAAGAGTTTAATTTACAATAGGGTCTCAAAGGCTACCTGCGGCCGGTCACTCTCCTGATCGTACTCCTGCCATCGATGTAGACACAGCCTCGAGTGTCAAGTCCATTTGTGCTCCTTTCTCGTGTAACTATTGTTGGCTTCTGCACACTGTTCCCGTCACACCAACGTCATTCGATTTCTCCTGCGGCAATTACCAAAATGCCCAGACTTGTTCAGTCCGTTTCTCCATAGATCACCCCACTGGAGCTGCTAGCCACAGATTTGGAGCCAGTACTCTCCTCGTGGTGGCCAGCTATGTCCTCTTTTCCGACTGTGTTGCCAGTACGGCGTTACAAGTTACGTGGCCAAACGATGTCCACTCGTCAAAAGATCTCACCTTTTTTTTCGTGGTCTTCCTCTTCTTCTTCAGTTTATAAGCCATGAATAAGTCAACGGTAAGCTTTTGCGGTATGGCTGAATGCGGGGATCAAGGTAGCTGTAGCCAATCGGGCAAAGGCCGTAGCCTCGACTCAACCAGCCAAATCGAAGCTGCACCTTGTACGGAATACACTGCTTGATAGAGATCATCTATTTTATTTTATTGTTGGCAGATATAAATCAGCCGAACTGTGTTGATTATATTACTGCAGTCTTTAAAAAAGAAAAAATAAAGAAAAAATAAACCATGTTTCTGCAAGGTTCGAAACACACGCAGGCTGTGGGTAACGGAAACCCAAGGCGGCACCTGAGAGAAACTGTCAAAAGAACAGCTGCAGTCAAGCGGGATAGATACACAGTCGGTGACTGGAAATAAAAAACTGTCCGCTTATGTGAACTGTACAATTCCACTCTGCCTTCATTTTCGAAACCAAAGGCGGCACAATAGCTAAGCCCAGCTCCTCAGAATGCCTCAAGGGTAGGTAGCGAGTCACTTACCCCAGACACCGATTTCGGCCGCCACTCCAAGCCAACACTAAGCCTAGCATCCATCCACCCCAGAATCGACAAACCGCATCAGTCATACTACACACCTCGTCCACCTCATCTTCACCCCCGGCATAGCGGCCAATTGGAACACATACTCGTCGAAATCATGCTTTCTGCTACTTCGGGGGCGATGCGCATGGGCGCTCGCCGTGTAGCCCCCCGAGCGGCCTCGATTGTTGTCGCGCCGCTGCCAAGGGCTTCTGTCGGCCGACGCACCGCTCTGGCCCAAGCCCGTTCCCTCACCTCCACGAGCCGCCTCTCGTACGCCCTCAACACGAACCCAAACCCGCCCCTAGGTAAGAAGAATGCCTCCAACGACGCCCCGTCGCGGATTGGCCTCATCGGCGCGCGTGGCTACACCGGTCAGGCACTGATCGATCTGCTCAACAACCACCCCAACATGGATCTGCAGCATGTTTCTTCGCGAGAGCTCGACGGCCAGGAACTCAAAGGGTACACCAAGCGCAAAGTCATCTACGAGAACCTGTCGCCCGAGGATGTCGCGCGCCTGGACAAGGACGGCAAGGTCGACTGCTGGATCATGGCCCTCCCCAACGGCGTCTGCAAGCCCTACGTCCAGGCGCTTGGCCAGAGCTCCAGCGTCATTGTTGACATCTCGGCCGATTACCGATTTGATAACTCGTGGGCCTATGGTCTTCCTGAGATGCTAGCACGGCCCAAGATTGCCCAGTCGACTCGCATCAGCACTCCCGGGTGCTATTCGACAGGCGCACTGCTGGCCCTGAACCCCATTCTGGAACACCTAGGAGCCTCACCCACCATCTTCGGAGTCTCGGGCTACAGCGGAGCCGGGACCAAACCTTCTCCCAGGAACGATGTTGCCCTTCTGCATGACAATCTTCTGCCATGTAAGAATTCAACTGTTCGCCACGACTGCATTGTTTCAGGAGGCTAACATCTCGATAGACAGCTTGACTGGCCATATGCACAAGCGTGAAATTAACCACCATCTTGGCATCTCATCCGCATTTATTCCACACTGGTGCGTTGCTTCCTCTACTGTTATGCTCCAAAAGACTGACAATAATCTAGCGCCTCCTGGTTCCGTGGCATTCACTTGACCCTTAATGTTCCCCTGAACAAAACAATGAGTTCTCGAGACATCCGCCAGATCTACCAAGACCGATATGCTGGCGAAAAGCTTGTCAAGGTCGTTGGCGAAGCCCCGCTTGTGAGGGCGATCCAGAACAAACACGGCGTTGAGATTGGTGGTTTTGCGGTTGACAAGACTGGTCAGCGTGTGGTCGTGTAAGTGCCGCGTACTAGCATTGCATATGAGATCATTTGACTAACTTGAAATAGCTGCGCCACCATTGACAACCTCAACAAGGGTGCCGCTACCCAATGCCTACGTAAGATTTTCGGTAAATGAAGTACCTTGTGCCCTTCGCTAACACCCTGATGCAGAGAACATGAACCTCGCGCTTGGATACGACGAATACCAAGGAGTTCCTTTGTAGTGATTCCGTCTGGTTCTCAGATTTTTCTTCGCAAGCAATTATTACCAGTTACATGAGTGTTAGCCAAAGTCAACGGTATCACTGTCACGGTAGCGGCTTTGGATATACGTATATTAGATGCGCGTTAGCGAGGTTACAATATACCATAAAAGTAGTCTTGCCCCTACGTCTCTTACGCGAATTTTGAACGCAGACTACAATGTCTTTTGCTGCGGTTTGCTTTATTAAGGAAGCTCGAGGAATGAAGTGGCTCCATTTTGTCATGCAATGCTCATTCAAACGCCCCAGAAAGAGCAGCGAACACACGACTTCACCCAGCCCCAGAGGTCTCCTTTAGTTATGCTTTGGAAAAAAAAGCTATGCTGAAACAGTATATCAGTAGTATTCTCGAAACAAATTCCTACCCGAATAATTGCTACGATGAACGGCGTGGTCGGAAGCGGGTCAATGTTCCCCCTACGCTCTGGACACACTGAGCTGTGATTGGCTGACAGGTGGCAGGGGAGCTCCAGCAATTCAAGGAGCAACGTATGCCTTTAGAGGGCCACAATTAGGAGCTCGCGACCAGGACACTGTCATTTCACGAAAAAGGCCTGCGCAGTCAATGAACAGCCGCGTTCGCCAATCGCCATCATGAAGCTCTTGTCAGTCGCAGCGGCCATCTCTGGCCTGCTGTCGCCCGTCATTGCTGCCGCGTCCCAGAGCGCCAAGCTACCCGCCGACTTCAAGCCGCCCCAGGTGTTCAAGAATGCCAACCTGGTGCACGTCATCTCGCTCGAGAAGAACTACGCCAAGGAGCAAATCAATGTCGCCATTGAGAACGTGTCCAAGGAGCCGCAAGACGAATACTACATCCCATTTACCTCTTCGCAGGTTGCCCGCATCGGCGGCTTCGAGGTAAAGGACCGCAAGGACGACAACGCCGGCCCGTTTGCCGTCGAAGTGGTTGAATACGACCCCAACAGGTAGGATGCGGCTTCTCGACCTCTGGACCCTGTCGGGCTTTTGCATGCTAACACAAAGCTTCGCATAGCGATACCCAATACTACCGGATTCGCCTCCCCAACCCGCTCAAGGCCGGCGCTCAGCAGACCCTCGGCATCACCTTCTTTTACCTCGACGCGTACCGCCCGCTTCCCGCTACGATTGAGCAGGACGAGACGCAGTATCTGGTCCACGACTTTTCCGTCTTTGCCCCGTCTGCTTACAAGACGAGCAAGCAAAAGACCGAAGTCAAGTCGGCCTCTGCCACCATCCCCGACTACACCAAAGTCGACAAGTTTCCACAGAAGCAGGGCACCAAGCTGACCTACGGACCTTTTGACGAGAAGCCCGCTGGCGCAGTTTCTCCCGCCGAGATCCGATTCGAGTTTGCCAAACCCGTCACCCACATCTCCGAGCTCGATCGCGAGGTCGAAGTCAGCCATTGGGGCGGCAACGTTGCCTTTGAAGAGCATTACACCCTGGAGCACCGCGGCGCCAACCTGTCTGCGCCTTTCAACCGTGCCAAGTGGACGCAGTCACAGTACTTTAGCCGTGGCTCCTCGGCGGCTCTCAAGGAGCTCCGTGTTCCCCTGCAGATTGGTGCAGCCGATCCCTACTTCACCGATGTTATTGGCAACGTGTCTACCTCACGTTTCAGAAGCAACAAGCGCGAGGCTCTCCTCGAGCTCAAACCCCGCTACCCCATCTTTGGTGGCTGGAAGTACCCCTTCACCATTGGCTGGAACATTGACGCAGCCAGCATCTTGCGCCGCACGGCCGCTGGCGGCAATGTGCTCAAGATACCTTTCCTCGAGGGTCCCAAGCAGGCTGAGGGTGTTGAATACGGCCGCGTCAACCTACGCGTTCTTCTGCCCGAGGGCGCTGAGTGAGTAACACAGATACTTGTGAATAGACCTTGAGCTGATGTATCTACAGGAACGTGAAGTTTTTTACCGACATCCCCGAGTCATCGATTACTGAGACGTCAATTGACGTCGTCCAGACATACCTAGACACTGTTGGCCGCACCTCAGTCACCATCAAAGCCGTGAACCTGGTTGACGAGTTCCGCGACCGCCACCTCATCATTACCTATGACGCTACGCTCCTCTCATCGCTGCGCAAGCCCGTTGTTATTTTCGCGAGCATGATGAGTCTTTACTTTACGGCATGGGCGATCGGCAACATCAAGGTTGGATTTGGCAAGAAATAAAGGGTAGAGGGTAGAGATGCGCATCTGAAAAGGAGAGCCCGAGACATCATGTCAAATATAGAACTTTTGTACAATTGTAAAACGAAGATGAGCCTGAAAATGAAAAGAATGGCTGAAACAAAACCCCCATCGGCGAACTTGCCCGGGAATAGCCCGATGTTAAGCTAGCGTCCAAGCGATCTCGCCTACGCCCCCCCCCACTGTAGATCCCCAAGCAGCAACTGGGTAGCTAAGTTGCATTCTGTGTGCTGAAGAGGTCTTGGCTTTGGTCATGGTTATTTCAGTCAAGTCCTGGGATTGGCAGCAGCGTGGGAGAGAAGACCAGTTGGGCCATCGAGCCGCGGGTAATGACCATGGCATGACGAAGCTATGGGAGGGGGGCGAACCGAGCCACACTCTAGTCGGGGCTTGGCAAGCAGCTTTGTTTTGCGGACGCGCAAGAAAGCATGGGGACTACGTATACTTTTTTGAGATATGGGCGAAACCCGCGCAGCTGATGGAGGGAGTGACAAGAGGCGTGATAGGCGTATATATAGGTCGGAGCTGGTCTTCTCATTCAGAAACCGGGGGGTTTACACTATTCATCTCTGCTTCTTTCTGCATGCGTTTTTGCGTTTGAAACCGTTTTTGCGTTTGACACACCTACAAAGAAGCACATTTTATTGCATTTGTCCATTACTAAAATTGTTATCGTCTCCGAACACGGAAGTTGGATTTCCGACGACTAACATACACACACATTCTCTATTTCTCTGTTACACAACACACACACACACCATACATAACGCAGATATGTGTCTCGGCGGCTCGAGAAGAAACAATTACGAGCCCGATGTCATCCCGGCCCGACCCTACGGCGGCGGCGGACAGGCTTACGGAGGCGGTGGCGGCTACGGGGGCGGCCAGCACGGCGGCGGCGGCGGCGGTGGCCTAGGCGGCCTAGGCGGCATGCTTGGAGGAGGTGGTCGCCGGCAAGGCGGCGGAATGGGCATGCTGGGAGGACTGCTGGGAGGTGGTGGCCGCCAGGGTGGTGGTGGTGGTGGTGGCCTCGGCAGTCTGTTTGGCGGAGGACGCCGTCCTGGTGGTGGTATGGGCATGGGCCCGATGGGCGGCGGCGGAGGGCATCACGGCGGCGGCGGCATGGGGATGGGGATGGGTGGCCCGATGGGTGGCGGAGGGCATCACGGAGGACATCATGGCGGCGGTGGCATGGGGATGGGCATGGGAGGCGGGGGACATCACGGAGGACATCATGGCGGCGGCGGCGGCGGTTTTGGGGGGCATCATGGAGGCGGTCACCACGGCGGCCACGGTGGACGTTATTAGGAGGGAACGGTCCAAGGGCCAAACATCGTGATGCATGACTGTTGTAAGCCGCCCGCCAGCGCAGTACGCATACACGCAGGCCAGGAGCGCCGAACTCTGCACCTGCGCACAATATTGGCCTATCGTTACGTTTTTTCTGCACGAATTTTTTTTATCTTCCTTTTCAGCTTCTCTGCAGCGGTTTCGGACGGGTTTGGCTGTTCTTGTTATTTAAGTTTGTCAAATTACGGGGAACTTTGCCGGCCATGACGCAAGACAGGCCCCGTGGCAGCAAAAATAAAAACATGAAAACGGCTGGTTCCTTTATTGAGATGGGCATAGATGCTATTACATCATTAGATTCAAATTGATGCATTTCGTAAGAATTGCCGTGTCTCAGTGTCCCAGATTGTGCTTTTCAAGAGGTACTGGTATTGGTGCTGTCTTGGCAGCAGTCAGTCGGTAAGGGCTGCGCCTCTTGTGCAGGGGTGTTCTCGCTGGGGAACAGGCAACTGGGCGTTGCTGCAAGTTGGCATTGAGCTTGCCGCATCAACGCTAAAATACCGTGCTCGTGGAAGAAATTGGGAGCTTCATTGCGGACCGTGTTGGCAGCTGTACTGGTAGTTAAGGTAGGTAGTTGGGCGCTGTAGGTACAGTAGCTGCGGGGGCGGGGTTCGCAGCCAGCCAGACCGGGACTGGCACTGGCACTGCGCTCTCTTTGCTGTGGTGACGCCGAGATGGGGCGCTGCCATGACATCATGACGCATTCCCCTCGCCTCCGCTCCAGCACAAGCAGAACCAAGGCCGCTGCTCTCGTCCATCTGCGACTCGCTTGTCGCGGCCAAGGTTCCCTTTCGGTAAGCTGCTGGTGCTGGCCCTAGTCTCGTCATAATTGGATCTCTACCTTTTCCCCCTGCCCATATCTTCTTAAATACGTGCCCGTAGCCTTGCACGTATTGGCTCCGCCGGACTTGTCGATCACATCTGCACATTGGAGCTCGACTTTTACATCACCAAGCTTCACTTCGTCTTTGCGCCCCCTCGCAAGACCTATTTACTTCAAAGCATAGCTCGGAAGCGTGCTAGTAATCCTATTCATCTCCAAGTAAGTCGTCTCCGAGCTCTGCTGCGGTGGGAGAGCTTCCTGCCGCTCCAGAAACTGCCGTGGAAGGCCAGTCCGCAGCTTCCGCCACTCAACACAGCAACACTTGCTAACGGATGACAGTCTCTGAATTCCACACGGCGCTTCCTTCACCATGTAAGTTTGCGACAGCTACAAGAGCCATTTCTCTTTCTACCCTCCCTCCGTCTGCCTGGCCAACTCTTGCTGTTTGGCCAAATCATGCCCCGCCGCAGCTTCGACGACGCCGCCCTCGTGCGCCTCTTCTCAGGCCGACGTTCCTCCTCGCACAGTGACTCCCAGACTGACACGGGCCTCCCAAACAGGAACCGCGCCTTTTCCATCCGCTCCGGCAACTCCAAGCAGGGTTCGGGCGGCGGCGGCAACAAGATGGGCGGCTTCTCGCTCAACTCGCTGCGCGGCACCGTCCAGCCCGAGCTGTCCAAGAAGCTCTTCCGCCTCATCAAGTCGGAGAACAACCTGATCAACGCGCACGAGGCCGCCGGCCGCGAGCGCATCTCCATTGCCACCCAGCTCTCCGAGTGGGGCGAGCACACCGGCGACGAGGCCATCAACGACGTCTCGGACAAGGTCGGCGTCATCCTGAGCGAGATTGGCGAGCAGGAGGACACGTACGCCCACGCCATCGACGAGTCGCGCGGCTACCTCAAGGCCATCCGTAACACGGAGAAGAGCGTGCAGCCCAGCCGCGACGGCAAGGCCAAGATTGCCGACGAGATTCAGCGTCTGAAGCTCAAGGAGCCCGAGAGCGCCAAGCTGGTTGTTCTCGAGCAGGAGCTCGTCCGCGCCGAGGCCGAGAACCTTGTCGCCGAGGCGCAGCTTACCAACATTGTACGTCTTCTCATGTCTTTTCGTCTCCGTCAGAGAACCCTTTTCGTAGACTGACAACGCCTGCCCATAGACTCGCCAGAAGCTCAAGGAAGCCTACGAGGCCGAGTTTGCCGCCACCATTGAGCGCGCCGAGAAGCAGATTATTCTGGCCAAGCACGGCCGCCGCCTGCTCCAGCTTCTCGACGACACCCCTGTTGTGCCCGGCGACGCCAAGCCCGAGTACAACCACGCCAGCCAGGCCCGCCAGGTTCTCAATGACGCCGAGGACGACCTCCGCGACTGGCAGCCCGAGAATGATAACTACAACACTCAGGCTAACCAGGATGCGCACGGCACGCACGGCACGCACGGCACGCAGGGTAGCAGTGTGGCCGACGAGAGCACCGTGGGCGCTGTCGGGGCCAAGGAACCCGAGCTCGAGGTCAAGCACGAGGACGTGGTCGGGGAGAAGGCCACCGCCGCGTAGTAGGCGCAACGGCAAGCTTTCGGGGGTGTTTGATACCTAATGTTACTACTTTGAGATGACGTTTGCAACTGTTTCAAGTTTTGGTTTGGAGGGCAGCTGTTTCAATGGAGTATGTCTTTCTTATGATTTTGATAGTTGGTGAAGCTATGACTTAAAATAATGCATCCTGTCCGATTGAGTGTGCTCTGGTACATCGATGTTGTATTACGTCTGCACCCGCTGCATTGAGTACGCTTGGGCACCAAAGCTGCGCCTTTTTACTGGCTCATCTGAGTTATCTCGTGCCAGTTATTAGCGTGGATCGCGCCAGCAGCTTACCTAGGTACTGGTAGTTACAGGGACCCTTGGAGCCTGAGGGCGCAAAGCCACAGCGCTGTGCCAGGGCTGCAGTGGCGCCAGCTAACAAAATACCGCCCCTATTTTTTTCGCTGCGGTTCCGAGGCATCCTCGTGCCGTCCATGCCTGGTCCGGCGCAACAGACAGCCATTTTCCCAATCCCGACGTCGACCAGTTCCTTTGTTTTCTGGATTCAATCGCAAACAGCCTCGGCCGGGCCATACAATAACCTTTTTGCCGCAGCACCCTTTGTCTCCTCCGCGATTGACCGGCGTCCCGAGCGGCTACGCCCTGAACCACCCGTCGCTCCGCCTTGTCTTCTTTTTTATTATTTCTTCATTCAACCCTCCTTCGCCCAGGCCTGGCCTCTATGAGAGCCCCAACGAGCCTCCAGCATCACGCCTTACGCCGCCTGTCGCTTTTACCGGGTCGGACCAATCACGCCGTCAGCGCCTGCGTAGCACGGCGCACGCTTCTGACTGGTGCTGCAGCGACTGGCTCTGCTGCGGCCACTCGCCTCACCACAAGAATGGGTCTGGGTGGTGGTGCTGCCCCGCCCCCTCCATCTGCTGGTGGTGGTGCTACTACCAAGTTCTCTGCAGCTTCTTCTCACTTCTCCCCCTCCTCCTCCTCCCCTCTTTCCTCCTCCCAATCGCCGCTGCAGCGAACCGCTCAAATCGCAAACCATCTACAGAGCCCTGCGCAGCGCAGAAGCAGCAGCAGCACGCATCGCGCCCTGTCCACCATGGCGTCCTCTTCCGCTTATTCGGTGCGCAAGATTGCCGCCGCCAACACCCTGGAGCACCGAGTCTACATTGAGAAGGATGGCGTCCCCGTCTCCCCCTTCCACGACATCCCCCTCTACGCCAACCAGGAGCAGACCATTCTCAACATGATTGTTGAGATTCCTCGCTGGACCAATGGCAAGCTCGAGGTACGTTTGTGATTCGTTGCGTCGCCGAGCTGGCTGGATCGTGTGCCGCGTTTTGACCGCCCACCATGTTTAACCCCGCGATGAAATGACGCAAGCCTGAAATGCACCCGACCTGTATGCTGACTTTTTTTTTCTGCGATAGATCTCCAAGGAGGAGCTTCTCAACCCCATCAAGCAGGATGTCAAGAAGGGCAAGCTTCGCTTCGTCCGCAACTGCTTCCCCCACAAGGGCTACCTCTGGAACTACGGTGCATTCCCCCAGGTAAGCAGCCCTATTGATTACACCTCGCCCTAGCCTAGACCTGGCTGCACCATGACTAACACGCGTCCCTCGACAGACCTGGGAGGACCCCAACTCTATCCACCCCGAGACCAAGGCCAAGGGTGACAACGACCCTCTCGACGTCTGCGAGATTGGCGAGCTTGTCGGCTACCCTGGCCAGGTCAAGCAGGTCAAGGTCCTCGGTGTCATGGCCCTTCTGGACGAGGAGGAGACTGACTGGAAGGTCATTGTCATTGACGTCAATGACCCTCTTGCTCCCAAGCTCAACGACGTTGAGGATGTCGAGCGCCACCTCCCTGGCCTTCTCCGCGCCACCAATGAGTGGTTCCGCATCTACAAGATTCCTGACGGCAAGCCCGAGAACCAGTTCGCCTTCTCTGGCGAGTGCAAGAACAAGGCGTGAGTTTTTTCACCCATCAATTGACCGCGTTAATTCATTGCTGACGTTTCTTAGTTATGCCCTCGACGTCATCCGCGAGTGCGGTGAGGCCTGGGAGCGCCTGATTACTGGCAAGACCCCCGCTGGCGACGTCTCCACGTAAGTTGCATGATTTTCAGAAAATGTCGACGATGCTAATAATTTGCAGTGCCAACGTCACCGTTTCTCACTCTCCTGCTCGCATCGCTCCCGACCAGCTCCCTCCTCTGCCCGCCCATCAGGAGATTCCTCCTGAGAAGATTGACAGCTCCATTGACAAGTGGTTCTTTATCAGCGGCGCCTCTGCTTAAATCTTTATAAAAAAAGAAAAAAAGTCAAGTGTGGGACAAGGACCATTCAGTATCAGGATTTGATAACAGGGCAAAAAGCCTCTGCTGAATATATTTGAAAAATTTGGTCCTCTAAATAATGTACATTGTCCCATGCCCATGTGATACAGTAGTCGGGTTTGTGTAGCCCCGTATAACGCCGGCGAAAAATACAAAGTATGTGCTCGTAGTTTGTAAAAAGAGTTTTAATCCGTGAGATCGGCCTTCTTTTGCAGCTTTCGCGAATGTCGGTCCATTTCCTCGACCAGGCCCTTGATGGTGATTTTGCCCGTGTTGAACTTGAGTTCCTTGCCGTCCTCTGCAGCCCAACGGTTAGTATACACCCTCACATGACACATGGCTCTCCGTGATGTACACAACCCGAGACGTACTAAATTTGACGGCCACCGAGCTGGGCTCCGTCGACGCGCGCGGCAGAAGCGTCGTGCTAATGGTCGTTCCGCTCGTTCTCGCATTCGGGGGCAGAAGCGTCAGGAAGAGGCGCGCGGGCTTGGCGCAGGCGGAGAATGGGTTGAAGCGCGCCGTGATCTCGGTCATGAATTTGGTAATCATGTTGGCGGTGGTATGTGTGTGAATTGACCTGACGTGGCGAGAATCGAGTGATTGGCTTGCGCTCGAGTTCCCTTCTCCCTGGAGCAGAGAGGCCATCTCGAAATTTGGCGCCGTGACAATCCCCCGGTTGTTGCATATTTCGCGGTACAAGGGCAGCCGCGCTCCACCACCAGTTGTGCAGCCTAGGCATTTCGTCACTAGAGGACAGCTTGAAGCTGGTCATTTTATACCGCTTGATAATATTAGCACGAAAATCCAGCGAGCCTACGTCGAATCCCAGTTCCCTGAAACTGACGTCTGAAAGTCTTGGCAAACGCTGCTGATATTTTTGGCTCGCAGCCTGCAACACACTACGCCATGTCCTTTGCAGGGCTGCAGGAGCGCCTGACGGCCCTCCAGGAGTCGACGGCCCAGCTCCATGAGCTCGTCGACCGGCTCGCCCACCTCAAATTCCAACCCGGCGCGGTGCCCCTCGGCACAGACGAAGAGGACAGCGTCAGCGGCGAGCTGAGCGGCGAGATTGCGCAGATTCTCAAGGCCAACTCCGAGGACCAGGAACTGCTCCTCGAGGAGGCCAACTACCTACGACCCGAGGGCCACGAGAAGGAGAGGCTGGTGGACGGCGTGGTCCGTGTGGGCAGTGAATTGGCAAAGTATGTTCCTATTTCTCTTTTTATTCTGGCAGCCAGAGTTTCGTGTGCTAACAAGGTGGTAGATACCGCTTAGCGTTCCGAAAGGCGCGATTACAAGCGAAAAAGAGCCTGGTAGAGGCGCAAAAGCTCGAGCGGCAACTTCTCCTCAAATCATATTCCGCACCGATTCCCGAATTCGAACCCTCCCACGACAACGACAACGACAACGACGAGCCTGCTGCTGCTGTTGCTGCCCCCGCCCAGCAGCGTCACCGGAGCATCCACCAGAGCGCCCGGTCGGGGCTGACGGAGGAGGATCAGCAGACGGTCGGCGCGAGCAGCAACGTGACGGCATCGCTGCGGCGCACGCACGACCTCATCGCGTCGGAGCTCGGCCGCAGCGAGTTTGCGCACGAGACGCTGACCGAGTCGTCGGCCGCGCTGCGGCAGCTGGATGACTCGTACGGCTCGCTGGACTCGATGCTGGGCAAGTCGCGCGAGCTGCTCGGCACGCTGCTGCGCTCGCAAAAGAGCGACACGTGGTACCTGCAGACGGCGTTTTACATGCTCGCCGTGACGGGCGCGTGGCTGGTGTTTCGCCGGCTGCTGTACGGGCCCATCTGGTGGCTGGTGCTGTTCCCGCTGCGGATACTGTTTGGCGTCGGGTCGACGGCGACGAGGGCGATCCTGCCGGCGGGCAAGTCGGCGCCGGCGCAGGCGGGACATGCAGCGCGGCAGAGCGACGAGGGTAGAGTGCCGGTGCAGGGTATACCGGATGAAGCGCTGCCTACGGTAAAGGTTGATGCGCGGGATGGTGAGAGAGAAAGGCAAGAAGAAGAGGTGAAGGAAGCTGTGGAAGAAGCTGTGCGGCAGGGTGTCGAGGAAGTTGAAGCGGCAAAGCAAGCATCGAGCGAGGCAGTGGAAGACGGGCCAGCGGGTGGCGAGGAGTCTTTGGCCGAAGAGCAAGGGGAGAGTGGCCAGGCCAGTACCGAGAACCAAGCAACTCACGCAAAGGACGAATTATAGGGCAACGCCCACGGCATTTCTTCATTTACGAATATGTATATGGAAATTCTCAAGAAGAAAAAATATATATGATGATGATTTAATAGAGAAGAACCCGGTCCTCGCCCTGTTGAAGGCGGGACACTCACTGCCTCTCAACCACATGTGCACGCTTTTTGTTGATGAAAACTCCTCGTCTACCCAACTACCCCGTCGAAAATCATATGGCGAAAACAAAATGGAATAATGGAACTTGAAAGGGAATGGCTTTGCTAATGGTAGCTGGAGTCTTTTACGCCCTGTCGGGTGCGACGCGAGGGATATCGCTGATCCAAGGAATGCCGAGCTTCTTCATCTCGACGGCCAGCTGAAAGAGATAGTCCAGACTGCATCACGCACACACACGGTTAGCCAACGATTGGCAAAACATCAACAACGTCCAATTCCGTTTCCCTGTCAAACATGGTGGGGGGGTCTTACCTCTCGCACTGCGTCTTGGCCTTGTGCACGTCGTCCCCCCAGACGTACACGCCATGCCTCCGCACCAGCACCGCGTACGTGTCCGGGTACTCCTCCATGGCGGCCTCGAGGTACTCGGTCAGGTCCTCCTCGTGCGGGGTGTTCTCGATGACGGGGATCCTGAGCGTGTCGTGGTACCCCAGGTTGCCCGTCTTCTTCCACCCGCGCCGGAAGCCCTTGATCTGCTCAATGTTGTTGATCTCAAACACCTTTGGGTTGCCTCCGCCATGGGTGGCAGCAGCCTGCTCGAGGAGGAGCGTGACGAGCACGGCCCACTGGGAGTGCGTGTGGATGCAGCAGCCGGCGCCGCGGCGCGTAAACGCCGCGAGGAAGAGCGGCGTGCACTGGCTGGGCTTGTGGCAGGGCGGCGCGCGGAGGTACGTCCGGTCGGTAAAGGTGGCGTTTTGCGCGGAGAGGGAGAGCACGTAGATGTCGGTGTTCTTCATGAGCTCCTTTTGCACGCCCGAGGGGGCAATGTAGACGAGGTCGCTAGAGGGTAAAGTGTTAGCATGTGGTGTGATGTGTCGTGGGCTGGTGGTGGGGTGATGAGGGGCAGCAGTGACAAGAGCCTGGATGCCCAGTGTTCTCTGATGTTCATCTGTCTTCGTTTCTGGAAGATGAGGTCGGGACTTTGAAGGGCAAAACCTACTCATCACGGATGGAGCAGCCGCCGCCCGTGCCGGTGACCCAGCCCAGCGTCCAGAACTTGGCGCAGAGTGAGGGGATGAGGTTGGCGGGGTGCTCGTGGTCATCCGAGGTGATGAGCTTGTCTGCCTCGTTGGCGGCCATGGTGAATTGAGCTCCGGGGGCCGGTTTGCTGGCGTTTGATTGTAGTGTTGCTCGATTGCGATTTTGAGTTTAAGACAGAGTCAGGCCCGAATGTGTGAAGAAGGTCTTATAGATTGAGAAGAAAAACGTTGGAAGAGTCTCCTCGCGATTTTGCGCAATTGGAGAAAATGTGGGGCGGATGGGTGTGCTCTTACATGCTGCGCTGGTATACGAACATGTTTTGGGTCTTTACGGGACAGAAGTCGAGGGGATTATTGTGTTATTATATTATGAGTAAATAAAGAAGAGAAGAAAAAAAAGAGAAAAAAAAGGAAGAATGTTCCGTATGTCAATTACAGGCTGAAACCTACAAGTAGAAGCATTGGCTTGACCGCACCCCCGAGCTGCCGGCTTTGGCATGGTTGATGCTTGAAAGGAACAGAAGTAACTCATAAAATTACGATGGAAACTACTCCATTTTCTCTCGATTTCAGGCTAGTCTGATATCTGTTATCGCTGGCAGCAGTGCCAATTTACAGATTGGTGTATTCGAATGGTTCACCAATGCTTCGATCTTCGCCGCCGTCCCCTTTTGTAATGCGTTTGTACATCTGCATGTGTTCGTCAAACTTATCCCCAAAAGCCGTGTACAATTTCCTGGCAGCTTCAGCTGCAGTACAAGGGAAAGCGTGCATCGCTCCATTGTGAAATCTGCGTACCAGCATCACCGTGTCCCCGCCAACATCCTCTTCACTCAGAGCACAAAAGTATTCATTCGACCAGGCTTTGCCATCGGGACTTTTCCGCAAGTACTCGGCGCAGTCTTTGAGAGATTTTCCGACAAAAGGCAACGTGAAGCAATTGGTAATAGGAGGGCGTGTGCCCTGCTCGTCAAGATTTCGCTCGTCGTCACCTTTGTCAATGGTGCGAATGTTTGGGGCGCAGATGTATGGGTTGAAGTCATCCTGGATATGAACGACAGTCAAGAAGAAATCACCGTCATTGCTGTTTGCGGTGCGTTGAACAAATCGATTGATATACTGTCACTGGCTTAGCTAGGATTGAGAAGAAGCAGGCGGCCGTTGCTCACATCGGCACCGATCTTGTCTGAGAGCACAAAAAGTGCAAACGGTGAGACTGGGCCCGACAAAATCGACATTGCCGATAGTAAAGCAATCTTTAGCCTCCAGGATAGCTGATGCTGTGTAGCGGATAAAAAGGTTCGCCAGGAAACCGTCAGCTAGGTGCGAGGAGAAGAAGTCAGCAAATCGGGTGGACTAGGAACCAGTCTCAAAGGGCTCTGTAATGAGCAGAGAAAGTGGAAGAAATTGCCCAATATCTTGATTGGTGGCTTAATAGCAACACACTTTACACTCGTTCCATCCTTCTCAAAATACCAGCCATCGTTTGTCCAACACCATCTAGAAGTTTCGCTGCTATGGAGATTTCGTTTTATTAACTTCTATCTGTTTTCTTACGCAAGCTCACTACTATAAAAAGACTAATGCGACAGTTCTTACTAGGCCGCTTTCTTTGATTCATGCCGCACCACCGCCATGGTCCTCAATTGCCCACGTCGGGTCAATCTCGATATCTTCGGCACCAAGACAACTCCACTTGGGTTTAGAGGCAAGCTCTTTGTCGAGAGCTTCGAAGAGTTTTGCTAAGTACCTTTTCTCACCAGGAATGTCGATGCTCATCGCGAGCCCTGCGTAGATCATCTCTTCAAAGCAGGCTCTGGCAAGTTTCGCGACCTCGTCGCAGCCATGACGGTATAAATCACCCAAACGCTGTCTCCAAAAGAGCCATCTTGCCAAGCTGAAGCCCTCGCTCTCAATACCGGATCCTGTCGCGAGGGACCCCGGGGAATGTGATGAAACATCAACCTGAACAGTGGTAGGACGATAGTTCTCCAAGGATAGTTTAGCGAGCTTGCCATTCCCAAACTTCAACCACGCGAGGCATGCCGGTAGTAGGTCGGCGATGGTCGGTGACGCCCTGACCAAAGCGCGACTTCCGGTGCTGGGACCAGTCTCTGGCCTATCCGTTTCCAGCGCCTCTTTAAGCAGCCACAGCGCGCTTTGAGCTAGCTCGGGAACGCAAACCCCAACGGCGCAGAGTTTACCTGAAAAGACGGCGAGGCTCTGCCGCTCATGCCTGGTGAGAGACGTAGATTCTCTCATCCAAGATGCGTAGAGCTCCTCTGCGAGGTAAGGGAGATCGATCCATAGCCGCTCACCGTTGGGCATGACAGCCACTTCCTCCAGGTCAGTGTCCTTTTTCTTTCTCTGGAGCTGTCCAAGTTCTCGAAGCTCTAAGATGAGTGTGACAAGCCTATCATGCTCTGCACCATCCAATGGAAGACGTTTTGCGGCATGGATCAGCTCGTCCCACGCATCATGAAGGTCGCCTTCAATACGCGCGAGGTCAAAGTTAAAGACAAAGTAGTTCTGTCCAATGCGGAACAGATCATCGCGAAGGCCTTGATAGATGTCTGCAGCGCTCGACTCATCATGCTTAAAGCTTTTGCGTTTTTCGTCGCGAGTCTGAACCACAACGGCACAAGAACCGTCTAGACACTCGACCATGACGACAATGAGAGCAGTGACGAGGGAGATGATTGGGAGAGAAAACTGGCGGAGAAGAACTCGGTATACTGATGAGGGTTCCCCTTTGAACCGCTACGAGCGTTTTGAGCGTGGGATCCGTTTGTGACTGAACAGGGCTGCCAGACAAACAAACGCCGCGAGTCCAGCTACACTCTACTTCAGAGAGCTCTGACGAGATGACGTGGTCGATTTTCTTATTGCGTCAAGAATAATCAGCTAATTATGCCATAATACTGACCTGTCATTTCAGCTGACGAGCGCATATCAGTCACAAGGCTAGTATATGAGCAGATGGGCGATGTGAGTACGCATGGATCTGCAGCATAGCCGCACTGTTGACGTGTCGTCTGAGCCTGACTACGGAGTATTATGGAGCCGGGATTTCCCCTAAAGGATAAAGACCGCTAGAAATTCTACTCTTAACCGTTCCTGCTTTTGCGGCAACCAAGTGCCATGTCAGTCGACCTGTCAAGCCCCGCTTCTAACAGCCTCCCAGCGGACTGTAGCACGTCAAAGTACGCCTCCTACCGCCATATTCTGCCAGCCTCCGACTGAAGTTCTGTCGGAGAAGGATGAAGATTCACGCTTTTCGTTGCCGCCTGGCCTTTGAAGTGGCTCTGGCGGGCACGTCGGAGTAGGAGGCCAAGATTCCGCATCTGATGGCTCTGGTGAGGTTGGTGATGGAGCGATGCGACTAAACAATGCTCGTGAGCAGTGACGTCTTTCCAGCCGTTATATTTCAACACAAATGTAAGAATTGGTATCGGCTTCATTCTAAATACGGTAAGAGTGGTTTAATTCTCGGCCGTAGATAGAGAGATTGGGCAGTCTTGCAAGCCAACATGCGACTAGCGTTGGCGGACTTAAAGTCAAATCACGCCGTCGGCCGACGACTGCACCGACAACCATGACTTGACGGCTGATTCAGGAAAATCCTCTACTCATCCAATCTGCCGGTGACGTTTGCTACCGTCTCGAAATATTGTGCTCTATTCCATCATAGAGAAGGTGCTCAGTTACATAATGCTGTAAGAGCATTAGCACCAAGCAGGTTGTGTGATATTATGACTGAATGATACTTGCGAGGTACAAATTAAACTACGCCTCGAAGCTGGACTAAGGCTTTGGGCAGCAAGCCCATCAGTTCTAGCAAACTTAACCATTTTCTTAGGGCTGCGTCTTCCTCGGATGCGCCCGTTCGGCAAGCCACCCGGCGACAGCTCAAAAAGGCAGTCGTGACGTAGCGCAGGCCGGCCTAGGCCCTACTGCGTTAATGACCGAAGAAAATCATTTGAAAGCTAGGGACGAGCAGAACCCCGCCGCCGTACAGGGGGTTTTGCCTTTTAGCGAAACATAGGATTCCTAAATGATCATACACCGTTAGCACGTTGGTTAATAAGATGATCTCTCTTAGAGCTGGACACTGCTAAAGCTCTTCTGCCACATTCATGTCAAGCTGCGCCAACTATTGCCTCCATCGTGATGCTCGTGCTTACCTCTCATTTCCACAACAACGGATATCCACCCGTGCTCTCGTCCAGCCCACAGCTTGGAATTGATTGCTCCGGATGACAAATCAGACTTTGCTTGATAGGGCTTTGAGTGACAAACCATTGCTTAACAAATCATACTTTACTGGCAAATCAAGTTTTGGACAAGCAAGGCCTTGAAGACCAAGCCATTGGTGACACAGAATATCCAGACTTGCTCGTGTAAGCAAGCGACCTCTAGTTCGAGCTCCCAGTATTCTCGGGAAGCAACCCCGAACTAGCTACCGCCGTGGAATGTATGTACAAACTGGGTGTGGCGTAAGAGACTATGCCGCTAGAGTCGCAAGATGGAGAACGTTCTGCTGCAAGGATTGGAAGGCAGGAGGAGGCGTATTACGTGTGAGATTTGCCCATTATAAGTAGGGACATCTGTCTGTTTCTTGTTTCTGTCGTATCCCCCTATCTCTGATATAATTCGTTTTCGAGCTGCATTCTGCTGCTTCACACCATTCTTTGACTTACACCATGTCAAACTCGACTTTACCCGCTCTGCCAATTGTGGCTGTCGACCCTCCGATGCTACGGGGCACGAATGAATATGAGCAGAAACGGAACGCAATTCAACAACGCTTTACGGACAGCATACCGCTGGAACTTCGTCTGCCTCAATCTGTCATTGACTCAGCGCCTGCGAATGTCACCGCAATCCCTCGCGAGTGCGGTTTACTGAGTGAACGAGAGGTTGCCATTACAGAACACTACGACGCCGTAGCGTTGGCTGGGGCTATAGCGACCAAGAAGTACACCGCTTATGAGGTTGCCGCCGCATTCTCTAAGCGGGCAGTTATTGCGCATCAACTTACCGCATGTCTTACAGAATGGTTTATGGACGAGGCTCTTACCCGCGCTAGAGAACTCGACAATCATCTGGAGTCAACCGGCCAGACGGTTGGTCCTCTGCATGGAGTGCCAATCAGCATCAAGTCGATTTTGCCGCTCAAAGGCCATTTAGTTGATTTAGGGATTCTTAGCACGCAGACAACCGTGGATTTTGACAGTCACGCTGTTGCTATTCTTCGTGATGCCGGTGCGGTATTCTACTGCAAGACGAACCAGCCTCAGCTTGTCATGCATTTGGAAAGCGCCTCATTTCATGGCCGCACGCTCAATCCGTACAACTCCAAGCTCTCATCGGGCGGATCGAGTGGTGGCGAGGCGGCACTCCTCGCCATGGGTGGATCAATCCTAGGCGTTGGCAGTGATATAGGCGGCAGCATACGAGGGCCAGCTGGCTTCTGCGGTTTATACGGCTTCAAACCCACAAGCAATGTTCTGCCAAGGAAAGACGGTATGATTGCAGAGTTCGCAGCGGAGTTGACCATTCCAATCTGCATTGGGCCTCTGTCGAGATCGCTGCGCGACATGGACTTGTTCATGTCTGTCATGTCAGCTTCGAGCCCTTGGCACGTTGATCCTCGCCTGATACCCATCCCTTGGATAGATATTTCCACACACGTGGCGCGGTCCGGCCCTCTAAAGGTCGGCTTTATGATGAATGATGGTGCCATTCAAACCCAGCCGCCCGTCGCCAAGGCCCTGGAGTGGGCTCGCAGCAGATTGCAAGACGCGCCGGGCATTGAAGTGAAGTCTTTTGAGCCGCTCCGCACTGCGGAAGCTATCAAGAATACACGAATAGCTTATTGGCCAAGTGGCGCAGAAGACCTGCGCAACATGCTCGTCAACAGTGGTGAGCCTTGGATGGAGCTGTCCGAATATGTCATCAAAGACGCAGTGGAGAATCCGACTCGCGGCGCAGATGGCATGCTGCAGCTGAGAACGACACAGGAAAGATTCTGGTTTGACTGGACAGCGCACTGGAAAACACAAGACGTGGACATACTGATCTGTCCGGTCTATGCCGGCCCTGCGCCCAGCCATGACACTGCGCGGTACTGGAATTACACCGCATTCTGGAACTACCTGGACATGCCTGGTGCTGTGCTCCCTACTCCTATTGTCGCAGGTCCGAAAGGCACGGAGAGTTACACGGATAATGAGCCACTGAGCAAGCAGTGCGAAGATATGCGACAGCTGTGGGAAGACGGTGACTTTGAGGGTGCTCCGGTTGGCATACAAATTGTTGCCCCCAGATATCATGATAATGAGCTGTTTCATGCCCTAGAGCAGATGAAAGAGTTTCTCCAAGTTAAATAGTAGCTAGGATACAAGCCTTGTTTTTGAGCATAGAGTAGCAGATGAGCGGCAGTGATCAGTGGAGCAGGACCACGCGCCGCTACAACTAGAGTTTCCGCAAGAATAGATAGATGGCAGCCCAAAAGATCATCTCAGAGATTCAGCTCAGACAAGATGCACAAATACATTCTGGGAGTGACTTACGAAACGCGCCAGGTACTTAGACTTGTACCTGCATGGGCTCGAAGTAGTCTTGCTGAAAGGTAATACTGGCGCTCTTAGCCATGGTCGCCAGTCAGATAGCTTGTGGATTTTGACAATTCGACACTCTATGGCGGTGCACAACCAGTACGGAGGAAAGTCAAAAGTCTGTCTACACAGGATAACGGGCTTGAAGGTAGTCGCCGGATCGAACATTCCTTCGCCGCAATTAGCACTGGGCGAGCGCATCAGATGATTTCACTCCCGAGAAGTTGTCCGCAATGCATCACTGATCCAGCCCGGCCGACGGCCGGCGCGTTGTTCCCGTCTCCCCACCCGCACGCCCGATTCTGCCTTGACCCGATGATTTGGGCGATCCATTTAGACGATCCTGCACAGGAACGAACTGAATAGCCGTGTAGCTCCCCTCTTTCGGCAGATACCTGGGTTGAACCATTGAGAAGGAAGAAAGCTATGTCGATGAATATAATAGGATTTTTGTATTAGTATGAGCTATCAAAACCTCTATTACAGTAGACTCTCGTCGGCAAGAGAATTGTCTTTATTGGTGTAGTGGATGATTGGCCGAGCCACATCCGGACTGAAGCCTTATTGCTGGGCTTAACACGCAAGAGGATGCTCAGTCCGGGGCGGAGTTGGAATCTGATGCGGTTATAATTCAACGGTTGCGCCCGCTCGCAAACATGTCCGCCAGCTATATAAGACGTTGCATGGCATCCTTGCCCTCCGCAGCAGTCACTGGCAAAGCCAATCCTCCTGCCCTCCCCGTCACCACAATCAACATAATGGCCAATCCCCTTATCAGCAATCACCATGGAAAGAATGGCAAGTACACTCAGGCCTTCTTGGACCAGAATGGGCCCGGCGACACTCGACCTATTGCTCTTGACATTCTCAAGGACAACGACCGGACCGGTACCATGAAAGACAAGGTGAGCATTACTGCTGTAAGAAACTGGAGCTTGAACTAAACACAATTAGGTCGTTCTTCTCACCGGGTCCTCGGGAGGAATCGGAGTTGAGACTGGGCGTGCCCTCGCCGCAACTGGTGGTAAAGTGTATCTGGGCGTTCGTGACTTGGAGAGAGGAAAGGCGGCTCTGAAGGAGATACTCGAACCAGGCCGTGTGGAGCTGCTTGAGCTTGACATTGGCTCAATGGAAAGCGTCCGCGCCGCGGCCAAGACCTTTTAGTCCAACTCGACCCAGCTCAACATCTTGGTCAACAATGCAGGCATCATGGCGTGCCCAGAAACCAAGACGGCGGATGGCTTCGAGTCGCAGCTTGCCATCAACTATCTCGGCCACTTCCTTCTCTACAAGCTACTCGAACAGACGCTTTTTTCCAGCTCCACGCCCGACTTTTCGTCCCGCGTCGTCAACGTCTCCTCCGCTGGCCATCACATGAGCACCGTCGTGCTCGACAACATCAACCTTGATGGCGAGTACGAGGCGTGGAAGGCATACGGCAATGCCAAGGCGGCCTGCATCTGGATGACAAACAAGATTGAGCGCCGATACGGCTCCAAGGGTCTGCACGGCCTCTCATTGATGCCTGGCGGTATTGCCACGGGTCTGCAGCGCCACGTCGACCCGGAAATGCTGAAGCAGTGGGGTTCCAGCGAGGCAACGCAAAAGTATGGCAAAAGTCCGGCCCAAGGAGCGGCTACGACCATGACAGCTGCATTCGGCAAGGAGTGGGAGGGCAAGGGCGGTGTCTATCTGGAAGATTGCCAGGAAGCTGGCCCAGTCCCTGAGGGTGGTACACTGGCGGTCGGTGCCGCACCACACGCGTTTGACCCGGAGGGCGAGAAGAAACTGTGGATTTTGTCTCTTAAGATGCTGAATTTGTCCGAGTAGGTGCAGCAGGCACATCTATTGAGGGTGCTTTGAGATTGGTGGAGGCGGGCACCCCGTTCGAGGAAAGTTACAGCATAGTTGAGCTTTGAGCTCTTCGTTGCGATGAAAGTACACTAAACCATCCTCAGCTATACTTTTTCGATCTTGTTCTTGTCAGGAAGTGACGGGTTTTGTGATGGTGCGTGAGTATGTTTTTCGCCATATCCAGCGACCTTTTGGTAGCAAACAACCAGCGCAAATGCTATGAAAGAGACGGTGTACATAAGGCCCGCTCCGAAAAGCACCCAGACGACAGACCTGAGGAAAGGTCCAACAATGTTCAAGCGGAAGATACCCATATCCAAAGCTCCGATATTTGACATGATGACGAGTGCGCGCCCAAAGCCACTTTCCTGTTCCAGCAGGAAAACAAAGAGATAAAAGTAGAGCATCTTCCACAGCGTGTACAACCACGGAAAACACACGCAGAATTGCAGCGTCCATCCAATGCGCGAGGTGTACACCAATCGGTCAAGATGAACAGCTGGCGCAAAATTGAGCGCCGAGGCCACGCGCCAGAGTAGCCATACCATCATTGAGTAGATGGCGGCCAGGTGAAGTGGGAGATTCATGCTATCTCTGCAAGGCGCCAGATGTGCATCTGCCTCTGAGATGGTCCCAATGATGATCAATGTCGCGAGGATGAACAAAGGACTCGTAACGAGAGTGCCGACCACAAACTGGATGCTTGGGTCGGGGAAAAAATACTTGATTTTGGTGTCGGGCCCCGGGAACTTCTTTGCTAATGGGCTGGCAATGTATCGACGAGTCGGAGTCGACATGTGTGTGATAACAAAGACCGAAATGGGCCTCCAGACAGATAGCCAAAGCGGTCGAACACCATATTGCATGGCCGGCTGCAGCACAAAACGAAAAAGAGGTTCTCTGATACCAGCCCGGTACACAAGTACAATGATTACCGCACCAATCGATGCTTTCATCCACATCATTGAGATCATGAGCGCTATGAGGCAACAGCCCAGAGCTGCCACCAGCGTCCAGAAGCTTATTTTGGCCGTGAGCGACTCTGCGTATGCCGCGTGCAGGGGGCACAGTACTGGTAAAATGTGACAAGCATCACGATCAAAAACGTGCCATATCAAAGCCGGCGCAACTTGCCCAATGGTGCTGACCCACAAGACACATAACGCCCATTGGGCAGGCCATGCAACCTTCGAACGAAAGACCATATGATCGAGCCGTTTTGCAGGCTTGTAGTGTGCCACCCCTGCTGCGACCCTCCAAAGGTACTGCCCTGACGCACCGCAGAAGAGCGGAATATGAAGCTTCGGATTCAAATGGCCCTCGAAAGTCAGGTCGTGGCCCGCTACGGCCAACCAGGTAAAGTAGCATATGACAGTTGCTATCCACAGACAGCCAGCAAGCGCCATCGGCACAGCGAGGAAGCCCCATGGCAAAAGTATATCACAGAATTGATGGATTGGGTGCTTTTCGACGCTGCTGGTGACCCGCTTCTCTGTTTGATCATGGCTGGAGTCTCGTGACGAGGTGGGGGTTGGGTCGCGGAGAATTACGAGACCTGCGATGGACAGTTCGAGGAAAAAGAGATCGTGCAGAGTCATATACTCCATGATCGCTCAATGCGAGATGACGCTCGATATCGTAATCTCAATTTGGGAAACAGAAGAGCTTGCGACATAAGGGGGAAAAGGTTGGATGGTCACAAGATTGAACTTGCAAGAACTACTGACAAGGCTGCGTAGCGTAAGCCTAAGGGCATTCGCAACATCACGTGAAGGATCATGCAGGCGCTTAGTTGGGATGAATTTTGCGAGTTAGGATTTATGAGGCAAAGTATCAATTGTTTCGACAAGACGAGAAAAGGTGGGAGCTCTGGCAGTGGACATAACTATGTATATCGCGCTGTGACGTGGTCGCGTTGCGCGCATCCAGCTCAAAGCAATACTGCCCCTCACGCTTGAAGCCATTTCTCTTCGCTCATAGATCTATGTCCTTTAGTAATATGATCAGAAAGTCATGTTCAATGAATTTGCGAGACCAATGGCCCTATTATGGCTCAAGAATTGTACGGATAACGTAGACGCATAGCGACTACAGCCAGGCAGCGAACTCACCGCTAGGTTTTTGCACTGCAACCCAGTCAAATCTATCAACGACTGGGAAGCACTCCAAATGAAAGGATTGAAAGGTAAAAGCCTGATGAGTCTTTTTTTTTTTTTTTTTTTCCTTTGGACAGGCGGGGTAGGTTATGCAGTATTCTCTGCCAGTGGCGATAGGTGCTAGCTTCTCCGAACCGATGGAAAAATTAGCCGTCCAACGAACAGCATCACTCCGTGATAAATTAGCACTTAGTAGGTGTTGAATATACGTCTTCTTTCCAATAACAAGGGGGCGTAATGACACTGGGCGAAGGCTCATATTTATTATTCCGAGCGGTAAGACCGGGCCGGCGCATTCTATACCTGCCCACTGAAATATGGCAATGTCACTCAGTCATGTAACTGAGCTCCCAGCTGGGCGCTGTATTTGGCGCTCTCAAATTACCATCATACACTGTGCAGATTCCTGCCAGGCTGCGTACGGCCGAATGTAGGCTTCTAGGAAGAAACGAGCAAAGTGCGACCCTGCTTTGGCCTAGCCACGCAGCCTCTCGCCACTCGGGCCCTGGCTACGGTACAGTGTAGGGCGAGCATCGTATTCACGGGAGGACGGCACGCCCTGCAGGGTGACATCCAAGTTGAGCGCACATGCATGTGCTGCGGACTGCGTTAGTGTACCGGCTTGTGGCTCCGGACCTCTTGACAGATCAAGAAAAGCAATTCTAGAAAAACGGTATCTAGAATTCCGTCGCATGTTTTGATGTCACTGGGGAGGAATTGTCTAGCGCCGGTACTGTCTTAGATGGTCTCTGGGGCGCGGCACGACCAAAAACCTCGCTAGCATGGCGGATCTTCTTCAGCACAAGCTCTAGTGCGGTGTTACGTCCCCTGCTGTTGTAGATGCGGCCGAGGTGAGAAGGATGCCCGGGAACAAGACGAGATACACTTTGTAGTTAGCGGGGACGTCCAGTCGTTGCTTGCAAAGAAATAAAAGGATCTGGAAGACTGGAGTCGTAGGGCAACCGATAAACCCACAGAGTGACGTCGCCATGTGAGCTTGTTGCCGCCACAAATGCCCTGTGCTTGGCAAAGGAGAAAAAATCACGAACAAGGTCAACAAATTCAGAGACACACCCCCGCCGATCACTCAGACATCGGTTGTTGACTCCGCCATGCACGCAAGCCATTGGCACGAGTGTGGCGGCGCCAAGTAAACAAGGACAGCTAGTAAGGTGGCCTTGGGTGGCAATAAGGAACTAGAGACGAGGAAAATACGAGGCCTGTCCTACTGTATGAAAAGGCTACCGGTAGATCGGCGCCCCTTTCTTCATGCGGTGCATATATCAGAAACTGAAGTTTGCTGAAGTTTGGCTTTCTTTCTTTTCTTTTTCCCGGTCCAATCCAGAAATAGCGTGGCCGCCCGGTCGGCCCATCGCGAAATGATTGGGCATCGGCAAAGAAGAAAAGTAAATGAGCCAGGGATTGGCTGGAGCCGTGCAGGTTTGCTCTCAAACCCGACTAGCCAGGGGCACGGCCGCCACGGCAGCAGCTTAGCGTTATTGGCTCATTTAAACTACAACCCGTCCGCCGTCCTCGTGACTGTACAACCTGCAAAGCAGCATGAACGTCCTTTGTCCCAAGATGAGCTCAGTGCTGCTGCCCCCCCCCCTCCTGTGTGTGTATTCGAGCCCGGGCTGAGAGCGAGAAAGCCCCTTCCTGGGCTTGTTCACACCACCCCGTGGCTTTTAGCTGAGCTTGAGCTCCAGACGGGACCCTGGCGCTAAGAAAAGGAAGCTAATCACAATTGCCATTACGCGCCTGGCCTGCACATGTTTGGGGAGGGAAAGCAGGGAAATGGTCACGATGCAGTCTGTGAGGATACTGTACTTTTCTCGCCTAGGACCGCCAGAAGATGCTGGACCAAGCTCTCCGGATGCCCACCGCGCGCCCCCGTCCAATTCTTGGCCTTTGTTGCGGGTAGCCGGTGCCTGTAATGGGTCAAAGCTCGTGTACTCCGTAGCATGGGCTTGCATGGAGACGCAGACCTCGTACTATTTTCCACCAAGCGACCCCCCCGGAATGTGTTGCCAGTGGCCACCACCACACCCATTCATTCAGCTTGCCTATTATTGGGCTTGGCTGTGCCGACGTAGCAGAGCTTTTTATTAGTGAAATATAATTAGAGGCCCCATCCCGCGTTCCCTCCCCGCGTCCCTCCCTTTGCTCTTCACACCCCAGTCCAATCGCTTTTTGTACACGCTCGTTCATACCAAAGTCTCTTTCGTTGCTTTCGTTATTCCACCTTTCTAATACCACAACTACTTCAACCTTAATATCAACCGAAAATGCGTTTCACTGCTGCTCTCGCTCTCGGCGCTGCCGTCGCCGTCACGGCCCAGTCCTCCACCAGCAGCGCCGATGCTCCCAGCTCTTCCCAGGAGACTTGCCTGAAGAACTGCGGCCTCGACGTCAACTGCAAGGCTCACTGCATCACCGTACGTATATAAAACACCGATACATCTCAGCAGGTCCATTTTGTGGGAGGTTCAGATTTGTCTTGGGCCAAGTTTTGCCTAAGCCTACTTGGAAAACTACTCTGAACCCCTGCCCAGTGCGACTTCGTTTTCCGTCAATTGCAGCTGCTGACATGGTTGTGATTTCTAGGTTCCTTCGCCCAACGAGGACCAGGTCAACAAGACCACCCAGTGCGCCGCCAAGTGCCCCCAGGGCGACGGCAGCCCCTCCGACACTGACAAGTACGCCAAGTGCCAGCAGGACTGCATCAAGCAGTACTACTACAACACCGAGTCCGGCACCCCCGACAACGGCGCCGCCAACACCGGCTCTGGCTCGGCTGGCTCCTCCGCGTCCAGCGCCGCCACCGGTGTTAGCAGCAGCCTCAGCAGCGCCGCCAGCTCTGCTTCCTCCGCTGTCTCCAGCATCGTCAGCTCTGCTTCCTCTGCCATCTCCAGCGGCGCTAGCTCCGCCTCCTCTGCTGCCTCGAGCGCCTCCAAGACTGAGGGCAGCTCCTCCGGTTCGCAGACCTCCGGCGCCAGCTCGACCCCTTCTGCCACCGGGAACGCCGCCGCCAGCCTGACTGGTGCCTCGGCCACTTTCTTCGGCCTCGTCGCTGCTCTCTTTGCTCTGTAAATGGACACTGCCTGGTAAATTGTTGACGTTTCGCGCTCGGATGTGTGGCGCTCTGTTAATTAAGTGGCTTGAGGATGTAATGTGATCAGGATCGCCCATGGCAGCAGGTCAGCGATAGACTGGCTAGTAATATATACTTAGTTGAACTGGAGTTGCGATTTGCGGCTCGAGGCTTAATAAACATGGTACATCTCTTCACTTTGATTTCGTTAGGTTCGTGATCTTTGCGCGCCATCCCAGTTTGGTCGCGTGCGACTACCCTATACCTTAGCTCGAGATACGCGAAACGCCGTTTTACGGACTACACGAAGGCCTGTAAGGGCCATCTGTCGGGCCAATTAAATTAGTGCATAGTGCTTCGCCTCATCTCATAGTATTATCAGTCCTTCTGAATTCGATCGGGAACAGTCTGCGGTGGTGAGGTAAACTGTTCAAATGATGCCACGATAAAAATTACATGGGGCGGCGACAAATCGAAAACGATTCTCTTGCAGAAAATGTGTTATGTTTGCTAAAAAAAGGGCCAAGATACACTAGAGGATGCAATTCACCATCTTTCTGCCACCAGAAAGCATCCATTGATCAGGAAGATCTCGCACACTGTTGTGTAGAAGTGTCGATGGGGGCCTCCGGGGGTTGTTAATTGTCCTTCGGGACAAGCTGTGTTGGTGAACTACACCGGCAGCGACGTCATCAAAACGATCTATATGAAAGTGCAAAATGACAGAGCCAAGTCAGTGCTTCCGTATAAGACAGCCACGGCAAAAAAACGGCAAGCTCATTACGATTCCGACATGCTGCAAACCCGCCGAGAGAGCAGCTACAACAAGGGGGCAGCAGTTAAAAGAGCTGCGGCCTCGAACATTGCAATGGTTGTAAAGAGAATCGACAGTTTATCATCAGCGACCAGAGCTTCCAAGAGCGAACGCATGGCTATTTATACAATCACGGCTGTTTCTATGGTAAGTATTACGTATGGCCCAGTACCACCAGTCACCGCGGCGGTGATATAGACTAGAGTACCAGCAGACAAACATGAATCATGCAAAGTGCATGCGCTTTGCCTTTGAGAATTAGTACTAGATCCCAGTTGATTGGGGAGATGATGTAGAGAACCTCGATTCTTGCGGTGTAGACGCAGCTATAATGGCGAAGAGCATCGGGCCAGTGACAGTTGATCCGCCACCAATAACGGCTGTTATCGGCGCGGAATACACGGCGTTGAGAGGAAACGCTTTGTAGAAATAGATACAGACAAAGATCCATGTATCTCGGATTTAAAATCCCACGAGACACAGGCCAACCACCAGACCCCGCCCATATGTATCTGCTACGATGCCGTATGGCACAGCGAGCAGCAATCCAGGCAGCGCCTCCAGGAAGACTAGAAGTACCGAATCTTGGCTACTCCACTCTATATCTCGGGCAAATTGCAAAAGCCCCTTCCGGAATGTTTTGATGCCCGCCAATATGGTCGGGATCATGAGCTGTGTAGTACTCGCGGCAGACGCCGAGCTCAAGCATTCGAAGCATTGGGCTCTCACCCATGAAAGACGGCATGTCGATGACGATTGAGAAACGTGACGCAAATGTAAAAAGTACGCCATGTGGCGAAATGCCGTTTCAATGGCCCCAACTTGGTTGCATGGCCATCATGGTCGACCTCGTTCGAACGGGCGTCCCCAAGTAAAGGCGGGCTCTCCATCATTTCACGTCTGACTAGCGAAATATTCGATGAAAATATCAGATAAGTCTAACCGCTGTAGAGGAGCGAATGTAAAGTAGACGGCATCTTACGCTACCCCTGTGATCAGGCTGCGCTTGTGGCGCGCCCATCTGTGTCTGTTGCGCCCGCCTTACGCGTGGCGTATTCGTGGGCTCAACCCTCGAGGCTGCCTATATCATCACCCGTCTCTGACGAAAACCGGCTACCATAACCATATTTCCAATTACCATTTAATTAACCCCGCGCGAGATTACGATTTTGTGGTGTGTGCAACACTTCTACCTTCGCACTTCACGTCATGTGCGTTTGTTAGATTTTGAGGCCAAAAGTCCGCTGTACGCCCACTTCTTGGATATATTGCGTGGACTCTCGACAATCCGCGCATTCGGATGGGTCGAGCAAAGCGTGGCTCTCAACATGGCGCTTCTAAACCAGTCGTAGCAAGCCATGTACCTCTTGGCAATGATTCAGCGGTGGCTAAATCTATCTTTGAGCATAATTGTCGCTATAACTGCGACGGTGCTTGTTGCATTTATGACGCGACTTGATGCTGATGTGTCCATATCAGGCGCGTCACTGGTGACTCTGATGACACTGAGCCAAAGCTTGGTTGATTTCATTACTTTTTATGCTATCATGGAAACGTCCATCGGAGCGGTCACTCGCGTCCGCACCTTGGCGCAAAGCATAGAGTGAGAGAGAACGCCCGGCAAGGACACAGTGCCTCAAGATGCGTGGCTGCCGCACCGTGAGGTTATTGTTCAGAATGTATGGGCAAGCTATGTCGACTCGCCATCAGCCTGCTCCCTCCGCGGTCTGAGTGTCAACATTAGACCTGGGGAAAAGGTTGCACTATGCGGACGGTCTGGCAGTGGCAAGTCGTCATTTATTCTGCTCCTCCTCGCCTTGCTGGAGCCATTGAATGAGGCGGGACACAACACTAGCCTTGCCATTGACGGCGAATCGCTCTTGTCCATAGACCGCCAGACTCTTTGAGAACACCTCGTCACTATACCGCAGGACCCTGTCTTCTTGCCCTCAGGGAGCACGATTGCTCAGAATCTTGATCCATTTGGTGCGGTTTCCCGAGACCAATGTCAGGACATCCTTTAGCATGTCGGCCTTTGGTCGGTGGTGCAAGACCACGGAGGCAGCTTGGATGCTGTTTTGCAAAGCTCATCGCTCAGCCATGGCCATCGTCAGCTAATTAGCCTGGCGCGTGCAGTGCTCAAGCGCAGAGTTGGCGGCACCAGTCTACTCCTTCTCGATGACTTGACGAGCTCCGTTGACGCCTCCACCGAAAGCAGAATGATGGAGATTATCATGGGCGAGTTCCAGACTGCCACCGTCATCATGGTCTCCCATCGACTCGGCGTTGTCGTGGACATGTTTAATCGGGTGCTCATAATGGACAAGGGCCAGCTGGTCGAGGACGGAGCACCGCGCACTCTGGCAAAGACGGACGGAAGCTGGTTTGCACAGCTGTTGAAATCGGCCAAGGAGCACTAGGTGGACGCAGCGGCAAGGGTTGTGCCAGTCGCCACCGAGCTCCATGGCATTGTTCCAGCGAGTGCCATCCGAAGGGGAAAAAAAACCCCCTTCCGCGTGTTTGCACAGACGCCCGACATTTCGTGTGGAGAGGCGCCGATGGTGGCTGCAGGGATACTTTTGGAGAAGACAGTGCCGCCGATGCTCCAGACACGGTCCTGGTATTCTTGGGTAGTTGATCTTTATCAAGGAGATAACAGAGTCAAGCGCTCTGGTGTTTGTAAAAGCGCATGATTAGTCTGCGGCACGCTGTGTACATAGAATATTGCAGAATATCCTTAATTGGCGCGCGAGACCTGCCCACTCATTGATTGTTCTGTTGGTACACGTGGCCTGGAGAGTCTCCAAGTGAGGCCGGGGCTTGGAGGTGAGTGCGCCGAATCCCCACTGCAGTGGTTCTGCACCTGGGGCCTTGTGGTGGCGATGGTGAGCCACAGGGAGAGCCACAGGAAGAGCCACAGGTCACCCAGGTCTGGCTAGTAGAGTACAGAGGAGGTAATCGTCAGTCATGAGCAGAGAGGAAGAAGAATTGAGAATCACAAGTACAGAGTTCGTCAAACCAAATGTATCAGTGGTATTTTCAAGCAACAATGCAAAGCGTCGGGTGCATTATGCTGGTCTGGAATCCGTTGAGGCTGACTCGGCGTCGCATCCTGATGAGGTGGCTCTTTCGGAGGCCGACACACGGGTTTCGACAGCCTTCTACCACGCTTCCAGTTGCCCAGCCACTGAAAGTTGCCCGGCCCAGGCCCCTGGCCCGCCTGGGATACTCCCGAGCCACTGCTACCGTACCAGTAGGTACTGGTAAAACAGGCCCCGCTGGCTCTGAGGCGCCGACTAAAGAGCCCACGAGCCGCATTGCACCACCCAAGGCACAAAAAGACCCGGAAGATAAGTACCCACTCTGGTTGGAGGTCAACCAACCCCCGCATAAATTCTAGGGTCCTCAAATCAACGTGTCCTTTATGTCGGGGTAGCTTTCCAGTGCCTGGATTTATTCTTTGTTCACCTCTTTACCTTTTTTACTTGTCTCCCTCCCAACCTCACTCTTGGTAATTTCTGCATCCTCGAGCGCTGGCACGTCATTGGCATACTTTGTCCACCTGCCAATTTCTTGTTTGATATCTCCCTCTTGTGTCTCGTGTTTCCTGGCTCTTTTGCCCACCGTTGGTCATCATGAAGTTCAACGCTGCTGCTGCTGCCACTGCGGCGGCCATGTTCGCTGGCGTCGCCCACGCCGAGGAGGCCGAGGCTTCTCCTGTTGCCGTCGAGCTTCCCACCTTCACCGTGAGTACATCTCTCTTCAACAGCAGCAGTCGCGTCGACGCTGCCAGCTGCCAGCCGGATTCGCAACCTGGAACCAGTTCGCTGACTCTCGCCTTCTCTCCAGCCCACTGCCATCAAGGCGGACTTTCTCGAACAGTTTACCGATGATTGGGAGAAGCGCTGGAAGCCCTCCACCGCCAAGAAGGATATGAAGGATGCCGATAAGGACAAGGAGGCCGAGGAATGGGCCTACGTCGGCCAGTGGGCTGTCGAGGAGCCTACTGTCTACAAGGGCACCGAGGGCGACAACGGTCTTGTTGTCAAGAACCCTGCCGCTCATCACGCCATCTCGGCCAAGTTCCCCAAGAAGATTGACAACAAGGGCAAGACCCTCGTCGTCCAGTACGAGGTCAAGCTTCAGAGTGAGTTGAAATGTTTCCTGAACAACCGTGCAAACGCTGACATCGCCTCGCAGACGGCCTCGAGTGTGGTGGTGCCTACATGAAGCTTCTCCGCGACAACAAGGCCCTTCACCAGGATGAGTTCAGCAATGCTACTCCCTACGTCATTATGTTCGGCCCCGACAAGTGCGGCCACACCAACAAGGTGCACTTCATCTTCAACCACAAGAACCCCAAGACTGGCGAGTACGAAGAGAAGCACCTTACCTCTCCCCCGTCGGCCAAGATTGTTAAGACGACCGAGCTCTACACTCTGATTGTCAACCCCGACAACACCTACGCCATTCGCCAGAACGGAGAGGAGGTCAAGTCTGGTTCTCTTCTTGAGGACTTTACTCCCGCTGTCAACCCCCCCGCCGAGATTGACGACGCCAAGGACACCAAGCCTGAGGACTGGGTTGACCAGGCTCGCATTCCTGACCCTGAGGCCAAGAAGCCCGAGGACTGGGATGAGGAGGCCCCCTTCGAAATTGTCGACGAGGATGCCACCAAGCCCGAGGACTGGCTCGACGAGGAGCCCCTCTCCGTCGCTGACCCCGAGGCTCAGAAGCCCGAGGACTGGGATGAGGAGGAGGATGGTGACTGGGTCGCCCCTACCGTCCCTAACCCCAAGTGCGCTGATGTCTCCGGCTGTGGTCCTTGGGAGAAGCCCATGAAGAAGAACCCCAACTACAAGGGCAAGTGGACCGCTGCCTACATTGACAACCCCGCCTACAAGGGACCCTGGGCCCCTCGCAAGATCAAGAACCCTGCCTTCTTTGAGGACAAGACTCCCGCCAACTTCGAGCCCATGGGTGCTGTAAGTTTTCTCCTCTCCTTGGATGGCGTTGACCCTTACTGACCTTTTTAGATTGGATTTGAGATCTGGACCATGCAGAACGACATCCTCTTCGACAACATCTACATTGGCCACTCTGTTGCCGACGCCGAGAAGCTTGCCGCCGAGACCTTTGCTCCCAAGCACGCCGCCGAGAAGGCTCTGGCCGAGGCCGACAAGCCCAAGGTCGAGGAGCCCAAGTCGCCCTCCGACCTCAAGTTCCTTGACGACCCTGTCCTCTACGTCCGCGAGAAGGTTGACCTGTTCCTCACCATTGCTCAGCGCGACCCTATTGAGGCTGTCCGATTCGTCCCCGAGGTTGCTGCCGGTATTGGCGCCATCATCGTCTCCCTGATTGCTGTCACTCTTGGTCTCCTTGGCTTGGGCAGCGCCGCCGCTCCCGTCCAGGGCAAGACGGCCGAAAAGAGCAAGAAGGAGGAGGGCTCCAAGGCCACCACCACCGGCGCTGAAAAGGCCAAGGGTGAGGCTACTAAGCGTAACACTCGCAGCCAGAACTAGAGCACCTATATATCCCTGAGACGAAGGCGAGGCGGAAGAGACAACGAGGCGGAATACCAAAATAAAATTACTTGTGTTTATAGCTGAAATTTGAGACGAAGCCGGATGTGTACTTTCTACGAAGCAATGTTGTGTTATAGCCATGAAGCTAGAGCTACATGGGAGTGCTGGGCATGCCAGTTGGCATTTTTCTCAAGTATGAAGATGAAGATCAATGCGAAAACAGTACATTCAAGTCGTTGCAATTATCTGCCCGAGGTGTCCCTATCAATGTGAAATTTATAAATTGTCAAAAGTGGCCGAATTTCATTCCGGGTGTATCCGTGGTCACTGGTCAATGCAATGGCCATGGGCAAAGAAGGCCGGCGGCATTGCTATTGCTCCGCTTGTTCCACCTTAAATCTGATCTGGGTACATAGATGGCGCGCCCTCTGGTCCGGCACCACAGCGGTGTCACGCAATCTCGTCATGGCGGCTCAGTACCAGCCAACAGGGAAGGCGCGATGAAATTTGAAGGCATCGTAGCCTGGCAAACAAAACCGTGCCGGTAACGGAGAAAAAGTGAGACGGATTGTACATGCGGTCTGCGCCCTCGGTGTCTGCGGAAGCCGGCGGCCTAAGCTTAGGTGGTGAAAAGGGTGGGTTCGGTTGAAAGGCTGGGGGCCCCCACATGTCCCTCTCCTACCCCGACCATAACCGCGCCTTCTGTAAACTAGTTGCTCGCAAACGGTCTCCACGGTCATTCTGGAGACACAATCCCGCCCCAAATAAGAAGTCCTCCAGGCCCTGCCCCCCATTCTCTGCTTTTAGAATTAGTACGTTGCTCTCCTCTCGACATCCTCATCCCCTCCCATCTTCCCACTCCGCTGACGATTGAGCCCCATCGTCTCCGTTGGTTGTAAAGATGCGTCGGCTCATCTCCCGCAGCGTCTCTGTCAGCGCCGCCGCCCGCTCACCAGCTTCGTCTGCTGCTCCCCGCTCCTCGCTCGCCGCCATGTCGTCGTCCAAGAGCAGCCAGCAGGCCGCCGTGGCCGCGCGACGAATCCATGCCACGGCCCAGCAGATGCGTCCCGCGGCCGCCCTGGCCTCGACCGCCACCAGCTACCCGACCACCCACGACAAGATCCAGTCGGTCGAGGACACGCCCTACTTTGTCGACAACAAGTTTGTCCAGTCCAAGGCGTCCAAGTTCATCGACCTGCCGGACCCGGCCACCAACAACCTCGTCACCCGCGTGCCGCAGATGACGGACGAGGAGATGAAGGCTGCCGTCGCCAGCGCCCAAAAGGCGTTTGAGTCGTGGCGCAACACATCCGTCCTCCACCGTCAGGCCATCATGTTCAAGTTCGTCGCCCTCATCCGCGAGAACTGGGACCGCCTGGCTGCCAGCATCACCCTCGAGCAGGGCAAGACCTTTGCCGACGCCAAGGGTGACGTCCTCCGTGGTCTGCAGGTGGCCGAGGCGGCCTGCGGTGCTCCCGAGCTTCTCAAGGGCGAGGTGCTCGAGGTTGCCAAGGACATGGAGACGAGAACCTACCGTGAGCCATTGGGCGTTGTCGCTGCCATCTGTCCTTTCAGTAAGATGATTACCATTATCCTTGAAACTTTAGTCTTTGCTAATTTGCGAAATCCAGACTTCCCTGCCATGATTCCCCTCTGGTGTATCCCCATTGCCACCATCACCGGCAACACCCTCATCCTCAAGCCCTCGGAGCGTGACCCCGGCGCCGCCATGATTCTCGCCGAGCTTGTACAAAAGGCCGGCTTCCCCGACGGCGTCGTCAACGTCATCCACGGCGCGCACAAGACCGTTGACTTCATCCTCGATGAGCCCGCCATCAAGGCCGTCAGCTTCGTCGGCGGCAACAAGGCCGGCGAGTACATCTTCTCGCGCGGCTCCGCCAACGGCAAGCGTGTCCAGGCCAACCTGGGCGCCAAGAACCACGCCGCCGTGCTGCCCGACTGCAACAAGAACCACTTCATCAACAGCGTCGTCGGCGCCGCCTTTGGCGCTGCTGGCCAGCGCTGCATGGCCCTCAGCACCCTCGTCATGGTCGGTGAGACCAAGGAGTGGCTGTCCGAGGTGGCCGAGAGCGCCAAGAAGCTCAAGGTCGACGGTGGCTTCGAGGAGGGTGCCGATCTCGGCCCCGTCATCTCCCCCCATAGCAAGGAGCGCATCGAGAAGCTCATCGCCTCGGCCGAGAAGGAGGGTGCCACCATCCTACTCGACGGTCGCGGCTTTTCCCCCAGCAAGTACCCCAATGGCAACTTCATGGGCCCCACCATCATCTCCAACGTGACTCCGGACATGACCTGCTACAAGGAGGAAATCTTTGGTCCCGTCCTCGTCTGCCTCAACGTCGAGACTATTGACGACGCCATTGAGCTCATCAACAAGAACGAGTACGGCAACGGCGTCGCTATCTTCACAAAGTCGGGTCCCACCGCCGAGACATTCCGTCGCAACATCGAGGCCGGCCAGGTCGGTATCAACGTCCCCATTCCCGTCCCTCTGCCCATGTTCTCCTTTACCGGCAACAAGAAGAGCATTGCGGGTGGCGGCGCGAGCACTTTCTACGGCAAGCCCGGTATCAACTTTTACACGCAGCTCAAGACGGTGACGGCCTTGTGGCAGAGTAACGACGCTGTGGCCAAGAAGGCGACGGTGTCTATGCCCACTCTGCAGTAAGGAGTTGAGTAAGGAAAAAAAAAGCTTGTTGTATTTTTTGTCAAAGGACTGCGCCATAGTTTGCAATGTTTTATTTAGCAATGTGACAAGCCAAACTGTGAAGAAATGGTTCATTTATGATAACGACCTACGAGCGCTTAACTATCGTGAATGAAAGGCAGCGGCAGGCTTTCTGTCAAGCCTCTGTGGTGAAAACGTGTACCTGTACTAGGTGGCTGATGTGACTGGTTGGAGGAGGTACTTTGGCCCTTTCATGGTATAAATCGCACAGATCTAGTTCTTTCTACCATCTCACCTTGGCAAAAATAAGTAACGTTTAAGTATAGATGCACGTACCAGCGGTAGCTGGCTCTGTCGCCAGACAGGCCGACCCAGGCTCCAGCAGGTCGGGCCGGCCACGGGCGCGGCAACGCACTCGGGTCTTTGTATGCTGAGCGGGAAAGCAGGCACTGGCGCACATCTCAAAGGAACTTGTCCATCTCCCAAATTGCCTGGCATCATATGGCGAGGAGAGGGGGATCGTGGTCTGATCTGGCCACGCCACCTGGGGGCTGAGAAGAGGAGGGCGCATGATGGGTACAAGCAGATTGCCGAGTGGTTTGTAATGACACTTCTTGGGGTTTTCAGATGCTATGAGGTTCGACCGCTCGCATATAAAAAACATGGTGCCTAGCTTGCCTATTTCTAATCTGTTGTATTTAAATAAGGTATTTGTATAATCATGGCTTGTACGTCTTACATGTCTGTCCTGCGCCAGATCACAGCTCGATAACAATGCCAGATTTCGCTGCCGAGAACCTTAAAAACGCTTGATGGAAACCCACACTCTACAATGGATGGTTCGGGGAGCTATCCTTGTCTTGTCTTGTGAGGAGCTCATTCAGCCTGACGGGTCTCGATCCCCGGGCTTGCAAGAGCCACTCGTGTGCAGTAGTCTAGCTGATGCCGAGATTCCGCAACGGCATCCCCCCAGAGTTTGTCCACCATTCGTAGGCAGCTTCTGTGCCGATCGAGCGCCAGAAATAGCCACTTCTCATATACTGTGGCCTTCTCGGCTTTGTGCCTTTATTGTATGGCTCAGACGTATCATCTATGCGGCTGGCGCAGCATCGCGACCCCCGCCTCGACGACTCGTAGAGAAACCTTGTCTACAAATCTCTCAGAAAATCATGACGGCATCTTTCAAATCTCTGGCTTCGGGGCAGTGCAGAAAGACAGAGTTGCTCTGCTTACCCCGCGGCCCATCGGAGGCGACGCGCCGTCGTATATGCACTTGGCTGGCATTGGTGCGGGGTGTCGCACCCAGGACTCCTCTGCATGGTGACGGTCCCTGCGGCCGTGTTCTAGAGCCCGGCAGAGACGAGACATGGCTTGGAAGGGCTGATTTTATGTAAAGGCCAACTTCATCGTCTGGTAAATATCCGTGCTTGGACTCCTACAAAGACTGCCCCACGGCCGCCGAGGGGTTGTAATCGAGGGCGGCCCTACCATCTACACTCGTCGCCAGAACGAAGCGTCATCGTCAGCGGCCAGTGCTTGCTAAAAAGATTAGATGCTTGCGCAAAATTATTCTCGCATAGACGAATCGATTAGCAGTTGCTAATAAACGCAGAGCTGGTAGTCGAGACATCCATTCGGAGTAGACGCACGAGGCACGGCTGAGGAGTAACCATACGTAATAAATTGATCCTGCATCAACCTCGCAGCAAATCATGGCGAAGCCCTCCAAAATAAGACCAGAAGGGGTGTTGACCTGATGCAAGACGAGCGTCAGCTGCAATGCCGGGGCGCTGCTCCCAAGGCTGCTGACAGCCACGGCAAAAGATGCTGGAGATGTTCTCGATTGTTGAAAGACTCTCCGCGTGGACCGAGTGCAATTTATGTCCCAATATGTTCATGTATAGTCATCTCACTGCATTTATATTGAGGCCTGAGCTGAGCCATCTCATGCAAACGCAGTACGACTCTGGAGCTGACGACGCAGTATGCAGCTTGGAAAAGCTCGGCATCTCGCAGAACCGCAAGCTATAAAGGGACTGGATTGGCGCCGGGAAAGGATCTCAACAAATAAATCCATCCAGAAGCCTCACTCACAAACAATTACGCCTTCTTCTCTCTGTACAATGAAGCTCCTAGGTGTCTACAGCGTCATCGCCATCGGCCTCGCCGCCGCCGTGGCTGCCGTGCCCGCGGCAGAGGCCAACGCAAACCCGAATGACGTCTTCAACGTCCTCGAGGCCCGCAAGGGCTGTAGCGGCAGTCGCAAGAACTCTGACAAGTGCGGCGGAAACCGCCTTGGTCCGCAGAACTCGTTCCATAACTGGTATGTTGACCTCTCGGCGGCGATGGCAATCCTGGCAGCACAGCGGCTGACTGCCTCTCCCCTCCCCAACTTTAGCAAAGGCCGCAGTGGTAAATGCTGCGCCAAGAACAAGAATGGGAGCGGCGGCTTGGATGTTAACAAGGGCCAGGGCAGAGAGGACTGCGGCTTCTGTTTCAGTGGCAAGTGCTCGGGTTAGGATTCTATCGAAAGAGCTATATTTCTCCAAGAGCAGAATAGCAGCTGAATATCAGAAAGAGTATCAGAAAATGCATCAAGAGAAACAAACCTTACGTGTTCTTTTCTGTTCGTGCACATGACAATCATCAAAAGGAGGAGCGGTGATCAGGACATTATTTCGTATGGGCAGACACTAATCACGATACACATCTCTCCACCAGCTTTGCGTTCCAGGCCATTCTACTCTGAGAAGACGTTCGCAATCAAGTTGCTAAAATCATCGTCACTATTCACATAAACAGATCGCAGGTGGGGCAGCCGCCTCTTTAGCAGATCAATCGCCTCATCCGCAGAGTCTCCGTCGCTGTCGCTGAGGATCAGACTTGGCTCAAAACCGCCCACACCGAGCTCACGCAGCTTTGGAAACATGACTGTGCCGCTCTTCAGCGTCCCCAGATCAAACATCAGCGGCAATATGCACTCCTCCAGCATTCGACAGTGCTTGGAGAGGGACTCAAAGGCCGCGGCGGCGGACAAGCCGGACTGCACAGTGAAATTCAGCATCCGTAGACATGGCAAGTGGGAAAATATATCGTCAAAGTCTGCATCGGAAAATCCAGAGTCTAGCGAATCGACAGTTGTGCTCTCGGCCATCTCATTCGGTCCAATCGCTAGAAATTCGAGTCTAGATAGCTTCTTTAGAGACAAAAGGTCGTCGACAGCGAGCTTCGTGGGCCTAGAAAAGGTCAAATCTAGCCGTTTCAGACCTGGCAAGGAGTAGCAGAGATGCTTGAGAACGTCTCCATCACCATCTTGGACGTCCAGCTCCAAGGAGCTGATGTTTGCGAAGACCTTGACTAGAGCCGGGACCGCTGCGGCAGTGGTATTCATAACAAGGCTTTTAAGTCCCTCGAACGGTGCCGATGATGCCTCTGCCAATATTCGCTCCAAGATCTCTTGCGAGAGCTGCCTGCCGATCGCCAGCCCGGAAAGGGCATCTCGATTTGCGAGGTGCAGCAAAAGCTCGTCGCTAATCAGCTGGTCCATTCCAAACATGAATTTGACGTCTCTCAGCGAGGCATATTCGGCAATAAAAGCGTAGAAGAATCTTTCCGTAATCTTGGGACCAGGAGAATCCATCAGAAGCTGCTGCAGCTTCCAGCAGCTGCTTCGCAGGTGGCCGAGCAGCTGCTCGTCCAGGTCTCCGCCGTAAAACTCGAAGCGCTCGAGCGGCGGCTGCATGTACTGCCGTATATGATAGAAACTGCCGTCCTCTTCCGGGCGATACGAGTCGAGAGAGACGCTCTTGAGGCTGCTGAACTGGAGGCGCTGGAATCGGGCGTGGCAGGTGGCCGCGTCGTCGCCCGCAAACGAGAGGGACGTCATCTTGGCGGCGTAAATCTGCTGGCGGTCTTCCGCAACCTGAAGCAGATTCTCCCATGCTGCCATCTTCCACAAAACGTCTGTTGCGGAGGAAAACCATAGCTGGTTGACAAGGCTGGCTGCGACGAGTGTGCGAGAGTCACTCTCCAGCTGGTCGAAGATGTTGCCGAGAATCTCAGGGAGCGTCAGAGCCCAGCTCATGGCTGATGAAGACTCCATGGTCCAGTTGTGAGAAATCGAAAAGCGTAGATGCAAGGTGGAAATGCAGGCGCACACGTATGCATGAGGGAGCAAACAAAGTGCCTGTACTCCGCTTGTCCTAGTAGCATAAAATAGACATGATTTATATCCTTGTTATTTTCATTGTTTCTTTTATCTTGCTAATTTCTCCTTATTTCTTTTAGCTCTCTGTATTCTTCGTATTCTATTCTATTTTTCTAATTGTCTTTTTTCTTTCTTTCTCTTATTCCTCTCTTTTATTTTATTCTATTTATATTTCTTATTTATAAACCTTTATTTAATTCCCTAGTTATTCTTCCCTGTACTACTAGCTAATAGCTACTTAGAAGTCATGAACTTTCTTTATTCTGCCGATTCCTGGTTAACGTTGATATATGGGCTATTAAAGCTGAGAATATGGAAATTATATCTGGCCAGAAAATCACTACATCTCTCCCAAGTGGCTTGCAGAGGCGGCGCTGTTGCGTTGTCAGCCGTGGTAGCGATGTTCTCCCCCCGGACGTTTCTTCTTTGTGCGACGCTGTCCGCCGTTGACAACCAAGCCTGTTTGAGTCCCTCCGCAAACACTGTCCAATGCTGGAGGAGTGCATACTGCCACTGATGTACGCATCCCTACTGGTGGCTTGGCGCGGCGCATGTACCGGTGGTGTGTAAACAGTAGGTAGCCTGCAAATACGCCCCGACAGTTAGACGTAAGGCTGCGGTTGTACGGAGGGGGGCTTCTGTTGCATCGTAGAGTAATTTCCCGTTATTCTGATCGTACCGCCACCAAAATGCTGTCACCCATGTTGAAACTGACAGGGTGCGACCATACTAATTTGAAGCCCCCGACGTTCAATGAAATTGTTACTAATTTCCGAATCGTCTCCAATACGTTGGTGACGAGGACCGTCGTATTCGTTCTTCTTTGGCCGCTCATCTCGGTGAAGCATATTAGCAAGAACGCGCCACGGGCCGTCAGCGGTGTGCGCTGCAGCCTTGCCTCCATTATCTCATATCAACTAGTTTCAATGAAAGACAAAAGCCCATCCTAGCCTCGAGTTTTCACTGCAATGTTAAGAAACAGGAAGACAGTCAAGGGGGAAAAAAGGTGCCATGGGAGCTGCTTCACCGTGAGCAGGGTTTTACAGGATGTGATGTAGTGGCTTTCCACTTAGTCGCAAGACAAGATGAACAGAAAAATGGCTCCAAGCTGGTGGTCATTAATTGTCACAAAAGTCTTCTTGGCAGGCCCGGTAAATCAATGTCGAATGTACAACCTTGTCCGACGGCTTCCCTTGCTGTAACAGTGCACAGGCCTTGGCGGATGGAGAGATGTGACAAACAGTCACGGTACGGCTTATGCCTCCAGACCTTTGTGCGCCCGGGCGGCGGTGGATCATCGTCTATCGGAAGATGTGAAGAAATGAGACGGAAAATCAGGAATAAAAAATAGAGAGTGAAGAATCCCAAGTCATAAAGCTATACATCAACAATCTTTCCCCTGCGGAAAGGAGCCGCTGACCTGCCACCACTTCTTCCTCCCCTGCCTCTTCAGAATACGCTCACATAACCCCGACGACGGGCAAGCTCCACGCACGTCATATGGCGAGCACCACCGACAGCGGCGACGGTGTGTTTATGTTTTAGCATCAACGACAGACACAAACATGCCAAGCACAAAATCCGCCACCGGGGCAGCCTAAGTCTGTGCAAATTGCGCGACTCCATTAGCCGCGCATCAGCCCTCTCGATATCTTGGGTTCGCCGACCCAGAAGCCGCTGCCCACATGGACCGCCATCATCAGTGACATCACAGCCGTCATCATCAGCAGCAGCATCGCCCTCGTGCGGCGGCACCACCACCGCAGCCACCACCACCATGGCGCTCACCGACCTGCCGTACACCATCTTCGCCGACGTCATCGCCCGCCTCTCCCCGCGCGAAGCCGTCGCCGCCCGGCGCGTCTCGCGGGCCGTCCGCGCCGCGCTGACCCGCCCCGAGCTGTGCATCAGCCTGCTGCTGCTGCACTTCCCGCGCGCTCGCGAGTCGCGCGAGCTACGAACCATGCTTCAGCGACGTGACGCCTCCGCCCAGCTCGAGAGCGTCTGCTGGGCCGCCGCGCTGGCCGCGACGGCGCGCCGCTACCACCACCTCGGCACGGCGACGCCCCGCGCGACGCAGACGCTCGCCCCCGCGCCGGCGCCCGACTCGGCCGCCACGCTGCGCGGCGTCACGCCCTGGCACCGCTTCCTGCGGCTGGACGACAAGACGGCCGCGTTCCACTACTGGGATCCCGCGTGGACGTGCGACGCCGATGCGGGGCTGCTGGTGCATCCGGTCGCGGGACGGCGGTATGTGCTCCGGAACGTGGAGGAGCGCGGCAGGACGTGGCCGGTGCCGTTTGAGACGGAGGGAAGGCTGGTGAGGCGGGTGCGGCTAAGCCATGGGATTCTAGTCTTTGAGTGGTGTGAGAAGGAAGAGGGAGAGGGAGAGCAGGGCGCGCACAGGCACTTTGCGACGGCGTATGATGTGAAGAGGGTGCGGAGTGATGGCTGCGGGGACGGGGACGATTTCTATACGCTGAGAAGATATTTCAAGGTTGGGCTCGGCAGCGAGCATGAGATGAGAAAGAACGAGTGTACAATCACCTTTCGCGCTGAATGGAAAATTCACAGCCTCGGCATCTTGCTGCGCCATGAAGACCGCTTCTTCTCGACACACAACAGCACGCACTACGCCGTATACGTCTGGCAGCCCCCGCGCTCGCCCTGGGCGGGCGAGGACGAGCCTCTCGAGCGGCTCATCGTCTGGGACATTGGCAGCAGCCCTTCCGGCCCGCGCATCATCGCCCAGCTGACCAACGCGCAGCTCGACCACTGGGGCGTCTGCCAGCGCGGCAGCCCCTCGCTCCGCGGCCTGCGCCTCGACGACCGCACCCGGGATCCGTTCGACGGCCTCCCCTGCGGCCACGTCTTCTTCGTCGAGGAGGAGCACCGCTGGTCCGCCGGCCCGCACTGCAGCCCGACGCCGCCGCGGCTGCACCACGTCAAGACGACCGGCATCCCGCTGGGCGTTGCCGGCCCGCGCTGGGTGGACGAGTGCGGCAAGGTCCGGTCGGACGAGGAGAGCAGCAGCAGCCGCGGGAGCCAGATGCCGTTTTGCCGGCGCGACAGCCGTGTCTCCCAGGACGCCGCGGCTGCTGCTGCTGAGATGGAGACGTGGCCGGGCCGCTGCCCGTGTTGGCGCCACGACGACTTTCCGTACCTGACCGTCTGCGAGGTCCACGATGCGGGCGCCGGGGTGCGCTTCAGCGCGCGGCACTGCTTCATGCTCGAGACGCTGTCCGTCCATGTGAAGCCGCGGCTGCGCGTCCATGGCGTCGCCGCGACACCACTACCAGCGGGACCGACGACGACGACGACGACAACAACAACAACCCGCGATGCATCGTCGTCGTCGCAACGCGCACCACGCAGAACCAACAGCACATCGCAGGCGAGCAGCATGAGCAGCCAAGGCGCCAAAACCGCGAATGGGGGAGGTGTTGGTCGCGCAGGCGAGAACACGTCGCGACGGGGGTACGGCCACCATGAGGTGGTCGGAGAGGAGGAGGAGGAGGGCAGTAGCGTGGTTGCCGGTAGTGATGCCAGCTCGGACAGCTCTGCGGCGGCGCCGACCCGGGAGATTCAGTTTGCGGATGATGCTTGGGCCAAGCTCCTCAACGCGGGCTACATCTGTGGCGACGAGAGATGGCTGGTTGGACAGAACAGCGATGGCGCGATTACAATTATGCATTTTTAAACGAAGCGATTCTTTTTCTCTCTCTCCTTTTACGGTTATATACGGGCAGAGGGGCGCTGGACAGGTTTCGCACATATATTAGAAGCACGTGAGGCTTTCGAGACACAGCATCGACGCTCCAAGGGCATTATAGAACATTCAACTTTTGGCTTCTTCTTCCGAAGCAACGGGCAATTTGATTTTAATAGTAGAAATATATAAACGCCATTCGTCTGCAGTGCATTATACAAGAAGGTGGATTATTTTGTTGCTGATCATACAGAGGCCTCTTCTGCGTCTGGCAGCTTGAGGAACCCGCCATAATAATCGTCGAGCCATCGGGCGGCGTTGGCACCAGACTCGTCGAGGCCAGCGTCCCAACGGCCGATGGAACCGACGTAGCCATCTGGCCGGACGGTCACAATGGCCACCTCGCCCGGTGTCAGTCGCCCAAGCCATTTTTCTGTGCAGCGCATGCCGCGGGTGTCCTGCTCGGGGACGTTGTCAAGGTACAGCGTCCATCGGCTTTCTTGCAATAGAGGGGGGAGGTCGGAAATTTCAAATTCGTGTTTGGGCATAGTTGCTGGAAGATAGTGTTAGCGAGATGTTCCTCTCTGAATGTGTGGCGGCTACGGATATGCTTACTGATCAGGGAGAATGTGAACAATTCGCTGGCTTTGACATAGCGCTCCGGACGAGTGTATACGTCTTCGGGGACTAATGGCCTTGGCTGGCGCGCGTACGACGCCGTTGCCGCAGCGGACAATGCGTTTACAAATGAGTTGCGCGAGGCGACCGAGTTGCAGAATGACTCGAGAAATGTGGCAGATTGGAATACGTCCCACGCAAAGAGATATATTCGAAACTGGCCCATCATCGGAATGTCGAGTTGGATGTCTACGGGGTTGGCATCGATATAACGAGTGACTTTGGCAGGAGGGAGGATGCTTCCGGGGCGAGCAGCTTCGGAGCACGGAAATGCTGATTCTTCGTGGGCGGCACACGGCCTTGTGAGGATACTGGGTCCATACTCGGCGCCGATTCCCGATATGAATCGGACGTTGAACAGAAAGTTCTTGGCTAACGCAACAGCATCGCCGTTGGCAATCTGGTTGGCGTGCTCGTAGTCGAAGTTGACGAGGTCGAGAGCGACCTTGCGGCGTTCCTCTTCGTAGCTAGCCATGAGTTCTGGGCGTGCAAAGCCTCGAGCGGCAAGGTTGAGCTTCCATGCGAGATTCCATGAGTCGTGCATCGCAGTATTCATGCCCTGTGCTGACTTGGGCGAATGGGTATGGCTAGCGTCACCGGCAAGGAAGACAGAAGCCGACTCGTCGCTGAAACGGCTTGCTAAACGCTGCCCGACTTGATAGCGCCCAAACCATTCAATGCAGCTCCAGTCGATATTAAACGGCGCCATGATCTTCCGGGCTTGCTCCATAACGAATGCTTGTCCGAGGTCGTCGCCTCTAGCCAGGTCGGCCAGCGCTGTCGGTGATTGACATGATTTGAGCTCAATGTACAGTCGGGTCATGTTGCGTTCCCGTGGTACTATCAAGATGGACCCGTGTACTTCTGAATAGACGAGAGTCTTGGACCAAATGTCGGGGAAATCTGTGATGAGCTCGCCATCAAGAACACCCCAGATGGCAGGCTGCGAGACACCTACGGCTTCAACTCCGGGGATGGCCTTGCGAACCCGGGAGTGGGCGCCGTCGCCTAATTCTGTCATTAGCACTGTCGATGGGGAAGTAGCGAGGCAAGAGCTTACAGCCAATAAGGTATTCTGCCAGAAGCGGCTGAATTTCATCGCTACCCAGGGCCTTGTAGTTGACTTGGAGAGTGGATTTGTCAATTTGGGTCGAGAGTTGCTCATATGAATCGAAGGCAACATTACGTAGGACTTCCTTTCCACGCAAACGCATATCATCCATGAATAAGTCCTCAACCATTCCTTGATGGGCGAGCAGAATACATGGGTCGAGAACGTCGATTACGGGAGGATAGTGGACTTCGCGGCCCAGCCGGTGGAGCTTTTCGGTCGGAGTACTACGCCAGAACGCAATGTCGAATACTTTGACGCCGCGTTGCAATAGAGGATCGGCTAGGCGCATCTGGCGGAATGTTTCTATCGTCTTTGGCTGCAGTCCGTCGGCACTGTCGACATGTGAGCGGCAATTCAAACAAGCAGGATGCAGGAGAGCAAGTACCGGCCCACCGTTGTCTTCCCGTCTCTCTCATCTATCACTTGTACATCTATGCCAAATCTGGCGAGGTTGCATCCAAGCATGAGGCCCGCTGGGCCAGCGCCAACGACACAAACTTGACATTGGGGTGTCGACGCCTTCGGCAGTTGAAGGCGGGAGAGTGAAGCTGATACGTCGCCATTGGGAGAGGGCGAATGTCGGAGTATTTGCTCTTCACTGGGATGTTGACCCGGAGACCTCACCTCTTGCAGAATGCCCGGCGCCATGGTAAGTTTTGTGTCTGGTAGGGTATTGTATGTGAGTTGGGAAAGCGGACGTGTCCAGCGCCGGCGATACTGGCTGTTGGATAAAGAGTGCAAAGGCGTGAAAAGAGGGAGGCGGCTGTCTGAAGAGTTTTATGAGAATGCAGCAGAGTCCAGCAAGCGAATCGATGGGTTGGTCCTTGCCAAAGAGGGAGGCTGTGGTTGTTTCGGCTGTGCGAACGGCAGCAAACGAGTTAGAGTTCAACTGGCCGGGAGGTTTAATCCTGCGGTAAACGTGTCGCTGATCGGGCCACCGCCAGTACGACTGATCGTCGCAAGATAGCGGCAGGAATGTCTCAGTACGTCTTGGGTAGTCTTTATGTCGAGTAGCTAATGCAGTGGTAAGGGGAAAAACCAGACCACCGGCCGTCGCTCTCGCAGGATGTTGTAAGTGTGTCGTGGGGTGGAAGAAAATTAGCACACAATAAAGTGGGATGGAAGCAGCGACGAATGCTCCCGCCAAGATGAAACGAGGGCAAAGAGGAAAAAAGAATTGGAATAGGCAGAGGCAAGCCCCAGGAATAATAGGAGCTAAAGCCGGTGCTGGTGAGTGGGAAAGTGGAATCGTCCATCGACTGTATCGTGAGATGGCATGATTTCTGGCGCGCGGTGGAGGTCGGACAGCCGTTTCTGGCCAAGGCTGAAATGGCTTGCAGCAGCGAGACTTTTGGGCAAAAAGTAAGCCAAGCGTGTAACAGGAACCCTGCGGATGGCCTAAATGAATGCAAGTTGCTGGCCGGCGGACCCGGAAAAAAAAGTCGCAGCAGGCCAGTCAGTCAGTGTCGCTGCGGCCTGGGCCTGCGCCTGCGAGGCCTGCGGCGGGGCATCGCCATGTCAAAGTGGTCTGATTTTGAGGCCCAGCTGGACACTGACCAAGGTGTCAAAGTGGCGCCATAATCTTTCCCAACGACCTCTAGTTCGGCAGGTATATTTAGTTATTATGACGGATGGCCCTTTGCGACGCACGCGACCGCTCCGAAAAGCTCCGCGCACTAACGTACCAGCATCAGGCTGGCCACCCGTGCATCATGTAGGTAGATTCTCGTCTATTGGTTCATGCATAATCTCGCTCCGCGCGGCGTCGACCATCCAAGATGCACATGGGGCCATCGCCGACGCGGCCGCATGTCTCGCCCTCTTTGTCGCCCTGCAGCGCTGTTCGCAGTGTGATGCGAGTCAATATCGAGCCAAACGAAAAAGAAATATCGCATAGGTAGCGCACGGTGGCCGGAGCACTCGGATGTCGTTTTTCTCCTCCGCGCATAATCTCGCGAAGGTCGGCAGTGGTGTTGTGGCGGGAGGAATAGACTGACTGTACGTAGCAGCTGACAAACAGACGCGCACCTTAGACCGTTTGCCTGCTGCATCAGTACCTACCTTATTGCCTCGCCAATCAGAGCTCACACACAAACAGCTCGTAAAAGTTGACTGCATTATTTCTACAAACAACAAAAAGGACTATACAATCTGATTACGGCTTGGCTTGTTCAATTTCCTCCACGCAAAGTTCCAAATGTCCGTTTTCTCCCGCTTCGTCCGTCTCGTGACAGCTCACACTAGTCTCGCGCGACGAGCACCGTGCTCTCACCCCCATCACCACCAGCCTTCTCCTTTTCAAACGAAGCGTCCACGTCCTTGATCACCTGGCGGCCATTCCATTTGGCCATGTACTTGTCTCCCTCAATGCGTCTCTTATATGACATCCAGTCCGGCATGACGCGCATCAGCGCAGCTAAGCCAGCAGTCTCTGGCAGAATGACGTTGCCACTGCGGCCGGTGAGCACTTGCTTGACGATGCCTTCGGCCACCGTGTCGACTTCCAGACTTGGCATCAAAAAGTCGGCGCCCTGGTCAAACCCTTGGAAGAGGGGTGTCTTGACGTGGCCTGGGTGCACGGCGACGGTGCGGACCTTGGGCGCATTGTATCGAGTGACGAGCTCTGCCGAAAGGCCTTCGTGAAAAGCCATCGCCGCGGCCTTGGACGCCGCGTAGTCGACAAGGGCGGGTGCGGTGACCCACGATGCTGCCGAAGCAACTGTCACGACCATACCATGGTTGCGCTCAACCATGCTAGGCAGGAATGCCTTGGTCAGCCAGTAGTGGCACAGTGTGTTCACATCAAACGTGAAGCGAACGTCGCTAGGCTCCGATTCGAGAATGGTCTTGCCTCTCACAACGCCAGCGTTGTTAATCAGGACCGTGGGATGCCCAACCTCGATGCGAATTCTCTCCGCAACGTCCTGCACACTTGCTGGGGAGCGAAGATCGCATTTATAGTGGTGCACTCGCGAGGCTGCCTTCTGTCAGCCATCTCCCAGCACCACAAAGATAGCCCAAAGGTCCGGATGGTTACTTACATGTAGCGAAGGTCATCGGCTGGACGTCGAGGACAACCACCTTGATTGCCAACTCATCAAAGAGCTTGACCATCTGCGCGCCGATGCCAGCGGCACCGCCGGTGATGAGAACAATCTCACGCGACCAGTCATATCGGTCCTTGACCCAGTTATTTCGGGTCTTTTCAGACAAATAATTGACAATGGTTCTGATGAGTCCCCAGTAGAAGAGTTTCTTGATGCCTCCATATGCTTTCGGGTGGAGAATAGACAGGTCGCTACCGCGCTTGGTGTACCGCGCAAGCAGCAGCAGCGGAAGCACCAGAGACGGGTTGAGGGCTGTCCTAGCAAACAGCTTGAAAAGCGGGACGCTGTAGAGGCCCTCGCGGGGGAGAAAACCTTGGTGCATGGGCATGATGAAAAGTAAGAAGCACGGTTACGCGTCGCGGCTTCTGCGGAGGTAAGGCGACCGACCGGTGCTGCAGATGGCTCGGGCGGATGGATCAGACGATGGAGACGCTATGTTGCCAGCGCCACTGTGAGATCAAATGAGGTGGTCTTTGCAAATGATGAAAGAGGCGCCAAGTTATTGCCAGCGTTCATGAATGATCAATTTATTACGAAGGTAAAAGTGCAGCTGATGTCAAGGTTCATCGCCGACACTAGCACCTCGGCAAGCTTAAAAGTGCGGAGAAGCTCCCCTGTCGGTGGCGCTGCACGACCGCTCTGATGAGACCATATAGAACAGCAAATGTCCAACCTGGACGCCTGGCCATTGTCCGCCTTCTGTCCGGCGGAGGCTCTATAGCGGCCGAGCCCGACTACTGGGTACGACAGCGGCAGAACAACAGGCGAGAACACTTGTTTTATGTGCACCACTACGAACTGGGGCTGGTTCGGGCATATAGCCGCTTTCCTTCAAGTAGCGGCTGTATGCATGTATGCAGTGCGACATCAGTATCGACAGCTACTCGACAGCCAGACTTGTCACTTGCTAGTTAATCATTACCACATTATTCACATTAGTTATTTTGCAAAATAACTACGACTATTTATTTAGTTTGTTACAGGTTGATGATATCTATAATTCTATTACATAGAGAACGGAGGCTAATATTGATTTTCCCATCTCCCTCCTTCTTGGACTCCTCGTTCAACGGCGCCGACAAAGCCATCTTTGTCAATCCCATCAAGGAAAAGATGGGCTCGGACAGCACGGGCATCTCGCTTGAGAATGCTGCCTTTGTCGACAGGGGCGTAGCCGTCAGGCGATGAGTCTGGCACCACGCTGCTGGCTGCATTATCCAAGGTCGACAGTGGGTTGTTGGTTAATGGCACTTGAGTTAGCGTGCGATATGGACTGGAAGGGTTCCGTAAGGGACGGTCGATGGCATACTATCTTGACGCATAAGATGTGGCTAAGCGATCATGCTGAACCTGCGCCGCTGGATGAGGCTGAAAGGATGTTGCTCCGAGCGGCGGGTAACTCGAGAGATTGGACTCGGCCATAGACGTGCGAATATATTGCATATTGGGTTCTCAATACATTTAGCATGCGACATCTATTTAGTTATTTAATAATTCAAATTGCAATAACCAAGTTACCTTAAATTGGGCCATCATTTCTCCGCAAACATCGGCGTAATTAGCCTGCCGCAAAGCAGAACGGCCGTGCGGCGCCCGCCGGAGACCTCCGGCCCCGGAACCACTGCACTGGAAACGCGCTAACGCTGTCATTGAACCCACGCGGGGGCACGACACCGCTACACCGGATAGTTTCGACCACTGAAGCCCACTGAAGCCCGCCCAACGGCCCATTTGGTGCCTTTCGCGGAGCGTCTCCACCAGGCGCGCTCCGAAGCCAGCCCCGACCTGTGGCAGTTTTCATCCTATCTTTTCATCTTCAATTCTGCCTCATCTCCGCGATACGATTCTACACAGACTACGGACAGGATTGGGTTGAGGCCGTCCTTTTCAGGTCAGGAAATAGTCAGAGACAGACGCATCCTGCTGCGGTAGAGCAAACGCCTTTTGGACCATGAAGACAACCATCCTGCGCCTGGCACGGGCACAACGCCTTTGCGGCTCGCCTGCGTCCAGTCAATTCGGCTCAAGAACTGGGCTGCGATCTTTTTCGTCATCCCCAGTCGCAGCTTCGGGCCTCCGAGAGCTTTTGTCTGTGTCAGAGGAAGTCGCGGAGGCCGTTGCGACAAACAAGCCCGTGGTGGCTCTTGAATCCACCATCTACACACATGGCATGCTAGGAAACGACCTGGCCAAGCAGCACCTCGACTTGGTGCGCAGCCACGGTGGTGTCCCTGCCGTCATTGCAATCGTCGATGGACGTCCCAAGGTCGGTGTCTCGTATGAAGAGATTCTGCGTATGATTGAGGACAAGGGCACGGTTAAGGCCTCTCGGAGAGACATTGCATATCTGGTGGGAATGGTACGGCTCAACCCATCCACTACTTGCCAGTCAAGATGCGTGCCGCTAATCAACTACAACAGGGTCTGAATGGACGCAAGATCCATGGCGGTACGACCATCGCTGGCACTATGCTCCTGGCCAAAGCAGCTGGAATCCGCATCTTTGGCACTGGTGGTCTCGGTGGTGTTCATCGTGGCGGCGAAAACACCATGGATATCTCCGCCGATCTGACAGAGCTAGGACGCACCCGAGTCGCCGTCATTGGCAGTGGGTGCAAAGGCTTCCTCGACCTTGCCCGAACTCTCGAGTTCCTCGAGACGCACGGCTGCCTGGTGTCGACCTTTGCGGACGGGCGAGAGGGCAGTGTCGACTTTCCAGCCTTTTGGGCCCGGGAGAGCGGGATCAAGAGCCCGTCCACTGTGTACACGGAAAAGGAGGCGGCTTCCATTATCTATGCCCAAGAAAAGCTCGGCATCGAATCGGGCATGTTTTTCGCCAACCCCATCTCCGAAGAACACGGCATTCCCGCGTCCGAGATGCAAGCCGTCATTGAACAGGCTGTCAGAGAAGCCAATGAAAAGGGCTTCACCGGCAATAACAACACACCCTATATCCTGGGCCGCCTCAGGGAGCTCACGTCTGAAAAGACTGTGGTTGCCAACAAAGCCCTCGTGCACTCCAACATCATCCGGGCCACCAAGGTTTCTGTGGAGCTGTCACGCCTGCTGTCGTCCAGCGCAAACCAGACCGGCAGCTCGTAAGTGCGATGTGTCAAATTTTTACGTTATATAGTTGTCTAATATAGCATGTTAAATAGACCATTGTTGCATCAGCCCGTCTTTGCCAGTCCCCGCCCCACGGAAGCGAAAGCTAAGCCAGTACCCGTAGCGACCCCTACGTCAGATATCCTTGTTGCCGGATCTGTGGCGGTTGACCTGGGCTGTGATTTCTCGAGCCCCAAATCAGGAGATGTGTCGCCTCAGTCGCACGTGTCGAATCCGTCTCGCATTAGCCAGTCTATCGGAGGCGTTGGCCGTAACGTGGCTGTGGCCGCCCACCTGGCCAGTGGGGGCTCTGGAGTCCAATTCTGCAGCATGGTGGGTGATGACGTGTAAGTTGGAAGCTCTGCCTGTCTTTTGCATCCTTGGCCAATACTAACGCTGTCTGTCAGTGCTGGTCAAACTGTCCTCACCTCTCTGGAAACGTCCGGTCTAAGCACCTCATCAATCCTGAAACTCGACCACCAGACACATCCAGAGGGACGTACCGCGCAATATGTTGCTATTAATGATGGAAACAAAGATTTAGTGCTTGCGATGGCTGATATGAATATTTTTTCCAAGAATTCATTCTCGGATCACTGGCGCTCTACAGTCGCCTCGTCAAAGCCAAAGTGGCTTGTGGTCGACGGCAACTGGGCTCCTCCAGAAATTAGAAACTGGATCAGAAGCGGTGGAGAGAATGGTGTTAAAGTTGCGTTTGAGCCAGTCTCGGCAGAAAAGTCAAAGGGACTCTTCTGCCCTGAACGTGGCCTTCCGAGACTCAACCTGTATCCTGAACCTAGCGTCAACCTGGCCTCTCCCAACACATATGAGCTCGCTGCAATGCACTCCGAGGCCAAGGAGAACGGCTACTTCGAGACAATGGATTGGTTTGAAGTTATCGATGCCTTTGGAATGAGAGGCGCTCGCGATCGATTCGTTCACCTTACTTCTGCAGAGCTTACCGACGCCGGCGTCCCTATTCAAACCATTCAGCTTCTTCCATATATTCCAACCATCCTAACCAAGCTGGGATCCAAGGGCGTTCTCATGACGGCCATCTTGGGCAAAGATGACCCCCGTCTGCGAGATAGAGATGAGGAGGAGTTCATCTTGACTCGCTCGCCACCCCTGCACCCGGTAGTAGGCGGAGTTTACATGCGCCTGTTCCCGCCTGTGGAGACTGTGAAAGAAATTGTATCTGTCAATGGCGTTGGAGATACATTCCTTGGTGTATTGATTTCCGGGCTTGCACAGGGTGGCAGGGTTGACAAGCTGGTGGATGTGGCCCAGCGTGGTGCTGTCTTGACGCTGAAGAGCACAGAATCTGTCAGTCCCAATTTAGGTGGCCTGGCAGAAGCAGTGCAAAATGCATCAAAACGGTGATGATAGGAGCTTTAACCGGGCTCCCCTGTTTTCAGCAAAGCGACTTTTAAAAATTATGAATATATATCCAATCGTCCCTGATTACGTTGTTACTGATCGTCAGCCTCGCGCGGAACGTTTGTCCTCATTGGACAGCCGACGCATGACTCCACAAAACTTCAGCAAGGCTGAGATGGACCACCAAAAAAATATTCGCTACAAAGGCGGCGGATGTTCTCAGGCAGCTTTTACCACTTTGCCCAAAATACGCAATTGCTGTTGCAGAGCAGCAGTGAGATAATCTGACGACCATGGCGCCTTCCAAAGAGCAAAACCTGCCTGATAGGGAATTTTCGGATAGCGAAATGTCATCCGACATCGAGTCGAGCAGCAGCGCTGCGGAGGACGGCAAGGAAAAGTCAACCAGCGCTCTTTACGAAAAGGATTCAGACGAGGAGGAGCTCGAAAGACTGGTCCTCGGCAACGCGGCGGGTTTCCGGACCAACTTATTCAAGAATGACGGCAAAGATTCCTTCGGTGGTCTTGGTGGCGACATGGACATGGACGCCGACACGGGCGACTTGGAGGAAGTGGACGACCATGATCTGTTCATGCTGGATACTGCCACATCAGGCGCGAAGGGCCCCGTCACCTCGGCTCCCAAGCTCGCAAACGATCCCAACGCCCCTGTCTGGGTAGACAGCGACGACGAGCGCCTGGCCATTTCGCTGGCTGGCACGACCCGACTGCGCAAGCTCCGACTCACCGAGGCCGAAGACCTGGTCAGCGGCACCGAATACAGCCGCCGCCTGCGCCAGCAATACCTGCGCCTGAACCCGGCGCCCGCCTGGGCGCAAGACGCCGAGGGTCGCCCGGCCAAGCGCCGCCGCTCCTCCGCCGCGGCCGCCAACTCGGACTCGTCGGACAGCAGCGACGACGACAACGACGCCTTTGCCGCCGACCCGCTCGACAAGTTCCTGCGCAACGCCAACCTCCTGGGCGGCGCGGGAAGCGGCAGCCGCAACAAGCCGCGCCGCCTGCGGGAGGAGGTGATTGACATTCAGCGCACGCGCGAGATCCCCGACCGGCACAAGGCGGCGGTCGAGTCGCTGTCGTTCCACCCGCAGTACCCGGTGCTGCTGTCGGCGAGCAGCGCGTCGATCCTGCACCTGCACCACATTGCGCCCGACGCACAGCCGACGCCGAACCCGCGGCTGACGTCGGTGCAGGCGCGGCACGTCGACGTGCGCCGCGCCGAGTTCCTGTACCCGGACGGCGACAAGATTGTGTTTGCCGGCCGCCGGCGGTACTTTCACACCTGGGACCTGCCGTCGGGCGCCGTCGCCAAGACGACGCAGATCCTCGGCCACAGCAACAAGAAGGAGCACAAGTCCAGGGAGCGCTTCCGTCTCAGCCCGTGCGGCCGCTACATGGCCGTCGCCGGCTCCGGCCGCAAGGGCGGCGGCCTCGTCAGCGTGCTGAGCGTGGCCTCGACGCAGTGGATCGCCGACGCGGACATGCCGAGCGGCCACGGCGTGGCCGACTTTGCGTGGTGGAGCACCGGCGACGGGCTGTCGATCCTCGGCAAGGACGGCCAGGTCGGTGAGTACAGCGTCGAGAGCAAGTCGTTTGTCGGCGTCTGGAAGGACGAGGGCGGCGTGGGCGCCATCGTCATCGCGCTCGGCGGGCACCAGGGCCCTGCCGCCCTCGGTGACGACCGCTGGGTCGCGGTCGGCTCCAACAGCGGCATCACCAACATCTACAACCGGGCGGAGCTCCTGGCAGCAGCAGCAGCGACGTCTTCTGCCAAGGGCGACGGCAGCGGCCAGATGCTCAAGGAGCGCCCTGCGCCGACGCGCTCGTTTGAGAACCTCCTCACGCCCATCACGGCGCTCGCCTTTTCGCCCGACGGGCAGCTCTTTGCCTTCGGCAGCCGGCACAAGAAGAACGCGCTGAAGCTGGTGCACCTCCCGTCGTGCACCGTGTACAGGAACTGGCCGACGGAGCAGACCAACATTGGTCGCCTCACGGCGGTTGCGTTTGGCAGCGGGAGCAACCTGCTCGCGGTGGGCAACGATGCAGGCAAGATCAAATTATGGGATATCAGGAGTTGAAAAGAACAAGGGAAAATCATGGATGGCATCTTTTTGGTTGGCTATACGCTTATTCTCATCGTGAACAGGATTAGACTCTCACAGCATTGGGCGTTCTCGGTGTAATTTATTTGAAAAGTTTTAACAATTTTTTTTCTTTGCTTCGTTGACATTATATTCTATGTAGAGTGTTAATCATCATTGAGGTCATCAAGTCGTACTACCAGTCGCGACGAGGCGGTGTGATTGCAATAGAGCTGCCCTATCCAGCTGGGCTTTCTTTTTCGGTGTTGTCGCGAGATACTTATGCTCGCAACGTGTGGTAGTCATTCCTCTTCTCGGGCCATCGGCCGCATTATACCAGTTCTGCGTCCATGTCCAGCACCAGTTGCTTGGCGCTGGACCACCGCAGAATCAGGACGTCGCCATTCGACGTCGGCAGTGTGTTGTCGCGGTCCGTGCCGCGGCCGTAGACGTCCTTGTCGCGCAGCATGCGAACAAAGACGGCCGTGTCCATGTCAGGCGAATCAATCATGCTGATGTTGCCGGCCGTGTCGTTGAGGTTCTGGAGCTTCTCGGGAAAGGACGCGAGGAAGGAGGAGAGGTAGTGGTTGTGGAGGAGGGCTTGGTGGCGCGTGGCATACGCGAGCTCGGTTGATGATAATCGGCCGCGCAGTTCTTCGGTCGAGAGGTAGTGAAGGGTATGCTTGTCAATCTAATGCTTGCAGGGGGCAATTAGCGACTGAGCTCCTGTGATGCGCACTGCTGTTGGAGGTAGATGATGATGGAGTGGGCTAACCTTTGCGATTCGAGCTCTCAGATAGCTGCGGACAAGAAACTTGTAGCGCTCTAGTTCTGTTTGGAGGACGATGAGGGCAAAGTTGGTCTTGGGGTCCATGTCACCCGTCATGTCTTCGATCTTTTCGATTTGCGCCTTGATTTGGTCATTTACGCGCTCAAACAGCCCGTCCGACGGCCAGCTAGAGAAGAAGAGACGTTAGCGCGCAAAGCTTCTTTGAAAACGACTGGGGAAAGCGACGAGCAGAATCTGGAAAGAGGGTGGCACGAAAGGCGCAAGCTACTTACTCTAGGAGCTCTGGCGCCGACCTCTCTGCCACCCATCGACGCGTCAGAGCTTGCAGGTCGCGTGTCTGGCGGGGGATGTGGTGTGTCTGGGGGTCGACCTCTCGAAGGATATCGTCAATGTCCATGCTGAGTAGCTCATGCGCAGACCGCCTCGGAGAGCTATGAGAGGGATGCCTCGGAGCGCAAGTCGAATCGCCCGACGTTTTCTGTGGCGTAGACCTGATGCGTTCCAAAATATTTTACTGGTACGACGAGAAAGTTGTCACAAGGAGGGGTGGTGGGGTTCTCAGCGGGAGCGCTATGAGGCGATAGCGCCGACGCCCTGTCTGGCAGTGTGCGGGAGAGGGAAGCAATGCGCGACAGTAAAAAGGATGGTGGCGCCAAGGAAGAGGTCAATCTCGATGCTAAAGTGGTGTCGATCTTTTTAATATTTTCTTTCAATAATTCCAGATCATTTGCCAGCGACAGATAGTGGTCGTGTCACTAGGCAATGACTTGCCTCAACTGGACCAACGCGGAATCAGCCGCCGCACCACAAGGCAGCGCTGGAAATATTCCGAGGGCGAGGTAAGGACGCATGCCGGTGTTGATCCAATCAACGTGATCTCAGAAAGTAAAAAGACGCTGAAATCCTAGAAATAAGTAGAATACTATCAAATACAAGAACTTACTGAGCCCATAAATTTTCCAAGTGGTTAAGCCTGGAGCAGCCGCCGAAGAGTGTTCAGTCCTGCCAGGGCAACTCTGCCCAAACCTGGTTGATGGGTTGCCCAAGCCTGCCCTCCAATGCCAAGCAGTGGGAGCGTCGGGCGACGTCGGCCTGTCGGCCCTTCTGACAGTCGGCAAAGGCCCGTGTAAGTGAGTTTGAGAACTTTCGCTTTAGGAGAATGTATCACAAGCCTGCAGGTCTCAGCGATTTGGGGCTCGGGTATTGCTATCTCGGGTCTACGGCGACCACCAGAAAACAGACCACGAGCATAATCATTATGATATATGAGGGTGTAGTGCTCACAAAAGGTGTGGCCGTCCCATTTTTGAAGTGTCAAAACGAAACAATATTGCTATATATGCAGAGCTCCAACACTTACTCAGCCCTCCCCCAGGCCAAACAGCTGGCTACTGTATCGACCACCGGTAACTCTCGATTGTATTTATGGTTCGGGCATATGTATATGTGTTTCTACTATTGCAGATTGGCACATCTTCACTTCAGCACATACCGCTACCAGAAGGGCAGACTGGGTTTACACGATTGATTCTTTCAAGCCAGAAAGCGACTTCCCGACCGCCAAGCAGCCCGCCCAATATATGTGGCCTTGATGTGGCCTTGGAATGATGCGCAGAATAGCTCTGGAGTAAAGGTGCACAGAACAGGCGGAAAAGAAGGCCGTATGAATCGGCTGCGCGATTCCCGGTGCCAAATCCCCACACAGCCTTGTTCACGAGCCTTGTTGTATTGAGTTGTCAATGCAGTGAAACAAGGATGAAGCACTCATAAGTAACACTGCCAAGGGACTCGGATGACCTTGCAAGCGATGTTGAGACTAATTCAGGCTACCGTGCGGAGAAATTTTACAAGTAAACCATGCTCACTGCACAAACAGTAACACCTGCGTAGCACCCAGCCATTGTACTAAGACAGCGGGTCTCTCAGCCGAGGCACGGCGCTGGCATAAACGCCGTTTCCTACCTTACCCTGCCCTGCCACCTATAAGCTGCCACCGATCCTCCGCATTTGTTCGTGCGGCCCCAGATTCACCGATTGCAACCCCATTCCGCTCATATTGCCATTTGTTTTCCGCAGTAGACATCATGGCCGACAGCAGCGACGATGACGGCCCTTTGCCGTATGCCAACCACATCAAGTCCGTGCTGGAGCAGGGCGTCATCATGGGCAACCTACCCAAGGTGACGACGGACCCCAACCTCCTCGAGGAGCAGGCTCGCAAGGAGATGGTCCTGCAGAGAGGCTTCGAGTACATTCGCGGCTCCGCGGGAGAAGCCGCCACCATGCACGCGAATCGCCTTGCGTTTCGATCCTGGAAAATTATTCCCCGTATGATGCGACCGACGGGAGACCGGGATCTGAGTGTGAAGCTGTTCGGCAAGAAGTACAGTAAGCAATTGAAGCAGCTAGTAATTGTTTTCTTTTTTTTTGTTCTAATGGCGATTTTAGGAGCACCCATACTCATGGCGCCATTGGGTGTCCAGGGCACCATGCATCCTGACAAGGAAATCGGCAATGCCAAGGCCTGCGCAGAGCTAGGAGTGCCCTTCACGCTCAGCACGTCTGCTTCTACGGGCATCGAGGAGCTCGTTGAAGCCTGTCCCGAAGGCGACAAATGGTTTCAACTTTACTGGCCCTTGGATGAGGAAATTACCGCATCCATCTTGACCCGCGCCAAGAAGAATGGCTACCAGACCTTGGTTGTCACGCTTGACACATGGGTCATGGGCTGGAGGCCAAGTGACCTGGACACCGCCAACATTCCGTTTCTTGTCGGTGTCGGTGACGAGGTCGGCTTTCAGGACCCCGTCTTCCGACGCAAGTTTGCGGAGAGGACCGATGGAGAGACACCCGAGGAGAGCAGAGTGCTGGCGGGCATGTACTGGTGCAGCGAAATCTTCCCCGGCGTCAGCCGTTCGTGGGAAGAGATCCGTATCCTGCGCAAGTACTGGGATGGCCCCATGGTCGTCAAAGGTGTTCTGAGCGTCGAGGATGCCAAGCTTGCCGTCCAGTACGGCCTAGACGGTATCATTGTCAGCAACCACGGCGGCCGCCAGATCGACGGCACCATCTCCAGTCTCGATGCGCTGCCCGGTATTGCCCAGGCTGTCGGCAGCAAGATTACCGTCATGATGGACTCGGGTATCCGCACTGGAGCTGACATCTTCAAGGCGCTGTGTCTCGGAGCGCAGGCAGTGTTTGTCGGCCGCCCTGTGGTTTACGGACTGGGCATTGCCGGCAAGGATGGCGCGTATGCCGTCATGGCCAACCTTCTCGCCGATCTGGACATTACCATGGGCCTGTCTGGTGTCAAGAGCATATCGGAGCTCAACCCCTCTCGACTAGCAAAGATCCAGCACCCCGGTGATGTTAGATCAAATCTGTAATCTCGCTTCAAAGACCGATTGAATCAGGGGATCCAGCCAACGGCGTAATTACATTACTAAATGTACCTAAATAAGTGGTGTGCACCATACAATGAGTTTACATATCCAAGACGTCTATGGAAAGATTCCTATCCTAATTGGTCTTCTTGGCTGCAGCTACAGCCGGGCCATTAAGCCTTGCGTATGCAACCTTGAGAGATGATGACGCCACCGTGACCAGAACGGCAGAAAAGGTGAAGAGCATGATGCGCTGGGGCGTGTCAAGGAGAGCAAAGATGGGATAGGTGTACCTAGCCGAATTAGTAAAGCTATGACAAGAAATGACGAGCTGCAGCGAATCTTACCATCCATTCTTGCTGTAGCAAAGCTCAATCCAGTACCAGTATCCAAAGGCAATGCTGGTGCTGAGGGCCATAACCAGGGGGGCGCCCACCGTCCACGGCGGGCTGAGCACCAGGTAGTCAAACACCAGGAGGAGGCCCGGCGCAAAGTGGAATCCGAGATCGACGGCGAGCGGGATTCTGAACTCGGGCGGCACCACGAGCTCGGGGTCAATGGCGGAGATGCCAAAGTACAGGGTCGTGACGACGACGTTGAGCGGCGTGGCCACTAGGGACAGCGAGTTCTTGACACCAAAGAGGGTCGCGCTACGCGTCACGTCGGCAACCGCTGCGACGGCAAAGGTGACAAAGGAGAGCGTCAGCGCGATGATGGTCAGAAACTGCAGGTGCCATCCATAAGACTCGCTGACGGGCGTCTTCCACTCGAGCAGGAACTTGTAGCTCGACGCGAACGAGGCAATGCCGACGAGATGCCACAGCAGGGAGAAGCCGGGCGCAGGCGAGTCTGCTCGCTGGAGAGGGTGCTGAGCCATTTTGATGTCGTATATACTTCGAGTGGTGTCCAATAGTTCTCAATCGCACGGAAATGATATTAGAAAAGATATTTGAGTGAGTGGCTAGCGAGAGGGAGCAGGGAGGGCAATCTGAGCCCGCTTCCGCGGCTGCCAAATTGCGGAGGCGGCGAAATATTGCTGCTGAAAGTCCGGGGCAACAAGGCTACAGACGGGGAACAGTCAGTCTACATCGACCCTTGCACGGACTTCTACAGATAAAAATGGTAGGGTGGCCTATTTTTTCTAAAGAAAGAAAATACATGCCGATATAATATGCCATAGGATCTGGAATGGATTTAATGTACATCGGCTGCCCATGTGCGGCCGCCGCAGGGTAGCTGCCGGTAACTATGTTGTGCCTCGATCGGGAGAGCTGCAGGCACACCCCACCCAATTCCTGGCCGTTTGCTCCAGTAAAACTTTCAGTCGCAAAATGTCGTCTGCCTACCGCTTCACTCGTCACCGAATTTTCCAGCAACAACGGCATTCCTGGACTTGTCGTCGCGCCTCACGATCCTAATCACGAGACAGTCATCGATCCGAGACTATCGACAGCAGCAGCCATGGCTGACGGGGTCGCCGACGACAGCGCGACTCAGAAGCGAAGCCACGCCGACTTTCAAGATGACGCTTCAGGTGCGCCATCCCGCAACTATGCCTACCTGCTGCCCAATGAAGCCTCGACAAGCTAACATGCCACTGCGCAGATTCCTCCGATGACGACATGGGCCCTCAGCTGCCCTCGGCCGAAGTGCCCAAGAAGAAGCGACGCGTTCTGCCCTACGAGAAGCTCTACGTGGCCGCCCTGCCCACCTCCGCGCGATACTCTCGATCTCTCATGCACAAGGAGCAAGTCTCCTTTGTGACGTGGACGCCCCTCACCGATTTTCTCATCACCTCATCCGTCGACGGCGTGGTCAAATTTTGGAAAAAGATTGCGCAGGGCATCGAGTTTGTCAAGGAGTTTCGCGCGCACAATGGCGAAATCAAGGCTGTCGCGGTCAGCCAGGATGGCCGCAGCTTTGCTACCGCGGGAGCGGACGAAACGATCAAAATATTCGACGTCATCACGTTTGATCTGCTGTCCATGATCACGCTCAACTACGTGCCCAAGAGCGTCTGCTGGGTGCACAAAAAGGGTGCCTCGTTTCCGCTGCTGGCTGTGTCCCAAGAGGGCAAGCCGGTCGTTCATGTGTACGACGGCAGGGGGGAGCAGGAGGAGCCGATCCATACCATAAAGGGGCTGCATCGAAACCCTGTCCATCTGATGGCCTTTAATGACAATTACGATTGTGTCGTATCTGCCGACGAGGGCGGCATGATCGAGTACTGGCAGCCGAGCGGCACTTACGACAAGCCCAATGGAGTTTTTGAGTACAAGAGCTCGACGAACCTCTTTGACTTCAAAAAGGCCAAATCTGTTCCCACGTGCATCACAATATCCCCGCAGGGTAAAAATTTTGTCGCCTTCTCGCTACCTGATCGCAAGATTCGCTTGTTCGATTTTGCGTCCGCTAAGCTGCATCGTACATATGATGAGTCGCTGCAGGCAGTGGAAGATTTGCAGCAAGCGGGGAGTGCGTCGCAGAAAATGGATCAAGTTGAGTTCGGGCGTCGCTTGGCTCAAGAGCGCGAGGTCGAGTCCCAGGCCATGAGGTCAGCCTCAAATGTGATTTTTGACGAATCAGGCCATTTTCTCATCTATGGATCCATGTTGGGCATCAAAGTCCTCAACACGTACACGAATCAGGTGGTCAAAACCTATGGGAAGGATGACAGCCTGCGCGCCATCAACTTGGCTGTCTACCAGGGTCAGCCGCAGAAGAAGGGTGTCACCTCCGTGGAGATGGGCGCGTCGAGTAACCCCCTGCTGCAGGAATCGGAAGCCCGTGACCCTGTTCTGGTCGCCACGGCGGCGGGCAAAGTCCGCTTCTATCTCTTCACAAATGACGAGGAAATCTCCAAATCGACGCGCGATGTGCAGAATGAAAAGCCTACGATGCTGGGTCGCAAGAAGGAGGTCAATGCTAAGAAAACAGAGACAGGGAGTGCTGCGGTGCTCCATACTACTTATGGTGACATCCACATACGCCTCTTTCCCGATGCGGCACCGAAAACGGTCGAGAACTTCGTCACGCACGCAAAGCAGGGCTACTATAACAATACCATATTCCATCGCGTCATTCGAAAATTTATGATCCAGTGCGGCGACCCGCTCGGCGACGGCACGGGCGGCGAGAGCATCTGGGGTCGCGAATTCGAGGACGAGTTCAGCAGCCTCAAGCACGACAAGCCGTACACTGTCAGCATGGCCAATGCTGGCCCCAACACCAATGGCAGCCAGTTTTTTATTACCACGGAAAAGACGGTAAGTGGGCACGCTACCTCCCTCCCGCTCGGGATGATCCTGCAGATTTTTTCTCCCGCTCCTGTTTATTTTCAGAGTTCGCTCCCTACATGCCGGGACCCCACGTTAGGCTAACCGAAGATGTGCTGCAGCCATGGCTTGACGGCAAGCATACGATCTTTGGTCGCGCGACACAAGGATTCGACGTCATCCAGAAGATTGAGAATGCCCGTACATTCAAGGAGAAGCCAGAGGAAGACATTAAGATCCTCAACATTGACATTATGTAAATATAGATACAAAAATAGAAGCGAGACGAAAACCGCGCTGCCAAAACATTATCGTCGGCAAGCCCGCTTGTCGAAAACGACGAAATCCACGGCCTTGGGCCCGTCGCAACGCCTAGTCCATGTTTCACCTTCCTACAGGCTCCCATGCTGTCACCGAGCTGAGCCAAATAGCGTCTTCAGCCACGGTGGCTAGCGTGAAGCCTGGTTATTCCCCCACCGGCCGCGACGAGCCGGGCTACTGCCCAGTCAGTGCCAACATATTGACGCTCAACACCAGCAGACCTGTAAAGACGGACCTCTCCCCGCTCGCTTGACAGCACGCGTCGCTGTCATGTCGTATTGTGCTTAGCATCTGCATTAGAGGCAGCCCCATTGGCCGGAAAGTGAGGCAAGTGTCACCAGCCAGCTGGAAACCAGACCCCTGTCATTCGGAGCCGTTCTCTGCCCACCATTCGCTTGTCCTGTCTTATGTCGCTAATTTGTATGTGATTTAAATACGGCCTTGTGTCCGTTTCGGCTGAGCTTTCAGAACTATTCTATCTTCTTGATTCCGTATCCATGTCGTACTTAAAGAACCCGACCAACCCCGAAACGACGGCCAGTATTGGCTGTTCGCGGATCACCTGTGCGACCTCCTTCACGACCACCTCCACCCCTTGTTGTTCTTGCTATCACTGGTGTGATTTGGCGTCTTTGAATGGCCATTACTTGAACCACACACGAGATCGTGGCATGAAATAATCGCAACCAAAATGCCTCGCGCAAAAAATCAAGGGTCCTCAGAGCCCAAGCGACGCAGTCGCACTGGCTGCTGGTGAGTAGCCACTTACATGCGGTGCATGCATTCTTTTTGACGAAAATCAGGCCATGCAAATCCCGCAAGGTGAAGTGCGGCGAGGAACGTCCGTTCTGTCAAAAGTAGGTTACACTCCAATTTACGGGGCTGTCACCCCTCGTGCTGCCGCCACAGTTGGGCTGACACTGACACGCCCACGCAGCTGCTTGAAAACTGGTGACACCTGTGACTATAAGATCAGGCTGAACTGGGAAGGCCGAAGGATCAAGCGCCGAAGCGGTGCTGACGAAGTCGACGGGGAATTTCTTTCGCCAACTCTGTTCAGCAACGAGTTTATAGTTGACAACTCCGCAGTCGACAGCATTGGCGTGCCACTTCAACGCTATGCAACCGAACCGAATTCAGCAAACACAGGCCCCATACACTACGAGTTTGAGCATACTCTTTTTCAGGATTTGCATCAAGAGCCTGACACGAGATCAGCTGTTGTGGTAAAGAAAAAGGCCAAGTCTATGGACGACGCCTTTTCTCTGGATCGGACACCCGCGGACATCCGATTTGCCGCCGGTGTTGAAACCATCGACACAACCACCACGACACAGTATAGCGGCACCGCGCAAAGCCCATCATCGATATTTTCGATCAACGAAGAAGCCATCACCTCTTTATCTGAACAAAGCGATACTCTGATGGAGCCATATTACCTGGAACAGGCCCCATCTCCCGGAGATATGCAGTGGTCTAGCACATGGAACAACGCGGGAGTTATGATGGGCTGCATGACTTCCACTTCGCCACAACTGTCAAGAGTGGCATCTTGTACTAGCGATGAGATGGCGCTTAAATCGATCTGGGTAGATCCTGCAGCTGTTGAGACGTCTGATCGTAGGCCCAGCGTTGATGACACAGGAACTGACGCTGTAGAATGCCCAACCCGCCTCTCGTACATGGCCCAAGTCGGCTACAGTAGTGCACCCACTTGTAGCATGATGTGTCTCGTGAGCGGGAAGCCATGGATGATGTCCATGGGAGACATGAACGGCACCCTGACCGGAACTGGAAACTTTGACATGGTACCTGAGCAGGCAGCGGCGGCGACGGAGATTCCGGCTTGGATACTCAGGAGCGACTACCAGCAAACGATCAACTCGCTGCCGAAAGGGATAGCACCTATCCCAGACAAGTGAGAGATTTCCGATTTTGAGAAGCGAGATTACAGGCTGACAAATGGCTGAATAGATTGAAGGATGAGACAAACATGATGGTAAGTACACTCATATTTGTGGAAGCACTTCTGCTAATCTAACATGTTCAAGTTCTTCGTAAGTACTAATTGGGCATCCAATAGTATTGCTCATGCTGAACGAAACTTTAGGACCACTTTGTCAATTATACAGCGAAGGGTATGAGCACAATGAGAACAAAAGATGGGCTTCAGCTGACAGAACATAGTCATGGCACCCTACCACAACAAAGAAGCTAATCCATTTAGCAATTCTATGCCCGCCATTGCATTCCAAAGCGACATTCTACTGAGCCTGATGTTGGCTTTTGCAGGTAAATTTAATTTCTCCCATTATGATTGCAAGCTGACACATGCTGTAGCTGTACATCGGTCGCAAGTCTTGCGTATGATGGAGCCTGAGCTGCGAATTGCCGAATGGGCAGAGGATATCTTCTGCGTCCTGAGAGTAAAGCTCAGTGACCAAAGCAAGCCAGTATCGGACGATACTTTGCTGTCAATGGTGCTGCTGACATCTCTCGAAAAGTCATCCCCAAGTACCTTTGGAGCCTGCATACCCTGGCAAAAGCATCTAAATCTCACACGCAGTCTCATGGATAAGCGTGTTGAAAGTATGCGCGCTCAAAACGGAAAGAATGAGGAGCTTTCTTTCATTTTCAGCTGGTTCTCGTATCTTGACGCCATGGGCCAAATCAGCACCAGCCCGTTTACAGCGGGAATTCCGGAGCAGACTGGTCCGTTTGACCTGTTGCAGAGGATCAACGTCGAGGACGAAGAGGAGTTTGACTGTGTGATGGGTTTCACGACGCGCTGCGGGCAGCTTCTCGCAGAGCTAGCTTCCCTGATCAGGCAATGCCCCAGTGTGGAACAGACAGAGGACACCACCATGCAAGAGGCGGCACTGGACCTCGAGAGTAGGTTTAAGGAAAGCATGACGAAGCCAGTCAAGGTTTGCCACCATCTCCGGAAGAACAAGATTGACATGAGAAGCCTTACCGAGATGGACGCTGCCAACCAAGCTTTCCATTGGGCTGGCGCTGTGTATCTACGCCGCCGCATCCTACGCAAGGGTTCTGGAGACGAGGAGGTGCAAGATGGGGTCCAGAGAATATGGGAGTGTATTCAACATATACGCAGAGAAAAGGAAGCGGATACGGCATGCTTGTTTCCCCTCTTCATTGCTGGCTGCGAAACAAATGACGACGCCCAGCGCAAGCTCATTCTCGCCCGACTCAAGAGCGCAGAGAAAAGCGGCATGAAACAGGTACGATTGGCAGGAACTAAGTCGAAAAAAAAACGACGTGGAAAATTTACTAACACCCTGACGTGATAGGTCAAACGCGCCCGCAAGCTCATGGAGTCTTCCTGGCGTGACGGCCAGCCGTGGTACAGCTTGATTCAAGATGAATTTCTTGGATAAAGAGGACAAGAGGCTTCCAAGCGTGTCAGAATTGTGCATAATCGCGAGCGACTCATTGATAAGATTGTCGAAGTGTGTTTTGATAGTAGCTATGTGTTTTTTCCCCTGGTTGTTTTGAATATGACAATTTGCATTGTACCAAGAGGCCGTCGAGCAATCTCCTGGCTACTACATGTACAACGCGGTGTGCGGGGGCAGCACCGACTCGAACCAAGACGCAAGCCTCCATCATGGCTGCGCGCTGAGGTTGAGAGGTGATTGGCACGAAAACGAAGACAGCCGAGGCAGCTTGAAAGCCTCGATCAGCCCTGTTTTTCTCCGAGTCAGTGTGGTACGTACAATGTCCAGAGTTTGCTTACTCACCTTCAACAGCTGCATACATTCCCAAGCCACACATTACGAGCGCACCCAGGAAATAGACGGCGTGCCAAATATTCAGCGCAACTTGACGCATGCCGCCGCTGAAGAAACCGCGCACCCAGTGCTTCCAAGCAGAATCTTTGCGGGTTGTCTGGCCGGTCTGCGGATTGAACCCCTCTCCTTGGTCCTGTCGAATGGCATTCTTTTGAATGTCAAAGCACAGCGCAAAGAGGGGCGGAAACCCATATGTCAAATTGACGAGGACCGAGGCGGACATGACGCTGACGAAGCCAAAGAAGTCCGGGATGGCTGCGGCAATGACCCAGGCAATTGCCCACCAGACTGGGACGATGGAGGCGTAGATGATCTTTCCCGGCTTTGTGCCGATTGGAGGCGCGTTGAATAGATCGATGAAGATGTTGTTGTACACGACTTTGATGCCAATGTTGGCATATAGGCCGGCGCATATCAGAGCGCTAATCAGCGTTACCATGTTGCCGACTGTCTGCCACGCATAGATGCTCACGCCCTGGTAGCTTGGGTTGAAGGCATACTGGCCCTGCAGCTTGTACACGATGCATCCGTACACGAGGTAAACGCAGCAGATGAACGTCTGCGCCCCCCACATGGCCTTGAGAAAGTCCATCGGCCGGCGCATCTCGGCCATGAACTCGACAAACAGCTGCGCGCCCGTGTACGCGAGCACGCCCGTCATCATGCCGTTGATGGAGCCGACAAGCCCGCCGGTCGGCGCCGCGCTGTAGTGCGTGACGGGCGGGTAGACGCCGTCGACGGGCATGATGGAGGCGCGGTCCACGGCGCTACCCGCCGAGCCGAGGGTGGCAATGGCGTAGTTGGGCGGCGACGAGGCGATGACGCCGACGGTGACGAGCAGGATGGCGACGTTGAGCCACACGCCCAGGTTGGCGATCCAGCCGTACGTCTTGAGCGTGCGGATCTGCGTGAGCGCGAGACCGACGCAGGCAAAGACGACGGGGCACGCGGCGTAGCACAGGCGGAAGCGCGACGCCTGCGAGATGTTGAGGCCAAACTGCAGCGTGATCTGACCGGTGAGCATGACGAGCGAGAGCGCCTGGCTGACGTTGGCGACGTGACGCCCGGGGGCGCCCATGGTGCGGTAGCCGAGGTCGCCGTAGTTTTTGACGGGGAACTGGTAGCTGTCGAGGCCGAGATACATCCGGTAGATGAGGTAGCCGGAGTAGCCGGCCATGAAGCCAAAGGAAAGGTAGAATGCGATGCCTGCAAGATGTATTCGATCAGCAGCTGAGGGTGAGTGGTGCGGGATGATGGGAGGGAGAAGAAGCATACCTGGTCCCCAGCCAAGAGTGCCCATGGCGAAGCCGGAGCCCCATGGCCCTAGGACATCAGTTGTGATCAAGTAGAAGCCTACAAGAAACACAGGTCAGTCTTGATATTCCTAGGATTATTAAGGCGGTGAATTCAAAGTCAAGTTGGCCTTACATGCACCGGCCGACGCTGTACGCATCGCGCGGCTCGCATTCGTCCAGTCCTCGTCTGTGATGTTGGCTCTGTTCTCCCGCGTGTAGTTCTTGGCCGTCAGCGCAGGATCGGCCGACTCGTCTTCTGCAGAAGTCTTCGCCTTGGAGGAGCCGCCAAACAGCGTGCGGACGTTGAGAACGGGCGGCTCCAAGGTCAGCTGCTCCGCCCTGGTGAGCTTTGCGTAGTGATGATACTCCTCGAACGTGACGTCGGGATCGTAGGGCTTGCGCGCCTGTGGCTTGATCGCCAAGGCGTCGTCATCGGGGGCATCGTGGGCCCACGCAGACGTCTGAGCCTTTTCACCCATTTTCTCGCAGATGTGGAGGATTTGTGATGGCAGCTTCCCGGTGGAGAGGCGGAAGGAAGTCCTTGCCAGGCTTTTAGCAAGGAGAAGGAACCAAAAGCATTCAGTCACTGCGCACGTCGTTTGGGGAGGCGACTGTACTGGTAGTCGATAGATCAGGCTGAGAGGCCGAATAAGTAAGAAAACGGCACCCGTCACGCAGGATTACATGGTGCTATTCGCCCCAAGCTACACGACCTGGCACGGGTGAATCCTCGCAGCTAAACCCGGTCCGGAGTAAATATAGTGTACTGATAAGACGGGCAAGCGTACGGCAAAGTTGATAATATGCAGCAGCAGTCTTTTTGTCTGAGCTTGTACTTTACGGTTATCAATTTATTAAAACTGACTAAATATAGAATAAAAGGACTCACTTAGATGCCAACTTTTAAGATAAAGATGAAAAATGTCCTGGGTATATGGTAGGGCTTGTTCACACAGCTCAAGAGCTATGGTTCACGCCGTTTCGTGCTGGTAAGCAAGCTAGTCAACCCCTCACGCGAAACCCGATCATCCTGGCCGGGCATCCGGGATAGCGAGAGAGAAAAAAAAGACGTTAAAGCGAAAGTGAGCGAAATCAATTTTTTTTTGAAAGATAACGCTCGCAGTAAGCGGCATGTGGCATGAAGACAACAACGTGATTGGTTTTCGGGTGGCTGTCTACTTTGCGCATCGCCCCCTCGCCACCGCCGCCGTGCGCTTGTCACTGCACCAAACAAACACGCGCGAAAACACATCTGCCGCGTCGTTTTGCGTCTTTGACTCGCACACATAGCCCAGCCAGCCTTCCCTCGTCGCGTTTGTGCAGAAGGAGAGGCAGCAGTTTGTGTTGCGGGCGATGAACTGGTAGCTGTGCACGTCAAACGCAAAGTCGGCGCCGTCGACCTCGGAGACGATGCTCGTGTGCTCGCCCGTCATGTTGGGCTTGGAGAAGCCCTGGAAAAAGTGGCCGGAGTCGGTGTTTGTCTGGTTCAGGAACGTGGCCGTCGAGCTGGGGGCAGTAGAAGAGGAGGAGGAGGATTTGGTGGCAGAGGTTGATGGTGTCGTCGCGGATGGAGTTGACGTCGGGGCTGTTGTCGAGCTTGACACGGAACTTGATTCGCTGCGCATGTTAGAGTCTCGGCTGAGATCACGCAAGTATTGAACGATTATACTTACTTGGTCGCGGCCGAATCAGTCGTCCCGCTGCTGGAGTTGGACTTTTTGGATCCCAAGGCGCCACCAACACCACCACCAACTGCCACGGCAATTACGACACACATAATAACGAGCAAGATGAAAAATGTTCGTCGTTTTAGTCCGAGTATCTTCGCCTGAGGCTCTTTCTTGGACTTTGAAGGGGCCCCGCCTACATTATGTTCTGCGTCACCTCCACGCTCGTGGTCCTCATTTTGGACACCAACGACCTGCGGGTATGGCGAATTTTGATACTCGTATGCTGTCGGGACTGCTATCTTCTCCGACTTGTCGTATGTAAAGACCTCCTTGGCGCCTTCATCCGTGCCGTCCGCATGGCTGCTCGTGGCAGTTCGCGGGTGGCTGTAGTCCGTGGCAGGGCTCGCGACAAAAGTAGACGGCGTCATCGCGGGGTCGACTGCTTCTGGTGCGTCGGCATCGCGGTCGCTGCTGTCTGTTCGATTGTGTGGTGAGAGTGCCGACACAGGGCTGGCATGTTGATCTGGGCCGCTTCCGCCCTGCGGGCTAGTCATCTTGGTTACGCAAAGTGAGGTCGTTAATGGCACATCAGACACATGGCGATGCCCTCTAATTACTGCAGACGAGCCAGCTTTATACTAGTATGGAATCCTCCTCGCAGAGCAAGCACTTTTTAGGAAAGCGAACAAAATATTAATTAAAAAGATCAGCGTGAAGCTGAAACTAGGTTCCCCATCTTCCTCCACATTTAGGCGTCTGTTTATTCGCCATGATCCCGGGCGCTGCTCAATTGATGGTTCAACGTTGTAATTAAAGCTTTCAGCCCTTATTTACCGAATGTCACTCCTGCCTTATTATGCAGGGATTTGGTGGGACCCTGAACATAAGGGGTTTTGATTACAGCCACGATACTAGTATCGTGAAATAACCTTCGCTAGTCAGGAAGGTAGCCCTCGGGCCGCTGCGGGGTGGCGGCCGGCTTCGGGAACTAAAGGCGTCGGCATTGCAGTTTTAGTCTACTGATTCGTTATGGCAGGTCCAGGAATTCTGCCGAAACTTGCAGCCAAAAAAAAAAAAACGCTCTGCACGATGTCTGGCCGTCTCGACAGTCGTACAAAGGTCTCGTGCACACACGCTGCAGAACGCGTTCCTGGGCTGAGCGGCTGAATATAGACCATGCGCCACGAAGCTTGGCGAATGACTGACCTCCACTTTGAAGTGTTGAAAATCATTCTTTGGACGGATCATCAACTTTCTCTACCTGTTATGTCCATGGCCGAGGCAGGGGTTTTGAGGTTGCACAGAGCTTGCCATTTCTTTCCGGATGGTTGTCTGTTTTTGGAACGGTTAAACGGCTGCTAGTTTGGAACGCATATGGTGTATGCTACTTTGGCCGGGAATAAGTCACAAAGCACACTTTAGGGCCTGTGGCACTCTATTGGCACTCTATGCAGAATAAGGCTCGTATTGACTTTTCTATGTACAAGACTTGGGCTTATGTACAGTTGTCCGTCTACGTCAAGCGGACGGCAAATATTTGACCACCCTTCTCACCCTCCTCATTTCTGCCTCCCGTAGTTACATATACTGTCTTTTCATCCAGGCTCAATATGGCAGACGTTGGCCGCTGAAAGTCTTGATTATGATCGACGATGAAGGACACATCGTACTTTGGGCGGTTGGGAGTGGCCTTGGAGACGCTGTCCAGCGGGACCGCGCCGAATACCGATCCGTTTCTCGCAACCGCAAAATCGTCTGGGCTTCGAGGAGTGTCGTAGGTCGCAAGAATCTCCAGCGCGCTCAGAGGATTTCCAAGCGCATCAATCTTGTATCGTCCCAGGAACTGCGCAGATGTGCTCGTCACATACAGGTATTCTTTGTACGTCTTCAGGCCATTGACACCAAGAAGCGCCAGAAATGGATCCGGGTTGGCCTTGGGCGCCAACTTTGGGTCCTTGAAGGCAGTTTCCACTTTGCCAGTGCGCGTATTGGTGCGGTAGATGGTTCCAGTGACAGAGTCCGCACTCAAGACAATGTGGCTGAGCAATGGTAGCGCTGCCATGCCATTGGCGAGCTGGGCCTGAGGAAGCGCCGCAACCGTCTTGATCTTGGGCTGTCCGACGCTGTTCAGACACGTGAAATCCACCGTGTCAATTCGGCCAGTTCCGTCGAGACGAAAGCTTGTTCTGTTCAAATATCCCGCTTCAACAGCAAAGACATCTGGCGATATTTGCGCGATGCCAATGGCAACGTCTGCGTCAGGCAGGGTAGCCACTAGTCGCGGTGGGTTGCCGCTATTCGGAACAAGCTCATAGATATGAGCGTGGTCGAACGTGGTAATAAGCACGTTTCCATTTGGGCGCACGGCCATGTTCTCAGCCCATTGTAAGTAATTAGGAAACTGGTACAACAGCTGCGCAGTATATGCAGCTTGTGTTGTAAAGGCCAGCGCAAGCATGCTGACAACCACCTGCAGAAAAGAAGACATGGCGGCTCCGAGAACCCGGTAAAGCATATATCAGCGAAGAAAGATGTATCTGCCAGCAGAGCCCAAGACCGAGTCAGACATTTCCTGCGGACATCAGGGCTTACTTATGATGTCCAGTTGCGGACAATATTGTAGCGAGGAGGAAATAAAACGTCAACAATCTGTGCTGCGCCGGACAGCGCTACTGCACACCTGCATCGCTTAGTCTACCTCCCGGCGCCGAACGTGCATTATAATGCCCGATTCGCCCGGGTGCGTTGACGTGTACAAAGCAATGTCTTCCTGTCCGAATACTAGCGGCCGCATGGCAGGTGCAGGGGCCTGTGCCCAAAGTAGCAAAAAAGAAAGGCATCCCGAAATGGCTCGGGCCAACCATGCATGGTCTCGCGTGGTTTGCGGCAAGCCCACCCAACCCAGTCTGAAACTAGCGTGCTGGGAGAGATCAGATGCTGCGTGGGATTGGACAAGGCCCAAGAACCGCTGCAGCGATGCTCTTTAACTAGTTCACGAAACAGTTTTTGCCAAGTTGTTGGCGCCGCGTTGCTGTCATAGAGCGCCTCGTGGCAGTTTGTAGATATATTGCATGGACCTATCTACCTGCGGGCGCAGCCAGGAAGTTCGGTGAACTACGCCAAATAGTGGCAAGCCACCGCCGCGACTCTCGTCATCACTTTTAGCCACACCTGGAAACTACTCGTAAATAGTGCAAAGTGCTGCAGGGTATTTGCTTAGCAAACTTATCTCGAGACGCGCTGAGAGTGATTACTGGGAACAGTCTGTCCGATGGTCTGCCCGATGATGGCAAACTCCGATCCCCTCGGCGTCATTACAAGCTGTATGTTGTAGCAGCCCATGTCAGCCACCTAGACCCTTGTGCCACACAGCCTCGTGTAGGCTGCGTTTCTGTAGCAATCCACGCGAGCAACAGGTTTGTGGCTGGGCCATGGCTGTCATCTGCAGCACTGATGGCATCCGGAAGGTATAGCGCAGGCGATAGACCAAGGATTCTCAACTCCGAAGCCCTGGGCGGAAGACTCGCCTTGACATGTCAAAAAAGGAGATGATATGTACAGGGTTAGCTGGGCGCCATCGTGGCCTCGCACATTAGTTTTAGCGCTACTGAAACGGCAGTTTGTGTGCTCTCGCAACTGGGCGTTAACCACCCTCGCCTCCCGTGGCCAACGGCGCTCTCTTCCAATGTCCCGCCAGCTACGCCAGTGTCGTGATGGTGCTACAATTGGCACGGGAAGGGGATTTCGATGCCACCTCGACTCAGTGCTTCCCGAGACGTTCTCACGTAGAAGCCGGGGGGATTGAAGCAAAGCCCATTTGAAGGCTCGACAAGCCAAATGCAATGCGCTGATGCGCAGTTGGCACGGCGCTCCGAGCGCCACCAGAAAAAATCCCGACCGTCCTCGGGCTTTGGGCATTGCATTACAAGGTGGACACGACCGTTTGCTTAATCCCTGGGTACGCCGCACCGTTTCGGTTTTCAATTAGGAAATCGTATTATTGGCAACGTTAGTACGCTTGCGATACCAAGGCTTACATCCGCAAAAATTCGGGGCTCAGACGAGCTGGGTGCCAATGCGACAAATGAGGACAGTGCCGAGAGGTTGGCGAGCGATGAGAAAACAATGCAAGATTACTACACTAGAACATAAACAATCCAGCTCCGAACGCCTCCAACAGGAATTACTCAAAATACATAGGAAAATGTGGTCAAAACCCTGTCTCAAGACAAGTTGTTTGACACGCTAATCTAGCTTCGTCGCACACCGCGACGCAGGACGCCTTGAACCTGCACCTGCTCATCTGCGCCGCTGATGAAGCCAACTTGCTTCAGGTAGCGGACATTGGACCGCACTGCACGTCCAAGCTCGGCCTCGTCTGGTGCAGAGAGCGTAGCCGTCCCAGATATACCGCCACCGGCCGCAAAGTGCTGGACCGGCCACAGAGGGTGCGATTCGCCCGTCTCGTTCATGTCTTGAAGGGCGCGCTCCAGCCAGGTAGCCCAGTCGATCGGTGTGCAAACTTTGCCCAGCTCCGCGTTGACATGCGCCCAGAAGTCTGGGGTCGCAAGACCCAGCTCGGTCGACAGGTTGACAAAGGCATCGATATTGTTTTCGGTGATCTGCCCAAGTGTTCTGGCAGCAACCAGACCGCCATCGGAGACCGGTACAAAACCCGGCTCAGCGTCGAGGGGGTAAAGCTGTATCTTGGCGGCGGTCGCGACGAAGCGCCAGAGGAAATCGTCCAGGTTGGCGACCCCTTCGGCAGCCGTACCGATTATCATGCCTGGCTTCAAAACGGAGAAGCGGTTTTGCGACGAGGGTAGCGCCGTTGCAAGATGGTGCACAACCTTTTCAGCAACGTACTTTGTCTGGCAGTAGCCGATGCTGGTGTTCATCTCGTCCGCAACAGCCGCCGGATCCGCGTCAATGTCGACAGAAACACCCCCCGACACGAAAACGAAGCGCGGCGCATGAGGTGATTCCACAACTGCCTGGAGCAAGTCCAACACAGACCGGACGTTGGCGTTCTTGAGCTTCTCGTAGTCTGCGTTCCAATTGACAATGGCGCCATTATGGACAACAGCGTCGATTTGGCCAGAAGGAGATGTACCAGCCAGCTGCATCCACTGCTCCTCTTTTAGTCCCAGCTTGGCGTCCTCCAAATCGCCCGTCCATACTTCCACGCGCTCCTCGTACACATCGTCCCACCATCCAGCGATTCTGGCTGTTTCCTTCAATCTTTCCAACCCGTGCTCAGCGGACTTGGCCCTCACAAGGGCAACCACGCGCCGAACACTGTCCTTCACTAGTAAGCTACGCAGAAGCTGAGTACCCAGGAAGCCTGTTGCGCCCGTGAGGAAAACAGAGGCCTGGGCAGGAAGCGCTGGCCTCGAAACAAAGCCGGCAGTTTTGATTGACTTGACCCAGGATGCAGAAAGGGCCGCTGCGACCTCGCGCTGCACATCGACGCTGGGCTCACTGGAAGTGTCGGCATCGACGAATTTGGCCATCTGTGAAATTGTCGTGCTCTTGCTGTTCATCATTGAAAGGCCAAGATGAACTCCAAATTCGTTCTGGATTCGCTTCAAAAGTGTGATGATGGAAATAGAGTCTCCGCCAATCTCGTAGAAGTTGTCATTGGTACTGATGTCCTCTGTCTCAAGTCGCAGAACAGCCGCCCAGGCGTCTCGAATGGTTCGCTCGGTTTCATTTGCAGCATCGCAGAATTCAGCTCCAGCTGTCGCCAAATATGTCTTCAAGTTCTCTGAAGACAGGCTTTCGACAGACTCGCGAATAAGCTTGCGGTCGGTTTTCGCTGCTCTGCTTTTAGGAACTTCGGAAACAGGGATAAAATAGGCGGGAATCATGTAGTTCGGCAGGACACCAATCAACTTGTCTCTGACGCTGCGCACGTAAGAAGCGAGAGCTTCTGTATTTGGTAGTAGCAGCTGCTCCTCAGCGCCCGAATTGCAATCGTTGCTTGCTAGCTTCATCAGACAAACCAAGGAAGCAGCCGGCGTTCCTTTGTGAATGACTTCGACAACAGCCGCTTCCAATTGGGGAGCGGCCGCCTCAATTTTGTGTTCGATGTGTCCAAGTTCGATGCGCTGGCCTCTCAATTTGATCTGGGCGTCTCGACGGCCCATGTAAAGCATCTCGCCCTTGTCGTTGTACTTGACCAGGTCGCCCGTCCAGTAAAAACGGGCAGACTTAGAAATGAGTTCTTCAGGTAAGAATTGAACTGTTGATGAGAAGTGCTTCCCTGTAAGAGAAGAATTGTTGAGGTAGCCGCGCGCAACTGCCGGACCTTGAATGACAAGCTCTCCTTCGCAGCCGATGGGCGACAGTCTGTCTGGGTGCTTTGGATCGACAACCCAGGTGGCGTTATGTGATGGACGACCAATTGTGCCGCCAGATTCCGTGCGAGAGGTGTAGTGGTGAATGGATGCAATGCAACTTGCTTCTGCAGGACCATAAGCGTCGAAAAGATTGGCCTTGTCAACCCAGTTTCGCAAAATACTCTTGTCCATGGCTTCACCCCCACTGGCAAGTGTTTTGAGAGTTGGAACCAGATCGGGATCAATGGTTCTGATGAAGCTTGGTGTCAAAAGAGCAGTGTTGCACCTCGCTTCGTTCATGAATGGAATAGTGCTGTGCAAGCGCTCATATTCAGACGGAACACAGACGGTTCCACCAAAGGCAAGAGTCGTAAGTATATCAAAAGCGACAACGTCCCAAACGTGGTTTGCAAATTGGAACGTGCGAGATTCTCGCGAGAAGCCAAGGCGTGCTCCATGCCCCGTCAGAGAGGAGACGTAGGAGCGATGCTCAACCACAATGCCCTTTGGTACACCCGTTGATCCAGAAGAGAAAATGACATAAACAGGATTTTCTGGCGTGGCTCGGTTGTACTGCAAAGCGGTCTCTGCAGCTTGTTTGTTTAGCTGGAAGCAGTGGAGAGAGTCCGAGACATTGACGACATGCTCGCAGAGTCCAGCGCAGTCCGCAAACGAGCTCTGTGAGGTTAGCATAACCCGTACATTTGCCTCCTTGACAAGAGTTTGTCGATAATTGTAAGGATGCGTAGGGTCCATGGGCATAAAAGCACCGCCTGCCTTCATGATCGCCACGGCACTGACGGTGGGCCAGATTGACTTTTCCATGCAGATGGGAACAATAGTCTGTGGCCCAACTCCGATGCTTTTGAGATAAGCCGCAAGTTGAGTAGACATCGTGTCCAGTTCACCATAAGATAGTGTGCGCGTGGTTGTGAATACAGCATCTCGAGTAGAATCCTGTGCAACATGCTCTTCAAATAAATCGTGTACGCACTTGTCAACCGTGGTTTGATCTTCCTGATTCCAATCCATAGCTTTCTGTAGATCCCAAGGGCCAGAGGTGGAAACATCCTCAACAAGCTTGGCGGGGTTGCCTAGAAGTTGTGCCACGATATGCTCGATGTGATGAGTGAGAGCAATAATCCGGCTCTCTGGCAGCTGAGACGGAGCATACAAAATGTTCATCTCAAACTCCGAGTCCATGAGATTGAACTGCACAATAAGCGGATAAGTGTAGTAATCATCAGCCGCACCATCTGAGTCATCTTCGAGACGATCAGCAATAACGTCTGTTGTCTCGGCATTGCCACCAAATCTCTGAGGCTGGATGACCATCAGGCTAGAGAACTCGCAGGCATCGCGCGCATCAGAGCTGATCTTGGCAATTCTTTGGAGACCGAATTGCTCGTGGGGAATCATGTCGAGATTCTGATTTTGCACGTCTCGCAAAAAGTCTCCAATTCTCTTCTGGGTAGGAATAACGACACGCACAGGAACAGAAGCAATGGTAGGGCCTGCCAGAAACTCAATACCGTCCACGGGTGCAGAGCGACCGGAGACTGTCGTACCAAAGCAGATGTCGTCTGTGTCGCAGTAGCCTCCTAGAAGAATGGACCAGGCAGATCGAAGAACTGTGGCCATGGTGATTGACGAATCTGCTGGGGTCGCGTGAGGAATGACTCTCAAATATCTCGCGTTGGCCTTGAATTTTTCGACACTGTCCGGGGGAAATGGCGTACGCGTTGCGCCTTGAAGCTGGTCAGACCAGAATTGCTGGCTTGCTCTGTGGTCCGCGCCCATGATGTATTTGATGAACGATGCGAATGGTTTGATGGCCGGCACCTCGATGCGGCGATAGATCTTCTTCACCCGATCCAAGACAAGGTTGATGCTCCAGCCATCCGCAACGGCATGGTGAACTGTCCAGACAAAGTACTTGGAGGACACAATGGAATATCTGGAGAGTCTAGTTCCATAGCCCATTGCGACCTTGGTATCGCGAGCTATGTATTGCTGGACGTTGAGGCCACTGGGGTCTTCCCATGCAGCGTGCTCCTCGAGAACGACCTGCACGAAGGTTCCGTGAATGGGTACGATGCGAGTTCGCAAGGTTGACGTAATCTCAACAGTGTGCTCCCAGGCAAGCTTGAATGCTTCAACATCGATGTCGTCAGCCAGGCGGAAGGCATGATGGGCAACATAAGACCCGGCATTCGATGTCGCAAGTGCCATAAGTCCTTCTTGGAGCTTCGTGCAAGGATACATATCCTCAATCAGAACAGATTGGCCGACTCCGCACTGCTGCTTGGCTTCGTGTATAGTGTAGTCCGATGGGATATTGGGGAGCAATGCAAATGGCTCCAGGTCTTCACTGTCCTCCGCATCGTTCACGACAGCGGAAGCAGCCACTTCGCTCAGCCTTGGGTCTCTGAAAATTGACGCGATAGAAAGTCCCAGGCCCCGATTTCTCGCCATAGTGACGAGCTGAATTGCGCTGATTGAATCTCCTCCGATGCCAAGGAAGCTGTCATTTCGTCCAATTTCAGGCGCGGGAATGCCCAGTAGCTTGGCCCACAGATCGCGAAGCTTGTGCTCGGTGGGGGTTTCGGGCTGATCCTTTAACATCATACTCGGTGTAATCCTGATTCTCTTGTCCGCAGGAACTTGGCTTGCGAGGCTGAGCATTTCGCGGCGATTAAAGCGACCGGAAGAAAGTCGACTGGGTGGGCCATCGAAAAGGAGGAATGATGCTGGAACCAAGTATTTGGGTAGTTTGTCGATCAGGTAAGAATGTAACTCCGGAAGCATTTTCTCCAGTTCGTATTGCCCTTGCCCAGTCACAACAGATATCTTGCTTCCGATGCTCAGCTGCCCAGTGCACCATAAAAGGCCGACTAGCTCTTCGTCGCCTGTGCCACTCAACTTTGCGACAGTTCCATTCATTGAGTCGGGAAGTCCATTGCGCAGATGCTCTTCAGCTTGTAAAAGACCCATTCTACTTCCGTTGCTTCTTTGGCTAGCCTCTTTGCGACCGATGTACTCGAAGCTACCATCGAAGTTTCTGCGCACGAGGTCGCCAGTGCGTAAAACGCGACGCGTCGTGTCGCCAGGGAGGCAGTCTAAATCATCAATGAAGTTCTCCGCCGTTGATGTAGTCTCGTTGAGATACCCGCTGGCGATGGAAGGGCTTTCGATAACAAGCTCGCCTATGCAACCAACGGGCGTAAGCTGAGTAGCATCTGAGTCTTCCACAACCCAGAAAGCAGCTGACAGGGGCTCTCCAATTCTTTTAACAGTATCAAAAGTATTGACCTTGCCCCAGGCACAGACTAGAGCTTCCTTGGTTCCATAAAAGGTGTGAGTGTTGACGATACCTGACCAAGTGTCAAGTAGTTTCTTGCTGGCATCCTCACCACCAAGACCAAGAGTCTTGAGGGTAGGAACCTGATTTGGCTGAAGATGTTCGAGAAGATCAGAAGTGGTAAGTGTAGCATTGGCCTTAAACTCCGCTATGGCCTTGCCAAGACCGCTCTGGTGAGCGTCTTCCTGGGGGATGCAGACACATCCGCCAGTAGTGAGGGTTGAGAGCACCTCAACAACTCGCAGGAAAGAGTCCGATGAGGCCTGTTGCAGCATTCGAGTGCTCTCATCAATACCCAGTGCGTTTGCATATGCTGCAATAGATGTCGAAACAGCACTATGAGTGAGCTTGACGCCATTAACATTTGACTCGTCATCGGTGAGAAGAACCAAGCTGAGTGTCTCCGGAGTAGGGTGAGACGGAAGAACTGCATGCAAGCTCTTGACTGGTGCCTCTTGAGCAGCGTCAGCTAGTAGGATCTTGCATTCCGACCCCACAAAGAGTTTTGTCAGAGAAGACTCGGTCAAGACCAGTTTTGGCTTCGTCGTCTCCAGAATCGCTTGCTTTGACTGGCCAAAAGTAGCTGGCTCTACCGGAATGATCGCGCCACCCGCTAGCTGAACCGCGAGCATCGCCACAACAGACCACTTGGACTTTTGTAGGCATGTGAGGACAAGATCGCCCACAGCAATGCCATGGCCACGGAGTCTACTGGCAAGCTCTGCTGCGGCCATGCCAAGCTGCCTGTAGGACAAGTCGCCATCCCAGGCATTCACAGCAGTGCGACTTGCGTGTAGGTCCATTTGTTCCTCGACCAGCCAATGTGTGCAGCTCTCGTTGGCTTGGGGGATTTTTTGAGACTTCATAGCGAGGTCTAGATCCCATCGGTCAACCAACGACAACGACCCGATCGGCGTCTCATCTTGACGCGCTAATTGCTCGGTGACGCGGCCAAAATGGTGCTCGAGTGCTGCCAAGGAATCGTCGGAAACAATGTTGGAATCGTAGTAGATGATGAGCTCCACGCTATCTTCAGACAACAGGCAGTTGATGATGAGTGAGTTGTCAAAGTAGTCCTGAAGATCGCCTTCCAAGAGCTTGGTGGTAGCTACCGTGGTGTCTTCTTCGAGCAGAGGCTTCTTGCCTCCAATAGCTGCTACTTGATCGATGGGCTGGATAATCAGAAGCGTTGAGAAATCGCAAGCGGCTCTGGCATCGGCACTCAATTTCGCAATGTTTAGATGCCCGTACTGCTCGTGTGGGATCATGCCAGCATTGCGCGCCTGGATCTGATTCAAGAACTCCGAAGCAGACACATTGGCATCGATTTTGCATCTCATGGGGACTGTTGTGATAGTAGGTCCAATCAGGTTGGTTATTCCTGATAAACTAGCGAGCCTTCCAGTGACAGTGGCACCGTAGCAAATATCATCAGATTCGCTGTGCCGTGCCAGCACAATACTCCAGGCGGCTTGCAGCAAGGTTGCGCGGGTGATATCCGTTCTCTTGGAACCAGGAATCGCAATCTTGGCAGTTCTCTCTTTCATCACGGCTTTCGCTTTCCTCTGATTGGCTGGCAGACGAGGGAATGTAGCGGGTTTCGCGCCCTCCAGCTGTTCACGCCAGTACTGCTGAGTTATGCCAAGGTCAGATTGTTGAATGTGCTTCACAAAGTTCGAGTATGGTAGCAGCTTGAGCTCCTCGGTTCCGTCGTAAGCCTCCCTCAGGGCGGAAAGAATCAGGTGCATAGACCAAAGATCGTAGGTAGCGTGATGGATTGTGAGCACAAAATGTGGCAGTTCGCCCTCCACCAGAGCATAGCGACACAATGCTGAACCGTATCCCATGTGCTTCTTCTTAGCAGCAGTGACGAAAGAAGCCAGATCGTGTCCCACTGTGTCCTCCCAGCTCGGCTTGAATGTTGTGATAACTTGCACGGCTTTGCCGTCGGCTGAGTTGGTGGGAACAATCATGCGGGTGCGGAGGTTGCTGCACCGTTCAACAGTGCTTTCCCAAGCTGCCTTGAATTTAGAGACAGATATCCCCGCAGACAGGCGATAAACTGCCATAGATTCGTAGGCGCCGGGCTGTCTGACTGATAGCGCAATAAGACCCTCTTGAAAAGCAGTGCAGGGGAATATGTCTTCAATCTCCCTTTCGGTTCGCAGATTGCACTTCCGGTAGGCTTCGTGGATTATGCTACTAGCAGCCGATTTATCCAAGAGCTCGAACGGTAGTGCAGGGATGAATAGAGTGTCGTCTTGGGCGGCGGCATCCGCCATGGCCGCCAACGCAGGGTCGACAAGCATTTTGCTCATAGAGACAAAAATTCCTTCTTTTTGCGCCAGAGAAGAGAGATTCAAGGCAGATATCGAATCACCACCAAGTTGGAAGAAACTGTCATTTCTACCAATCACCTCTGGGCTGATGCCGAGCGTCTCAGCCCACAAGTCGCGGAACTTCGCTTCCATGTCGGACATGGGAGCGCTTTTGTCTTCGTTCTTCGACAGCGACAGTTGGGAGTACTCGTTCGCTGACATCTTGTCAATCAAATTGCGCAAAGTCTTGCGGTTTACCTTCATTGAGCTGAGGAAAGGTGTTCGGTGGAGCGCCATGAACAAGCCAGGAACCATAAATGGGGGAAGCTTCGCCTGCAAATCAGTGAGGAGGCCTTGAAATCGTGTTTTAAGCTCAGGAGTCACTGTCCGAATCAAGTTTCCGTCGTTCTGAAAAGCGTCATTGGCGGTGTCGTTATCGGTATCTTCAAAGCTGATGAAAGCAACAAGTGCTTCACGTTGGCCGCGCCGCACAACCTCCACAGTGGCATACTTGACACCCTCGAGTGACTGCTGAATATTGTACTCGATCTCTCCTAGCTCAATTCGCTGACCTCGAAGTTTGACTTGCGTGTCTTTTCTTCCGAGATATTCAATATCGCCATTCTCATCGTACCTAACCAGGTCGCCGGACTTGTAGTAGCGGTGATTGGACTTGGCTAGCTGCTTAGGAAGCCAACTCAGGTTGTCCAAAAACGCCTTTGAGGTTTTCTCTGGATCATTGACATAGCCGCGACCGATGGTATTTCCTTGGATGACGAGCTCACCGACGCAGCCAATGGGTGCGAGGCGATCGTGATTGTCTGGCTCAACGATCCAACAGTTTGTATGTATGCCCTTTCCTAGAATTGTGGGTAGTTCGTCTACGGATTGGTAAGTATGGGTCAAGGCATAAATACAACACTCTGCTGGGGCATATCCATTCAGTAATCTGACATGTGGCTGCCAGGTGGATAGCGTGGTCTTCGTCGGCGCCTCGCCACCAAGAATCAAGACTTTCAAATTTGGCACGTCCTTGGGGCCAAAGGTGGTGACAAATGATGGCGTAAGCATTGCGACATCAGTCTGGGCTTTGTTGATGAAACTCGCGATATCTTGCATACGCTCGGTACCCGATGGGACACAGACGGTGCCGCCGTAGACAAGAGTTGTGAGTATCTCGGAAACGCTGACATCAAACACATAGCTGGCAAACTGAAGAACCCTCGAGGACTTGGAAAGGCCAAATTCTTTGCCATGGCTGATCATACTGGAGCAAATCGCAGTGTGTTCCACCACGATGCCCTTGGGCTGACCGGTGGATCCGGATGTGAATAGGATGTAGGCTGCGGACGAGGGATCTGAATTGAAAGCGACATTTTCCACGCTCCTTGAAGACGCAACTTCGGCCAATAAAGAACTGGATAAAATAATGATGTGCTCGGCGATTTTGTCGCAGGATGAGGCACTGTCGACAGATGTGAGAATGTACTGGGCATCAACCTGCTTGATCAAAGCCGCTCTGCGATCGTAAGGATGCGTGGGATCCATCGGCATGAAAACTCCCCCTGCTTTCATAATACCGAGCATGGCAATGATAGTCCAGATAGACTTTTCGAAACAAATCGGCACCACTGTTTCCTGCGTCACTCCAAGATTCATGAGATGCCACGCGAGAAGCGAAGACGCCCTCTCAAGCTCTGCGTATGTCATTGACATTTCAGTAGAGTAAATCGCTTCGTTATCGGGAGATTCAGTCGCATGCTTCGCAATAAGGTCGTGAAGGCATGTATCGGAAACAACTTCCTGAATGTGGCTATTGAAGGCAATGGCCTTTTCCATATCCCAAGCTCCGGCTACAGCAACGTCACCCAGCTTCGAATCATCTTGAGCAAGCAGTTGGCCGACAATACTCTCCAGATGATAGCACAAGCTTTGCATTTGCTGCTCCGACACCACACTGCTGTCGTATGTGAAGTCGATCGTGACGTGGTCCGAGTACACGGGGCATTGGATGACGATCGGGAACGTAAAGTAGCCCTCCATTGTATCCAGCACAGAATATTCATCGTGAGAAGCGGTCCTCATGAAGGCCGAGGTTCCGCTTTCCATAACCTCAACCTGCTGCTGAGGCTGCACAATCAACAGGCTAGTGACATCTGACGCAGCCTTGACTTCAGGGCTGATCTTGGCAATGTTCTGGAAACCGTACTGCTCATACGGAACCATCTCCAAAGCCTGGCTCTGGACGTCCGCCAAGAAGTCGCGAATGGATTTAGTTGGGTCAATCTTCACGCGCACGGGAACAGTGCCAATGACTGTTCCTGTCATGTTGGAAATGCCTTCGACGTTCGCATTGCGACCGGAAGCCGTCGCACCAAAGCACACGTCATCGGTGTTGCCATATCGAGCCAATGCCAGTGCCCAAGCTGCACGCAAAATAGTTCCTTTTGTAATGTCCGTTTTTGTGGAAGCCGGAAAAGGTATGTCGTGCTTCATAAGCCGAGTCACTTTTCCAGATGAATTGGCGGGTGCGGCGGTGACCTGGCCCGAAGGGAACGCCGGCGGCTGTGCTCCACGAAGTTGTCTCTTCCAATAATTGCAGGCGCTATCCATATCCATGCCGCTTGCGTATTTGACGAAGCCGGAATAAGGCGTAAATGCGGGTTTGTTATTACCCTGGTAGAGTTCCTTGAGCGCATTCAGGACGAGCATGACGGTCCAGCCATCAAAGACCGCGTGATGTGTAACCCAGACGAAGTACTTCTTTCCAGAAGATTCCTTAATGAGAGCTGAACGGGAAAGCTTGGATCCGTAGGACATGTTCATGTTCTGTGCCACTTCGAGAAATTTGTTAAGGCTCACGTTTTTGGTCGGCTCCCAGGCAAAATCGCCGCGGACCAGCGTCTGAATAGAATCGGTTCCCAGCTTCACAATGCGGACGCGCATATTCTCGCAGGTGTCGCAAAGGTACTCCCAAGCAGCTTTGAAGCGTACAATATCAATGTTATCGTCGAGGCGATACACGAATTTGGCAATGTAAGAACCCGGGTGCTTGACGCCGAGTGCGAGAAGTCCTTCTTGCAAAGCAGTGCAAGGGTAGGCGTCATCAATTACTTCGCCGTCCCGGAGACGACAGATGGATCGTAGCTCGTATAGGGTGTTAGTAAGATCTTCGGTTTGGAGAATGCTGAAAGGTTCGATGCCGTCGTCGGTCTCCTTGCTCTTGATCTCAAATGGCTTTGCGACTTCAGCCATCACAGACAACCTGGAGTCTCTAAAAATGGCCGCAGTAGACAGCTCAAGACCATTCTTCCTCGCGAGAGATGACAGGTGTATGGCGGAGATACTGTCACCGCCAATATGCAAGAAACTGTTGTCTCTACTAATTGTGGCGGGATTAACGTTGAGAATCGTAGCCCAGAGATCTCTCATGGCAAACTCCTCTGGAGTAACGGGTGCCACTGTGTCTGAACCCGAGGTTGCGGCGGAGTATTTCGATAGTTCCTCGATAGATAAGCTATCAGCAAGTCCCTGGAGACCCTTGCGATCGATCTTCATTGAGGTGACAAATGGCATTTCATTCAGCGGCACGAAGAATGACGGCACCATGAACTTCGGCAGTCGCGTCGCCACGTATGTGCGCAGGTCAGCAAGAAGCTCTTCCATCGCCGGATATACAGGGATTAGGTCGTTTTTGGCGAGCCCGACAGTCTTGGTCCGGTCGAGTGGCTCTTTGAAGTCGATGAAAGCCACCAAGGAGTTTCCGGCCTTGCGCTTGGTCAGATGAACCGCCGTGCTCTGGATACGGTCATCCGCCAAGTTCATGACATGCTCGATTTCGCTGGGTTCTAGGCGCTGCCCGCGAAGTTTGATCTGGTTGTCCTTGCGGCCTTGATACTCGAGAGTGCCATCCGCATTGTATTTCACAAGATCACCAGTCTTGTAGCATCTTGCTGTTCGCATTGGAGTGGAGGCAGGGAAAATCTCCACATGGCTAATAAAGGAAGCAGCGGTCTTCTCCGGTGCCTTGTAGTATTCGCGAGCCATGGCATGACTTTGAACAATGAGTTCGCCGGTGCAGCCTATTGGAGTGAGACGGTTATGGTTGTCAGGTTCAACAATCCAGCAGTTCCCGTGCACATTCGTTCCTATTCTTGTTGAGGCAGTATACTTGAAATCGGGGTCATATGTGTATGTCATGACTGATACACAAGTCTCCGTAGGTCCGTAGCAGTTGATGAGTCGGACGCGATTCTGCCAGGTGTGAAGCACATCCAGAGTTGCCGCTTCACCAGCGATGATTAGAGTGTCGATGGTGGGCAGCTGGTCAGGATCCAAAGTCTTGACATAAGAGGGGGTGAGAAGAGCGGCTGTGACGCGCGCCTCGGCGAGAAAAGGCGATATATTTTCCAGTCTGCGCTCTTCAGGGGGGATGCAGACTGCACCACCAAGTACAAGAGGAACAAAGATCTCGTAAATGCAGGCATCAAAAGCATAGCTTGCGAATGACAGCATTCGCATCTCATTCGTCGCTTCGTGCTTCCTTCCGAAGTTCATAATACTGCTTGATGCGGCAGAGTGTTCCACTTGAACACCCTTCGGTACTCCAGTCGATCCAGACGTAAACAGAATGTACGCAGCGTCGTTGGGCGAGCAAGCGCGCATCGGGATATCCTTGTTCTGTAGCTGTAACAACTTTTCGGCAATAAATAGATCGTCGAGAACCACCACATTTGGGCACATTCTTTGGCAGATCGCGGCGGTTCGAGAGGATGCAATCACAGTGTCGGCACCGACCTGAGCAATAAGACCTTGTCTGCGACTCTCGGGATGCGACGGATCCAGAGGCATAAAAATGCATCCAGCCTTCATCACTCCAACCATCGCCACAATTGCCCATTTCGAAGAAGCGAAGCAGATAGGAATCACTGTCTGTGGCGCAATACCAAGAGAAACAATGTGTGCGGCAAGAAGTCCTGCTTCCTCCTCGAGGGCCGCATAAGTCATTGACGTCTCCGCTGTGTAGATGGCTTCACGCTCGGGGTCGCGCATTGCGCGGTCGGCAATGAGATGATGGATGCACTGATGGTAAACGGGCATAGGCGGACCATTCCACTCCAATGCCTGCTTCAAGTCCCATGGTCCAGCAATTGCGACGCTCTGCAAAGGCTCGCTATCAAGGGTCGAGAGTTGCGAGATAACATGCTGAAGCTGGTTCGCGAGAGCTGTGCACTGAATTTCGGCGATTGCGTCTGTGTCGTAGATGAACTTGATCTCGATGCTGGACTCTTTTATTTGAACATGGAGCTCGAGAGGATAGGTGCTTGCATTCACCGCGGAGCGGGTAGCTTCTTGCAGGTCTTCGGCCTGGTTTATAATGACAGCGCTAAGAGCACGAGACGCCGCTCGAGCGTCAGAATCTAGGCTAGAAATGTATCTTAAGCCACTTTCCGCAAAAACGGACATATCGCGGGAAATATGCGACACTGTTTGCAAAAGCTCGGACACTGGCGTCTTGCCCTCAAGAGCGACTCTCATGGGCAGCATGTATGAAACGGCCTCATCAGGCCCAAAAATGGAATTGATGGGAGACACAGAAGTGTCATAGCAAACATCGATATTGTCATTGTAGCGGCCAAGTACAATGGCCCATGCAGCTTGAACAATTGAGCACACGCTATCTGTATCACCAGCCTGCTTCGGGACAGGAACAATCGTAGCCAACGTCGCGGCCTTTTGGTGGGATGCGGAGCGACTTGGGAAGGTGGCAGGCGCAAGGTGGCTCAGCTTCCCCTCCCAAAACTTTGAAGCGATCAAGTTGTCAGGCTCAGCGGCAAATGCCTCGAGCGAAGCCTCGCAGGACCTCAGCCACTCGGCCGAGAAGCCCTCGGTGTCAAGACACCTGGGGCTCTGGAGCTGGAGGCACAGTCTCGCATTCTCCTTGTGAACATTGATCGCAAATAGGGAAGGAAAATAGGCCGTAGCATCCTCCGGCTCTCGCGGCTCTTTTTGCCGATCGCACAAGTTGCCCTCTTCATACTGAAGCACAACCTCTGCCGTGCCTGAAAACCATACGCCAGGTCGCAGCTCCGCATCTGCGAGCAGGGTTTCCAAATAGCGCAGACTTGCATATGAATTCCCTAGTCGAAGCAGGTCGACGCGCAAAATTTTGTGGTTCCCAGTATAGCAATTCTTCACCACGACGGCGATGCTGTCGCGATTCGGCCTCAGTTCGCGAAATGGCGCCAACGTCGCGTGCAAAAGCAGCGCAAGGCTTTTGCGCAGAGGAAACGGCTCCGTGCCCACAGCGGCGAGCCTTCCGGAGAGATCGAGACTAAAATAGCCCGAAACTGTTTCCTTGTATTGTTTCTCCGAGATGCCCCAGGATGGCAGCGGCGCATCGACGAGATCAGGCTCCGTGGCGTGGTCTTTGGTGGGGTGCGCGCCATACTTCAGGAGCAGACAAGCGCGCTCGGCAACGTGATGGAGGTCTTTGCCGCTGAGAATATTGGTGATGGAGAGTATAATGCCTTTTTTCATGCATCGTGTTTGGACCTCGATGGCTGAGCGGGCAGTGCCACCAATGCTCGTGAAGGACGTTGCCTGGCGCACCTTTTTGGGCGACAGCTGGAGCACACCCGCCACAACGGCCCAAACTTGCTCTTCAATATTATTTTCAGAATGGCTCATGCTCAGTATAGAGTCAACGGTCCCGGCGTCCATGCTCGAGATTTTGTCGCCAGCGACGGGCTCAAACAGGATCCATGCTCTCGGAACCTCGAGGACTTCTTCCTCGGTTTGTCTTGCGACCGAAATTGTGAAGTCGGTATGTAGCTTTTGAATGGTAGCTGTCGTCGTCGATCGCGAGCTGGCTTTGTCGGTCAATGACAGGATGAGGACTGCGGTGATGCTGGAAGCGGCGGAGTTCAATTTCAGAACTCGCGCGCTTGATACATCGGGGTGCTCGTTGATGAGAGCTTCCAGAGTAAAGGACGAGTCGACCCCCATTGAGCCCATTTTGATTTTATATGGCTCCTGGGTGCTGAAGGTAGAGTCGATTTGCAGTGTTGACGTTTGAAAGGTGTTCCGCTATCGTGCGAGGTGTTCGTCCGGGTGTGAATTATAATTATGTATAAATAAAATGATGAAATTCCAATCTTTGAGAGATTGAATAAAGGCTAGTTCCTTTTGATGTGTCGTAGTCGAATGTATTATTCTCGGAACTCGCTAGGCTGTAGTTGTGATGTCTCAAGATGCGAAGAGTACAGAGCTGAGATGCCAAGATATTGTACACGAGAGACCGGAACTTATCCAACAGGGCAGGGGCCGCTTATACTTGATATTTACACTGATTACAATCTTCCCAAGGAGGAATCGGCGAGCGCCACCGACGCCTAGGGGTAGCTGCAGTGCCGACACATTGCCCATTACCAAATGGGAATGGAAGGGCGTGCCGTTCGCCTTGGGACTCGAACCAGCTCTCGCAGAATTTTTCGATAGGGCTTCAGGCGGCTCAGCTGCATGCCTGTCTATTGGCGAAGAATACGGGTCGAAGGCGAAGAACCATGTCAGCACTGTCTGGTAGTGCCGCGCAAAATATTTCCCCAAGGTCCGTTTGAACGAACAAGGGCGGCGCCACATTGTCATTAGTCGCCGTGCCAAACGTGCATCCATCGCACTAGCCAGGCTGGAACGATCCTTTCTCGGCAGGAGAGGAATGGCTTGCAGAGTCTTTCGTGCAGTGGCAACACCAGGGGTCGATGAAGAACACCCACCTCGCGCGCTATGCAGAAGAGCTAGAACATTCATTTCCCTGCCTTTCGAACGGTAGAAGAGTCGGCTCCACAGCCTGTGGCGTTACCGAAGCCTCGTGGAGCGACGGATATGGGGTGACTTTGCGAGAGCGGAGTCTTGGTTGCTATCAAGGCGGTAGGAAAAGGTACGGATATACGGCTTTACAACAGAATCTGGCCTTTTTTTTACTAGTTGCGTCAGCTTCGAGGAGCTGGCTCGTTTATGCAGCTCGAAGGTGGTCAACCGGGCTCGCAGACAGCGCTGCCAACCAGTGAGTGAAAACGGGCATATTACTGACTCCTCATTTCAAAGTGTCCGTATGACGTTTTACGTTGCTATTTTAACCGAGGAACGAAAGAGCTTCTATGAAGTAGCACCTACGATGGTTAATCCAGTGGGTATCTCAAGTGCACTTAGCTACACGTAGGGTACCGGCCCAGCGGCGTGGGATGTCGCATTCTGGGTCGGTAGCCGCGCTAGATTATAGCTTATGTACTGTTCTACAGTTTTGCCTACGTAGGACACAATACGAACGAATCAGCAACCCACAGCTGCCAGGATGTGGATGCTGGGGTAGAAGGGTACCAACTCCGGCTGACATGAAGAGTGGGACTCGGTTGAACGAATGAGACAACTATGTAGGTATAATGGGGATATTCAAACAAATTATGAGGCGCTGTTATTCCAAATTGTCATTCGACTTGAGAAGAGAAAATTTTTGTTCTTCGCAAAAGCTGCAGCGGCTTGCGTCGGGTGAGTCTGCAGATGTCGATATGCAGGTCTAAAGGGCTTGCATACCTCGCATGTAAAGCTGGACCTGCAGGGTCATGCATGGGTAGATGGAAAAGTGACTTTTTTTTTTGGCTCTAGTGTGACAGTAAACGCTCCTGCAGGGTCCCATTGCAAATTATCATCGTACTAGAATGGTGGGATTTTAGGTGCTGATTAGTTCCCCAAGTCAAGTGGTTGGCTCCTTGGGTTGAACGTCTCGCAGGTCACCACTTGTTTAGTGCTAGTCTAGGTCGCAACCATGGGCACCATCTCGCCGTCCCTGATCTAAAGAGGGTGTAATTTGAGTAAAGGATGACGCCTTTATTCAGAAATTGGCTTTGAGAAGAAGACACAGACGGGACAGCAACAAGTCGTTCGAGTGATGTGCATCTGCATACAAGACGGCGACCAGCGCGAGACTAGAGACGTAGTGGTGGGCCAATAGCAGGTACTTCAGTATATCCCACGCTTTTGGGGTCCGAATCAAGCCGGGAAGACGTGGCCGGCCGGCAGGATTTCCCACCGGATGGTGGTGTACCAGCAAGTACTTCATGCTGCCGCCGGCAGCATTTTAATTTAGCTAGGGCAGTCCTTTGTTGCAGAGGAGGAAAGGCCCGGGGCCCGGCATTGGCAGCTGGCGTCGTACGGCACAGTCGAGCCGCAGCTCCGGTTGTTGCACCGCGAGCCTGGAGTGAGGCGATGCAACGCCGCGCAGCAAGCAGGGTATTACCCGGACAGATCAGGCAATCGCCGAAACGCATTTTGCAGATAACGTTAACGACGGCGCCGCTGACAGCGACACGCTAGCTGGATGTCGGACAAGTGCCGTACTCGTGCCACAGTTTTTTTTTTCTATGTCTCTCTTTCCTTTCACTGCTTTCCTGCGCGTTGATGTGCAACACTCGTTGCGGCGACGATGCCTCGAGGCAAAGACGCGACACTGGCTTCAACAGCTGCAGTTACCTATTTGCGTTGTCGCAAGAATGCGACGCTACGAGTTTAGCGCAGCCGAAAACAAACCTTGGCAGCTTGGCTCCAGATGAGGTCGCAACCAGGCTCGCTTATGATGAACATCGATTCACCTTTTTTTAGCACTGGTAGTTGCTCCGTACAAAAGGACCCTCCCTTCTTGGCGCTGTTCCTTTAGGGGGACAAAAACAACAGCCGCAGGAGTGCAACCCCTCTGGTCCGCAGGTCCCAGCAGCTTCTGGGCGGGCAGTGTGGGCTGTACTGAAACGAGGCGCGGGCTACTGAACGAACGCTTTTTAACGGGGGCGCTGGACGTGAAGTGATAAATACTCGTCCGTGACCGTTTGCTCGTCGTCGCAAAGCGGCCAGTGAGATTGATTTCTGCTCGAGTGCCGTGACCTGCGTCGGGTCCCTGCACCAAAGCAAACTCATTGTCCTTGCGACGATGCAGAGACCAGACGCCGCCTCTTATTTTATTGATAACTAGTAGGGAAACATCCCCAAGTCCGCACTCTCTCATCATCTATGCTTCGTAATTTTACGTTTCCTCACATATTCACAAACTTCTGGCCGGCAGACACGTGTACATGTACGTTGCGTAACAGCGGACTGGGCTGGCGCACGCGCGTGCAAACTCCGCAAAGGTTTTAACTTAAGATTGTTTCGTCCGTTCGGGTCAGCTTTGGGCGTGCGGACGGAGGACTTTATGTCCGAGAAAGCCCCCCCTTTCCATTCTCGTCCCATCAGGGGTGGGCAGACGGGGCGTCATTGGCCAGGCCGCCGACGAGAAGCACGGCGCAACTCCGCCACGCTGTTGTCCGCCTGTCAACAAAAGGAAAGAAGGAAAAGGGCAAGAACAATCTCGCGGGCGGGCTGTACCCATCCCAGCAATCTCAGCCCCATCCACGTTTGCTGAGTTTGCCCCGGCGCGCCCAGCTAGCCTTGCGCCTTCTCCACGTGAATTTTGGGTGAGTAACTAGGGCTGATGAGTCACTTTGCTAGCCTCGTGGGCACTTGGTGATGATTGTAACCATGATGCATAGAGCTCATGTGTGGGTGGCTATTTGCCTGTAGCCTTTGTTCCCGTATCGCTCGGGCTCTTGGTGATGCCCGCACCTATGAGTAACAGCAGAATGAGCAATGTCTCTTCAGGCCGGGATCATCTCTATTCTACCCGTTGGGGCCAAAGTGGGTGATGCCCGTGCAAAGCACAACCAATGGGCGAACAAAACCCACACACCAAGGGGTCATGAGCAATAGTTAACTGACCCACGTTCGGACCCGACACTGCTTCAAGGGGCCGCCGATTTGATTTTCGCAGTTGGTCTCACCGGTGTTGCTCTCAGCTTTCCATGCGGGCGCATCATACGTGCGCATCTGGACAAGCGTCCTCCGCGCTGGCATAGTAACTGACGTTAGTCGCAAGATTACTCTCTGTAGGACGAGGCTCTGGGCGGCGGAGACTGCGAGTCGCGGACTTCGGACTGCTCACGGACCCGGTATTCTCTCGGATTCAGCTTTGGCGAGTACGATTGCGCATGTTTTTTTATTTTTTCCCTTTTCTCAGCGTTCTTGCGCCGCATAGCTCCTCATCAGGCGCCTGTCCGTCTTACTTTCTTTTCCCCTTCTCATCAATCTTTCCCTTCTTTTACTTAATCCATCCCCTTCCTCTTCTCTTTTACCTCACCAGTTCTCTTGGTGTTTTAACTATTTCCTCTAATTCCCCTTGCCCACCTACCCTTGTCACCGACAATTGCAAGACACGTCGGCGACTTGCTTCCAGATTTAATCCCGGCTGAGACAGCCCGAGCACCAACAATAAAAAAGCTCACCGCGACACACGAGCCTACTGCATTCCAAACCGCAAACGCAACAATGGTCGCTGAAGATAGCGCCACCGAGGTTGGCTCAATCGGCTCGCGCCACAAGACCACCACCGTCGACCACACGCCCGCACCAGCGTCCGTTCAAGATGTTTCCGAGAAGCAGCCCGCGACTGACGACGCCACCGAGCAAGTCGACGAACTAAAAGCCGGCAGCGATGCTTCGCCGGACGAAGATGACGGTATCGAATATCCCGTCGCCTGGAAGCTCGGCCTCATCACTATTTCTCTCTGCTTATCCGTTTTCTGTGTCGCTCTGGTAAGATTCGGACCCTTTTCGCATTATTTTGCCCAGGTTTCCACAAGCTAACATGAAAATCGATAGGACAACACCATTATCGCTACTGCTATTCCTCGCATCACCGACGAATTCAAGGGCTCCGTCCAAGACATTGGCTGGTATGGCGCTGCCTACCTCCTGACCACCTGCGCTGTGCAGCTCATCTACGGCAAACTCTACACATTCTACTCTGTTAAATGGGTCTATCTCAGCGGCATCTTTCTCTTCGAGGTCGGCTCCCTCGTTTGCGGCGCGACCCCGACCTCGGTCGGTCTCATCATCGGACGTGCCATTGCCGGTCTTGGCTCCGCGGGCATCTTCTCCGGCGCTCTGCTCATCGTCAGCCGCAGTGTGCCCCTGCGTCAGCGACCTGTCTACATGGGCATCATTGGCGCCGTCTACGGTCTCGCCTCTGTCGCCGGTCCCCTCATGGGCGGTGCCTTTACTGACAAGGTGACGTGGCGGTGGTGCTTCTACATCAACCTCCCCTTTGGTGCTGTCACGGCCTTCTTCATCGTCATCTTCCTGCACCTGCCCGACACCAAGTCTCAGCTGAAGAACACGACCCTCAAGGAGCAGCTGCTCTCGTTTGACTTGGAGGGCACCCTCTGCTTTATTCCCGGCATCGTGTCCCTGCTTCTTGCTCTTCAGTGGGGTGGTTCTCGCTATCCCTGGAGCAACGGTCGCATCATCGGTCTCTTCGTTGTCTTTGGCGTTCTCATCGCCGCCTTTGTCGCCATTCAGATCTGGAAGAAGGACAAGGCCACCGTGCCCCCTCGCATCTTCATGAACCGCACTGTTTGGGCTTGCTCGACCTTTGTCATTTGCCTCGGCGCTGCCTTCTTCATCATGGTCTACTACCTGCCCATCTGGTTCCAGTCTATCCAGGGCAGCTCCGCCGTCAACTCCGGTATCAAGAGTCTGCCCCTGATTCTGGGTCTTGTCATCCTCTCCATGATCTCTGGCGGTTTCGTCAGCGCTCTCGGCTACTACACTCCTTTCATGATCGCCTCCTCGGTCCTCATGGCTATCGGTGCTGGACTTCTCTCCACCCTCGAGATTGACTCTGGCCGCAACGCGTGGATCGGCTACCAGTGTGTCTTTGGCTTTGGTGTTGGTCTCGGCATGCAGCAGCCCATGGTTGCCATGCAGGCTTCGCTCGCGTCTGCTGAAGTTGCCGTCGGTACTGCCATCATCATCTTCTCTCAGACTCTGGGCGGTGCCCTCTTCATCTGTGTCGCCCAGAACGTCTTCCAGAACAAGCTCAAGGAGGTCATTTCCGCCGCCAACATTCCCGGTCTCACTCTCGAGGCGGTCAACTACGCCGGTGCCACTGGCGCACGCACTCACTTCCAGGGCGAGGCGCTTGCCGTCGTCATGACAGCCTATAACACTGCCATTACCAACTGCTTCTACGTCGCCGTCGCTCTCGCCTCGTTATCCATGGTTGGGGCCGTCTTTGTGCCGTGGAACTCGGTCAAGGGCAAGAAGATTGAGATGGCTGCCGCGTAAATACGCAATGGGACTGGACACAAAAAAAGTTGATACCATTTTAATTCCTTGTTTTTGTTTGCATGCATAGGCACATATTGGGACGGCGCATTTATTTTTACGGGTGTGAATTACCAGAGATCACCACTACATTGGCTTTTGCGCTATTCTCTACTTATGATTTATTGGTATTACACGGCCAGCATAAAGCGGTTTTCGATAGAGCATAGATGAGACGGGTATCCGCCTGGAACTTCAGTTCAATTGACACTTGACTCTCTACCTCGTTTGGTAACAGTTCTCTTTTTCATCGTGCATTCACAACTTTTCTCAACCGGCCGACACTGTCTTTTTCGGACCACAAATTTAACTCACGACATCATCCACTTCAGATCGTACTCAGCCCTACAGCATTTTGGCAGTTGCCCCTCCCCCGCAAACCGCAGAGCTACCCTGTTCCGGCTCATCCGAAGACCTGGCAGTTGAAAGCCAAGCTTTTTCCTTTCTTTCGTCTCGCTCCGCACCCGTTTCTGAGCTTGGCCTTCTCGCCTCCCATCTCCACTCCCACTCACTGCTCAGAATATTCGCACGGGGCACGATCGCAAGGCCTCTCTGTCCTGTGCCTCGCGCCTCCATGAGCCGAAGCCGGTGCTCGAGAGTCCTCCTTAAATGTCATTAGGCTGAAGCTGCCGCCGCCCTGGTTTGCCGCCCACTAGTATTTGTGCTTGGCGGCACATTGGCCGTGGCAATGACGCGCACATGCAGGCGGCGAGAAAAGAGACAGAAGCACCAATAGCCAGCCTTAGAAGATTCCTTCAGTCTGGCTGCTGGCACTTGGCGTTGCCTTGCATTTTTGGCATTGTTCTACTGCTATGTGTACCGCTGGACTGCTCCGGCAATGATGGTCCGGCATATCTCCTGCGCTTGAAGTATGCGTACAGTTTTGATTTTTGCATGGCAGAGAGATGAAACTGAACGGCACAGTAAATGAGGAAATTGGCTATAGTAGTGGAATTTCTATAGATGCATCAAATACAGAGCGCTATGTTATCAAACATGGCCACGAGCTTAAGCCTGGGCCTTGAGCTTCTCCAGACGAGCCTTTGTTCCAGCAACGATCTTTTCTTCGTCCCAAATGCCCGTAACGCTGGGGTGCTCAATCACCTTGGATGCCCACTTGTAAAAGTTGGGGGCCTTGGTGGGAAGCTCCTTGACGATGCTGTCCGTCACGACGCCGTGTTTGGGCAGCGCAAACAGTCTCAGCAGAAACGAACCAGTAAGGGCCTGTTTATGAAGTCAGCGTGATATGAAGCATGCGTCGCCCGAGTTGGGGTTTGCGGACCTCGGCCAGTGTCAGAGTCTTGCTTCCTCCAAAGTAAGGGGCCGCATCGGTCAGCAGTGGCTCAACCTCCTTGACAAGCTGCTTGACGTATTCGGCCGCAGCCTCTTCAGCCTCGGCGTCCGTCTTGGCAAAGGCTACCTTCATACTCAGACCGTTGACTTTTGTAAAATACGTGTCGACAAAGAAGTTGAGTCGTGCGCGCTGTGATACGTGTTAAGTGAGAATGGCTCGAGGTCTGTGCGAGTTTCAACACGCATGGTGCCTACCTGGAGAGCAGCATCGGGCGTTCCGGCCGTAGGCACAAGATGAGAGGGATACGCATCAGCGAGGAACTGGGAAACAACCGCAGATTCTGTAATGATTTGTCCATTGTAGGACAGGCTGGGAACAAGTCCGCGGGGGTTGATGGCCAGGTACTCGGCCGTGCGAGGGACAGAGAGGTCAATGATTTCCTCCTCAAAGGGGATACCCAGCTCAGCAAGGGCAATATGAGCACGGTGAGCCCCTACATGGTTTTAATACGTTTAAATGTTGACGGGTGTGAAGAGATGACAGAAACGACGACTTACAAGGGCAGGCGTGGTTGGTGTAGAGCTTGATTGTGGCGGCCATAGCGACGGGTGCTGTTGGTACTATTGATGCAGATAAAATTGGAAATCTCGGGTTAAAGTTGGAATGAGTAAGAAGAGCATTTGAAAGTAAAACTTTGAAAGCTGCTTCAATTTATAGCCATAGTCCGCAAACCCGCACGGCTGTCAGGCGTGCTGCGGGGTTGGATTTATAATGCAAGGAATGATGCCATATGTGATACACATCAAGTGCGTGCTAAGAAATGCGCCGGAGATAAGGGATTCTATTAAGCGAAGCCACCTGGCAAGAACAACCTTTTATTCTAAGCAAGCCATATATTCTGTCGAGTCGCTTGTATTTAGCTTGTCAGGTCCCATGTCTGAAACGCAATGTGCACAAGTCAATGCGCAAAACTCCGCCGTAAAAGAACAGTGGAGGTCTACATATTATGAGTTGTGTAGTCAATCTGGGCTTTGCTTTTCGACGGGCTACTTGCGGTGAAATGCAGGAATATCCAAGTTCACACTCCGCGGCTAGATAGAGAAAGCACATAGTTTTCAACATGCATTTGTATCACATGGACCGATCAAGCAACGTGCAGTCGTCTCAAAGCTTGTTCGGAACGGCCGGTGGTACGTGTCCAGCCTCAGCATCCTCAAGACTCTCGTTAGATGACTCGCGCCGCAGAGCATCCTGATCCTCCTCGTCAAACTCTCGGCCAATCGTGCCGGCCGCCCGATCCCGCCTCTCCAGGTACGCAATGAGCAGGATGAACGGGACGACGGCGGCGCCCGTGACCAGGCTCGCAACGTAGCCCTTTCGAAAGTCGGGCGCGTCCGTGACGGGGTAGAAGACGAGCGGCCACCAAGTCACAAAGGCAAAGTCAAACGAGTTCATCCAGCCCGTCGTGATGGCGCGCAGCTGCAGGTCGTGGGCCGTGACGTCGGCCATCCACGAGTACCAGAGCGCCTGCGGCGCGTAGGTGGTGCCGAGGAGGTAAAAGGCAAAGAACATGGCGCCGTCTGTGCTGGGCCCGGAGACGAGGATGGAGCAGCCGACGATAAAGGTCGCGCCGATGACGAGGGACGGCTGCCAGCGGGACCGGATCTTGTCGGACCACGCGGCGTACAGGATGGTGCCAACAATGGCACAGGCGTAGATTCCGGTGGGATAATTGTTTTGCTGGATTAGATTGTAGCCGCGGGATTTCATCCAGAGCTGTGGGACATTGTTCCGCACCGCCTGCACAGCGAGAGAGTACACTAAGTCCGTAGTCAGTACCGTCTTTTCTTCGACACTGTACTGAGAGGTGTCTTACACATAAAAATGAACGGCAGCAGGTAAAACTGCCAAGAGAGTAATACCCGTCGGAAGACGCTGAGATCCCACTCTTGCTTCCTCATCTTGCCGAGACGATCAATGGCAAGCTGCTTCTCCTTTTCGGTCAGGAACCAAGCGCTCTTGTGGGACGGTAAGTTGGGAATGATGACCCAGCCTATTTCCTCAGGTTAGAAAAAGCGTACTGCATGTCCTTGCCAGAGGAAGGGGCTCACCAAAGATGACGACGGGGAGGGTCATGACGGAGACAACGATGAATAGCCATCTCCAGGCGGGCAGGCTTCCGCGGCCATCGAGTGACTTGAGCAGGCCTGCTTGGATCCATGCCCCAGTCATGCTACCAAAGTGGCCCAAGCAACAGAAGATGGCCGCGCGTGTGCCAAGCTCTGATCGTTTATACCAGCTTCCGTAGATGAAATGGGCTCCAACGCTATCATCGCAAACGTTAGATATGGGAGCCATGGTACAGAAAAATAAAGGGCGCTTACTAGCAAACCGCGGCAAAGGCGCCTTCGAAGCCAAACAGAACAAAGACCTGGTAGACGTGCGTCGTGCGAAATGTCACGAGCGTCAACACGCTCCACACAACATTGCATGCGACAAAGACCCATCGCGGGGGGAGCAGCGTCAATAGGCTCGTCGCGGGGATCTGGAAGACGGCGTACGTGACGGTGTAAATGGTGTTCATGTAGTTGAAGTCCTTGCCTTGAAAGCTGAGATCTTTGCCCATGCCGCTTATGTACGCGCTGCCGTAGCTGGCTTGGTTGACGCCAAAGAGGAACCATATCAGGGCAAAGTAGGGGAGGAGCGTGTGGTCGAGCTTGATGAGCAGGCCGCGCTCCTCGGAGGGCGGTCCCCAGAGGAAGCGCTTCACCGGCTCCAAGACCGCCATGGTATGTGTCGGAGGTTGTAGCGCGACGGTTCAAATGTCTCTGAGGCTGGGGTGGGAGAATCTCCTGTGGGGGGGTGAGTGACACAAGTGGTGATGCTGCCGCGCTAATAAGCAACGGGGATGCGGGACAATAATGAGGTCAAATAAGCCAGGTTGCACATCGGCTGATAGGATTTGTGCACAGAACGCTGATGAAGAAATGTCAAGTAATGTACATAGAATCCAAGGCTAGACATACTTCCGCAGAGGTTCAATGTCTGCTCCGGGTTCGTTTGTATGTCAATCAGGTTTGCGAATCTGGATTAATCGGCATGGACAATCAACAACTTTTTCATATTTACTAGTCACTATCTGCTATGATATGGTGATGTGATGCCGCTAGCCTAGCACGTCACTTTGCAGCTAGTCGCCGCCCGTTGTAAGTGCGCCTAACACTTACCGCACCGACAACTATCTATTTACTTTGTGTATATACTTACAGCAAACGAGGAATACTGTAGCCTTCTGTTATTAAATTTCGAAGAGAAGGCGCTTTCCATAGCGCCGAGCAGTCTGATTGACAGTGTTGATGGCGGGCGTTGAGCTCCCTGCTGGGATACCCTATACCCAACTCCAATTTGCCAGGACCAACGCATGCCGGCCAGCTAGTCCTCCGAGGTCAAACCAATGAGATAAATAGCTTGGGCTAGTTATGTCTACTACATATATTTCAGAGGCAACAGCTGGTGTTGTGAGAATCCATTCCGAGAAAAATGCAACGCGGAGAGAACACGTGTAAAGGATTCGACATGGCTGTCGCCCTACGACTTTCAATTTGCTTCCTATTGAGCCTAACCGAGGTGACATATTACGCACCTATTAAAATATGACATCGCAGGGTCTAGTACGGTCAATTGACTGTACCAGTAATCTTTTGCTCTCTGAAAGCTGCTATGCCATGTGGATTAGATGGCTCAAAAGCGCCTCCGTTTTGCTGGTATGCTTTGGTAGACCCTGGCGACTGGAGTACTCCGGCAGGGTATCCTCGCGAACAGGTTCCGATTCCGATTCCGCCATGCATTTGCCTACAAATTGGCCGCCTCTCCACAGGATCGATCCATCTGCGGCTGAGATTCATCTGATAAGACGGCGAGCAATCGACGGTATGGGGCTCGGCTAGATCCGAGGCTGCAGGCCAAGACTGCTGTCTGCACGGGCTGCGGCTGTTGACTGGATGGAGGGCATCGGCAACTTGGCCTGGACGGCGCGAGATTCGCCATTGGATGAAGGAAACTGGGCGCGTAGTGGTACCCTGGTGCTGCAATCCCTGTGAAGGGCCGGCCCTTGACGGTCATCTGGTGGGTGAAGCCGTGATATCGTGCGCGCTCCCTTCTAGAAGGCTAGAAACGCAAATGGACGCACCAAGCTATGCAAGCTTGTTTGCAGGCATACCGGTAGGTACATGTACATACGTAGAAGATTTCCTTGGTGGAACAGTAATGCATGGCCGCACGTGTCCCGAGAGCCGAACACCCAAAACGCACACGGTTCGCTGCGTCAGGGGATCTCAGGGGCAGCGACATTGTCACTGCAACGTCGCAGGTGGCATATGATGAGCCCATTCATGCAAGATGGCTCGTACGGAAGAAAAGCGAGATGCCGAAACGTGGCAAGCTCCTTGATTGGACCATGTTTGCCCTGGCAAGTCTGAGCTACCCTACCCTGCCCGTGCCTGTTTGCTTGGGCTTGCCTAGGTACCAGTCACCAGTACAGATTACAGCTACCTGCACTACCTTATTATTACTTACTGGTACAGGCCGGACAATATCTCCACCCCCGCACTACCAGTAGACCAGCCAAAATACCGCTGTGGCAGTCAGCATCCACGGCACTCGAGGCGCTGGAGCCTTTGCCCCGCCGCCAATTTTACAGTGGCCCATGCACTGTAATTTAGCGACATCCACCAACTCAACGTAGGGCAGCGGGTAGCACCTGCTGGGCCACCGCTGTAGATTTGACGGGCGCCGATCCCCGCCCTAGTTAGCCTGGCCGCGACTCAGGCCGCCTGCGCAACTGTCGGTCCAAGGACAAGCAGGGACCAACCTGGCAGCCGCGTCCAGCCCGTACTACTACTTACTGGTCGACATGGCAAAATCTTGCCTTGCGTCCTTTGGCCCGTAATCGCACCTTTCATCAAGATCGCATCGCATCAACCACCCGAGCATGCTGCCGCGTGCCTCTACGTAGATGGCTGCATCCATGTTTGGCCCTCGATTCCCGCCACACCCGACGGTCGCCGCCTCTCACCCTCATCATCAGCTCCTTCCCTGAGGTAGCCGAGCCGAGCACCACCACCCGCCATGATGCAGTCTCCAGCCGCGATGCCCTCGCCCGTCTCCCAGCCCCTAACGTCGCCGACGCTCAAATCGCGCAAGAAGCGCTCGCCCTACGTAGCGATTGCTTGGTATGTTGGCCCTGTTGGGCACTTGTCCCGCTTGCCAATTGAACCGCCGCTGACCTCGACATCCTGACAGCGTGTATGTAACTGCATCTTCATCACTCGCCGGCTGCAGCCCAGCCCAGCCCACGGAGGCGGCCTATCGTAACAGCCAAAAAGCCACGCCACTAACGCCTTCATTCTCACAGAACGTGCAAGCAAAGAAAGACAAAATGCAGCGGCGAGCGACCCTGCAAGAGGTGTCGTGACAGCGACATCATGTGTGTCTACGGTCGCGCCACACGCTTCCAGTCCACAGATGAGACTTCGTAAGTCGTACCAAACCCACGCGATCCCCTTTACATGGCCCGGTCTCTTTGTTCATGACATTTTCTTCATGTCACCACCCGACTTCCACAATGTACTTACAACCCCAATTCAGCAAATCCAGCAAACCAAAACGAGACTCACCCTCCACCACTGAGCCTCACAAACCGCGTGAGCGGGATTCTTTTCGGGTCAAGAAACCACCGCCAGCGGCGCCACGCACCCAGGACAATGCCGAGGCAAACGCTCAAACACGCCACGGAAGCTCCGATTACTACCTTCGCCTCGCCGAGAAGCGCCTGGGCGACCTCAGCCCCGGCCCGGGCCGGTCTCTGTTTGGCAGCGGCAGGCAGCAGCAGCTCATGATTGGATCGCACATTATGCAGCAGCTCATCGACCATCGCAAGACGGGTGCCCCCCCGGGCAGCTTTGCGCCCCTGGACAAGGAGCTGTGGATACGCATCGTCGACATTTACGAGGAAGAGGTCGCGCTGCAGTATCCCTTTCTGGACCTGGAAAATCTGCGACATAGAGTCAGAGCGGCTGCGCCCCCGAGCGAGGGCAACCCCGTCCCAGAAGACCAAGCTTGCATTGAAGACATCATGTCGTTGGTTCTCTCCGTCGCGTCTAGTATCGTCGACCCCGGCACATTGACGGTCGCCAACAGTTTTGTCGAAAGCTTGTTCAGCGGTGCCATGCTACGCACGCAGCTTGGGGCAGTCAACAAGACTGATTTGTCCATTATAATCCTTGCCGTACGTACGTATGGGTGACACTTTCCGATGTTGACTGACAATCTTTCTGCAGAGCATCTTCTTCTTCCTCAACGACAAGGAAATGCTGGCGTGGAGGGCCATTGGCAATGTGCTGCGCTCATTACACGAGATAATAGCGCAGAACACTGAAGATGCGCCCAACCCGACAACGCTAGATCAGCTCAAGGACGTTGGCGAGAAATTTTACTGGTCTGTCTATACGCTGGACCGACGATGGGGCTTTGGCACAGGCCTGCCGTTCTCGGTCCACGACTCTGATATTCACCGCCAGCCACACTTCAAAGTAAGTATGCACACATCCGTGAAGCCATCCGGCTCTAACAGAACTTTTCAGGACGACTCTCTTTCCTCAACATATTTGAGGCAGATGATTGAGTACAGCATTATTTCAGCCGAAGTCCGACGGTCCATCCTCCAGCCGTCTACATCACCTTCGGCTACAGTCACCGCCTTGGCGGCAACACGAAACCTGCTCGACTTTCAAGTAACCCAATTCCAAAAGAACATTCCCAAAAGGCTACAGTTCTTGGGCCTACAAGACAAATTTGACCCACTGCGAGAGAAGCGCGGCGAGTATAGACTGCGACTCGTCTTATATCTGCGCTGCAATCAAATGCGCATCGTCATTCACCGGAAATCGGCCATGTCCCTAACGGGCGGCGGCTTCGACACATCCACGACCAATGTTCTGGCTGAGACCTCCCAAGACACGATCCGCATCCTCATCGCGCTGGCGCGGGAAACAGATATTTACCACGCGCAGCAGCGTACCTTTAACCACTTTTTGGAGACGGCGCTCGCATCGCTGCTGCTATTGCTGTGCTACGCCGAAGCCGAGTATCGCGTCGGATACCTGCCCGACGTCCTCGCCGCCATGGAGCTCGTCCAGCACCTGTCGGTCCACTCCCCCGTCACAAGGGCGCTCAAGCAGAAGCTGCACCGCGTGCAACACATGATCAAGAGCTTCCGAGTCTCCAACCATACTTCGGCGCAGCAGTCGCCGCGGTCCGGCTCCGTGGTGCCCGTCGGCGACCACTTGGGCGACGCCGGCCTCCACCGCAACGGCAGCCACCCGCCCAGCCGCCCCAACGAACTCGTCGGCACGCCTGGCCCCATCAACAGTAACGGACAGATGCCCCTGTCTCTCGTCCCCGTGATAACCGACCAGCAGACCGTGTATCCCCCTGCCGCGGCACTAGCCGAAATGGCCATGGGCGGCGGCGGCGGTGGTCCGAACGATGGTGGCCCCGGCCCATTCACGCCGGGCATGCCGTCGCAGCCGCAGCCGTCGTTTCAGCTCAGCCAGATGAATACGCCTCAGCCGTACGACGACGGCTTTGGCGGCGGCGCTGGGAGCATGCACTCGCAGCAGTCGGCGAGCGACTCGACGTCGATGATGGACTTGGTGGTGCCGCATGACTTGAACGATCTGCCGAATGATTTCTTTACCTCGCAGTTTCCAGATCTGGGAGACATTCTCAAGGATTACGACAACTTTCGATTCTGAAAAAAAGTATTATAACAGGGACAGGGTTGCAGATTTGCATTCTTGTCGTTTTGTACACGATTTCCTTTCTTTTTTTGCTTTTTGGAAACGGACGATATAAGTGGCTCATTTGTCTGTCAACGACGGGAGCTAATGTGTGATTAATATAATTATCATTAACAATATACCCATATGCAATTTCACGATGCTCTTCTTGCTGGAAACGATGTGCATGTACTTTATGCACTTGCTATCTGGTAATATCCGTGACAAGTTCCTCTATGTACTGTAAAATGTCCAGTTTGTCCTCATCTCAACGCAACGGGTTCTCACGATGAGTTTATACTGAGAACGACATTGTTCCACTCCCCTCCCCAAAAGACTATAAAGCAAAGGAAACATTGGATCAACTTTGGTTTAGTGGTACTTTTTGATGGCGTTGAGGTATGTGCGGCCGGACTCGGACAGCTTGGACCCGTCATTGTTGGTCGGCGTCCAGTTGGGCGACAGGCCGCCGCCGTCCGTGTATGCATACGCCATGACGTGCTCGTTCTTCTCAAACAGGTCCACGACGTCGTTGATGAAGCGGTTGATCTGGCCCTGGTCCTGGCACGGCTTCCACTCGGGCTGGTCGCTGACGCACGCAAACTCGGTCACCCAGATGGGCTTGCCGTACTTGTTCCAGTAGTGGTCAATGTCCTCCTGCACGCCCTGCATGCTGTCCTTGTACACGTGGATGGCGGTAAAGTCCCAGTCGGCATCGAGCTTTTGCGTGCGAAACTTGGCGAGCCAGCCCTCGTCCTTTTGCTTGCACATGGACGGGCTGCCGAGGAGGCTGCCGGCGCGGCCCTTGGGCGCAATGTACTGGTTCCAGAGGGAGACGCCCTGGGCGACGCGCAGGTCCGCCGAGTAGGTGCCGTGGCAGTCGGGCTCGTTGGGGCCGAGGAGGTACTGCGGCGTCGAGTGCAGGTTCTGGAAGGCGTGGAGGCGGTCGGCGTCGAACTGGCCCTGGTGGCCGTCGCCCCAGAGCATGGACACGCCGGGCACCTCGTCGTGGCCCGAGGGTTTGGGCGTCCAGTCGTACCACCAGCCAATGTGGTCCTTCCAGAGGTGCACGGCGCGGCCGCCCGCGGAGCCGGCCTTTTTGCCGTTGGGGATGAGGGGCGCCTTGCGCGCTTCGACGTGGGCGGACGTGGTGGGAGAGGCAATCGCCGTCGAGGCGAGGGCAAGGGCCGCGCCAGTGTACTTGAGGAGGCACACCATTGTCGTAGATTTCGCAGGGTATGATGTTTAGAGTCTGGTGTCGGCTGGACTGTAGAGCGGGAGTGCAGCTACCCTTTATATATCCTTCTCCATGTCAGGGGATTCTGCCTCATCGTGCTGGGTCTCGTCGACATGGTGAGCGTGTCTGGAGCGTTGGCGTGCCCCATGAAGCCCATCGAATCCTGTTCTAGCGCTTATTCAATTTTGCCTCGAATCAGATCAACGCATATCGACAAGGCCAGCTAGAAGCAGCAGGCCAAATGGTCGCGAACGGTGAATGATGCAACGGCAAAGTAGCATTTGATGGAGACTTGGCCGGGCCTCGAACTTTTTTTCCCGTCTTCTATTTTAGTTGACAAGGTGCGGAAGGAATCATGAGACAGCCAGGGCGAGCGTGGGACTGGATGCATGTGAGAAACAAGGTTAAAAGTCGGCCCCGTTGCACGCATCGCCTTTAAACGCCAGATTGGGACACGTATTTAATTTAGCACGATCCCGGGAGTGTTGGGGCCAGCAGCTCCGATGCGTGTAGTCTTGGCTCGTGTGTCCCCGTAGGTGGGAGGGTTGTCATCACCATCATCACGCGGTGGATCTTTCTATCCGAACGGAGAAGAATAATGCGAGTCTGACATGGTGGGCTCGCTCTGCCAGCTGCAGATCCCGAGTGTTGTGGTCATCTCTATTGCCGGAAAAAGATTGAGCGTCGTGGAGGAAGTAAGATGGAAACTTTTGAGCTAATCGGCAGCGAGAGATACAGTATGCTCATGGACCCCTCTTGCAGGAGGGCATTGTAGACGTGTGTGTGTGTGTTTGTGTTGGTGCTGAGTATGCTTGTGTCGTCGACGGCTGGGCAAGAGAACCATGATCCAGGTGTGAGTCTGCAACTCTCAGGCCTTTTCTACCTCAGGATGGCTAGTGTTATTTTTCTGATGAAGCTTAAAGTAACGGGCATGATGATATGGCCGAGAGGGAAGCAGAGTGCGAAGGATGAAAGGGGTTGTTTGCGCATGCGATAGCTGGGCAATTAATTGGTGGCGCTCGATGCCGATTCATCGGTCACGTCTTTTTTTTGGTGGGCCGTTTAGTTGTGCACAAGTCAACTTTATGCAGATGCATAGCCAGGATAAATACTGGTAGTGCAGCCCTGCCAGCTGGAAAAGGTCAAGCAAATTGAGACCCAGACACTTGATTTATTAGGTATTAATATCTGCGTATCCAGCCTATGTTGCTTGACAAGTGTGCGGACGACCCTTGCACGGTAGTTATCATTTATTTGCATGATAACACCAGCGACTGCCCAATTCCCGGCGCTGGACGGAGTAAATACAGCGATCCACAGGCGATGCGCTGCGTCTACAGCGCATCAGGCCAGCGTCATGGCACTGCTTCTACCATGCAGCCGGCTTGCTTGGTGAGGCATCAGATCCGATGCCGTCATACTGAAACGGGCTGCATCGCGACATGATATGCTGTTCCGGGCAAAGATAGGCTCTTCCATGCAATGTCAGCTCGACTGAAGCTCTGCAGGATCATGGGCATCATGGGCTTCATGGGCGTCCAATCGCGCCGCTCTTATTGACCACCCTCCCCAATAAATGAGCCCAGCGTACTCGGTGCCGCAGACCATCTGGACGAGCGCCCCGCCACATCGACTCATAGCCTCCGGCTCCGGCGCTTTTTTGGCAAACATATGAAAATTGAGTTGCCAGCGAGCTCTGCCGCCATCTTGAAGCTTCTTGGCAGTATTACAAAAATTTCCATTTCCATACAAACTACCTGCACGCTCTTGCGCAGCTCGACCAAACTCTGCTGCGTCAATTTTCAAACTTCATCTTGCCATTTATTCTTTTGCCCACATATATACCCTTTTACACAATGGCTTCGGTATGTCAGGCCAGCTTGCTGCCCTACCCCGCGACATTTTTCGCAACGACATCATGGCGGGGTGACTGACCTTTGCGCGTCTCGCGATGCAGTTCTACATTGAAAACAAAAATGTCGGCAATAAGGCCGACTCTGAAGATTGGAGAAGTGCGTATCCGACCCAATCCGCCACACCGAATTCGCCCGTCGTCGCGCATGCTAACACTCAGTCCGCCAGTTCGCGGCTACAACCCTCTCACCCCTCCCGATCTGCTCCAGCACGAGATTGCCCAGACGCCCGAGTCGAAAAAGACGGTCCTCGAGTCCCGCAATGAAGCCGTCGCCGTCGTCAACGGCACCGACGAGAAGAACCGCCTGCTGGTGGTAGTCGGCCCCTGCTCCATCCACGATCCCGAAGCCGCGCTCGCCTACTGCGATCTGCTGCTCCAGGCCAAGGAAAAGCACAAGGACGAGCTCCTCATCGTCATGCGCTCCTACCTCGAGAAGCCCCGCACCACGGTCGGCTGGAAGGGCCTCATCAACGACCCGGACATCGACGGCAGCTTCCAGATCAACAAGGGCCTGCGTCTGGCCCGCCAGCTGTTCGTCGACCTCACCCACAAGGGCATGCCCATTGCCAGCGAGATGCTCGACACCATCTCGCCGCAGTTCCTCGCCGATCTGCTCTCCGTCGGCGCCATCGGCGCCCGCACGACCGAGAGCCAGCTGCACCGCGAGCTGTCCAGCGGCCTGAGCTACCCGGTCGGCTTCAAGAACGGCACTGACGGCTCGCTGGGCGTCGCCATCGACGCCATTGGCGCCGCCAAGCACCCCCATCAGTTCCTCTCCGTCACTAAGCCTGGTGTCGTCGCCATTGTCGGCACCACGGGCAACGAGGACTGCTTCGCGATCCTGCGCGGCGGCACCAAGGGCACCAACTACGATGCCGCCAGCATCGCCGAGGCCAAGGCGGCCCTCGAGAAGAAGGGCGTGAGCCAGCGCCTCATGGTCGACTGCAGCCACGGCAACTCGCTCAAGGACCACAAGAACCAGCCCAAGGTCGCCGCTGTCCTCGCCGAGCAGATTGCCAAGGGCGAGAACTCGATTATGGGTGTCATGATTGAGAGCAACCACAACGAGGGTACGTAAACTCATCTTCGTCCTGAAACCATGGAAATATCATACTAAATTTTACTAGGCAACCAAAAAGTGCCCGCCGAGGGCAAATCTGGTCTCAAGTACGGTGTCAGCATCACTGATGCCTGCATCAACTGGGAGGACACTGTCAGCGTCCTTGATAACCTTGCCGATGCTGTCAAGCAGCGTCGTAACCTCGCTAATGGTTCGGCCTAAGCTTGTTGATTGTTTTTCAGTATTTTCACGCAGTTCATGATGGATCTAAGCATTGGGGGAAATCGGCGAATGAAGACGCCAGGGAATGAGAAAAGTTTTCTTTGTCACATATGCTTTGATATGAGTAATTAAAAAAATCGTGTTTGAATGACTAGATAAAAAAAAGTGTGTTCAAGGATCAAAACATTGTCTTCTACGCTTCTTCGATTGTAAAGTCCCTGGCGCGGCCGCTGTGTCACAGGCCCGCTGCCTCGCTCAGCCAGCAAAATTGGGCCAATGGAGCGCCGCGCCTCGCACCCGGAGCTATCGCAGCAAACACGATCGAAAAGTGCATCTCGCTGCCCCCTTGACGCAACGTCTCCTTCTTTGCCAATTCTCCATCGCCACCGCACGCAAATATTGCTCCAACCACAAATCTACCCACGCTCTTTCATCTCAGCGAGCGCATCCACCAGTCCCCGTCGCGTGCCATCGCGAATTTGTGCAGCATCCCGGTCCGACACGAGCGCCGCGAGCAAACTCGCCTCACAGTGCAGCGCGGCGCCCAATTCGCGACGCAAACACACACATACATATAATAATGGCTCGCGGCTACTCACCCCCCGAATCGCCGCTGTCCTCGGTGCGGTCGTCGGACCACTCCGATGATGACGGCCACGACTTTGATGATGCCGCCTCGCGCCCGTCGAAGCGCCTCAAGGTAGACGCTGCGTCGCGGGCGTCGCGCGCATCCTCCACGGCCGTCCACGACGTCGAGCACGACCAGGACGTCCCCGAGCCGGACCCTCTCGAGGGCATGTCCGATCTGTCGTCGGACACGTCTGGTGACATTCCCAGCTCGCCCATCAACGCGCGGCTCGACGAGGAAGATTTCCAGGACCAGGTCAGCGTCTGCGACTGGGACGGCTGCGAGGCCGGCGACCAGCGCAACATGGACAGGCTGGTCGAGCACATCCACAACTCGCACATTGAGAACCGCCAAAAGAAATACACCTGCGAGTGGAAGAGCTGTTCCCGGAAGGGCTTGCCGCATGCCAGCGGCTATGCGCTCAAGGCACACATGCGCAGCCACACACGAGAGAAGCCCTTTTACTGTTATCTCCCAGGTGCGTCTCGCTATCCTCTTCTAGCGCCCTTCAAGATGGAAAATTGACTAACTGGATGATCTAGAATGCGACCGATCCTTTACGAGATCCGATGCCCTCGCCAAACACATGCGCACCGTCCACGAGACCGAGGCTCTGCGGCCCTCCGACCCCGTGCCCAAGTCGATGCAGTCGGGTCCGCCCGGCGGCAAGTCGAGCAAGCTCAAGATCATCATCAAGACGCCGCAGTCGCACGGCGGCCACGGCGTGGGCGAGGACGGCACCGACGAGTCGGGCCACGGCGAGGACGGCAACGCCGACTACTTTACCGCGCTGACGAGCGAGCTCTTCACCGCCGACGAGCTCGCGTTCTCCGTCGACAAGCTCTACCGCAAGTGCTTCTGGGAGGCCAAGTGGGCGGACGAGGTCGGCGAGACGCTCCGCCGCGAGTGCCGCGAGTGGGAGGACGTCTACTACAAGGAGTGGCTCGAGAAGGAGACGCTGCTTTCCCAGGTCATCCAGGGCGAGGTCGACTGGCACGAGCGCCGCAAGGCCATCCTCACGGGCGCGGCCGACGTGCAGGTCAGCAACGGCACCACGGCGCCGGCGGCAGACGCGGCAGCTCCGGTTGTGGATGGTGGTGAGAAGCCGGCCGAGCAGGAAAACGGCGTCGCCGCCGACCAAGCTGAGACGACTCCCATTCCCAAACCAGAGGCCATCGCCGCTTAGGGAAGGCGCAACCTCTCCCGCCTTTTTGTCACATTCTCTTGATCCTGCGTCGTCGCTCCGGCTGTCGCCAGGATGTGAATTGGTCGATGGCACGGCAGCGCGAGATCTGGTAGTTTCTGGTAGAAGAGAGTTTGGGGGGCAAGGAAAACCCAAATCATAAAACAGATGGAAAAAAAGCAAACGGGATGGGGATTCAAAGGAGTTTTTAGGGGTATGGCATATTACTATGGGACTGTTTTTCTTCTATGTATTCTTTTCTTTACGTGTACAGTATTTGGGGCTTGTAACGCATAGCTACCTCATTAATGCAATCGGTTGTTTAAAACAGACTTGAAAAGCTGACTTGGGTATACATGTATTTACAACGCCCTCTTCGTCTTGTTCACGATGGAATCCTCATTTGACCCCAGGTGTGTTTCGTTTTCCACAAAAACAACCACGCCCAAACTCAAAACTGCACTGCGGCCTTTCCCCGGCTTGCATTTCAGACACATCATCATCTAGCATTGTCTTTAATCCGTGAAAGTTCAGCAATCTGTAGCTGCAGCCTCTTGTTTCCTTCCTGCACACGCTTCAAGAACTCTGCCGTCCTTGACAGAATCGTAGACTTGGGCCATTTTCTTCCTTGCAGCTCCGGGACGGTATTCACCAGACACTCGAAGCCATCCTTGATCAGGCCGCGACGCTTATTCTCATGCCGAATGTGATTGCGGCGTTTCTGCTCCATCGTGAGCCTTTCCCGCTGCGGCTTCTCCTCCGTGCCATATGCTCGTCTCCTCCTGCCCGTGCCAATGGGGCGCGTGGAGCACATGTCCTTTGTCTTGTCGTGATGATTCGTCCAGTTGGCCCTGCTCTCGGCCGGAGGCGCTCTCCTTTGCGTTTGGCATCTGTCACGTGGTGCAGCAGCCGACAGAGGTGTGACTTGAAGCTGCTTTCCCTTTGCAGCTTCGAAGACAAAGTCGCATTTCCAACTCACGCCACGCCGCATCGCGTCAGCTCCCTCGTAGGCCAGACTCGGCGCCATGTTCGCTGACAAATCGGCTCCCGCAAACAATTCGTCGTTTTTGCGAGCGCGCAGCGCCTCTATGTCCGCGGGTGGATGTTGGAGCCCGTAGAGCAGAGCGTTTTCGTCATGGGAATCTGTTGCTTCGGCGAGCATCAAGTCCATCTTGAACTCCAGAGGCGACTGGTAGTGCCAAAAGGCAGACAGATAGTCAGGTTCGTGGTTCATGTCAGGGTTGTCGTCAAGATGTTCGGCACTTCCCTCTGAAGGCTGGGACCAAAGGTCTTCTTGAACAAATCTCATACCACTCGCGCTCCTCGCAACATTTTTAGACTCAAAGATTGAAGTCTGGGAGAAGCGGAAGTGAGTTTCCGTGTCTGTAGTCATTGTTGCACGAGTACGATGCTGTGTATATCTCTAAGTCGCCGTGTAACCTTCAACGACGCTTCAGTGAAAAGCTTGTTTGCCTGCAAATGATTTGATTACAGATCTTGCAGTAGATATTCGCAGGGGCGGTATAGAAGGTCTCGTAGTATTTATATCCTTGTTATTTCTTTTAAGCAGTCTGTTACGTATTGAAGGGCGACAGCTGTCTCAGCCTGCAAGCCCAGTGCCAATCTCAGGTTTAGTTACATTTCTTTAGCTAGTGGAACCGATGTAGCATCAGCATGTCTTAATCCGGGGTATGATCTAAGCCGCACAATTGACAGGACTACAAACATTGAGCCAGCCGACCGGAACATTTCTCACCCATATGGGACCAGCGGCTCCGAGCGCTGGTCTGGGTGAGCAAAGGTTTCATGGGACGGAATTTGCCGGTCGCCTGCGAGGTATCTCCTACCTAAATGGGCGTCTCGAAACACTTCAAAGCAGGGATCTCAGCCACCGAGTCGGTCATAGGAATTGCCGTGATCTCGAACACAGGCACTACGTGACTAGTTTCAGCGAAACGGCCAATTGCCCTTGCTTTAGTTTTCCAGAATCACGATGGGCTCATCACTGCTTGGACTATATATAGATGCAATGGCATACGCTACGGCTTCATCACAGGCTTTCCGGTTTCATACTCTTTGGAGCGGCGGGGTCTTATGTTGGTCATATCACAATGTCTGTTCTACGAAGCACAGTGTGGCGAGTTTGGCGACATACATTAGCGCCAAGTCTAGACTGTCCACCAGCAGTGAGGCACGCGGCGATCACTTCCGAGTGTGGCAAAAAAAGTCGACGCTAGTACAGGCCGAATGCGCGCCGTTTGCGCCTTACAACTGGAGAGAGCAGCGGCAGGCATCCAATGTTGGCCAGATCGCAATATCCCAGCAGGGCCAAGTCTAGCACAAAAGGTGCACGGCGATCATTTCTGGAGGCGGCAGCAGAAGTCGACACTAAGAAAAGCAGGTCGGTCCGAAATCAAGAGTTTGGCCAGGGTTCCATGGCAGGATTAGCGGCGGGAAATGTGGAAAGCGCTCACGTCCAAACAGCATGATATTGCCCTTGAGTGTAATGAATCCACGGCCGTCGCTAAATAGGGCTGAAGCCCATCGTACGAAGCGACCAAAGTTACGCTCTTCTCGGGAAGGCCAGCGCATCTAAGTGTCACAGATTTTGTCAGGTATAAAATCACATTGATCTTTTTTAGTAATAATGACCTCTGTTTGTTGTGATTTTGGCGGATAGCGCGTGAGTTCGGCGTGCATTTCAAAAGGATGCTAGCTCGAGCGGAGCAATTGAGCTCGCGAGGGTCTAACAGACACAGCAAAGGGAGACATGAGTGTTTGCATTTGCTCACACGTGAGGAGTTTACAACTTACGGCAAGCCGAGGCCGTTAAAGGCGGCAAACTAATGTAGCTTGCAGATTCTCGCGTGCTAACGTGACATGCCTGCCTGCTTTCATCTCCTGCCTTCGATAGAAGGCAGCACTGAAATGATCAAATGTAGTCTCGAGTCTGGAGCTAAATCTAGGAAAGAAAAAGAAAAAAAGCATAAATAGATCGATGCATTCTCCTATCTGACGTCGGAAAATAGCACAAAAGCTGTCGCCAAGCAATTTGCTCTTCAAGAAGATCGTGATCTAGCTCCTCACGACTGCGAGAAAATGGTCGCGCTTCAAGGCTTGCTGGTCTCCGCCAGTCTAGCATTGTCAGCTTTCGGCTTGGCCATTGAGCGCAACGAACAAGCTTGCGCAAGTTACAGTAAGTTGTCGGCCACAACCCAAAAAGGTGTGGAATTTGAAATAGAGAGGCTGACAATAGGGGTTTTCAAAGCCATCATATCGGCCAGGGGAACTACTGAGCCACAGGGCCCGTCTATCGGCTTCAAGAACATGAACAGCAACATCTTGAAGCAGAAAAACGGAGGCAACGTCGTATGTACTGGAGTATTTCAAATTTTCTGCCATTTTCTGAGTATCCTAGTACAATGTTGTCTACCCAGCCGCCTTTGACCAAAACTCGGACCTTGGCACAGCTGATGTAAGTCCACCGACTCCTGCACTAGAGGGTGCAAGTATACCTTGTCGACAGCAGCGAAGCTAATTTAGCGCAATGTGTCGACACAAACAGATTGTCAGGAAAGTGAAAGAGTTGGTCGGTCAGAACCCGGCAGAGTGCATTATTCTGCAGGGCTACTCCCAAGGCGCCTCTGCCACCTGCGACGCGCTTCCGGAACTCACGGGGCCGGCTTTTGACGCCGTCAAGGGCGTGGTCCTGCTCGGCAACCCCGAGCACAGGCCTGACCTGACGTGCAACGTCGACCTCTACGGCGGCAAGTCAACGCGCAAGGCCGTCGGCTTCTTCGGGACCAAAGGCGGTATACCATCGGAATGGGCTTCGAAGTCTTTGGACGTCTGCAACTTTGTAAGTTTACGGCCACGGCGAGCCAGGCTCATCTACATTGCCTTTAATTTTTCCGTTGAAAAGCTGGGACTTACATGGACTCTACATAGGGCGATGGCGTATGCGACTCTGCGCACGGTATCGGCATCACTTTGCAGCATTTCGGGTATATTTTCAGTCCACAAACCCAAAGCATGGGTGCCAAATTTATGCTCAAGAAGCTTGCTCTTGGCGGTTGAGAAGCAGATAAATAAAACGCAGAATTCCTGTTCGATTGTAAAGCTTTGACAATTTGTCAAGCTCGACGACGTTGAATTAGTATGTCTTTGCTTTATCTCCAGAACACAATGGTGGAAATGTACGCATTGAGATACAGCCTCAATCTGTACACACGCATATGTGTGTGTGTGTGTGCTAATTTGAATTGACTCCATGTTTCTGTTCCATAGCATGCTCTCTGCAGTCAAGGCGATTTGCCGTTGCATTGTCACTGGTTATGTTGAGTGATGCTGGTTCTTAAAACAGGGATTAACTATAAGCTTCTCGGAAATGGAGTCGCCGCGTCACTCCGGCAGCAGCCCCGATCTACGCCTCGCAGACCACTAGCTTCAGCCCACCCGATGGGGATGATGACCAGAACTGAAGCGAGCTGTTCGACCAAGCTTCCTCCAGTCTGGCTAGGAAGCGTTCACTACTGAGTAGCTGCTGCTAATGTTAGTAAGATGACCATGTATCGACTAATTTACAAATGTCTCACCTCCCCGCACTGCTCCAACTCAGCCCGAGGTTTGTCCAGTTTTGGATCACCTATTCGTACAATGTCGAGGGTCGAGCCTGGACGGCCAAGCTGACTTCGCTTAGCATCAGCTAGCCAGAGTTAGCGTTGAACTCGCCCTTGCGCCGGACAGCCTTCTTATTGTCCCCGACTCCCCGTTCGCCGTCTCCCCCGCATGGCCAGCCTCCCCGCATTTTTTGTTGCTCGATTGTATGCCGCCGCTCCGTGGCATCGACTTGACATTGTAACCGCTGCACCAACAACTCGAGCCAGGTATACGAAAAGAATGATGTCTTCTCATATTCCACGGCGTTCTCGTCGTTGCTTCACATGCCAGACTCGCAAGAAGGGGGTGAGAAGAAAACATTGACATCAACAATGCAAGGTACTTGTTAACTTCTGGCGGTAGTGCGACTTGCGAGTTCCCGTCTGTGGGCAGTGCCAACGGGCCCGTTTAAACTGTCGAGGGTACTCCAACGAGGTGGTTTGGCTTGATACACAAACGACACTGCAAGAAAACACTGGTACGGGACGCAGAAGGGGCAAGAACTCTGCTGCTTCTACTCTCCCCGGCGCTTCCATTATCCAAGCCGACTCCCTTACCCGGACCGCTAGAAGGCAGCGCCTAGGCGGCTCTTTTTGGTCGGTCTTTCTACCTGGCGGCCAACAATGCAGTGGAAAGTCGCTTCCGTTTTGTCCCGGCAGCTGGACCAATGCTGCCATGCAGCTGCAGGACGGGGAGGCGGCGTTGTGCAGCATCGTTCTGGCACTCGGATCAGGCTTCGAGGCGGCCAGTTGCAAGCCTGGCGTCTCCAGCGCGGAGCAGCGTCTGCTGAAGCTGCAAACGATATGGCTGTACTATCGGGCTATTTGGCACCTGAAAGACGCAGCGAAAAGCCCGCACATGCTGCAAAGCGATGGCATACTGGCCACGACCAAGCTGGTGCAAATCTACGAGGTTCGTGTTGACTGTTCCTTTACTTTTTCGTCTGGCCCGGCACTATCGAGCACCAGTGTGCTAGATTCTGGTAGATTTGATTCCTGGAACCGGCACGCTAACTGTCCCTCATTGTAGATGTATTTTGGCCAGGGCTTCCAAGGTAGTTCCAGAGACAATGCCTCAAGGTACGCGAGCATTGAGGCACATTTCAGGGGCCAAATAGCCCTGATTAGCAGTCGCGGGCCTCGCAGCTTCGCGTCCGGTAGTTCGCATGACCTTTTTACGGACTATAGATTATATGCAGTGGGTTTCCACAAGCTGCTGTCTTGCATTGAGTTTGAAACTAACCGTCACAAGACTGTCTCTACCATTTTCGTGCGCACAACCCTTTCCATCAATGAAGGGGATTGGCGGACAGTTCCATGGCAGTTTAGCTCCAAGGATCCCAAGGACATACTAACCGACATCTTGCACGAGATTGTGTCACTTCTCAAGCGTCTAAATCAGCTACGAGCAGCAGGTGGCTCTGCCGAGAAACGAGATGAGCTACTCGTCGAGGCGGCTGGAGTCAAGCGCGCTTTGCAGTTGTGGTTTTCCGACCTCCCTGCAGACGCCAAGGTGTTTGACTATACAACGAATGCCAGTGTCCCGAGCGAAATTGCCTCCGATAGACAACTGTCGTTTCTCTACCTCGTTACACTATATTGGGTCGCATGCATGCTGATTGATACGACGGCCGGCTTCCTCGAACTTGTCAATACCGACAAAGAACGTCATCGGTCAGTCGAAGCAGGCCACGAGACGATCACCCATTCCTCGGAGGCAGCAAATCCAAATCTCAAGACGGACAAAGGCGAAGATGACGCGCATACCGAGTGCGAGATGCAAGAGATGGCCGTACTGGACGCGTCTAAAGGTTATGCGTACAAAATTGCACATACCATGCATTTAATGCGTGGCCCGCAGGTCGGCATCTGCTTTTATGGAATGTGCGTCGTGCCCATCTCGCTTGCCTTTTCGCTATTAACTGCGCTGGAGCCCGCGGCCCAGATGAGCGAGGAGAGGCAGATCCTGAGCAGCTCGTTGGCAGGCCATGCGCTCTATAGCTGGGTTTCGCAGTTTGCTGAAGAAACCGAGAATCCGATGGCAAGGCTCGAGCATGAAAAGGCTCGGCGGCTAAGATGGTGGACGAAGTGCTGAATAAGGAAGCGAGATGCGTGCAAATCAGTAATAATCATGTATTAATAAGGCAGATTTTGGCTCCGGCGATGTACCCGCATTTGACGGATCAGCGAACCATGGAACGATGGGCCTTACCGCAGACAGTCATAGCTATATGTTATTGGACAAAGCAATGGAGTCTGGCCTACTGCGCCGTCTGCTTCGTGTCCCTTGTCCAAACTAATAAAACTAGTCAGAGTGGGTAAAGTGAAGCAAACGTCTCTCCGGGCCGCTGACTTGATGGCTCCAGTGTTTGCTCCCAAAGAATGGGTTTTGGTGGGCGCGCCGACTTCGCAACGGCGGGGCAGCACGGCGGCACATTTCTAATCGCCCGTCCGTCATTGCGCGGGGCATGGGCTCTTTACTGGTGCGTTAGCCTGGGCCTGCCGACCCAAAAACCGCCACCATTCTTTTTCTTCCACACCCTTTCTACCGACAACATTCCCTACCGAACAATTCTTTTCCTTCCCGTCGTCACCGCAGAGATAATATTCGGTTAAACACAGACAACAAAAACATTTCATCGGCCGTCCTACCTCAATATCAAACACGCCCGGCCCTCTCCTTGGCCTTCCTCGACGCACACCCTTCGGGGCTCACGAGCCGAATCGCCGGAAACGAAGCTCCAACGTTCCCCCGAAACAAGCCTCGCCACAGAACGACACAATAAACACAATAAACACGATACACAACCACACCACCCCCCAGCCGCCTCAGCGCGCACCGCTCCAACCATGAGCGCCATCCTCTCCACCGACGACCTCAACGACTTCATCGCCCCGGGCGTCGCCTGCATCAAGCCCGTCGAGACGCTCCCCGCGCTTCCTCCTTCCACCGATTCCCAGGACGACACGGGCGTCATCCTCGACGGCGACGCCCGCTCCGCAACCACCACCACCACCGCTCCTCCGGCCGAAATCTCCCTGACCGACTGCCTCGCGTGCTCCGGCTGCGTCACCTCTGCCGAGGCCGTGCTCGTGAGCCTTCAGTCCCATGCCGAGGTGCTCTCCACACTCGACGCCGCGCCGTCGCTACAAATCCGTGGACCCGACCCCACAACCGGCAAGTACACCGTCGCAGGCCTCGAGAATGAAGAGGCCAAGCTGTTCGTCGCGAGCGTGAGCCCGCAGACACGAGCTAATCTTGCGGCGGCGTGCGGACCCGGCGTGACGGAGCAGCAGGCCGGCGTGATGCTGGAGACCTTGCTCCTCGGCGGCAGCGCAGCAGGTCTCGCCAGCGGCGGGCGACACAACAACGGATTCGCGTGGGTGGTGGACACCAACACCGCGCGGGAGATGACGCACGTGCTGAGCGCCGAGGAAGTCCTCGCCGACGACAGCAGGCCGACAGCAACAACAACAACACCGGCGAAGAAGCCGATCCTCGCCTCGTCGTGCCCGGGGTGGGTGTGCTATGCCGAAAAGACACACCCGCACGTGCTGCCGCACCTCTCGCGCGTCAAGTCGCCGCAGGCCCTCATGGGCACGCTCCTCAAGACGAGCCTCAGCCAGGCGCTCGGCATCCCGCCCAGCCGCATCTGGCACCTGGCCGTCATGCCGTGCTTCGACAAGAAGCTCGAGGCGAGCCGCGAGGAGCTGACCGACGAGGTCTGGGCGCGGTCGGGCCTGCCGGGCCGCGGCGTGCGCGACGTCGACTGCGTCATCACGAGCAAGGAGGTCCTCATGCTGGCCGAGAGCAGGGGTATGGATTTCTTCAACATATCGCGGGATGCGCGGCCGGCCATGCCGCCGTTTCCCGACCCTACGCTACAAAATTTCCTGTTCCGCCCGGACCATCCCCTCCAGCCCTCCTCCTCTCCTTCGTCCTCGTTATCCTCGTCGCAAAAGACCCCTCTCGCTGCTGGCTCGTCCGGCGGTCTTCTTTACCATATACTACAGAGTCGAGCCGCACAGACCCCCGGCTCTGAGATTCAAGTCATCAAGGGCCGCAACGCCGATGTCGTCGAGTACGTCGTGGCCGTTGCCGACGAGCCCGTTTTCAAAGCTGCGCGATACTATGGCTTCCGCAACATTCAGAACCTAGTGCGGCGTCTCAAGCCCGCGCGTCCGTCCAAGATGCCCGGCGGCAAGCCCTTTGGCAGCGCACGCCGGCCGACGGGCGGCAAGTCGCTCGAGTACAGCTATGTCGAGGTCATGGCCTGCCCGGGCGGCTGCACCAACGGCGGCGGCCAGATCAAGGTCGACGACGCCGTCGTCATGGAGCGCAAGAACCTGTCCAGCAAGCCCGGCCCGCAGGAGCAAAAGGCGTGGTTGGCCGAGGTGGACGAGGCATACTTTTCGGGCGACGAGTCGTCCTTGGCAGAGAGCGACGGGCCGGCGGCGCCCGACGTCGTCCTCGGCATCTCACACTCGTACATAAATGATACCCTGGCATATTGGTCGGACACGATCGGCATTGATTTACGTAGACTTGCATTCACCACGTACCGCGAGGTCATTAGCGATGTTGGAAAGGCCACCGAGGGGGAACGCGTGGTCCAGCTCGCGGGCAAGATTGGCGGCGGATGGTAAAAAGAGGAATGCACAAAACCATATACAGCATAGATAGCATAGATGCAGCTTGTCACAGCAATCAAGCTTCTTTAGCGCCGCGGCGCGCAAACCCAAACCCTCCCCTTCCAGTGCCATCCGGTCCGCGCGGTGCTCGAATCGGTGCGCCCTCGTCTCGGTTCTGCAGCCGCGTGTTGCCCACTGCGGCACCACCCGCCGTCTCGTCTCGCTTCGGGGCTCCAGAGTCCGGCTTCGGTGCGTAGTTGGGATCAAAGAGCTTTCCAGCGCTGGCCTGTGGCGCCGCTGCCACCGCTGCCCGGCGTGATTCAAATGGGCCGCGGGCATTATCCGCGCCTCGTCCTCCGCCGCGCCCTCGCCCTCTGCCCTGCTGCTGCTGCTGCGACCTCGAATCTGGCCTTGGGGGTGTCGTGGTGCCGATGCCTGGCGATGACCCGCGGGATGACGGGGCCGACTCTCCAAAAATCTTTGCGCGGGCCTCGTCGTACTTGCGCTGCTTCTCCTCGCGCTCGCGCTTTTGCCTGGCCCGCACTTCCTCGGGGCTCAGCTGCACCTCCTTCTTGGCGTCGTCGTCGTCGTCGTCCAGGCTGAGCTGACCCATGGCCCCCGAAGGACCGCCGCGCTTAGCAATGACGGGCTTTCGGCTGAGGACTTTGACCTGCGGCTTGAATGCTGCAGCCAGCGGGACAGTGCTGGCGGCCTCGACGTAATGGAACGTCTCGTTTGATTCTCTACACTTGAGTCAGCACCCCGCCCCCTTGCAGCATCGCTCTGCCACGTTGTTTGCCGCCGTCACTCACGCTGATTCCCAGAGTTTACGGTTTGATTCTGCGTGGACAGCCAGACGCTCAGACTTTGTCAAGACTGGCGCAGGAGTAGGATTCTCGGCCTCTTCCTTGGCGGCCTGATCCGCCTGGGCCTCCCAGTCATCGTCCCAGGCATCGGGAACGACGGTCTTTTTGCCCATTGCGACTGCGGAGTTCGCTTCTGAGCTCAAATATTCCTGTTTTCGCGAATGATGGAAGCAAAAGCTCAGATATAGGAAGATTGTAGTTGGTTCCTTGTCGGCACCAGCGGTAAGGCGAAAATTGACAAGTCTCTTGCACGCTTCCGGCAGAGACTCGACAGATGTCAACGCATGGATGTCGGGATTAAACGTGGGCTGAAACTCGCCAATTCGAAGCTTTTAGACATGTAAAGCGGTAGCTAGAGAGGCTATGGTCTGAGCGAAGCCAATGCTGATGGCCGACAGTCCGTGGTTGATGGCGGGTTTTTTGTGTGCGTCCACTCAGTTTCGAGGTTTCGGAAGTGAGTCCAGAGGGACCGGCCAGTGGGGCGCAGCCGAACAGCCACGGGCTGGTAGAGTGGCGCCACCTCTCCTGCATTCAACTAACGACATCTATTCACATTACATGTTTGGCAGGCTACGAGCAAAAAGGATATTTTAAACGGATCATCTTCTCTGAAATTCATATACAGGCCTCTGATTCTGCACACAATGGCCGACTCCTCGCCCGTGGCTCCGACCAAGCTCAACGCTAAAAGACAAAAGGATGACAAGGACTACCACAGGCACAGGCTGACAGATGCCACTTTCAACCCGAGTAAGTCCACAAAGGTTTATGGCAGATTGTATACTCGTCCGAGGCTAAAGATTCCATACCAGATCGCCATCCTGACCCCCTGGAGGCTCGTCCGTCGCCAGACCCAAGATTCAAGACGCCAGATGGCGTGACGGAGGAGATGACGCAGAACTGGCTATCCATGATCAGAGAGGCCAAGGCAAAAACAACTTCTTGACAGCTAGGAGTTACGCATTGCATGACCCTAGAAACCTGCTCTGAGCCGGGCTCTCCGAGACTGAAGATTAATGTTTGCTCTTCCGCGTTTACTACGGCGGTTAGGCTCCGCTTATGTGCGACAGCAGACGTCGTGAAATGCCCATTCACCAGATATTACAGTTACGCAATAGTGTATAATTAATAACAGTCTCGTATTTCATCTGGGCAAAAGACGCATCTCGTGGAAACTTGGTACATGGCAGTAGCTTGTGAGCTTTGGTCAATTTTAATCTTGCAGTAACGTACAATGCGGTTGTACAAGGAGCAGCACGGCCGACTCGCCTTTCATCAAAGCACCGCAGAGCTGAATATGCAGGTATACATGCGTCACCGGAGGCCATGCGTTTTTTTATCTGATATATGCTGGATGTCGTTGGCCGGAGCTGAGCCGCGCCGAATGCAGCCATGCTCTTCACATGCCGACACTCAGTTGCGCTTGTGAGTGAGCATAGGAGGTTGCGGTAGCGGTGTAAGATTTCTACTGTGTGGCTGAAAATGCAAAATTTTCCCTGGATTCTGTGTACTCGGCCTGCGGTGTAACGGCGGATGCGAACGATGCACCTCCTATTTCTGGTGGTACGTCCCTGCAGCGAACTTCGCCGGGGTGGAGAGGTTCAGACCGATGTCGACGCATGCAAGGCGCCAAATGCAAAAAAAAAAAAAAGATCATCGCTGTGTTAGTGCGTAGAAAGGAAACGTAGATCCGGCCAAGACATGATTTCGCCAAATGAAATACATTGAGCACCAATACTGCCAGCGACATTACGAGCTATTGCAGCCATGTGGGAGGTGCAGCAGCGGTCTTGAGTGGCATGCGTGGACAATGGGCATTGTGCCTTGCTGCAGATGTCAATTAGTTGACAGTAAATTTAGTAGATTGTCTTGCTGCGATGGCATGCATCTGCCACCCATCATCTGATGGTAGGCTGGTCCAAGCAAGATTGAAGTAGGGGGTGGCTGGTGATGGCGGGCTCCCTGAAAATGATGTCCATCATATCACTAATATTAGAGACCCGAGGCGGCCCGAGGCAAGACCAGATTCTGATATATGATGGCACAGAGGAGAAACAGAAAGCAGATTCGACCAAAAACAGCCGCTTGGGCTCTGGCAGTTTTCTGTCCAGGAGCGCAGCGGTCTCCCAGACCATGGCGCGCACACCGCTTCTGTCTGAGCTGAAGTGGCGAATTGATCTATATGTGGCTTTCTTTTTCCATGTGTACGAGAGAGGAGATGCTGTGAGAAAACGCAGTAGCGGATCGATGCACAAGCCACCGTGACGAACAATACAGTGGCTGACCTACAGAGCAGAAGAGGGCGGGCGGCCTGTCGTGTAGCCTGTGTGGGCAAGGGTTGGCGCAGCTGAGCCTCCCCGATATGGCCAGCAAGCTTGGTGTTCAATCTATTTTCGTGATGAGGAGGGTGGTGTGCATCAAAAGTTTAGGCGGGCTGAAACGTAGGAAAAGAAAACAACGCGGGCATTGCGAGAGGAAGCGGGAGAGGTTGAGAACGCGCAGAGTCGAGGTTACATCTGGAGCTTCCCGAGTACGGTGGTCCTGTCGCTTGCTTCCGTTACCAGCAGCACAGCTTGATTTGGGTAGTTGTCGAATTCGGCGAGGCTCGGGATTGCCGCGGCTGCATCGAGTCTGGTATCAAGGGTTTAGTACTAGCGATCTGTTGTAAACCAGCATGGGTGGCATTGGATAAAGCTACGCATGTATCCATGGACGGAAACAATGGATAGTGTTCATTCCTGCGCGCGCGAGTTGGAGAAGTGTAAGTGGGATTTGGTTTGTGGTGCCGGTCTTGGTTTGGCGGCGAGGTATTATTGTGGCCATGGTGGTCCGGACGGAGTCGCTGGTCTGGGGCTTGACGATTGGCCGGAGTGTGGAGGTCCATAAGTTGAATGACAAGGCAATCGACTGGAGGAGATGAGGGGTAGGAGGCCCGAGACTTCCGGTTCCGCTGGCACGGCTGTTTTATGTGCTTTTTATGATTGTTCGAAAAACACAAATTGGTCTCTTTTGCTGAGGTGTCGACTCGCGTTCCGTGCTTTTGCAGAGAGTAGTGATGACGCCGGCCCGGGTATCTTTGGAGGGGCAGGGGTGGCAAAAGATGGGTGCAGAGCCTCGCAGCACACTCAAGCTCTAGCTCGTTTCTTCTTTATAAATCGAACAATGACTCAAAAATGATGGGCTTTTCCTTTTCCTTCTTCGCCACAAGACGGCAATGCCCAAATTCGTAAGCCGATAGCTTGGCAGTGTGGTATTGCATTTTGTAGAGGGCGTACAGACGGCCAAGCCTTTCGAATTAAGGTCAAGAGACGCAAGAATGGGTGCCGCATGAGGCTCCCATGATCAGACAGACCCCGCCAGCACTCGGAGAAGACAGCCTTTCTGGCAGGCAGAAAAAAAAAGAATGATCTCATACAAGACTGGGATAGCTCTGGCTTCTTCCCCCTCCATAGCTGCGGGGAAGTGACGGTAGCGTCCCGCAATTACTTGTATAACTACTAACTAACTAATAAAGTAACACTAACTAACTTAGTTACCAGGTAAATGGGCGGAGGGCGATGGAGAGAGCCGCCGTTACCCACTGCATTCGGGGTTGCTGCAGGAGTTCAGCGCAGCTGGGGTCTGTGAAGGGGCAGCTGCGCAGGGAAAGGGAACGTAAAGGAAAGGGTAACTAATTAGCAAGGGAAAGGGATGACAGGGTGATTATGCAGTGCAACTGCACCATGCTTGGAATCAACTTGGACCCGTGTGGTATTGCTTGAGCAAAAGAGGCTGGTGGCGGACTGTCTGAAGCTTGTTTCTGGAGGGGGTGATTAGCAAGGTGAGGGAGATCTCTCTCTCTCTGCTGCTGCTGCTGCTGCGCTGTGCGGCCTGAGCTTGGGGAGGGAGGTGTGCAGTGGCGGGCGCACCCCAGCACGTATTGATTAGTTAACGAACGAACCAGCTATCCATACAGAGGTGCTTTGCTGGTGGCGGGCAGAGGCTCTTCGTTAGTCTTTCGCGATAGCGGCGCTCCCTCGTCACCTCTGCACTTGCATCATACATGTACCTCATCCATCGCACGCACAACGTTTTAACGGCATCAACCAGAGACGGCTGAAACCTTGGCTCGGATCGACATTTACGCCGTTGGATTTTCTGGCTTCTTCTTATTCATTCCATCAATTCCCTTTGTATAATTCTATTCATCACCACTCTCGTTTCTTATCTAATTCTAGGTTACGCCTTATTATACGACGCCCGCCATGATGACTGGAAACGACACGACGCATCACAACAACGGCGGAGGATTCGATTTACTGCGCAGGGCGACGCAACAGATGATGTCCAAGTGAGTGGGATATTTTTCATCGTCTCTTTCTTTTACCCTTGTGCCGATTTTTACACTTCATCTTCCGTCATATTCATCATATCCCGTCGAGTGGCGGCATTTTGGGTGGTTCTCTACTACAGCGGCCAGCCCAGCAGGCGACATGCTGTTACCTTGTTGGTGTGCCGCAACAAGCAGCGCTGCCTCTTATTAAGCGCCAAAAAATAATCGTGGTTTGGTCTCGACAAAAGCTTGTCAAGTTGGTGTTTTCCAGAAAGCCGGAACGATGCCCCAAGCAGGGCGAGCGAACAGCGAACCGGTGAGCTCCTGATATCGATTGGTGAGGGGTCCGGACGAACAGCAAAGGCGTTATTGTCAGCAACGACCATTCCAGCCCCATCGCATTCGCCCCTCTGACAACGGCGAGTGGCGGGCGACGCAATGGGACTGATGAGAACAATCAGCCTGGCTAGCCGCCTCTGTCTGGCAGGCAAAGGTCAGCCAGCAAACAGCTCGCTAGTTGCGATGCCTACCTACCTAGGTACTGGTAGCTGGCCAGTTGGTGGCTCTGCTGGCATGGCCGTCAATGGTTACCTACCTACCTTAGGTACCTTAGGTACCTACTGCTCCGCCCCAGCGCCGCGCTTTATTATGGGCCGGAGGGGGCGAACAGGCTGCCCAGCGGTGCGGTTTGCGGCGACTTTTGCGAGTCAACGAGTTGCGAGTCAGCCCGGCTACAGTGGTGGTATGCTACCGGTACAGTGGTGTGCTGCGGTGGAGGGTGCGCTGGAGCCCGCTGGAGCCTGCTGGAGACGTCGTGTTGGCGGTTGATTGGCCGCTAACCGGCGCTGAAGACTCTTTGCTTGCGGCCAAGGCTTGCTGCAGACTCTTTGGGTTGCACCAGCCTGACTCGCCTGGCCCGAGCTCGCTTCCCGTCTGCTTCTGGCTTGCTTCTGCAGAGGCTTCCATTGTTCCAATCGCCCAGCCAGCCTGTCTTGCTCTCTGAACCCATCCGTGTTTGCCGCAATCAGCCTGCTGGCCGTCTCCTGTCCTGGTCCAGTCCTGGTCCTAGTCCTGGTCCTGTCGGCCCTCCCCGGGCGATTGCGAAACCACATGGCAATTTCGATGCGCGGCCCAGCCCACATGGAAATTGGCTGGACAAGACGGATCGCGCTGCGCATTCGCTGCGAAGCACCACCCTCGAATAAGTGTTTGAGAATCGGGAAGCAAGCTGTCTGCGAGGGAGATCCCTGCCTGCCTACCTGCCTACGTCAAGGTGCAGCGAGCCTCGCCAATTCACATGCAGGCCGCCTTGACTCGGCCAGCCACGCACGCTGTCACTCAGTGTGCCAGTGACCGTACCTGCTTGCCTGCACTGCGATTGCGCCGTGCCAGGTCTCGGGCATGCAATTGCTCTGACGCACGACGCCATGATCACTAGAGCACCAAGCCCACGGCCCCCGTGGCGCTGGACTGGGGTGGGCCGGCCAGAATCTCTTCTGTGCCGCGAAACACTACAAGGATCAAATTTTCCATGGTCTTGCCAATTCGGGAAGCTCGCCTACTATTCCCGATGAATACATGCATAGTACTGGTACATGCATAGTACTGGTACCACCACCACCACCACTGGCACAGACAAAGGCACAAACACAAGCAACAAGCAACACGGGACACTGCATCGTCTCCAATTGACAAGGTGGAAATGCCATGATGACTATTTGAGACCCTAAATATATGCTTGGGTTCAGTAGGGCAAACGCCGCCGCGCCACCACCACAGTCACTGCCTCGCTGCGTGTTGGGCTGCACTGTCCTGCCACCGCTAAGTACCTGCCTACCTACCTACCTTAGGTAGTTATTAGGTAGTACCTACAGGTACCTACAGACTACTGTGGCTAGTGGCCACCAGTGCGTTCGTCAATACCCGCAAAGGCCCATCCATTCTGTCTCTCTGACACTGTCAATCCGTTGGCCCGCCCAGCAAAAAAAAAATTAAAATCCATTGCGGCAGCCAGATAAGTTAGAGTCAGAGAAAGGCCAGACACTGCAAATTTGACATATCCGCTCTCGGAATTGCCGCCCGGCCTGCAGGGGGCGCAAAGTCAGCCAGCCCAGCCAGCCAGCCAGCCCAGCCAGCCAGCCCAGCCAACCCAAGCTTTGATTGCACATGCCTCAAAACCTTGTATGCTGGCTCTCATACTTGATCGCTCACCACATTTTCATCTCCATAGCAGCAACTTCTGCTTTGTCTTTTTTTTTTTTCATTCGCCTCTTCCATATATTGCATCCTTCTGCTATCCTATTTTTCGACTTCCCCATTCCAGCAACCCATTCAAATCCTGCACTTTGGCGCACGAACCAGTTTTTCCCGCTGCCAGTCTCTCTTTGGACAGCTTCACTTCCACGACCAGTGCCACTATTCTGGTCTTCTTGCCTGGGCGGGCAGCCATGAACTAGGCCTTTCTCACCATCCTGCTTCGTTCTGTTGGTCATCTCAAATTGCCCTCTGGCTGGCTAGCTTGCCGAGACGGACACGCAGAAACGCACCAAAATCTGCGGCGCCGGAGAGAACCACTTCAAACTATCGCCCAAGCCCCTCCCTCCCCCGCGCTCGCCGCCCACTCTACCACGCCTTTTTTTCCTCTTCGTCTCCTCTTTGAGCGCTGGGCATTTTCCCTTCCCTGCTCCTGACTCCTCTTCATCCTCCTCTGGCCTCTCAGGCTTGCACCCAAATAATCTCTCAATCATCTGCCACCATGCAGACTGTTGACCAATCCACCACTAGAACTGCCGCCGAAGACGATGGCATCGACCAAATAGGCTCAGAGACCCCACGATCCGGTATTGCGACGCCTCAGCCCGACCCTCACGACAAGCGCCTTCCCGGGATCATGAGCTACTTCGGCCAGGTTCGTCAAGACCCTTCTACAACTCCTCCGCCTTCCTCCCTCGACTCGCGGCAGCACAGTGTCCGCAGCACATCACAGACTCCCCAAATTGCCCTTGTTGCTGCTGCGCAGGCCGAAGCCGGTGCCCAGACAGCTGAAGATGATGAGTCTCGGCCTCTGGCTTCCGAGGAGACACAAATGCGCCCGCCACCTTTACCCCCGGCACGCGCACCGCCTTCTCCGTCCTCGAGCGTCGCTCCTTCAGATGCCTTGGCGGCCGGTCATCCTCCCGTCCCTCTGTCTGCCAAGTCGGGTCCTACACAGCATCTCACAACAAACATGCATCCCTATCCTACCCCTCCACCGTCACAGCCTTGCTCCTCTGCAAGCTCCGCCATCCATGTGGTGAGCAGCCGTCCGCAAGACTCTGCACCCGCTGGCCGGTCTGCTTCTCTTGCCGCCAGTGCCATGAGTGCCGCCCAGCAGCTGTCCTTTAATACCCGCGGCGTCCACTCTCTAGACGAGAGCCGCGCCCAATCTTCCCACCCCCATGACACTACACTTTCTAATACTTCTAATTCTGCTTCTTCTTCTTCTTCTTCTACCACTCAACCGTCTAGCAAGTGGTTCTCTTTTGATGGGCTCAAAGAGCTAACACGTGGTATCATCTTCAAGAGCGGTACCTCTACCCCGACTAGAGCTCTCTCGACTGCCCGACCCTCGCAGTCGGACAGCAAAGACTTACTTTCTCGCACCAGCAACGATGGTGCCGAGGCCAGTGGAACTCAGACCCCGCGCTCGACTGGCGCTCAGGTCCCCGCCGCTCGTGGCAAACTGACGGTCAAAATCTCCGAGGCTCGTGGCCTGCGCAAATGCAACGACCCGTATGTCGTTGCGGTCTTCCAGCGCTCCGAGCTGATATCAGGCGGTCCACGGCCCGTCGATGACGAAGAACCACTCAATATCGCCCAGGCCGCTATTGGTGGTATCCCTATTCAGCGATCAGGAAGCGATTCCGGCCGCCCCATGGCCATTCCCATGCGCAGCCGCCAAAGTAGCAATACCAGCATTACCGATTACAACACATTTCGAAACCGCAACGGCCGCAATGGCTCTCTCACAAACCCCAAATGGGATGCTGAGGCCGTATTGTATGCATTGACCCTCTGACCCCGCACAATTTCACTTAGCTAACCCAAACATAGTGACGTCGTCGATTCCGGTTCCTTAGTAGATGTGTCCGTATACGACCACAGCGCCAACGGTGAGGAATTTCTCGGCCATGTCAACTTTGAAGCCCCCAGGGAAAAGGAGACAGCGGTCCGCGGCTGGTTCCCCCTCAAGGGTCACGTCAACACCGTTGCCGAGAATGCGCCCACTGGTGAGGTGTTTGTCGAAGCCCTCTTTCAGCGCACCGAGAAGAAACACTACGGACCTACCGATTTCGAGATCTTGAAGCTCATCGGCAAGGGAACATTCGGACAAGTGTACCAGGTTCGCAAGAGGGATACGCAGCGTATCTACGCCATGAAGGTGCTACAGAAAAAGGTCATTGTGCAGAAGAAGGAGGTTGCCCACACCGTCGGCGAACGCAACATTCTTGTCCGCACCGCCACCTCCGACTCGCCCTTTATCGTCGGCCTCAAGTTCTCTTTCCAAACTCCCTCCGAACTATATTTAGTCACCGACTACATGTCTGGTGGTGAACTCTTCTGGCACTTGCAAAAGGAAGGCCGCTTCGACGAGAGACGCGCCAAGTTTTACATCGCCGAGCTGATCCTCGCCATTCAACATCTTCACAACAACGACATTGTCTACCGCGACCTCAAACCCGAAAACATTCTTCTCGATGCCAACGGTCACATTGCGCTCTGTGACTTTGGTCTCTCCAAGGCCAATCTAACAAAGAATGACACTACGAATACGTTTTGCGGCACCACCGAGTATCTCGCCCCCGAAGTTCTGCTGGATGAGTCAGGCTACACCAAGATGGTCGACTTTTGGTCGCTTGGTGTCTTGGTCTTTGAGATGTGCTGTGGCTGGAGTCCATTTTACGCCGAGGACACCCAGCAAATGTACAAGAACATCGCCTTTGGCAAGGTTCGCTTCCCGCGCGACACACTATCGCAAGAAGGCCGCAACTTTGTCAAGGGTCTGCTCAACAGAAATCCCAAGCACCGACTAGGCGCTACCGATGACGCTGAGGAATTGAAGCAGCACGCCTTCTTCAAGGACATTGACTGGACCCTGCTGACTCAAAAGCGCATCGCCCCTCCCTTCAAGCCCAAGCTCAAGTCTGAAACCGACGTGTCCTATTTTGACCCCGAGTTCACCACGGCTTTGGACCAGAACGGATCACTCAACGAGCGCGCCGCTGCCCTCGCCCGAGGTTACGCCGCCTCGACGCCGCTGTCGCCCTCGGTGCAGGCCAACTTCCAGGGCTTCACCTTTGTCGACGAGAGCGCGCTGGACGACCACATGCGCGATCGCGCGCGCACCGACGACGAGGACATGGATGACGCTGGCCACCACACTAACGGCAACGATGATGACTGGGATAATTTGGACGATTTTGATGTGAAGAAGGGTAACAGAATGAGCGGCATTGTGCGCACTTCAACCCACGACGAGCAAATGGTGGGAGGAGGGCACTTTGATGATTAACATGCAACACTCTGTCCATATCTGTGATACCCGCGCATTAAAGAAACAGGAAAGAGGATGATGGAAAAAATTCGAAACAAGAACGCATCGGTGGGAGAACCCAAAAAACTATTTTTTTTTATTTTTAATTGTCTTTATGAGATTACGGAAATGGGGGCTTGGCGGAAACATTCGGATTGGCGAGGCAAACTTAATCACGTACAGACTCATTTTGGCGTTTGGAATGGTGACTTTTTTTTTCTTGGCTTTTTATCTTGCCTCTTTTTCTTTTTTTATAATGATTTTTTTGGCGTTGCTATTATTGCATTCATGTTGAGTGTTTATTTTATCCCTACGAGTAATGCTGCAACTTGGTCAATGTGTGTGGCATGTTTGTTGTAAATTTGTATCCTGCTTTTTGAAAAAGAACGAAGAAGAAGAAAAAATCAGAAACCTTGTCTCAAAAAAATGTCAGCATACTCGTCTGTCTCTCTCTTGTATGGGTGTATTTCATTTTGTGAGCTCTGAAAAGGACAAGGCGGGAAGAGAGTAAAACGTAATCATGGTGAATGGATAATGGATGTGGACAATTGAACACCTCATATGGGTTATCGCCATGCATGAGATTGTAATGGTAATGGTATTATCTCTAGTTCTATATTCCTGATGCAATTTACCCTCCCTTTTCTACCATGGCTTTCGTGCTCGCCTCTTCCTCTTCCTTTTTTTTTTTTTTCGCTTCGAGGCAAGTGATCTGTAGTGAGTATAGCACTATGGAGTATGCCGTCATTTGCTTTAGTTTGGCCTCTTCTCTGCTGTAATGGATTTGCGATTAAACCTGCTCCATGCCATTTTCTTTTTAAATTCAGCATGGATATGCATCCTGTGGTGCCGCTGCTACCTTCACCGAACATGGGATCCAGGCAGATATAGTAGCTGTGCATACGGTCTCGTAATGACGGCTAGCACAGGATTTACGTACAGTTGAACCTGGCACGGCCCTTCATTGCAGTAGACCAAGTCCAGAGTCATTTACATGCCCATACAGGTCAAGAGCAGATCTTGCACGCACACACAGCCTACTAACCATTGATTGTCCGAGTCTGAAATCACGTCGGGCTAGTCACATCATATAGGACGACAGATCGCTTAGGATTGTTGCATTGAGACAAAAAGAGATGATCAGAGAAACAGTCAACAGCCTACACCCATGCAGGGCCGCCTCATTTCTTTTACAAGGAAAAAATGTACAACAAGGATTCGTCAGTCGCCAGAATCCTGTTTCCGCCCAGCCCGTTACGACTGTCGCGCGGATAAGCAGTCGTCGACGCGAGAAAGGCAGGTACAAAAGAAACGCAGCAAAACAGACAAAGTGCGCAGGGGAGCAGCCTCATTGCTGGTTCCTGCACTCAGCCAACTGTTTTGCCGATGCTCTTCTTCCCCGGCTCCCAAATCGCACGACCCTTCTTCTCGCGTATAACCCAAGAATTAATATCCCGTCCCCTGTCCATTGTCCACCACGCCAATTCGAGCGCCGAAAAAAAGTATGCAGGTATTTTAGAGTGCCGGCTCGTTGTAGCGGATGTCTGGTTCGTCCCCATGTGCGTTCCAAACGAGATTGTAACTTCTTTCGCTCCCCATTATGCACGGTTTATATTTGCGCACGCGCGTCGTTTAGTGCTTGACGTCCTCCTCCTCGGCCTCGAGCCAGTCGGGAAGGGCGGCAGGGGTGCCAGAGGCCTGCTGAGCGGCGTCCTGGCCCTCAATCTCGACGGCCATGCTCTCGTACTCCTGGAGGTTGCTGGCGAGGTCGGCCTCCTCGGGGGACTTGGGGGTCTTGGGCTCGGCAAAGGTCTGGACCTGGCCGACAGAGTCGGACTCCTTGACGGCAGGCATCTTGTAGGCCTTGAGCTCTTTGAGGTACAGCTCCTGGACGAAGTCGGCTAGAGAGAAAACACAGCTACGTTAGCTTCAGTGCTCCTGAAAGTGCGGTTGCGGTAAAGCCCGTCAAAATTGGCGGCCCGTGATTAAATGAGTCCTCCGAAAAATGCGGAAATTGTTGAGATGCCGTTCCGTTCATTCAATTGATATGCTGGCGGTGTGCGGCGAGCTTTGTTGTTCGGCTGGGTCGGGCGTTTCGGCTGCTGCAAATCCGCTGTTCTCCGAGGTGGTCGTGTCTCCGTTCGCGTGTACCAAGGGAGTTCGCCGTTTTCCATTCAAGGCCAGGAGGGGAGGGGATTATCGCTCAAAAAAAGTTCTTACCTCTGCGAGAGACGGTAGGAGCAATAAAGGTCCTCGTCTGCATCGATCGCGAGACGGTGGCGATGGCAGAGCGGGCGCGCTATTAAGATGCCCCCTCAGTCAGCAAAAGCTCTCCTCGCAACGAGAGAAAAGGCGGCCAAAATGCGCAAAGTGTGCGGCAATGGCGCTGGAAAGCGGAGAGTGAAACACGTACAGCGACCCGAGAGATTTGGCTGAGCATTTTGGATGGATTGGCGTTGCTCAATGGGAAACCCAAGACTGGCAAGATGGACTGAGGGTTTTGTGAAAATCGTGATGTCGACCTCTGTCTCTCCCCCGGCTTAGTCCGTGGCTGGTTTCCAAGTTTCTGCCTGAGGCCCGGACAGTGCCAAGTTTTGGTAGGCATCACGTGACTTCATCTTGGTCGCGAACCTGGCTTCGAATGGGGAAATGTGGCAGTCTACACCGGAGTGCAACCAAAATAAAAGAAACTGGGACGGCCTGTATTTAATATGTGTTTGCTGATAGTTTCAGGCAGTTCGCAGTGATTGCGGACCAGCTTCGATTGTTTCCATCGGGGCCGATACCTGAGCGCATGGTTCAGTATATCCAAGGTGGAAACACGGATGTGACAGAAAGCAAAATAAGATTGAGATTCGCTCTATATACGGCTTAAAAGCTCTATCAACGCCAGATAGCCATTACATATGTCCGAAAGAAAAGCAACTATTCACGATGGCACCGCGAAGCAGCCAAAATGTGCTCGCGACAAGCACAGCATTTCGCCTACCGACTCGAGGCTTCGTCTGAGCCAGCTCTTGCCGTCAGGCCCTTGCGAGAAGGGCTGCCGGTGCCTTCACTCTTAGCCCGTTTGGCCTTTCTCATCTCGAGCCAGGGAATGGAGAGAAAGTAAGGTCCAGCAATGACAGCAGCGAGCACAATGTACGCAGTGCGGAAAGCCATGCCAGCGCTGGCCAGCTTAAGGCCCAGGCCGCCATTGATGATGCCCAGAATGATGAGCGCACGGCCGTACCAAACATGGATATGACTCAGAGCACCACGACGTCCTTGGCGTTTGTAGCTCGTGTGGTGCAAGGCACCCAGAATCGGCTGCAGGAACATCAAAGCACACACGATGATTCCAAGACGCGTGTGTGTGTTTTGCCAGAACTTTTCGTGTTAGAAATTCACCGATCGGGGGTTATTGACAGCATCAAACTTACAATACCAAGTCGATGGGCCAGGACATAGCCCAGGCCTAGACCTGCCCACATGGCCAGGAAAGCCATCGTCTGAAACGCAGCGTGGAATATCCACTTGCCGATGAAAGGCATCATCAAGGCTCCGGCAGGATACAGGATGACCCAGACAATCATCATCAGAACTCCATGGCCATAGAGTAGTGTGCTCGAAACAGGCGAACCAGATCCGCCACCTGGCGAGACAATGTTGCCGCCGCCGCTGCCGCCGCCGTTACCGTCGCCGCTGGTGTTGTTGCCATTGGGGTTGCTGCCTCCATCGGTACCCGTGAACGGGTTCGCATCGGAGGTGATAGAGGCCTGGCTCAGGTCGATCTGGAAGATGGAGTGGTCGTCGTGATAGTCGATGCGCGCGCTCTTGTCCTGCGAGTTGATGGCCTGGCCGGTCTTCCACGCCGATATCCAGCCACTGGAGCCCGTGAGGCTGGCGCTCTGGCAGTCGCCGCAGCGGACATTGGCCACCATTTCGTCATTCACCACGCCGGAGCCGGCGAGCAGCTCAACCTCGGAGCGCTGCGTGTACTGGGGCATGACGTGCCCGACGCCGGATCGTGTGCTGAGCGTGACGTTGCCGCTGCCGTCTTGGTACATGAGGAAGATCTCGGCGCCCCTCATCTGGCTGCCGATGCCGAGGGCCGCCCATTCGTAGGTGTTGGGCGCGCGGAGTTGGAAGTAGACGTTGCCGGAGCCACCCTTAATGGCTGATTCTGGAACGCCCCAGCTGAAGCAGATTTTTGAGTTGTCGCCGACGCAGTGAGGCTCACTGGCTGCGAGGGCACCGATTGAGCCTGAGAGAGAGATGATATGTTAGCAACGGGGATGAAGTCGTGTCTGCAGATGCTGGGTCGTACTGAGAGTAGCCAGCGCGACGGCGCCAGCAAAAGATTTGCCCAATCCCATGCTTTTGTAACGGTTCAAAGCGTAGGTACTGTTGTATTTGTGGCTGACGATACTCGTGTTTGCTACAGAGTAGAATGTGTCCGCCGTATTGCGCGAAGCAGTGTAGGCATGAAGTATGTGAATACTGCAGAATTCTATCAGAAATGTTTGGACAGCGGAAAGATGCGAAATCGAGGAGGGCCAGCTTCAGACTTGTACTCAGTCCTCATTCTATCTAGTGTCTGCCACCATGCAGGTTGTGTTACACGCCCCCAATGATTACCACGCCTCAGAGGAAGCCAGACCAGGGCTAAGGAATCATCAGTACGAGTACGGAGTAAATTGGACAGCCTGAGCTGCCCAGTCTACAGCGTCATCCCCGCCCAAAAGGGGTGTTTGGTGGTTAGATGGGGGTAGGGTGTAGATTAGATAAATTAGTACATATGGTGCCAACTAGTGTTTGAGCATCTGGGGGTCATCAGTGATCATCTCATGTGTACTGGTACGCAGTTGCGCCGACGGTTTCATGGTTGCATGGTGCCCGGTGCGGTGCGGCGCCTCCAGCCCACCAGCTGAGTCTGTGATTCCATCAGAAAAAAGCGATTTGCGCAAGTTGTGTACCCTTTTGAAGTGCACGTCATCTCATACGCGAGCGATAGACGCCAAGCATGCATCTGCCGAAAAGGCGTTGTTGCTTTGGGAAAAGAGTCGACGCGCAGAATGCCAGTAAGAGCAGGACGAATGACAATCTAGCCAAGACTGACAGAGGCAGAGAGAAGATACCGTGGCGTGTACCCAAGTGCCAGTTGCAACAAAGACAAAAACAAGCTTCGGCGCCCCAAGAAACAGCCGGCATACTGGTAGCAATGCCTGGTCTTTCATTGGAGGGACAGCTGCGTGTCTCTCGGTCAGTGTCCATGCCGGGGAAAGTGGCGCTACTGGTAGTTAGATTTTAAAAAGTCTAGCCCGCCCTTGTACCAGTAAGCCCCAAGCTTCTGGGCTAGAGTAACTAGCGGCTTCGGCTTCGAATGGTGCCGCCGGGACAGCAAACCAGCCGATTGCTATTTCAAATTAAAGAGGGTTGGGGAGGGGGAGGGAGAGTTGCTCCGTTATCATCTGCTCGATGCTCATCGTTGGTGACTATTCGATTTGGGCTAGGTCGCAAGCCTTGAATCTCCCCGACGGCCGCCCGTGACGAACTCTAGCTTTGACGCTCTGTGTTGCGTAATGAGGCAGTGCGCGACACTGGATGGTGTTTCCATTTTCTTTTTTGGCTCCTTTCTGCAAAACCGCCAAGAGAGGCTCTGGCTTAGGCGTTTGACGATCTGCATGAGGGATTGGCAGTTTCGGCCACGGCTTGGGGTTGCATTGGTATTGGCAGCGCGCTGGTTGGACGGTGCTGTACTCAGTAAGTTAGCTGGAATGTCCTGCCGGGGTGTGTGCCCGTGCCCATAGTTACACACCACCGCCGTTGAGCCTTGCATTATCAGATGTGCAACTCAAGCAGGGCGAGAGTCGTCTCGCAGCTACGTAGTCTCTCCCACATTGCCAAGCAACCTCTTTTCACCTTTGGCGCTGTGCATGGACGAACCAATCGGTAGAGCAAAGCGGCAATTAGAGCATCGTGTACACGCGTACACAATGCTTACATTCTTACTTGGCAGGGTAAGTTGGCACTTCGGCATCATTCATCGACAGAATGACAGTGCAGCACTGCCACTGGCTGTGGGATGCCCGTCTCATACTTCGCGTCGTACCATGTGCTGCACCCTCGCAGCGCTGCCGAGGCCGCTAGTAAAGTAGTCAACAAACAGCGATGGCCCTGAAGAAGCATGTTTTCGAGAGGTGGTTGTATTCGTGAGAAAAAAATCGCCGTTTCAAAAAGCTCTACAACTGGCTTTCAATTCGTGCATGTTTACCTAGCTGCGACGCCGCGCCCTTCCTCTGATTACTTAGTTATAGGTGAGAGGGCAGAACTCAGTACTTCTCAGTCGTGCCACTAGCTTACGATAAGGGCATCGCAAGTTGCCAATCGAAACTGTATAGAAATGAGCACTAGAGAAGGAGATTATGTACAAAGCTGCACAATAAAATCATATGACAAAACAAGAAATCCCTTAGCTCAAATGCTGCAACAGTCTCTCTCGGTCGCTATCATACCCACCACTCTCGCTTCGATCCCTGAATCTGGTAACTATCGGATCATCATATTGGCTGAGATGTAGAACCAGATTCGCATTTGCCAGGAGGGCCCGCCGGTGGCCAACAAACACTTTGGTGCAGTCCGCGAAGGCTGTGGTGACGAGCTGCGCCACAACCTCCTCTGTGTCGGCATCCATACTGGAGGTGCCTTCGTCGATCAACAAGATCTTAGATTCCATCATCCGCTTATGGAGAATAGCACGAGCGATTTGAAACAATTGCTTCTGTCCGCTTGATAGCTTTAGCTTTGCCATGCTTGCATCCAGACCCCCTGCTTCCTCAATCTGGCTCCAAAGGCCGACTTGACGAAATATATCCGCTAAGCCATCATCGCTCGGAAATGGGATGTTTCGAGCGCGAGAGCTAAACTTGAATGGATCGAGATTGAGGCGAACTGAGCTGTTGAGTTCGAGCCCACCTTGTGTAATCGTTGTTATCCGCATCCGAAGAAGCTCTCTGGGGACCGTCTTGACCTCTCGGTTATCAATATGGATGGTCCCAGAAAACCCGATCAATTGCAGAAGTGCAAGTACGAGCGTCGATTTGCCACTATAATTGCATGGTAGTTAGTTTCTCAGTCGTCCTGGACGTGAGTGAAAGCGAACGCACCTTCCAGTTCGGCCAATAACTCCAATTGTCTGGCCTGGCTGAACTGTAACGGACATATTTCTGAACACTGTGTGCGCTTTCTCGGTACCAGCCCTAAAGTTCCAAGTTAGTTACGTTTTGTCAATGTCCGAGGCTGCCAGTTCTCATGGCTTACTTGTAGACTACACCCACGCAGCTGAAATCCAGTTTGCCAGCTGGCGGCCAGTTCTCGGGCAGCGGCACGCAGTCTCGTTCCTGCTCCTTGGGAGTCTTGTTCATGAAGTCTCTAATGCGAGCCACAGCACCGAAGGCCATTTCCATATTGACGTAGTATCGCACGAAAATAGCAGCTACATCACTGAAGTAGAGAAGACTGAGAAGTGACAGGCCCATGGAAGAAGGTGAAGCCGTGTTATGGAACCTCAGGGCGAGGCCGACTATCGCCACGGCGCATGCAGCCGTACTGAGATCCATGACTGACCTTAACCATTGGTTGATGGATATGAGAAAATAGAAGGGTTTTTGCGTGAGGTCCAGAATCTCATGGAGTTCGGATTTGAAAGCATCCTGCCAGCGAAATGTTCGGATATGCTCGATTCCAGCGGCAGTTTCCACGAGGTGCCTCGTTAGTAGCTTCGCGACGTCGAGCTCCATCTCTCTCAGTTGTCGAGATGTTCGCAGATAGAACCGCTGTACGACGTACACCACGAGAAGAAATACAGGAATGATGGGTGAGGCGTAGCTGGCGCCGGAAGCAATCACGCCAACATCGATGAGAACGGTGAGGCCGACCCAGACTACCGTAATGATAGTTGTCGGCAAAACCTGGGTGGCCATGGAGGTATCGACACTGAACCTGTTGAGCAAGAAACTTGCGTCTTCTTCCATGAGGTATTCGAACGTCGCTTTACTACTTGTTTCGGCCAAAACCCAATGCAAAGCGTTCACAGATTTCGCGTTGACAAGATGAAAGAATCCTCCAATTGCAAATACGTGCATTATCGGATTTGCGATGCCAAATAAAGCATAGCCGGCATAGTATTTGGCATTGGTGGGATCTGCTTCCATCCAGATACGCCCAAAGATTTGCGGCATGCGTTCAGCCACAGCTGAAAGCACCAGTACCGCGGCCCAAAACAAGAGGTATAGGGTGCCCGCTGGACTCGCAAAAAAAGAGTAAAGTGAGAAATCACCTGCTCGCGCGTTGCGTGGGTGATCGCCGGCGTTCTCATTGGGCTTGACCGCCGGGAGGCTCGCGACTTGGCCGGCGGGCGCGCGGCACATCGCTTCTTCCTGAACATGCATGCTCTTTATTATGGAGTCTGGGGAGAGCTCTCGTGTTGTCAGAGGCGCCCTTTCAACCTCGCCATTCTGGTCAATTCGGAAGAGAACATCCGCGTCGACAAGATGTGCCTTGACACTAGTCGTCATGATTATTGTCGTGCGATCGTCCTCCATCAGGTTGCTCTCACTAAAGAGTCGAAGACGGATCGTTGACGCTGTCTCTCTATCCAATGAGCTGAAAGGATCATCGAGGACCATAATATCCGCCTCCAGATAGAGTGCTCGCGCCAGCGCGATACGGGACTTTTGCCCTCCGCTCAGATTGCATCCATCAGTTCCGGCAACAGTTTGGTCCTTGTTTGGCATTTGATCGAAATCCTCGTCTAACGCGCATATGTATACAACTCCTGCATACTTCCTCGCATCGAATGCTTTTTGACCAATAATATTTAGTCGAATCGTGATATTTTGGATCCAAGGCACTTGGCTGCAATAAGCAATAGAATCGGATGCCAGCTTGATGTCACCGTGACTCAATTGAGCCTCTCCCAAGATGATTTTTAACATTGTTGTCTTTCCGCATCCGACCGGGCCAAATATCATGGCAACGGTACCGAATGGAAAACCTGCGCAGACACCCCGCAAGATCGGTCCTGCAAAGTCCGACGTGACGCAGGCATACAGCATTTCCACCGCGAAATATACACCCGGCGCATGCCGATTTCTTGGGCCCTTTTCGCTGCTACTGGCGTCAGCTTCAAAGCGGAATGTCCGCGGGTCGTTCGGCTCCGGAATGGCCAGATATTCTTGAACACGAGAAATGGCGGCAAAACCGGTTGTCCAGTATGGAAGATATTCGAGGAACAAGGAAAGCGGCTGCGCAACTAGTTGCACAAAAGCCAGTGTTGTGAAGAAGCGGGACGGCGTCATGGGCTCCGAGGCACGACTCCAGAACAGAGAACCCGCAACGACGAGCACGGGGGTGACAGAGGAGCCAAACGCTGAGAGGGTCAAAGAGACGGTGAGATAATTGCGGTCTCTCATTGCAGCTCGGGTCTCGGCTTCAAACTGTTCCTGCAAATCGAGAGCGAGAACAGGTGCAAGCCCCATCATTTTGATGTCCTTGGATTGGGCAAGAATGTTTGATGTAGTCTCCACGCGCGTGGATATATGCTCGTTCCACTTGCGACGAGTGACTAGCATTTTCTTCGCGGTAAACAATACGAGAACCGTCGCAACTATTGATTCATGAGCAAATGAGCACTCCCAGGTGATGCTCAGCTGGTATAAACGTACCAATAGTAGGAATGAGCGCAAATATTGTAGCAGCGCCTACGAACTTTGCGAGCAGTGCTATTCCAAGACCGATTTCAATGACATAGGCTGTACATTCATAGGCGAGCTCCACAAGTTGGTCAATGCCTTTCAGGTCCGTGTTAGTCAATGTGATGGCCGCCTTTTTTGTCAATTCAGTTGCGTCAAGTCTCAACGATTTATGGTAGATGGCGGACGCAAGAATCGCTCGCACACAGATTCTGGCTTGGTTTTTTATGTAGACATACCATGACCTCGAAATCTATGACAGCTTTTTGTTAGTACATGCTGAAGTGAAGTGCAAAATGAAGATTGTGCCCACCGCCAGGCCAGTGTAGATAATGGCTGTAGCAACCAATAGACCATGCTCAACGTCGACGGATGGACTTTCGTTGGAAACCTCGTTCACAATGTCCTGTAACAGAAATGGTTGCGAAAATGCGAACCCGGTCACCAGCAAGCGCGGCAAGAAGACGTATATGAACGGCCAAGGTATAGATAGAAACAGGACAATAGCCAAGGCATATCTAGAGGCTTTCCTTTCGCGTGACGCCCACTTGCATTCGAACTCGTGGTAAATAATATCGGATGCAAACTGAGACGCAAGGGCAGGGAGCGAGCCATCTGTGATGTTGTGCCGAAATCCGAAAAGTAGAAGAGGGTTAAGCCAAATGAGTAGCGACTTATTCCAGAAACCTGCGAGGCCTTCACTGCCAAGCGAATCTCTGACATTTTGTGCCTTGATAAGAGACCGTTTAGAAATTTCTTCGAGGCTAAGTAAAACAAATTTGAGGACCGGAACAGCAATTTGAAGGTGTGCAATTTGTAGTAGGCCAGGGCGGTTGTGATAGGTCAAGGTAGTGACAATATCAGCGGGAAGTGTCATGGTGAGGAAAAGACCAAGAAAGGTTGAAGAAGAAAGAAAGTAAAAATGGCCCGAAATGCTGATGATAGCAATGCAGACTGCACTGAGTAAGGAAAACACGGCCGCGATTCGACCCAGTTTGAGATCCAGATACTCTAGACTGGATGACCACCACAAGACCAAATTCACTATCTGAACGACGACAAGGGCAATGGCAGCAGCAAGCTTCACGAAGAGCAACCGACCAGGGCGAATGACGACAGTGCCGCGCAACAGTCTGTGGGCGTAAAAGGGAGTTGCGAAGAGGATGAGAGCGGAAGGGGCAATTTGAAAGATTGTGTGCTCAAACAGCAAGGTGAAATCGAAGTGGCCCAGCAGGCGGGGACCAAATGATTTGTCGTCCATGGTTGCGGTTGGTCCAGGCTCGCTGAATCCACACAAGTATGGCTGCCGCTTCGCAATTCTTCAGTCTGTTGTAGACGTAGGGAGAACAGTACAAGACGGTGACGTCTGCGGAAGGAAGATATAGGAAGATGAGGGGTCCAACGCAGACAAGGTTTCACCAAGAAGGAGACTGTGCAAGCGGAGACGGAAAGCAAACGTGCCACTCGACCAGACAAAGGGAGAATGTAATGGCTAGGAATGAGGAGCCATTATGTGGGAGGAAGGGGGGAAAATGTAGATGAGCGGGCAACAAGTAGAAAGAAAAACGCCGAGGGGCCCAACGCGGGCGGCAGGCAGGACAGATCAAAAGAACGACAGGGCCAACGCGCGCTGGGGAGGAGAACGACCAAACCGTCCAATGAAACGGCGAGAGCCGCAAGGAATAAAGTCGTGGTTTGGGGGCGGATAATATCTCTCTTGAGCAGAGAGTGCCCCTCACTCTCGCGTGCACCTCAAAATCGGCATATTAGGTAGCTGCTCAAGGCCACCAATGTTGTGGCAAGAAGGGGGCTCAGTAACCTCAACAACCAGGGGGCCTGGCAAGATGCATGGAGGAGCAAGGCATCTCAAGGGCAGACTCGAGCGCTCGGAGCAATCAAGAGACCGGGAAAAGGCTTGGGCTGGATCCCGACGATGAGGGAACGAGCCGTGAGAGGCCCGAGATGCATGTCCAGGCTTCTCCACCACGACGAGTTAGTGTGCCCGTTGCAGATAAAGGCAGGTGGCGGTAACTAATACGGGTAAAGCCAGCGTTGGATCGAGCCGGGCGCCACAATTCTCCATAGCTGGTTAGTAGTTGCGCCAACTTCTGCATCTCTGAAGGATCGCACCCAGCCCTCCAGCCTGCTCGCCACGAAAGGCGGGAACAAGATACGCTGTACAACACTGCTACCTTTGAGAGGGCTGACCTTCAGAAAGAGACCGAGCAACTGCCTAGATGATTGACCGTTGTGTGTGTGTCAATCAAGTCGGCTTGGTGCGCCGAAGCGAGTACAAATCAGCAACTTAGACCATGTGCGGATGCGAGCCTTCTCTGCGGGGGGGTCCTTTGTTAGACGAATTCGTCTCTTCTTGTTCCCGATGTCACATTCTCCGCCGCCCCTCGTAGGGAACTTTTGCCAACTAGTGCGGTAATAGCTCTGCCCGTCGACAGTAGTGCCTGGACTGGGGTTAGGCCATGTGAATTGATTCTTATTAGTTTGCGCCAATCACCCGCCCGGCACCCGCTCGGCCAGTGCGGCCGCAATAGGTGACTACTAACATGTGAGCAAAGCACGTTGGTAGTGTGGTGTGTCAACTACTATTACCAGTGCCTCAAGGCTGCAGCAGTAGGCTCCGGGGCGACTACGCATTCGAGGCTGAGCAGCCCACTGCAGAGTAGCATTAGGCAGCCGTTGATGGGGGTCGGATGATGCAACATTGCTCGCACCGCCCGCCCGAGCGGCCAGGTGTGACAGCCGACATTCGACAGCAGGCCCCCTCGGTCACCACCGACCAGGCTCTGTCGCCAAAAGCTTCCCAGCTCAGACTGGCTGGCACAGCGCCGGATTACAGAGACTAGAAGCTCTGGGCACCACCGGCATTGAGTAAGTGAGCATTCACGTACGATGCTAGAGGGCCAGATGCAAAACAGATGGGGCAGGTACAGAAGAGAGGCATGCCGGAAGAGATTACTATGGGAAGGCTGCAGCTCTGTCTGTGCATTTGCTCTGGTGCTCACTGTGCAACTCGCGGCGAGCCCAGCTGCCGTAGCCAAATCATGAATGACAGACGACATCATCTGCATGTCGTCAGCACCCAACCCCCGAAAAATCCAACCTCTATTGTCCTAGTGTGCGTGCTCTGTCCGCCGCTCCAACTTCTGGAGCATATGGTACCGCGGCAAGGCTGTTGACGGGCGAGGTGGTGGTGCCCATGCGCCCGCGCAAGAGCAGGTCATATTCCTGCTGGTCTTTGTTGGTACGTTAGCCTCTGGTTTTGTATATATACGCATTGTCGTGCTTCTCCGCGGTTTTCGAACAGAAGGGCAACAATATGTCTGCACACGCGCGCGCGCGCGTATGTGTGTGCGTGCTACTCGGGTGGTTGGGTGCTGTGATGGTACATGGTAACCTACCTGCGGGCTGCGGCAGCGGAAGGGCATAGGCGGCCAAGCTCACCGCGGCGAGGCCGGCGAGGCTCTTCGCCAAAAGCATGGCAGAGTGCAATGTTTGAGACGGACAAGACTCGAATTTCTAGTTAAATGCGCAACGGCCGGTCGCGGGCTTCTTCTCGGTAAACTGGGCGACTAAAAGCTCGAGGTTTGTAGCTTTCAGCTGGTCGGGTTGGCAGATGGGGGGGATGTAGAGAAGTAAAAGAGGTAGATGGTCGTCTAGTACCTAGTTACCAAGCCGTTGGTGCTAACTAGAGCTAGTTAAATAAGTCGCCCGTCCGTCCACCGTTTTTTACGGGCGCGTTCCAACCCCCGCCAGCCCGTCCCAGATATCAGTACGGCTGAGGTCGCCCAGCGCCGAAAGAAAGGCACCATTCTTTCCAAGCCAGTCTCACCGAGCTCGAGCATGGCAGAAAAGGTATTCTCTTACACAAAGTTCAACTTCGACGCTCTACTCTCCCTCGCAGGACGACTTCGGCGCCGACAATGTACATGCGAGGTGACGGCCACGCCAAAGACAGGAAGTATGCACTGGGCCATCCTCGTGTCTTCGACGACGGACTCGACCGGGTCTCTCGTTTCCCGTAACTTAGTGGTCACCATGACATTGCCTCTGGCGAGACTACGCAGAAAATGCTCCTCAGTGAAGTTGCGACCCTCAAGTTTCCAAGGGCCAATACCTCTGTCCCTGTTCCAAAAGTGTATCCCTTTAGATTGTCTCGAGATTTGCCCTTTCACAGGTCTTTAACCTTGTTTTGCTGGTAGATCTCTATTTTTCTTATTTTCCGTTGATCGTACGATAACGATATCGGGGCACCATAGATTCTCAGGAGCAAAGCAGCCCATCGCCCGCTCTCGGATTATGGCTGGGCCGATGTTCGGCGCGCCAATTACCAGGATGTCCGCAGCAGCTTCGCCCGCTTCTGCCACTGCCAGATGGATCGAGAAAAAGTGAAGCAGCAGCTGGGAGGTCTGCTGCGACAGCTATCGACATCAAGACGTCGGATGGTGTCGAATCATGACATATTACTAGCACTGTTCAAGACTCTGGCAGGTGTTACCAGTTCGTGTACCCAACTTTAAAATAGCATTTGTTTGTCTCATTCTCTATAGTCATCTGCGCCTAACAACCTAGGTCATTCCAAGTTTTCAACATCCCAACATAATGGGCAGGCAGTTGTCGTCGTCATCCCATCAAAACACTGTATTGAAATCCCCATCAAACAACACCAGCTGTAGTTATAAGTTTATGACGCCGCAAAACAATGTTCTAGAAACATTCTAACATAACAGAACTTTTGAAAGAAAGAAGTCGCAACTTGTAAAACAAATATGACAAATCTAATCGATTCCTCTAAAAGGAGCAAACGCTCTGGGAGGTGTGGTCTTGCCACGCTCCGCCATGCAGTCAAGCGGCTTGCTCACCGCCCGCCGCCAGAGGAAACGCATGAGCCTCGAGGAGGCTGGACGAGGCGACAAAGCTGAAGCCGCCAAAGACGTCGTCCTTGGCCGAGGACGAGGGAGCAGCCCCCCACGGATCCTTGATGGTCATGACCGAGGGGCTGAGCGCGAGGTCGGTAAACTCGGGCGCAAAGTTCTCGGCGAGCTCGGGGTCGGTGATCATGGGCTGGATCGGGGGCTCGAGGTCGCGGGCGGCGAGCCTCTTCCAATCAATCTTGCGGAAGAAGCGGTGCGCCTTGAGCGTCTGCAGGTCCTTGGGCATGTTGGAGCCGAGGCGCTTGGTGGGGTCCTTGCGCAGCAGGCGCGTGAGCAGGTCCTTGGCGTCGGCGCTGAGAAAGTAGGGCAGCGACAGCTTCTGCTTGACAATGTTGTCCTGGATCTTGGCGTGGTTCTGGCCGCGAAAGGGCGGGTTGCCCGTCATGAGGTCGTAGCCGAGGGCGCCAAAGGACCACCAGTCGACGGGCTTGCCATACTTTTTGCCGAGGATGACCTCGGGCGCCATGTACTCGACGGTGCCGAGGAAGGAGTGGCAGTTCTCGCTCGACTCCTCGGCGCTGACCTTGGACAGGCCAAAGTCGGTGAGCAGCAGGTGGCCGTCGGCGTCGAGGAGGCAGTTCTCGGGCTTGAGGTCGCGGTAGACGACGCCGAGGTTGGTGTGCAGGTGGGCAATGGCGAGCAGCATCTCGGCCATGTAAAATGCGGCGACGGTCTCGGAGAACATCTTTTCCGTGTTGAGGTGGGTAAAGAGCTCGCCGCCCTGGCCGTACTCGAGAATCAGGTAGAGTTTCTCGTGGTCCTGGAAGGCGTAAAAGAGCTTGACCACAAAGGGGTGCCTATTGACAGACTCGAGGATCTGCCTCTCCGTCTTGGTCTGCTCGATGAGCTTTCGGTGGACAACCAACGACGCCTTCTTGAGCTGCTTCTGGGCGTAGAGTTTGCCAGTCGCACGCTGCTTGACGAGGAGCACGGTGCCATAGGTTCCCTTGCCTAGACACCGCAAGGGCTCAAACTCCTCCGAAGTCATCTTGCGACGGGGATGAAGGCCGCCTTCGAGTGCCTCCATGATACCGGAGCGGTCGTGCACACTCTCGCTCACAAAGTCATGCTCGAGGTTGACTTCGTACTCGGTCGAGGCGGCCGTCGTCTCGGAGCCCTCGCTACCGGCCTCGCTCTGGGCGCCGTCGCGACTCTGGGAGCGGCTGCTGAGTTCGTGGCCCAGCGCGGAGCCGTTCTCCGGTGCTCCTCTTGCTGTATGCAGGCGTGTGACCGAGCTCGAGCGCGAGGCGGCAGCAGAATCGAGGCTGAGCGGGTCCATCTGCATGCGAAGCTTTGCGATGCCCGAGACGCTAGGCGAGGGCGTAGGACGCATGACGGGGCTGCAGTTGGCGCTGACGACGTCGTCGATACGGTGACGGCCGCGTCGATTGGCCTTGGGAAGCGTGACCCGGCCTGGACCTCCTCCATAGTCGGAATCCTCGTCACCAGACGTGACAGGCGTGCCAGGGAATCCGCGCACAATGCTGCGGGCGGCGGGGGTGGAGCCTATCATGACGTGGGGATCGTGAAGTCGTGGTTATAAGTGTGTAGTCGTTGTGCCGAAACGGCAAAATAAAAAAAGAAATCAAAAATATCGCCCGCCCTCCTGCAGTAGATCAGGGTGGCAAGCGCGCAGGTAGGTCGCAATCGAGTCAATTCGAGCCACGACGTCGTTCGGGGTCCGCGCGCTTGGTGGTCTCGTCCTGGAGGAGGGTGTGGGCGTTGAGCTGGCTAGCAACACGCATCTGGTACTTGAAAAAAGCAGGTCGGGTTGTCGGTATATGCATTTGAAGGCGGGATGAAGAAAGAAGTTGGGGTTCTTTGTCGGTTTCGAAGGGCAGGTTCTGGTCACCAGGAGGTGTAGGGGGGAAAGAAAGAGGGCGGAGGGAGGATTGTTTCGGTGCGTCGGACGTGAGAAGACAGGTTTTTTTTTTGTGGCGCCGAGCTGCAACACGAGCCAAAGAGGCAAAAGCTGGCTCGCCTGTTCAGAAATGCATGTCAGCTTAGTGGCTCCTCCCGCGGGGGGGCTCTTCGAGGCTATTAGAGGCTACAGGCCTCTGTAGAATGCGGGGGATTCGCTGGAGCGCGCTGTTGGATGGCAAATGGGAAATGGATCGAGGATCGCTCGGGGCGCTAAAGCCTCACTAAGTTAGAGCCTCTGGCCTCCGTTAGTGCCTCTACTGGGTAGCCTCTCGCCTCCAGGTTCGCGTGCTGAGCCACAGCTGCATACTCGGGGAGCAGCGCAGCTTTGCCCAACGGTGGAGGAATTCCAAATGGGACGCGTCTCATGAGGCTTGTACTTTTGGCTTTCATTTTTCACGCAGTCTTTCGCTGACATCTGCACAATGAAGAAAGCAAGGCCAGGCAGGCAACGCGTCCGTCTGTTGGCAGCCTGCACAGATCCTTCGCTCAGCCACACGCGGCGCAGCTGCCCGCCGCTAACCCCTAAATCGCTCAGTGAGTGGACGCCTAAATGCCCTGTGTACCTTGCCAGTGCGGCCCGTCGCGCCTGGTCTCACCAGCCCAGCATTCTCCCACTCCCAACTCCTCCAAACCATAACGTGACGAACAGATTCTGCCGGTGCCGCGCAACCAGGATCCTTCCTTGCAGTGGCTTTACCAGTATCGTGAGAAATGTCTCTGGTATCTCGCCATCCATCATCACTCACCAACTCCCACCAAATTCTTTAAATACAGTTCATCTCCGCGACGCGTCTCCCTCGATCCTGCATCCCCGCCGAGGGAGGCAAGCGCCCGTCCATGCTGCACCTGGCAAACAACTCACTGACCAGTCGTAACCATTCTCACATGATTTCAAATCACCGCTGGTCCATTCTGAGTGCATCGTTTTTCGCCTTTCAGTGCCAGGTCCCCGAGACCCATGCGCCTTCAAGCAAGCCACGTCACTATCACAGACAATGTGCAAACAAGGCTGCAATCCGTCTGCACGAGGCCGTATTGCCGTAACGTAGTACACATGCGGCATGCTCAAGCCAGCACCGCAGCAACAACTCAGGAGCGTGCAGTCTTTAATATAGAGCTTTCGTGCCACGCTATGGCTCGCATTGGCTCTCCCGTTCTTTGTCCAACTTTGTATCATCGTCGTCCTAGTGCTGCTCCAAATCTCCGATATGCCTACTCTCTTGTGCCGCTTGGTGCAGCTGGTGCTCGCCGCGTCTGTCTGCTTGGCAATTCCAGCTCCGCCAGCCTGTGTTCGTCGTCCCCGAGTCCAGTGCCAGCATCTCATTATAAATCTTGAAGCCAGTGCTGCCAACAGGATAATCATACTAAACTTGACTGCGCTCAATGCGGCAGAGTTGATCCCCAAGGAACTGACCACCGTTGTGAATGCCGCTTCTATCAATATAACCGGCCAGTACCAGATCGCAGCAAACTACTGCGCGCCTCTGATCGATGTTCCCGAGCGTCGTCAGACCCTCCAGATTTTAGTGCACGGCGTGACATACACAAAAACCTATTGGGCTGGCCCGGCCACACAAGATATTGGACCTGGTTCCACCAACCAGTCCTGGATGCACTATGCCGCAAAGCAAGGTTATCCTGTCCTCGCGGTAGACAGACTGTGCAATGGAGGGTCATCTCATCCCTCCGGCATCGCCGAGTGTCAGCTGCCTCTCGAAGCTGCCGTCGTCGAGAAAATCATACAAGCTGCCCGTGATGGCGCGCTCCCTGGCGTTGCCACCAAATTCGACAAGATCATCTATGTCGGCCATTCGTACGGGTCCATGATCGGAAACTATATTGTACAGTCCAATCCAGCTGCCGTTGATCAGCTGCATCTGACCGGCTTCAGCGAGAGGCTCGTGTCCGGAACGCCTGGCATTATCCTGCGTCCAGGGTGGCAGCCTGCGTCTCTGTTGGATCCCGCGCGTTTTTTCGGTCTCGATCTCGGCTACATCATCGCGACGGATGAAAAAGGCTCCGAGAGCATGTACTTCACCGACGACATAGACCCGGCCGTGCTGGACTATGACTGGAAAACGCGAGGGTCGACGACGATTGGCGAGCTGATGACGTCGGTCCTTGGTCAGGTCTCGGCTCCGGAGTTCAAAGGCGACGTCTTCGTCGTCAATGGCGACGAGGACGCTCTTTTTTGCGCGTACGATCCCGCAGCTGCAGCGGCGGCCATTTTTGGCTCCTGCGAGGCCAGCCAGGCCAGCAAAGAAGTCGTCCTTTCCTTTCCGGTGGCTCGACGCTTTGGATATTTCAACCTGCCCAACACTGGTCACTCTCTCGGTCTCCATAGAGGCGCGTCTCGCGCCATTGCTGCATCACATCAATTCATGGCAGCAGCAGGCTTCTAAGAAGTCGCTCGGGATGACGTTTTGGTTGTGGGCATGTCTCAGGACGCATGCCAAGAAGCGCACTTGGTGTCGCCAATCATGCTTACGGGCGCTTGGAAGCGGTGCCAATTGGGTGTCTCAGTCAACGCGTTTGGTGCGCGTCTACATGGGGTGCAGGGTAGCAAGCCTCAGACGAGCTAATTCGGGAGTTGTGATGACTGTGCAATTACACGCGTGAATAAAATCAGCTTAGCCTTATGAATAGACATGAATAAATGATTTAATTTGAACAGCAAATATCTTGTTGTATCGCTCAATTTGGACATGCTATCGATGTCTGCGAGAAACATCAGTCCGGTTTTGGGCCGGCACTTAAATGCTCAGAGCCTGCAGGTCGCATTATAGGAGGTTCGGCGCTGTTGAGTTTTGGCAATAGAGGGCGGCCTCAGAGCAGGAAATTTTAAATAGAAGATCATGTACCAGCCTGAGTTTACGTCGTTTCAACTTTTATTTACTTTTATTTACTTTCCAGCCATTGCGCTGTTGCCGACATTTTGCTGCAGGTTAGTCACTACAGCTGCCTGCTATGGGTAACTACCTACCTACATACTGGTGCAGTGTCGTCGCGACTGGTGGAGCACCAAGCTTCTTTTTTTTCAACCGCTTCTCTTCCAGCCAGCATCCGACGCTGCCTCATTGCAGCCCATACCGTACCGCGCTAGCAACAGCGACCTTCTGGCATTGAATTCGCGATTTATCAAACTCACACAGCGCCATTTGACCTGCGACCCCCGACAACTGCTCGCGAGAGCAACGGTTTGATTCAGCCACACCCGCCAAGATGATGCACCCGTCGAGGCAAGCGCGCGTCGATGACGAGCCCATGTCGGGCATTGCGCTCGAAGATCTCCCCGAGGATCACGACTACAACCTGCCTACAAATGTCGCTGGTGCCACGTCTGAAAAGGCGTCGGCCATCCTCAGCCAGCTCAATCGCAAACGCCTCGCAGCTACGATAGCTGTCCCTACCGACGATGGACGTGTACGAGCGAAGCTTCGTGAGATGGGCGAGCCCGTTACGCTTTTCGGAGAAGGCCCGGGCGACCGACGAGACAGACTGCGCGAGCTCATGACCATTCAGGTCGAGCAGGCAGGCGGCGACGCTGCCGACGTCACAATGGAGGACGCCGAAGAGGACGAGGACGAGGCGGATGAGGAGTTTTACTCGCGCGGCGGCCAAGCGCTCCTCGAGGCGCGCATCAACATTGCCAAATACTCTCTGCCGAGGGCCAAGCAACGGACAGCCTTTCAGCGTCTCGAGTCCAAGATTCCCCTGCGCACGCAGGTCAAGTTCCGCAAGCAGATGAAGGAACGGCTGTCTGGGTTTGAACTCCAAGGCAGTCAGATTGTTGGTGAACGCCATATCAGTATGACGAGGATATCACCTAACAGCGAGCTCATCGCTGTCGGAAACTGGGGTGGACAGGTCAAGCTCCTTGGACTACAAAACCTCGACGAAAAGATGACATATCGAGGACATACAAACAAGATTAGTGGCATATCTTGGCTTCCAGGCGCCACGCTACCAGAATCAAATGTTTCGTCCGGCTCAGTCAACTTTGCATCGGGTGGCGCTGAAGGCCTGGTCAACCTATGGTCCCTGGACCAAGACACTCCGCTCGCCACGCTGCAAGGCCACTCACAGCGCGTATGTCGCGTGGAATTCCACCCGTCGGGGAGATATCTTGCTTCAGCCTCGGAAGATACTTCGTGGCGACTCTGGGACGTCGAAACAAGCAAGGAGCTTCTGCTGCAAGAGGGCCACTCGAGGGGTGTCTACGCCGTCAGCTTCAACAACGACGGATCCTTAATAGCCAGCGCTGGCCTTGACAGCATCGGAAGAATATGGGATGTACGATCTGGAAGAACAGTCATGATTCTCGACGGCCACAAAGATGGCCACATCAAGCCCATTTATGCGCTTGACTGGAGCGCAGACGGACACCGAGTGCTGACTGGATCCGCCGACGGCTGGATCAAGTGTTGGGATGTTCGCAAGGTGCAAAGGACAGGAGGCGTTGGTGCCCACAGCAGCGCCATTTCAGATGTACGATGGTTTAAGGGCTTGGATGACCCGCTGGATGGCATTGCGCCGCCGGTGGACGACCAGGGCGTGCAGACCCCCAAGAAGACGGGCACCTTTGTGGTCTCGGCGGGCTTTGACCGCAATGTCAAAATCTTTTCTGCCGACGACTGGAGTTTGATCCAGACCCTGAGTGGCCATACAGGCCCAGTGACTTCTGCCGACTACAGCAGAGACGGTAAATGGATTGTAAGCGGCGGCCACGACCGTACTGTGAAGCTGTGGGGACGGAACGACGGCGAGGCCGCATAGAGGGGCATTGTGACGATGCCAGTCAAATCTAGAATAAAACAAAGATCACATAATACATAACGATACCCGAAATGAGCTGTCACAAATTTTGTTGATTCATTTTTACTTGCTTTTATCTTCGAGCGGAGGGGCCTTCCCAAGCTACACAGGGCGATGCTGGCACGGTGCTGAACCCAATCAGTGGCGAGTCACCTGATTGGCTGCTTGAGCTGCGCCAGTCCAGATCCATTCGCGCGTCATGGACCCCTGCGAAAGCCTTTAAACAATTGATAACCGTCAGCGCCGCTTCTCCCACCTTGGCCTCCCGTCAACTCTTCCAACGAAAGCGAATCGCTCCCCATGCGGCACACGGAGAATTCTTCTATCCTCTGCACCCGGCCGACATCAAACGCGTATACGAGGCTGTCCCAACACATTTGAAAGCCAGCCCCCTTCGCCCAACACTCTACGACGTCGCAAGCCATGGCTAGCATCGATCGATACCGACCTCCGCGCGAGGGCTACCAGCCGCCTGTTGTGGCCAATCCCCCTCGACAAGAGCAGCAGTCATCGTCGCGATCGCCTGCTCCACGCCGCGAGGTGCCTCCTGCGGCGCCGACGCCGCCTCAGCTGCTCTCTCGCAATTCGCCGCCGCGCTCCCAGGTCGTCTCTGGCCAGCACACGCCTGCCGCCGCGGCAGCACCGTCCGGATCGCAAACGCCCACTTCTCTCATGAACCAGTGGTCGTTTACGCCGGCCGAGGTGCTGAGCACGCCGTCCGTGATTGACGGCATCTCACCCGAGGAGGAGCGGCTGCGGCGGGCCAAGGGTGTCAACTTTGTCTACCAGGCCGGCGTCATGCTTGACCTCCCGCAGATAACGCTGTGGGTGGCGGGCGTGTTTTTCCATCGATTCTACATGCGCTGCAGCATGGTGCAGGAAAAGGGTGGCATACATCACTATGTAAGTACAAGGAGGAGCGACAGAAAAAATTGCAGCACGCCTGAGAAACCAAGACTGACGCCGGCCCTTTGCAGAACATAGCGGCAACCGCACTATTCCTCGCCAACAAGGTCGAAGAAAACTGCCGCAAGACAAAGGACATTATCATCGCCGTCGCCAAGGTCGCGCAGAAGAATGCCAAGCTCATCATCGACGAGCAGAGCAAGGAGTACTGGCGCTGGCGCGACAGCATCCTCATCCACGAGGAGCTGATGCTGGAGCAGCTCACCTTTGACATGATGGTCGACAACCCGTACCGCAACCTCTTTGAGCTCCTCGGCAAGCTCGACATTGTGCACAACAAGCACCTGCGGCAGGCGGCGTGGGCCTTCTGTAACGACGCCTGCCTGACGGCGCTGCCGCTGCTTATCGAGGCGCGCGACGTCGCCATCAGCGCCATCTTCTTCGCCAGCGCCCACACCAACCAGCAGATTGACGACGTACGCGGCGAGCCCTGGTGGCGCTACCTGCGCGGCGACGAGGCCCGATGCGCCAAGGCCGTCGAGGTGATGCGTCAGTTCTACACGGAGAATCCGCTCAGGAAGCAGAACCCGTCGCTGCCGTCGCCGGCCTTTCATCTGGAGCACACGCGACGACGCCACGGCGGCGACGCCCTCGGAGCGAACGAGGGGCTGCTGTCACCGAGTAATAATGCGAGCACGCCGCTGGATAGAGGCAGTCGCAGTCCGGCGGCGCTGGCACGGACGAATGGTGATGGAGGCAGCGAGAGGAGGGCGGAGCCGCCGCGCTCTCAGCCGGATGGCTACACGCCGAGATCGCCGGCCAAGAGGAAAGAGGCCGAGGCTGAGACGCCTGGTGACGGCGGCCGGTCGGAAAAGCGCGCCAGGCTATCGGAGGATGAGGGCGAGGTGGAGGAGTAGCCGTAATGAATCATTGGGGTGGCCTTTTTGGAACGTCCTTCTACTTTTGATATATTACGTTTGTTTACGGGACATGCATAGCGGCGTTTGGGTATACCTGGGAATTCGTTTTACTGCCACATTGTTCTCGTGGCGGGCAGGCCTTTTGCTCTTCACGACCCTTTTCGGTAGGACGCTCGAAGCATCATCTTCTGGTGAATAAAGACAGCCCGTGTTGATAGGAGAATGGGGGTTTTTTTTTGGGAACAAATGAATCCGAGAACGAGATGGAGTAAAGCGCAAGTAGTCTGCCAAGAGCAGTGCTGGCTCTACATAGCTCTTTGGCGTAGTATAGCAAAGGAATCGGCTTTCCGCTATCGTTACAAACTATCAGTGCGCTGAGACTTCGCCCAAAGGCTTTATGACGGGAAAGCATGATATTCATTGGACAAGGGCTAAGCTGAATAGCATTCTGGAAAGTTGTCCTGAGTCGTCATGAACCGTGATACGTCTAGCCCCTCATCTCGGCAAAAGCTGAGATGCGAAGGTCTTGAATTCTTGGACCGTACGCGGCCGTCCTTCGTCTGACGCTTAGCAGCGCAGAGGCGCGGATTCAATCTTCAACTTCGAAACCATATTTGTTGAGCAAGTAGCGAAAGTCATTCAAGACGCTAATAAAGCAGTCATTTATCAAGCCACTTTTTTGTTTGCAGGCGCAGAAGGAAGAACTCACTCAATACGAGACTGGGCGTTTGGAACACAGGTCGAGTACATCAAGTTGGTCTTTGCACTGTACAGTCTGATGCGATCCCCGGTCTCGTCGTCATGGTCGCCAAACTCTTTCAAATAAGCGGAAATGTAGCCGTCGCGGCTAAAGACATGCCTCGCCGCCCTCCACATTCCCATTTCCATCTCGTGATGGCCGTAGTAGGCTGCACAGTCAAAAATCCAAAGCTCCTTGGTCACGGCATCTGTGCCCACGTTGCCCTCCCACATGTCTCCGTGGATCAAGGTCGGCACGATCTTGCTTCCATCTTGCTCAGGCACGCCCAAAAGACGCGGGATCAGACGAGACTGAACCTGCTGGTGCGCCTTTTGCAGAGGGGCCCATACACCGTTGGCCTCTGTGTCCTGACGATGCGCTTCTGCCAAAAGTTTGGAGAAAAATGACGCCCAGTTGGCGTCCCAGCCTACGGACTGCAGCCGAGCCCCGTCAAAGGTCTGGACAGGGAAGCCAAACTTGCCGCCCGTGGCATCGGCTTGGACCTGGCTGCGCCGGTGCAGCTCTGCCACTCTCTTTGCCAGCTTGCTCGGATCGACCAGCTGGGAGCAAAAGTCTTTAAACTCCATGAGCAAGAAGTACCAGTCGTTTCCTGTGTCGGCGAGCTTCCCCCAGGCGATCGGCTTGATGACAAATTCGGGCGAAAGCTTCCAGAGCTCCGTCATGCCAGTAAACTCCCCGAAGAGCTGCTGTCGACCGAGCTCACCTGGTACATACTGGTAAAGTTTCAACAAAAACCCCCCGAGAAAATTGCTTTCTCACCTTCAAGAAATATGGGATTGTTGTGCCGTTTTGAACCGTCACTACCTTGGCAGTGAATGACCAACCGGATTGTCCATGTCGCTGCCCATAGGCGCGTTCAATATCTTGCGGTAGCACTGGATTTTGTCAAAATGTCTGTACGAGGTGTGACTGGTTGTCGACATGCCTTTGAGTACAGCCGAATCGACGGGAAACTGGTCCTGGTTAGTTTCTTTCAGGGCGTCAATTTCATTCTGAATGGCGGTAATGTTCTCGAGGGGCTTTGCGACTGCAGTGCCTGGAACGCTCGGCGATGCCATCGGTGCGACAATTAAGGGACAAGAAGCCTAGTTCACGAGATGAATCCTTCGATGGGAGAAACCAACTTGTTCCGGCTGAAGAGGGTGTAAATGCATATACGGGGGTAACACAAGAGTAGGCGGGGTGGCTAATGTAAATGCACGTTGACAAGGAGATAGATTACTTATTTTAATCAGCAATAACTTGATGATGCTTTAAAAAGCTCCCAAAATTAATGGAATCTTTCTTCATGTTTCATGGATGCATATTTATAAAATTCCATTTTGCTTTAGCTGCCCTTTGTGACATGAATCGTTGCAGTGGATGAGCGCCACCAGTACCTGGCAGGCTTAGCAGCCATAATAACGGCCAGTTTTGCCCACATTACAAATAAAATAGACAAAAAGTAGCATTTAGCGAAATATATGTACTGATATACTTTACATTTTAATCTTGCAAGATTGATGCCCGAAGTACATCACCGTAGTTTGAAGACGAGCTGCTGATTGCGAATAAAGAAGGCGGGAAGAGGAAAAACAGAAGAGCGCACGTGACTGATTTGCAGTGGAAAATCCTGTTAACAAGACAGTTGTCCAAAGTTTCTATTAAAGTAAGCCTCTATATAGCCAAAACCTTTCGTATTAAGCAGTTCCAGAGTCCGACGCTAACTGAGTAGAATGAAATCGTGAGCTCGGGTCATTGAGACCTTGCTCCAGTACATTCCGAAAGACGCTCAGCATATTACTGACAGTCGCTCGTTCGTAGAGATCAGTCGCGAAATAAACCTGGACTTGGAGGCCATCCTCCTTTTGGTTGACGTAAAACTCAAGATCATCCCTCGTGGTCAGTATTGTATCCAAATGTTGCGACTTGACGCCCTCAAGTGTGAACTCGGCCAGATCCTGGGCATTGTTGAATGCAAACACCATCTGGAAAGGCCGTTGGCAAGGCTTTTCCTTGTCACGTTGTAGCTTCGAGGCGATTTCCGCCCACGGGACGTCTTGGTTTGCAAAAGCGGTGCTGATTGTCGCTTGAACCTGTTGGACCAAGCTACCAAACGTCTCATTTTCCACCTTGGTTCGAATACAGTGGACATTCACGAATACTCCTATGAGGTTTCGCAGCTCCCAGCGGTCACGGCTCGCGCTTGGTACTCCTACTACTGCGTCGTTGACTCCGGTGAGGCGATAATTTGTCGCGGCCAGCACAGAGAGCATGACAACAGACAGCGTGACTTCTCTTTCTTTGCAGAATTGCTGCAGGCGGTCATACAGAGCATCATCTATCTTGAACCCCTCTACCTCTGCACAGCCAGATGGGATGGCAGGCCGTGGTCTATCGCGTAACAGCTCCGCTGGACGGCTTGCTTCGATGCAACTAGTCCAGTAGTCGAGCTGTCGCTGATACTCCGCAGTCTGAGCCTGTTGTCTCTGCCAAGCGGAGTAATCACTATATTGTATTGGCAATGGCTCCAACTGCGCGAGGGGGTCCAGACTACGGATCGCGGCAGAATAGCATGTCGCCAGCTCTCGGCTGAGAACACCAACCGACCAACCGTCCGCGATGAGGTTGTGCATGACAATAGACAGCACATGATCGTCTTTACCACAACGATACACAGATAATCTCCAAGCTCGCTCTGTTCCCAGACGAAACGAGGTTGTATGATCCCTATGTAACGCATTTTCGAGACTGCATCCACCGTCGGCTTCGGAGGAGAGGTCGAAAACAGAAAGCGCCCTTGCCTGAAACGGCTGCACCTGCTGCACATGAACACGGCCATGAGTCGCGAAAGTGGTTCGTAGCGTTTCGTGACGCATTTCCAACGCCATTAGTGCAGTGTTGAGCGCCGGGAGCTGAAGTGGTCCTTGCAGTCGCACTGCGTATGGCTTCAGGTAGTATGCCGACCCCGGACAGCGTTGTTCCTCTAGCCATATTCGTTCTTGATCCAGATTTTGCTGAACGGGGCCCGGATCTTTGCGCGTTGGAATATCCCTGCTAACCATCTCGGCCAATGGAACCGCGCTGGCTGCCACCTGCTGCAGCCGACGATGGCGGAATATGTCGGCGACCGCGACGCAGAGACCTGCCTTTCGAGACTCTGTGACAACCCTCATCGCTGCAATGGAATCCCCTCCTAGGTGGAAGAAACTGTCTCCAAGTCCAATATTCGATGCATCAATGCCAAGCACACGAGCCCAAATGGCTTGCATGCAATACTCGGCGTTGGAAGTGGGCTGCTGCTTCAGAGATTGTTCAGTTGTCCGTGACTCGGCCAATTGCTTTACAGAAAAGGCCGAACCAACTTCGCGCAGACGACATCGGTGCATTTTGCCAGTTGCTGTTTTGGGTAGCTCATCCATGAGCAAGAACGCGGCAGGTATCATGTAGCTCGGCAAGTTTTGAGCCAACTTTTCTTCCACCTCGGCAGGAAGAGGGACTATCTTGGCAGCGGATGTGCTACACTGACACAGGTCCATGAGCCCTTCGTTGGCTTGGAGAAATACCACCAGCGTCGAACATGCATGCTCGCCCCGAGGCAAAACAGCCTCGGCCACCACTTCGGTTGTCCCAGGTACACAAGCACGCACCCAGTGCTCAACTTCACCCAGGTCGACTCTCTGGCCACGGACCTTGACTTGACCTTCCTTGCGGTCAATAAATGTCAAGCTTCCATCCTCGTTATATCGCACCAGGTCGCCGGACTTGTACAGTCGCCCGCGGCGCCCAGCGTGACCGGCCCCGCCACGGAGTAGCCAGGCTGGGGATTTTATAAACGCGGCTGCGGTTTTGTCGGGGTCGTTCAGATAGCCGCGACCAACAAGAGGTCCCTCCAGTAGCAGCTCACCAATGCTTCCGGGTGGGAGCAAGATGTTGTGGTTTTCCGGGTCTACGACCCAAGTGACCAGCCCTGCACCCGTGCCAATCCGGACCACCTCTTCCAGACTCGCAGCCTTGCAATTCATTGTGCTATTCTGCGTACACTCGCTTGAGCCATATTCGTGGATTATTCGTGCTCGTCCCCACCAGCGCTCCACGTCTCCGAGTCTTAAGGCTTCGCCGCCGAAAATGATGAGCGTCACCTCCGGTATACTAGCCGGTGACAGTAGCCGAGCCAGTGAGGGAGTCATGTCAATCGTGTTTGCACGCAGATCAATTATACTCTGCTCAGGGTTGTTGTTTCGATCCGACTCCGTCGGGACGCAAAGACAACCCCCTGCTGCCCAAACAAGGAAGAGATTGCTGATTGACACGTCGGTGCTGTATGATGCGAAGTCAAATATTCTTGTTTCCGCTGTAAGTTCCAGACGCTGCACGTGATGATGGAGGGCCGAAGAGGCATTCTCGTGGGTTATCATGATGCCCTTTGGCGTACCCGTGCTACCGGATGTGAAAACAACATAGCAAGTAGACGAGGGAGAGGCTCCTCTGTACTCCGGGTTGTCTCCGCCATCAAATTCCAACATTGAATCAGGGTCGACGATAACGACGGATTTCGCCGTGGTAACCAATTTCGAGCTCAAAAGATGGTTGGACTCGGAGGATACGATGAGCTTGGCGGTGAGTTGCCGAACGATGGCCTGCAGACGCTGTTCTGGAAGCGACGGGTCGAGTAAAACAAAGGCACCGCCTGCCTTGAGAACGGCCAGAATGGCGACCGCAGCCCATTTGGACTTGTGAAAGCACAATGGTACCAAGCTGTCGGAATCGACGCCGCGCCTGGATAGCTGGGCAGCCAATGCCGTTGCAAGCTGATCCAGCGTCTTGTATGTCAAGTTGCCGTCCCACGCGCACACCGCCATGGCTGTGGGCTGCTCTCGAGCCTTGTCTTCAACGATTGTGTGGACGCATCGCTGAACTGAAACCGGCACTGTAGCATTCCAATCCCAGAGCAGCTTCAATTCAGATGGCGTGACAATCTCAATTTCTGCCAACAGTCGATCATCGTGTGGCTGACAGAGCTGCGATGCCACGCGGTCCAGTCGGCTCAGGTACGAGTTGGCGACGGACGACTCTGTTATCCTTGAGTCGAAAAAAGCTGACATGGAAATCTTCTTCGCCGATATATAAACGTGAAGTACCAAGCCAAAGTTTTTTAGCATTTGCTGGCGATCCTGCTGTGTTGTGCCGCTGTCATGCTTCTGTAAGATAAGGAGGGTTCGGAAGTTGCCTGCTCTCGCCGGATACGGAGACGCATCACCGACCTCGCTTTTTTCATCTCGACATGATTGAGCATGCAGGACCTGCCGCTGCACTGACTGTAAATATGCAGAAATATTCTGGTTGTAGGACAGCTCAATGCGAACCGGCTTCGACACCAATTTACCTCTTGATTCCTGAGTCGCAGGTTCGGAAGACTCTGCGGCAAGGTTGACGGCGTAGGTAGCGTGGTTTGAGCTTGTTTTGCGTGCCATCACGAGTGCCCACGCTCCATGAATGACCGTCGCCGTCATGGCCCAGTCAACTTGGCTCTTAGTGGCATGACCGTGATGGTTGGCAATGCCGCCTGCTTCTAAATGACCGGGTATTGTACTTGTGCCATCATCCTTCAGTGTATCGAAGCAATCTCTTGAGATGTTCCGCTGCACGGCCTTAGTCCAGACACACTCCTTTGATACAATCGCGGCGTAATTGACGGAGGTAGTGTCGCTCGTGATCTGTCTAACGCCGTTCGCCGTCTCGCTGGTAATTGAGACTGAGTCGTTCCTGTCAGGCGAAACATTAGCAGTTGAACTTTTGAACTTTTAGGGGATGTAATAGGCCTCACCGGAGTAGCCCGCAGCCAGTAGGGCTGCCGTCATTGCCCATGTTTGTTTTCGATGCTGTTTCGCGACCAATTATCGAGGCAGGATAAGTGCAGCAAATCAGTGAGGATGCTTGAACTAGCCCAGCCTCGCGATCTAAACGGCTGCTTGAAATTCAAGGATATAGCAGATATTTCCTACAGGCCTGTGTTATGAGTTGGTAGAATAACGTTAGAGTCTAGCAGATCTACTAGGGAGGGCACTGTATTATTTATCTAACTATTATAATTAATAAGCCATTAAATATAAAGAGAGTCAGCTGTTAAAGAACTGTTACTTAAAAGGCAGCTTAAAGTATATAACATAGACTTTAAATAATTTATAAATAATTATTCTCTAAGCAATTAAGATATCAATTTAAATATGATTAATCTATCGAAATAATCCAAAAAAGATTATCAAATAATAACTAGAATAGCATTAAGTAAAAGTTTCAAGTAATATTTATTGCCACCCACTTGATAGTTTGTTCTCGTCACCCCTGTCCACTCAGCCCAGCTCATCCCCGCTCGCCCTGTTCCGCAGCTGTGCTAAGAAATGGTATTGACGTACATAACCAAAGTGCCGGCAATATTGCACCTTGATAGTCGTCTCGGCGGACTGCTCAGTAACCATGTCGCAAATGCCCACCGCTCTCACCTGCGCTGCACGGTTACGGATCGCTGAAATGTAGTATGATTATGCAGATGTTGATGAAAATCCTTCGACTCTCGATACATCTACGCGCTCATGACAGCACTTCAAGTCTCAAGTACTGAGACATTGGTGTCGGAGTTACACTGTCACACAGTTTGATAGCTCAGCCCGATCTTTGCAAGCCACAAGCCCCTTCATGCTGCAAGTTGCGTTGCAGCTAGTCAACTAGTTCCTAGTATGCTTGGCTGGTGGACGATGCCAAAGCACGGCGCTGAGACATTAGATGACCGTATCTGCACGGCTCAGCCTCAGATTCACAACGCGGACATGCATCTCCGAGCTTCAAACCATGCTCGGTAACGATAGTGTTGCGGCGCTGGCGCTGAACGATTGCATTACATTGCTTTCATGGCCCAACGCGGGGTCCGCAGCCGGGACATGCAGCTACGGGCTGCAAGCCATGAGCGGTGACGAGTGCGCCGAGACACGGGCGTTGAGCTATTGCATGCCGCAATTAATATAGCATGGCCCGGGGTCACAACCGCGACATGCAGCTACGAGCTACTGGTACAAGCCATGCCAACAAAGTAGCGCAATTTACACCGCTGCGAGTATGCTGCGAGGGGTCGCCAAGACAGAGCTCTGTTTTTCTTTTGGTGTACCCGTCTTGCGCAGCCTCATAGAGCTGCGCTGTTCATCCTTATTGACCTGTCATTTGCAAGTTACCACGCCCATTGCGTCTTTCTAGTGCAGCGTCCGTCGGCAAGAAGTCACAGCAGCTTCACGTTCCAGTCCGTAGACTCGGGCACAAGTCTACCCGATCATTCGTGCCTGTGCCTGCGCCGCGAAGGGGAGAAATGTAGACTGACAGCTGCCGCATGTCGTGAAATGACGAGATCGCTGGCTAGACCGTACTAGAAGTGTAACCTTGTGCTGTCTACGAATTGTTGTACGTAGTGCCCTAGCCCTACTGTACTAAACCTGTACCTTGCGATGGGATTGAGGTTTGGAAAACTGTTGTCCAACACGTAGCGATGCAAGCAAATACGTACATCTGGATAAAACATTAATAAAAAATGAGATAAATTTCTTGATTAAATGGACGCATATTTTTAAGCATTAAGAGAAATTACATGATGGACTAGCTTGGTATACTGCCTCAACTAGTTGTTCTCGGGGACGGCTGCCCAAACGCTGTCAACTGTAGCCAGTCTCTTTCCTGCAGAATCCACCATTTCTCCTCTCATGATAGTTCTGCGGTTCTCAAATCTGTCGATCCAAGTTGTTACACAGACGGCTTCTTCTGTTACCGGCACAGGTGCAAGAAACTGAACGTTCAGGGACGCAGTGACACTGACAGTGGTAAACGCGGACCCCGACTTACCGAGAGCTGAGTTGAGCTCATTGACGATAGAAAGACTCTCATCAAGGATCGTTGAAATAAACCCGCCGTGAATGATGCCTTCAAAGCCCGACGTACCTACTCCGAAAGCAACGAGCGTTGCTGCACGGAGGATGGGCCGTGTGGGATCTTCAACATGGTCCGGGTTCGACGGACGGAAGAGGGACAGCATGTGTCGTAGAGGAGGCTGCTTGGTACCTGCATCATACGTAGCCTGTACGTTCTTGTTTGATATGTCGACATAGCTGTGAGAGAGGGTCTCTCCTAGAAATTGCTCATGTCGCGAGCTGGCTGGGTTGACGCAGTGTGGAAGAAATGTAACAGCTTGGCCACACCCAGGGATCGGGCCACCTGTTGGTGAGAATTCGTGGATAATCTGGAAGCACCACGGGATGCTTTCAAAAAAATCAACCGCAGACATGAAGCGATCCAGGCGCGAGTTCGGAGGATAAAGGCCGAGGGAGGGACACAGGATACGGTGGAGCGGAGACAGGGCAACGGGGTAGTTTATAGACGCGCTTGGGGTTGGAATGATCGCCCGAGGCCCGTCAATATGGGCATCCTTTGACATGTGCCCGCTGTTCTTATTTCCCGAGCCATTTACCCCAGCTTGCCCCAGCCTGATATCCAGAGATGATGCGGAGGTCAGCTCTGAAGATTGGCAGCAAACAGACTCGTTGCTGGAAGATGAACCATCATCTCTTTTTTGTCGTGATAACGATAGAAGATGGTCGCATAAACTCCGCAAGTTGGGGTATATAGAAGTGATGTTAATGGGCAGAGCAATGTCGGTGACAGCCTCGGCGAGAGCCACCAATTGGCTGCGCAACTGAGGCTCCATCAACGAGTCAATGCCAATTTTTTGCCAGATCAAGTCCATGTCGACGTTATTTGGCGACTCGATTCCAACCAAAGTTGCCACTATTTTTCTCATCCTGTCTTGAAGAAAGGTGGCATGCTGCTCGGCAGGAGAATTCCTGAACAGACTGCCGAGATCATCGTCTAGGCCTGGCTGGGACACAATCATGTCGTGGCTCGCGTCCACCGAACTAGCCTCGTTTGTACCGTTTCGCGATTTTGGTACTGGAGTCCGTGTTGGAGATAAGACGCGCTTCCGCTGAAAAGCATATGTCGGCAACTCGACCCTCCTGTAGCCGAAAGGTTTGAAGTACCTGGCCCAGTCTATAGAAATTCCCAGCCGATGCAGTTCTGCAAGGCAGTTCTGTATACATAAGGTGCCACTTTTGCGCGTAACAAGAGAAGGTAGCCAAGCAGTATGCCACTTTTGATCGACGCCGAGACACGCTGCACCCATCCCAGAGAGCACAGGTTTTGCCCCGAGCTCAATAAAAACATCCATGTCGATGCTTGACATAGTTTGAATTGCGTCGCTGAAACGAACTGCTTCTCTTACTTGGGCGACCCAGTAGCGAGCTGTTTCGAGCAAGCCCGGTTCTGCCAACCGCCCGGTGAGGCAGCTGACAACAGGGATGTGCGGAGGATGAAAGTCGACCTCCGCCAAAATAGCTTCGAAGTCTGAGAGCATTCCATCCATATGCTGAGAGTGAAAAGCGTGGGATACGTCAAGTGTCTTGACTTTGCGGCCTAACCCGGCCATGCATGCAGCCACTGGACCAGTGGCGCTGACATCGCCTGATATCACAATCTGGGACGGCGTATTGTAGGCAGCGATTCCCACCCGACCACTGTACTTCGTGTCGCCAATGGCTGCAACTACCTCACTGGCGCTGGCCTGGAGCGACATCATGTTGCCGCTGGGGGGCAGGCTGTTCATCAACCTGGAGCGCGCTTGCACGAGCCGGCAAGCACAGGCAATATCGAAGACGCCTGCGGCGTATGCGGCGGCATACTCGCCGAGGCTATGGCCAAGGACAGCCTGGGGTTCGACACCCCAGCTTCGCCACAAGCTCAAGAGCGCCACTTGCAACGTGAAAATGGCAGGCTGGGCAAAATCAGTGCGATTGAGGAGGGCGACGTCTTCTGCGTTGTCCGCATCCGCCCACATGATCTCGAGCAGTGGTCGTTCTAGGAAGAAGTGCTCGGCCGTTTTCTCTAGAGACTCACGAAAGACTGGATAGGTGCGACTGAGGTCGAGGCCCATCCCCGGTATCTGGCTACCTTGGCCTGTGAAGAGCATAGCCAGGTGCCTGCGATCGGTGCCAGCTCTAGTACTCGCTGCCGCTGCCACGCCGTGGGGTCCAGCTGCCGCCGCCAGCTGGCCCAAAAGACTGTCTCTGCTGTCAGTTACAAAAACAAGGCGGTGTTTGAAGTGCGTTCGGGTCGTTGCTAGTGAATAGGCTAGATCACCCAATTGCTTCTGGCCAAAATTGTCACTATTGCTCAGGTGACGGTGCAGCCTTTCGGCCTGCTGACGCATGGCTGCAGCTGTATTTCCAGACACAAGGAAGGGCAGCGAGTTCATATGTGGCAGTGCACTATCGGTTTCCGCCGACGTTATGATATTTGCTGCTTCTTCGATAACCACGTGTGCGTTTGTGCCTCCGATTCCAAATGAGCTGACGCCAGCGCGGCGGCGTCGGTCCCCTTCACGCCTCGGCCATGGTATCTCCTCCTGTACCAGAGCCATGCCTGCTTCTTGCCAATTCAATGCGCCGGTAGGCATGCTAGCATGCAGGGTTCGGGGCAGCGTTTCATGCTGCATTGCCAAGACGACCTTCAAGACACCCACGAGGCCCGCAGCCGCCTGTGTGTGGCCGATGTTAGACTTGGCCGAGCCGAGCCATAGAGGTTCAGTATTTGCATCTGTGCTGCGGCTGCTGCCGAAGACTTGTGCCAAGGCGGCACCCTCGATCGGATCTCCCAGCTTCGTTCCCGTGCCGTGGGCTTCCACGTAGTCAACGTCGCTTGGCTGCAGACATGCGGCCATGAGTGCGCGTTGTATGACTTGTTGCTGTGCAGTGCCGCTAGGTGTCGTCAAGCCGGCGCTGCGGCCCCCGTGATTGACAGCACTGCCACGCACGACAGCGTGGATTGCATCGCCGTCGCGATGCGCATCCGATAGTCTCTTGAGCACGACGGCCGCAGAACCTTCTGCCCAGCCTGTCCCGTCCGTATCTTCCGAAAAGGCCCTGCATCGTCCGTCCCGCGATATACCTCCCAGTCGGCTGAACTCGACGTGCAGCCCAGGAGTCTGCATCAGTGTGGTTCCGCAGGACACGGCCATGTCACACTCCCCGCGGCGCAGCGCTGTACAAGCGAGGTCAGTCACGACTAGAGAGGAAGAACACGCCGTGTCAATTGTCATGGACGGGCCCCCAAGACCAAGTACATGGGACACACGGCCGGACACGGTGGCACCGGCGCTACCCGTGGCGGTATACCCGTTCAGATCTGACAGAGGCCGTGCGAAGTTTTGATGGGCTGGCATGTTGCTCACACCGACGTAAACGCCAGTTCGGCTTGCCGACAGCTTCTCTAGCGGGTAGCCAGCTCGCTCGAAGCCTTCCCAGCATGTTTCCAGTGTCAGCAGCTGCAACGGGTCCATCTCCCGCGCCTCCTGGGGCGAGATGCCGAATAGAGTACTGTCGAATGTGTCGATGCTGCGGAGAAATCCACCACGCATGCATTCTGACTTTTGGCGGATGTCTAGCCCAGCATCGCAGAGTGTAGCAGCAGTCCACCGGTCCGCAGGCACCTCAGCAATGGCATCACCGCTAGAATGTAGAAGCTGCCAGAACTCTTCAGGAGTTTCAACGCCACCAGGAAGCCGGCACGCCATGGATACAATGGCTATGCTTTCCTCTTCGATGACAGAGGGACCGCAACGTGGGGAGTCGTTCTGCTTTCCGCCAGAAGTATCTTTTCCGCCCAAGTATGCTGCTAGTGACTCGATGGAGTAGTGCTCAAAGAGCTTCGCAACTGGGATGGGCCGATTCAAAAGCTTCTCCAGCTGAGCTTGGACCTTAACAATGTGCAGAGAGTTTCCGCCAACATGAAAAAAATTGTCCTTGACACTGAGTCGGGCGCCGCCCAAAACTCGAGACCAAACAGCTAGGATATGGCGCTCAAGCGCCACGATAGATGCCCCAGCGGGTTTCGAAACTGGATCCCGCTCGCTTTGAATGGGGTTTCCTGCCATCGGGTCTGGTAGAGCGTTGCGATTGATTTTGTTGTTCAACGTTGTGGGAAAGGCCTCCAAATGCACAAAGAACGCTGGCATCATGTAGGACGGCAGAAGTCGGTCGATCCATTTGCGTACAGCTGCATATTTGGGGCATGTTGTCCCGTTCGCCGGATCTGCCCTCTCTGGAGAATTACCTCGCCAGGTAAAGTACGCGATTAACTGATCTGTGCGGCAAACCACCACAGCCGCGGTGACTTGCGGATGACTTGCTAGCGCTGCCTCAACATCGCCTAGTTCGATTCTGTATCCTCGGACTTTGATCTGGCTATCTGCACGGCCGGCGATACTCAGTCTCTCTGGTGCGAGGAAGCAGCCAATATCCCCGGTACGGTATATCCGCCCTTGAGAGAACGGGCTCTCAAGGAAGCTGGCCTGTGTGAGTCCCGGGTTTTTATGATAGCCGCGAGCAAGTCCAGAACCGCCGATATAGAGCTCTCCATATTGGCCTTGCGGGACCGGTCTCAACTGTTCATCTAAAATGTGAAGCTGGTAGTTGGCTAGTGCCTTGCCAATGATGATGTCTTCGCCTGGTTGCACTCGCCAGGCACTAGCCCATACAGTAGCCTCGGTTGGCCCATACAAATTCCACAATGAGCCACCGCACTCAAGCAGCCGCGCTGCAAGTCTCGCCGACATGGCTTCCCCTCCGCAGAGCAGTTTGTCCAAGGCAGGGTCGCCTTTCCAGCCCGAGTCGAGCAGCATCTGCCAGTATGCGGGCGTTGCCTGCATCATGGTGACGGCGTGTTGCTCCAACAGACCACGCACAGCTTTGGCATCTTTGATCTGTTGTCCTTGACCAATGACTGTTGCTGCTCCGCAGAGTAGCGGCATGAAGAGCTCCAGCGCTGCAATATCGAAGGTGGCAGTCGTCACGGCTAGCATGCGGTCCGCCTCCTCACAATTGAGCACCTCCTTCATGGATAGGAGCAAATTACACAAGGCTCCGTGGCTGACCTCCACCCCCTTTGGTTTTCCCGTCGAGCCAGATGTGAATATCACGTAGGCAAGGTCTTCTGGGTGTCTATTGAGTTCGAGATTGATGCTCTCCGCCTGTGTGCTTGCCGTATTGAACGTGGTTTCATCGACGCTTAGAATGACACCTGCCCAAGACTTGAATGCACCCAGCATACTGGCAGTGACGACCAGTATCTTTGGTGCCGCGACATCCAGCGTGTGCCTGATGCGTTGCGATGGGAATGTTGCATCGAGGGGTACATAGGCGGCTCCCGTCTTGAGCACTGCGAAGAGCGTCACAACGAGACTGGCAGATCGGTCAAGGGCAACGCCAACCAAATCGTGCTGCCCTATGCCCAGGCCCACCAAGACCCTGGCAAACCGATTAGCGGCCTCGTTGAGCTCTTGATACGTGAGCGTTGTGTTGCCACAGATAAGTGCAAGATTGGTCGGATATTTTCTTGCAGCATCTTCGAGAAGATAATGCAGGCAGTGACCCAGCTTGGTGGGGTTATCCGTGCCGTTCAAATTGTTGATGGTTGTTGAACCGCTTCGTGTAAGCCGGGCGTCCATATCTAGCAGCCCGTTGGCGAGCAATTGTGCTTTTGATGTCAAATGTGTCATTTGAAGAATCTTGAGAACAATCGACGTTCAAATCTAGGAGCAGAAATACACAGCATAGACTACTTGGCGTTCTTTACGGCGACATGTCACTCTGAGTATGTATCCTGCAGCCGAGGGACGGAGCTTGGTACTTAGCTGACTAGCTACTGATTGGTTGTCGCAAGTTACGACAATACATAGACTCGGCGCCATAGTATGCCAAGGTGCGTTCATCCTACGTCTTCATGCTCCTAGCGCTCACAGCGCCACTTGCCAGACTCGATGGTACCGGCCCATCATACCCTTACACCGAGAATCAGAATGTCGCGGCGGAAGGACAGTACAGCCCGCAAGGATCTATTGCATCTGCCCTAATCACTTGAGGCAGTTAAGGTAAAATCAAATACGATGTGCCGTTGCGGCCCAACTGGACGGCGAGGCTGTCTCGGATCCAGTATGCTTCTGCAGGCCAGCTGTAGTCCGGCATCCAGCTGCTCAAGACAACAGCAATACCGCATATGTGGCGCCAGCACACCTTCTCTACTGCCAGTTGTGGCGTTTTCAATAAGATATATGTTTTCAATAGAAGGCGTTGCTTTCATACGCATCTGCAGAGCACCACACTCGCTGCTGTGGCTGCATCGTGTGTGGATCGTGTTGATCACAAGTGAGATGCAGTTGGGCATTAGCGGCGAAACACGGAGGTATTGTCCGACGCGAGGTCATAAAGGTAAATGAAACCATGCATTTTGTCTCGGCTCGTTGTGTGAGTTTATGCAGACCGATGCGGAGTTCCGCTTTTGATGAATCATTGAACCAGACCTCCCACTCAGCACATCTCTTCTCAATACCGTGGGCTCAGCTTCTTACCGTCATTCATCCATAACTGCATCATATGCAAAGATAATATCAAATCAGAAGAGTCCTGCGTCTTGGAACCATCGACAAAGATGGACAGCGCAAAGAAAAAGACAAACGGCGTCCATGCGAATGCTACCCACGATGAGTCCCACGTCCTACACAACTCACTCAATTCGAAACCCCCCACGGTCGCGTCTGCCACGGGTTCTTACATGACAATGTCGACGGGCCAGCGCGTGCTAGATGCCTGCACGGGTGCCGCTGTTGCTATTATTGGTCACAATGATCCCGACGTGAAGGCCGCCGTTATGGAGCAAATGTCCAAAGTCTGCTACACGCACACAGTTGCTTTTACCACAGTTGCTGCAGAGGAGTTGGCTGACGATATCCTTGGTGGAAACCCCTACGGACTAAGCCGTGCATTTTTTGTCTGCTCAGGCAGCGAGGCAATGGATTCGGCTCTCAAGCTCGCCCGTCAGTACTATGTTGAGATTGGTCAACCTGGCCGAACTCATATCGTGGCTAGAGAGCGAGCGTATCATGGCAATACAGTTGCGGCCATGAGTGTTGGGAGCCATGTTTCCAGAAGGGCCCCGTTCGAGAAGGCCTTGATGCTCGAAAATGTGAGCTTCGTGAGTCCAACATACGCCTACCGGCATCAGCACCCCAATGAGTCCGAAGAAGGGTATGCCTCAAGGCTAGTTCTGGAGCTAGATGAGCATTTTCAGGCTCATGGTCCAGAAAACGTCATGGCCTTCGTCTCCGAGCCCGTCGGCGGTGCAACAGCTGGATGCCTCACGGCGCCCAAAGGGTACTATCAAGGCGTCCGTCGTCTATGTGACCAGTATGGCATTTTACTCATCTTTGACGAAGTGATGTGCGGCAGCGGAAGAACGGGCACATATTTTGCCTTTGAACAAGAGGGTGAGGGTGTGTACCCCGACCTCATTACCATGGGCAAGGGACTTGGCGGAGGCTTCGCCCCAATGGGTGCAGTTCTTGTTCATGACAAAATCATCAAAGGCTTCCAAAAGGGAAGCGCTTGGTTCGTGCATTCCCATACCTATCAAGCCCATGGAGTAGGTTGCGCTGCCGCTCTCGCCGTTCAAAAGGTGCTTCGCCGGGACCGTCTTATAGAGCGGAGTGCGACCAAGGGCAATTGGCTCCGAGGCGCACTCGTGCGTACATTCGGTGATCGCAAGTACGTCGGTGAGATTCGCGGCAAGGGATTGTTCTGGGGCATCGAGTTTGTGAAGGACAAAGCGACCAAAGAGCCGTTTGAGCCTAGCCTCCGCTTTACTTGGCGCATAGTAGATGAGGCACTACGACGGGGACTCTCTGTCTACCCAGGAGCCGGGACCGCCGACGGATTCAAAGGTGACCACATCATTATCGCTCCAGCATACAACATGTCGGACGACGAGTTTGATGAAATGCTACGTTTGCTGAAGGATACATACGAAGTCGTCGAGATGGAAGTAATAGCTCTTGTTGATGCCGTATAACTATGGAACATATGGATGGACAGCTCTTTGACGAGTGCACTCCGGTATCCTTGCGCCAACCAAAAAGTTTTCCCCTCATTCCTGTCCTCTATATACAGTATTTGACATTCTCTATTCCAATACAACATTGCTAGAAAATATTTATAAACGCTCATGTATTCTTTTTAAATTGCTGGCTCCGTGACAAGGGTGGAACACACAAATCACCCATTTCGTGCCTCTTGAGTCCTAGACTCCACGGCCTGCGTGAATGTCCAGTACGCCCAATCCTATTGCCAAGGCGTCAACCACAGCCCATACTCCAAATACTGGTAATACCAAAACATGCGGCCTCGTTTCATGTACACGGTGATGCTGAAGCGCGGTGTGGCTAACCACCGGGCACAGGCTTGGCACTTGGATTCGCGATGAGTCGGGCTTGGTCGAGACCTGTCGATTCTGAACCGGGATTTTAGTCACAGCTTTTAGGTGCATGATGTTAAATTCTGTCTCAGCCGCGACCTTTTTTAAGAGACCACGCCATCTCCGGCGGAGCATGCACATTAGTATCCTTACTGCGTCGAGCGGCTTGCAATATCCGCTTGCTGTGTCTAGGATATCGGCAGAGAGCCGGCGACCAGTCGCCGACCACGGACCCCGACAGCAATAGAGCACAACGCCACTCACAGCCTAATCTACACGTCCGTATATCTACTCCGTCAAGGTATATGTAGCGTTCGCTGTCGCAATGTGTGTGCGGAGAGTGGCCCGATCCTTCGACCCCCACGCACGCCACGGGAGCTCGACGTTAACAATGTACAGCTTGGGCTACGGACGCCATGGTTCAATCTGGAGATCCGTAACTGTAGTAACTCCGCAGAACTGCATGTAGTATCAGCTTGATCTGTTCCGATGTATGTGTGGAGAGCGGCCGATCTGTCGCCTCTTACAGGAGCTCGACATCGACAACGCACAGCTCCCCTCCCGGGGCACTAGGGGAGGCTGTCAATGTCTCAAACCTGTGCATAGAGGGCCAATGCAGTGTGGTAAGACTTACAGCGGCACGAGGCTTGCGCAATTGAGCTTACGTACTAGTATTTCAATAAAATCTCTCTAGGTAATACAAATGCGGAGGTATGACATGACCGTGCATTTATTAGGAGCATGCAGTATATTGGAGGTTGGGCAGAGATGCAGTGAACGCTCCTCCCACAGAGAGTTGGAGGGGCTGGGGAGAGACCACGTTTCTTAGCTTTCGGCTTAGTCTTACAACAGCTATATTCATAGCTATAATACTTTCTATAAATAATAGTTAAATCTAACTTTAAGAAGAGTATTTAAGTCTTTTATTATAAATATATTAAATACTTTATTTTTAATCTTAAAATAATAAGTAACTAGCGTTAATTAGTTAGTTAAAAATAACTTATCTAACTATAGATTAATATTAAAAGTGTTTTTATTATTTATTTATATGATAACTAGCTACTTCTAATTAGTTATACTATTAAATAAATATATTTAAACATATTTTTAAATAGCTATTAAACTATCGATATATATAATCAATTATAAAATAGTTATCTTTTATTTAGTAAAGTTAAGTACTTTATAGATAGTAAATAGCACTATATAATGTTAATAGATCAACTTAAAGAAAGGTGATATAAATAATCAAGTGGCCGAATCTGTCGTCATCTTAAGCATTTAAACTAAGACAGTATAGAGAAGCTTGATCAACATATAAAGCAGTAGACCACCCTTATCATACGACTGAACTGTAGATATCGTGACTTCTCACACTCTTCGCATTTACACTCTTCGCATTTACACTCTTTGCATTTACACTCTTCACACTCTTCAGATTCTTTACACCCTTTTACAACAGAATACCTTGACCCCCTTCAGACACAGGCCATGACTGTCGACGAGGTAGTGCTCATCTCAGCAGATGATGAGTGGTCTCCCTTGAAGTCTGTCATCGTCGGACGGGCAGAGGATTCCGCGTTTCCTGCTGAGCCGCGGCATCTTATTTCGGCCGTCATGCCAGAAGGCCACTGGGATGAGTTCAAACCCAAGAATCCCTTCCCCGCATTTATCGTCGAGAATGCTCAAAAAGAACTTGACAATTTCGCCTCTGTTCTGGAGAAGCTCGGCGTCAAAGTTTATCGCCCTGCGAAAGTAGACTGGGTCAAGACAGGCGGCTACACGGGCTCCATGTCGCGAGATGCCTTGATGACTGTCGGTAACACGCTGATTGAGTCTGCCTTTGCCTTTAGCTGCCGTCGCCACGAAGTAGATCTGGGCTACTCAGACATTTTGAAGGAACTGAGTAGCAAGGGTTCTTCGACCATTGTCAGGGCGCCGCAACTCATCGGACGTGACACCATCTACGATGGAGTAGCCGAGTCAATCAGTGCTGGGCAAGGTCGTGGTTCCACAATATCAATAAACAATTCTCGGGTTGCCTTTGACACTGCCGATTTTATGCGCTTCGGCAAGACCATCATTGGCCAGCTCAGCCATGTAACGAACGAACGCGGCGTTGCCTACGTACGATCCGTGGTACCTGAAGGCTACACCGTTGAGATCTTGGACACGGGAATGCGGCCTGGGAACATGCACATCGACACCACCATTCTTCCGCTACGCCATGGGCTGATGATTTACTCGCCAAAATACACCAACGAGGACAGCATCCGTCGGCATGCCATTTTTAAAGACTGGGAGTTGCACGCATACCCCTTTGAGCCAAAGTACGATCCCAATGGCCCGCCCCCTTACACCTGTTCGCCATGGCTGGTCCTGAATGGACTAAGCCTGGACGAAAAGCGCATCTTTGTCGAGGAGAAAAACATCGAGTTCGCAGCTTGGGTTCGGGACAAATTTGGAATGGAACCGATAATGCTTCCTTTTCAACATGTCAATTGCCTCGGAGGATCCTTCCACTGCGCGACAGTAGACCTGGTCAGGGCATCTTGACCGATCAATGGATAGCTAGTTGCCGACAATGGCTCTTTAGTTAATAGAGTAGCGCTAATTCATTGTGTAACCATTCAAATCGCGCCAGTAAATACTTGAGCAATATACTATTGCCGGAGCGATGGCTGGTAGACAGTGAAATTATTTTGGATCCTTTGCCCGTAGCCAATGGTGACCTGGCAGTACAGAGAGACGCCGCAAAGTAGCATCATGAAGCCAATATTGTAAAACACCAGCCTGGCCCCATACGATCAATCATGACTTGTAAGATGGCCAGAAATGCGGCCGCAAGCGCGCACCGCACGACATTTGCAGCGGCTGAAGCGGTGGAAGCTTGATGAGTGTTCAGGTCGGTGTTGAGCGCGCCAAGGGCCTAGACCACTAGCTTTTGTCTTAACTAAATAAAGTTGCAAGCTTACAACGAACAGGCCAGTGGCTGAAAACCCGACAAATACCTGCATAATTAAAGGAACTGCTACATGCTGGGCAAGTTAGAGCCGCAGCCGAGAATCATTATGGCGACACTTACAGTCTTTGCTTGGATGGCCCAGCCAAAGCCGAATGTGGCCATTGATGCCATGCTGACAAGTGAAAAGCTACTGCGAAGACGCGCAGCCTCGAGAGGAAAGGTAGGGTCGGTTTTAGACTTGGCCTGCTCTGTAGTTATGCCGTGGCGCTTGGCGGCTTGTGCATAATCGCGATCGAGGATTTTGCCTGAGACCGTTTTAGTGATGGGAAACATCGAATGAGAGAATAAACTTACCTCAGACAAGTGTATTGACGAAGCATGCCACTCCGAATGGAACATATATCAGACCGGCTTCTAGGTCACGATAGCCATAGACGTCGATGAACAAAGACGACAATGATGCCTGAATGCAGCAGTATACGGTATATGCGATCGCATCACAGACGAGGACGTTGGACAACCGAAATGATAGTAAGATTTTAAGAGATGCCAAGGGATTGGGCAAGGTGATTTCTTTCTTTTTGATCGTCTCCTCTACCTTCTCTTGGTATCTCTCTTGCTTGCCCATGGGAATCAGGCTACGGTAGATGCCGTTGGGTGGGATGCTGCCATTGCCGACAACGGATCGAGACGTCTCCGGCAGCGAAATGACGAGGCGGACAAGGCAAAATTCTCCTAGGATTGCAAGTAGCCAGAAAATCCACTGCAAACCTAATTTTGCAGCCATGATACCGCCGAGGATGGGGCCAATCGGCCGTGCAACGTTTGGTCTGCTCCAGGTCAGTGATGCGACAGCTAGTATACATAGGATGTACTCACCCAACAAGCATTAGCCCGACGTAGGACCCGCGTTCATCTTCAGTCGTAATGTCGACAATGATACCATATCCAAAAGAGATAGTCCCAGAGCTGCCTGCACTTTGAAGCATCTGCAGGACTAGGAGGGCAGGAAAGCTGCTCTGCAGCACCAAACCAATATTTGCTACCAAATAAATGGACAAGGCTACAATATATACTAGACGCCGACCATACTTATCTGCGGCAGTGCCGAGCAGAGCCGGAACGATGCCGGAGACGTCCATGTAAGTGGTAACGGCCAGGTTGACCAGCTCCACAGTGGCGTTGAGCCCCTTGGCGATGGAGTTGATGGCAGGGTAAAAGATGAAGCTGCTCATCGGTGAGAACATGCCCGCAAAGGCGGTCAGGAAAATGATCCACCGTCGCTGGTTGACGGTGAAGACTGTGAATGGAGGCGGTGTTGGCTCGGGAGCATTCTCGTCCGGGGCGGGGGTGACCGTGTCTGTGCTTGCCTCCTTCATGCTGAACGCTCACGGCTCTGAAAAATATATAGAGTGATTTATAAAATTGCAGAGCTATCTGATAGCTTGAAACAGAGGCGGAAACAAAAAGATGAAGAGGGGTAAAATGTGAAGGTTCTTTGTGTGTTTTGATCACCTCTCTAGCCGCAGTGACTCCGCTCAGACGCAGTCTGCACGCCCAATTGACAAACGGCTTTTTTGTGTAACTGATGAACCAGATCGCCCACTTTTATTATATTTGTATGTTTATCAGAGGTATAATTTCTTTTCGGCTTTGTCCTAATTCTTCGCGCACCAGTCCTCTACGTGTCGCTTGAAAGCTTGTAGGTAGTTGTGAAACGTCGTCGTCGAACACCATGCCACATGAGGCGTGACCAAAAGATTCAGCCTGCCGGCCTCGGCTGCGCCCACCTTGAGCAGCGGGCTATCGCCCTCTCGCCAGAATTTCCCGGCGCCGGACGGTTCTTGCAGGAAGACATCGGTGGCCGCGCCGCCAATGGAGCCCGCTCGCAAAGCTTCGAGGAGCGCCGTCTCGTCGACGATGCCGCCTCGCGAGACATTGATGAGCAGCGCGTGTCGAGGCATGGCTTGCAGTTCTTGCGTGGATATCAGTCCTAGAGTTTCAGGCCCACGAGGTAAGCAGAGAACAATCACAGAGCTCTGTGCGAGAACTTGTGCAAATGGCGCTCTGCCCTCGCTTGCAGAGGCGCCTTTTCGCGCTGCGATGAGTACGCTCATTCCTAAGGAACGACAGAATTCCGCGATACGACGGCCTGTCCGGTAAAGATTTGGTTATTTAGAATACGTCCTTTTTCTTCTTTCTCTTGCGAAGACACAGTCTTGAAACTTACCAATTGCGCCATAGCCCACAATACCAACCGTCTCATCCCTGCAAGTCATCGGAGGACTCCCCGAGGGGTCGTTGAGTACCGAGGTCAGGGCAAACGTCTTGGTCCATTCATCTGTCTCCAAAACTGTGTTGTGAAGCTGCACCAAGTGTCGGCGGCTTGCAAAGTACATAGCCAAGACGTGATTGGCCACAGTCTCTGTGTTGGCATTGGGGCAGTTGACTACCTTGATGCCTCGGACCGCCGCCAAGTCCGTGTCGATGCAGTCTGTGCCGGTGGCTATAGCCACAATCAATTGGAGCTTGGGAGTCACACTTGCAGCTAATGTCGGGCCTTTGAGCGGTGTGACGGTCGTGGCGACAATGGTAGCGTCTTGCACGGCGTTTTGAATGGCTTCCGTGGATGAGACTTGCGTAGTGAGATTTACAAGCTCGTACGTGTGTGGCCCGGGGAGCTGGAGCAGGCTCGGCGGAATTGGGACATTCCAAGCGTCCAAAGCCACGATCTTGTGATGCATTATACAATGATTTTGCTTGCGCTATGAATTTATTTGAGCGAGAGAGAAAAAGATGCAATAGCCAGCACATTGTAGAGAAGAGGCTTATAAGAGGCTGTTCGTGGTGACTGTTTTATGGTTGGTCTATACCCAGTTATCCACTGTAATAGTCGATCCAAGGGCGCGCCACAGGCGCTGCAAGTGGAGGCAAGATGTCACCATAGCCTCCTTGATCTAGTCTCTCTTTACTATTTGGGAAATTAGAGTTCACTGGAATAACCACTTTAAGCGAGAAGCTCTATCACTCGTAATGATATCTCCTATTGCCGCGTTGCGGCATGCAGTCTTGTTAATCTCCGTGAAGCCACCCCGCGCTACCAATGGCGCCACCAGCCAAAGCTCCAACAGGTGTAGGGCTTACATTCGTGCTCCTCCTGCCCGTGACAAATATCTTTGGGCGTAGCTTGACGCAGAGTAAGACAGCATTCGAGTTTGCAAGGGTTCTACACCTAAACAGCTTCAAGCGACCAATTCAAACTGCAATCCGACGTCTAGAGTAGTACGTACTGTGCTTCTCATATACCTGGTGCCATTGTTGCTTCACTTAATGAGAGAATTCACCGAATATCTTTTGGTTAGCAGGTAAGAAACTTTGCGAAGTATTTGGCCGATGCTACCTGAAGCAGGACGTCGATTGGCGATGTACTTTGCCCAAGCAGGCGGCACGGGGAAGGTGTAGACAAGGGTCCAGCTTCCGTTGCGCGGCCTTTGGAACTACCTAGATTGGGCATGGCGGCATCGCCATGGATCTGCATCCGATCTTGTCCATATGCCACTGGTCACCATGACATTGAAGCTAGCATTGGAGAGACGTGTTTCATTACTCTGCACAACCAAGCACGGTTTGCTAGGCCTAACAAAAAAAGTTTGACGAGATGAGAGACAGACGAAGTCGACTCCGGAGCGTTGCTATGCGGAGAGTTGAGAGCAAATGAAAAGCTGCGGGAAGAGCCGGTTAGACTCGCTGCGGCCACCGAACCCTGCTGAAATTAAGCCGTAGCGGACCTTTAACGTAAGCCGTAGCCGATGGCACCACATCAGCCTGTAGTGCGAATTAATCAACGTAGCTGGTTGTACTAATAAGTAAGTGAAACAACGGAGAGCGTAGTTGTGGTGATTTTATTCTGTGGCTCGCCGTACTGGATGCTTACAACCATCCCTGTCCCTCACTGAACGCAAGTACATGCCGCCGTCCAACGAGCGAACGCTTTCAGCTGGACGGCTCTGTGTAAGCACCTTGCATGCCAACGCTCGGCCGGCTTCTATCATCATACGGAGCATATTACAAAGGCTGCCTTGCAGGCAATACGCGTGCCACTGACACAGCACGGCTCTGGCGCCGTGATGCACACCTCGTGGGGTAAAGTAGACCACTGATATTCCGGTCGGACATATCAGACTTAGTCTTATTATTGAGAAATCTTCAACGCTTTTCTCGTTCTATTTCGGGTGTATCGCCGTACAGTAACTTTCGTGAGGTCGGAGAGCGTCTGGTGCGAGGATGGTTTCGCAGGGCACAATGCGTGAGAACCGCATTCTGGGAATAACATAGTGCCCAGAGTCTGCTTGCCTGCAACCGAGGTGACGTGAAAAAACGAGCTGGTGCGTCGGAAGCAATGCGGGTTGGCACTGTACGCTGTCTTTTGCTTTTTGCAAGGTTGTCGTGGGCATCTTGCTATGGAAGAATTGTGTGTGGCGCGGTGATACGGCTCGCCTCCAGGTCTGTCTAAAATGTGCAGCACAATGCAGCTCACCTCTTCAAGCAAGTGCTCGTAGGAACTTCATTATTCGTGCAATGCGTAGCATACACAATCTCAATTCTGCACAACATGATTTGGATGCTTGCACATCGAGCTCCAATGAATAAGCGGGCTCAACTGCACAATTTTTATTTTTTTTGCGACGGTCGAATGGCGGTCAAGCAATTGCAAAAACGGCCCATTCAAAGCCGCAAAGCCGAGATTAAAACATCCACAGTCAATCAATTGACCCAATCATCATTTTGTATTCGTTAGAATCCTTGGCTGTTTGGTGAAATCTCCGTTTGCTCGGCCAGGCAGCGGTGCCAGCTGCAGCAGGCAGCACTGCGGCTGGACGCTGCTGCCTACGCGGAAGTGGAACCCGTGTCACCTCAGATTCTGCCACGCCAGCCTCACCGCCCAACACACAACTTCTATAAAACTGCGAGGCGCCGCCGCAACTTTTAGAATTTTTTTTCCTTTCTTCTTTAGCTCTCTTTGCCTATTGGCTTAGATCAAGTGTAGTATCTGTTCTTTTCAGTTTAATCTCTGAAAGGTCTCTACTGAGACCGTTCTACGATTATTCCTATTTTTGGCCTACGGATGGTTTCCTCTGTGCTTGCGCATGATTCCATTCACAGTGTTCCTGGTATTACACTGCCTCCAGGTAACGCGAACAACCAAGATCTTCTTTTTTCTTTTCATTGCTTGCGTTTGGCTTGTCCAACGTGGTGAAGAAGAGACTGTAGATGCTCAGCAAGCATATCGAATTGCGGCAAGCTCTGGCAGCCGATCAAACGCTCGAGACGCCTGGTTGGGTAGGTAGTGTCGCGTGCAAATTTGACGCTGTAAAACTGCGTGGTGAGCCCTCGAGCTGGAGTAGTTTTGATGACCCCCGACAATCGCGATTCATGCCTGCCTTACGGCCGTAGCCACGTAAAGACACCACGTAAAGACACCTGTAATCAGAACGTTGCCCGTCGGATTGCCTCATCTTTTGGACCAGTAACAATTGAATCGGCGTCGTAAAGCCAGTCCTGCCACCCACATCTGTGCTGTGTTGCACCCGTACATCCTCTGGCAATCTACGCTGCCCCTCCACCCACTCCGAGAAAAGCTCCCCACTGTCGCTAGAAGGCATTCTCAGCGCAGCACCGCGACAACAGAAAACCCAGGAACGCGACACCGACCCTTGACACGGATTGAAGCTCGGCATACACACAATGGCGTCTCTAGGAAGCTATCTCAACAGTAGGAAACCCGCCTCTGCCCTCTGGCCGCGCGCTGCGAAGCTTGACTGTGGTGCGCGCTCCCAAGCTAACTTTTTGACCTTCCTCCAGAAAAGGTTCTCATCATCACGGCCGACTCGCGGATCCTGGTCGGCACATTAACCGCCTGCGATAATTCTACAAATCTAGTACGTCGAACTCGGCACACACACCGACAAGTCCAGCGTGACCAGACGGTTTGCGCAGAGAGCCTGCGACCGGGTGGTCGAGGCGGTGGACAGGCAAAGCGGCATTGCTAACCCCCGCGCGTCTAGGTACTCAGCAATGCTGTCGAACGAATCATCCGGACGCCAGACGACCCCGAACCGTCGGCAATCGATCCCCTGGGCGTCTACATTGTGCGCGGCGACAACGTGTGCTCCATAGGGCTGGTGGACGAGCAGCTGGACGACAGCATCAACTGGACAGAGGTCAAAGGGTCGGTGATAGGCGGCATCAAGCATGTCTAGCCAAATGACTCCAACTCGAGTCGAAAAACAACCTGGACGTGGCGTCCGTCGAGCGCTTACTGTTCCGGTCATGCCTACGCAGAGCACCGCCTACTGCTGCCGTGGATTCGGCCGCGTCTACATATATATTTTTTCTGCTTTGCATTTTTCTTTCTTACCACGCTCAAGACTAGCTTTTGCTTTACTTGCACGCAATGAGGGACGGCGTTTTTTTTTCTGGTTGGAAATTCGGAGATAGTGGCAGGCTAGCGCATTTTGCAACTTGTTAATGCAAACAAACACTGCATTGCTATTCACATCAAGACATCCTCCACTGTCGAAAATAAAATATGACATGTACACTTCTATGTCTATCAAACACTCATATCATTATTTACTTTGCTAATCCGAAAACCCGCTGCAGGAGCACCTCCTTGAAGATTTCCTCACCAGGCGTTCCCACTACCCGGTAGATGCGGTTACGCTTGAGGACGCTCAACCAGCCCAGCTCGTCACCCTCGGCCTGGTCGAGCCTCAGGACCTCGGGGTCGTTGCGCGGGTCCACCGATGCGAGGAACGCGGCCTCTGCGGGGCGCAGCTTGCCGCGGTGGTCGACAATGTGCTGGCCGCGCGACCACTGGCCCTCGGTCTCGATGCGGATGTCCTCGGCCTCGGTGAGCTTCCACTCCGGGTCGTTGTCGCGGGCGAGCGCGTACCACACCGTCATGGGGTCGTGCAGCGACAGGCCGGCCTCGGTCTCCGGGCCCAGGATGCTCGCAATCTTGGCAAACGCGCCGCCGACAAAGTGCTGCACCCAGGCGGCCAGCGGGCTGCCCGAGGCCACGACGGGCGCCATGGTCGCGGAGAAGTACTTACTGGACAGCTCGTGCGGCTCCGTGATGTCGAGGGGGCAGAGCACGACGCGCAGCGGCCGCGACAGGTTCTCCGGGTACGGCGGCAGCGCCTTGTTCACCGTGGCCGGCGGCAGCGTGGCCGAGGGCGTGAGCGAGCTGAGGGCGAAGACGCGCGCCGCGGCCACGGCGTCGGCGTACGTGTTGAACTCGGCGACGGGGGTGATGTTGCCCTGGACCTTGACGGCGCCGCCCATAACGACGACCTCCTTGGCCCGGAGGAAGGTCTCGGGGTCCTCGGACGCGGCGAGGGCCGCGTTGGTCATGGGGCCGACGGTGAGGATGGAGACGCTATCGACGGGGTTCTCCTTGAGGAGGCGCAAAATCTCCTTGTGCGCGAGCTCCCGTGAGGGCGTGAAGAGTGGCGAGATCTTTTCCAGGTTCGTCTCGGACGAGCCCTGCTCGCGGAAAATTTGCAGCCACTTCTCGGGAGGGCTAAAGTCTGGGAACGTGGCATGAACGTTGTGAAGACCATCCAGACCGTCTATAGAGGAAGTTTGCATGTTAGTTTCCAGACGGGGAACACGGCAGTCATGTTCTCTTGGGGATATGACGTACGGAAGTGGTCAAACTTGAGATTCTTTTCCTCCAGAGGATGCTCTGCGCCGAGAGCAACCACGGGCTTACATGCCTTGAGAGCCTCAAAGCCTTCAGGGCGGCCGTTGGCTTTACGCCAGGCCATTTCCTTCTCAATCACCTGCATCATGCCGACGACGTTGCGTCCACAGCTGAATTCCCAGTCAGCAATAGTATGGGAGACAGGTGGCGGGCAGGAACCAAAGAACTCACCATTCCAGAGGCACATTGCCATAAGTGACCGAGATCATGATAACCTCAACCTCCTCCTTGCTGGCACTGAGAGCCAACAGCATAGCCATGACATCATCCACGCCTACAATCTCGTTAGTTTGCGTGAACCAGACATTTGCGCTGCATGTAGATTGACCTACCGGGATCGGTGTCGATGATAATCTTTCGGGGAGCCATGTTGCCGAGATTGGTGCAATAGCGATAGAGAAAGTTAAGCAAAGAGGAATTAAAAGCAACTTATAAAAGAAGATTGAAGAGCAAAATGTGACTGTAAAGGATCAAGTTAGTGGCTCGCTCGGTAAAAAAAGGTTGTGGAGAGAACCCCGCAGTCGTACTACTTGATGGGACAAGAGTTGTAGGACAGAATCAGTAGTTTATATATCTGCCAGGCGCTTACTGTACGTACGCGACGATTTCTGATTTATATCGCTTCAGACGTAGATGTCACAAAATGTAACTTTGTAGGCGTTGCAAGAATTTAGGCCACCGTGCCGGATGCCTTCTCGGATACATGTGCGGTGGGTCATGGCGTACTTTTGCTTTGCTATCGGCGCCGCCACGACAGAAGCTCTGCGGGCGTCTCCGGCCGGGCGCCGGCTTCGTTCTCGCAGCATTTCAAGCGAAGCACGTCTTGATGTTGAAAGTGTGCTTCAAAAACCGAGACAATCGGGAAAGGTGTCTGGAGATCTCTTGAGACATTTGGGCGCGCCCTTGGGTGCGAACCGCAGGAGAAACAGTTCGCAGCATGGCCACGTGTGGACAAATCCGGCCGTGAAGGCGGCTAGCCTTGGACTCGATCTTGTGGCGCATCAGGCTTGCTCTTCGCTACCTACACACTTGATCCTGCATGACAAATATAGATGAACCGGGCCTTGCCATCTGGCTTCAACTTTTACAATTACGGAATTGGGGTGAATGAGCATGGCATGGCTACTGGGTAAGAAAGCTGTGCCGTAAAGCTGGCATCCTTGGACGCGGTTGAAGCTTAAAAGAACCCTGACGTCTCATGCAGCGACGTTACAAGGTGCCATTGCATCGGGGCAGAAGCATACATTATCCGTAGGCTGCACGCTGCCATCTTATATAGATCTGGTTAGTATCCGCAAAGGCAAAGATCTACGCGCAGCCACTTGTCCGCCCGATAGGATGGACGAACCCAGACTGTCGGCTTGTGATTGCCTGCGGATCTGCGATCAAAACTCCCAGAAGACGTAAGAGGCCCATGCTTGCTTTGCAACACCTCGTCGCCAGTCTTGTCGCCAGTCTTGAATTATACCAAGAAAGATCTCGCCACCGTGGTTCGCAAGAGCTTTGCTGGTTTTCTCCTAGACACCATGGGGCAAGGCAGAAGAATTTCTGCTGCTCATGCGGCCCGGAGCAAACCCAATCGTTTCCATCTCTGGTGTTCTCTTCGGCGCAACAGAATAATGGCGCCACGGTGGGCGGCGGCCGGCTCGCCCGTGCCTTGGAGCAGGCGCCTGAAGCCGGACGCGATCCATGCGCTTCACAGCTGGCGGGCCGCGTACCGAGGACGAGCTACAGCTACAACTTTGTGGATCCCAATAGCCACGGCCTGACGATAGAATGGCCGAGTGTAAAGTTATCTACAGCGGCATGGTGGGTGTTGGCAGAATGGTGCTGGTTTCCAACGAGTCACGGCTGTAGCAGCGCTGGCCTGACATTCTGTCTTGGCGCGTCGTGGTCATGCTCATCAAGGAGGCTGTACCATGATGAAATTATCGTGGAGCCTCTGTAATTAGGTTCGAGGATTGATAGGGTTTTGTACCGAGGGGGTGCTGAGATTGACGACTGCGTAGTCTGTGTGAGCACAAGTGTGCAATTGACCTTGGATTGTACGATATGGCAGCAGCAAGTAGGTATGGCGGTTGGATGTAGGTAGGTAGGTAGTTCTGCAAACACTGAGCTGATGGCCACTCCCACTCCCAGCGGCGACCTGTCCCAAGTTTTTGGACGCTCAGGGTCGTCGAGGACGCCCCGCTTCCCCTGAAACCCAACAAACTCCCAATGACAGACAGGGGCCAGGTGCTAAAGGCAATTTCTTTCAGTGGCTTTTAGGCGGCGGCCAGTTTTTGTCCAGCGCCCTGGTGTACCTCCCAGCCAGCCCTGAACAGTGGAAAAGTCAACACCCTCAGCGCCCACTGCACTGTGCCAACAGCAATTCACACGCTGCTGTAGACATCCACACCCTGCTTGCCTGCTGGCCTTCCATCCGCGTCGCTCAGGGTTAGCCAAACATGGTCTAGCGGCCTGGCCGTGGTGGCCGCCCTGGCTGTGTCTCGATTGGCGACGTAGCCAGAACGCAGCAACCACACACAAACTCACTTGGCTCGTTGGCGCGAGTGTCCTTGAGCCACCTTTTCTCCCATTGAGCCATCATCTTCTTCTTGCATCCCACTTGATTCCCCGCCATCGTCTCGTCCCATCACGGCTTCTCGCCCGGACTTTCTCTTCTCTTCTGTGTTTCTTGCCCCCTTATTCCGGCCTCTGCCTCCTGTGCTTCCGCCTCGCCTGATTCTCCAGACAGGTGGCCACGTATCGCTGCAATCCCACCTTTGATCGACAATACAGCAATTCCGCCCGGCCATCATCGACTCGAGCATCTGCATCGACTAGCTACCGCTGCCAGCGCTTCCAAAGCTGCCTTGAATTCCCTGTCGACTGCCTTGACGACTGCAACGGACCAGCCACCACTGCCGTGTCGCACGCCCTGACGACTATCCCGTCCCGTCACCTCGCTCCCGCCACCCACCCCGATACAAGCACCGCCATCATGACTGACTTGAATCTCCTCTACACGGTTGGTGGCTATGCCGCCATCTTTGGTGTTGGCTACGCCATATACCACCTTTCCACCCGGCCTGATGCAAAGCGACGAGCTGCCGTTGCCAAGGCCAAGGCTGCTCAGCCCGAAGTTCGCAAGGAGGACAGAAAGAAGAAGCAGCGCATGGAGGCGTTTGCTCAAGATGCACAGTCTGCCTCCAAGACCGCCCCGACCTTTCCCCCTGAGGTCAAGGAGCCTGAGGCTAGCACGACCACCGGCCGTGACACCATGGACGACTCCGCCGCCAACCGCGAGTTTGCTAAGCAGCTCTCCAAGGCCAAGGAAGGCACCAAGTTTGCCGGCAGATCTGACGCGAAGCAGCGCGAGAAGTCCGTCAAGCAGTCCAAGGCCTCTCAGATGGACGGCGCCAAAAAGGCCGCCAAGGCCGAAGCCGCTGCTCCTGTCGCCCCCGCCGCCCCGGCCGAGCCCGAGACTTCCGCCGATGTCGAAGAGCCGGTCGAGGAAGAGACTCCTGCGGTGCCCGCCGAGGCTGGCCGCATCGACGATATGCTTGAGCCCAAGGCTGCTGCTCCAAGTGTTCTGCGCCTTAGCGAGTCCAAGCCTACTCAGCAAAAGAAGAAGGAGAGCAAGCCCGTCGAGAAGCAAGAGACCAAGAAGCAGCGGCAGAACAGAAAGAAGGCCGAAGCTGCCAAGGCTGCCCGCGACGAGGCCGAGACTGAGCGCAAGACTCTTGAGGAGAAGCAGCGCCGCCAGGCTCGTGTTGCCGAAGGCCGCGCTGCCAAGGATGGCTCCCAGTTCACCAACGGTGCCGCCGCTGCCTGGAAGCAGGGTGCTCCTAACGGCGCCAGCGCTCCCAAGACCAATGGTGAACTCCACGCACCTCTCGACACGTTTGAGCCCGTTTCTGCCCTGACTAAGAAGCAGACCAATGGCGCCGTCAACGCTGTGCCCGCTGTAGTTGAGCAGCCTGCTCAGCAGGATGAGGAGCAGTGGAGCACCGTCAAGGCCAAGAGCTCCAAGAAGAAGACGGCTGCGGCCAGCAACTCGGGTGACGAGGAGCCTGTCGCTGCCCCCAAGGCTGCCATCCTGGCTGCCCCTGTGACCAAGCAGGCCGCTCCCAAGAGCAATGGAAACAGCGCCAACGCTAAGAAGGCATTCGGAGGCTCATTCTCTGCTCTGACGAACAACGACGAGGCTGAGGAGGAGGAAGAGGAGTGGGAGGTCTGAGCTTAACGCAGCAGCCTCGTGCAATGAACTCCCTCGTCTACGTATGGCAACCAAAGCCTTGGCGTGGACGAAAAAAGAGAAAAAAAGACCAAAAAAAAACTACGAAGCAAAAGACGCTTTGCGAATCGTTTCTTGTATCATATTCAGAGGTGCCGGAAACGCCACCCTTGTCACTGCCACTTTCCCTCTTTGCAATATTTCTTTTTTACATTTTTGCTATTGAAGCACAAGCATGGATGGCGTCGATGGCGGAAAAGCGAACCACCATGGGCTGAAAATACAGCACGGAGGACCAGCACGACTACGAAGAGGAGCCCGAGTCTCGAGCAGCAGATGCGGAACCGATGGTGATGAGGGCGGTGGGAGACATTGTTTACTCTGCACAGGCACAGCGCATGGCTGGCCGACGATGAATCTAGTGTGACGAGTTTGCGACAAGGCAACACACGTGGCAGAAAATGGGAAGGATATGGGATATGGCAAAGGGCAAAAGATTGATTGGTTTGTGTGCGATTGTATGTGTGTGTAATCATCATTACCGTGTCGAGCCAAAGCCGGCACGTGGAACTCGATTTGTCTACGATGTAGCCTAAATATAATTATCAAAAAAAGTTATGAGAGAACAAGGTTGTTATGAGTGAGGCTCGGAATTATAAATGGCCAATTAGTGATGGCCAATGTCCTGCGTGGTCTTCTAGGTTGTGGCGAGGGTTAGGCGAAGGCCACGATAGATCAGGTGCCCCCCGGTATTTGGGGTGACTTTTCTCGACGGTGAGCTGACTGCGACACTGGCTGCAAGGTGACATGCCATGTTTTACATGTGCCAGTATTGTATCACAGGATGATCTGATATGATAGAGACGTATAAAGCCGGGGGAGGGGAGAGCTCCGTTAGCGGGTACTTACTTGAGACGACGCCGCCGCGAAAATCAGCTTAGTCGTTGACTCGTCGCGGATGAAATTGTTTCGCAAGGGAGATGCATGGCTTGAAGCAGGTAGGTGGTGCAACAGCGCCGGAGCCGGTCAGCTAAAGAGGTTCACACGCCGTATGTTGATGACGACGCGGGTTGGCGCAAACGAGTATCTCAGTGCAAAATGCACAGCAACTACAATGCTCATGGGGTAGCGAAGAGAGGCTACTAACTACGGGAGGGTAGTGCCTAGTGCGGGAAGGCAAGGTGCGGGATACTACGCTGCAATGCCCTGGCGGCCTATCGAGGTACAACGTTTTACCTTGTTTGGACGAGCGCCGCGTGGCCATGACGAGTTTCGTCCAACCAGTTAAGCATGACAGTTGACTGCTACCAAGTTCCGAGTTGATGCCACGACATGCACTGGCAGTGTTCGGAAGAGGCCATAGTATCGCATGCGCAGGGTAGGGCGTTTGGCGCAAGCAAACAAAACAACAGAAGGCAAGGAATATTAGCGTGCCAAGGATTGCAGTCCATCTTTGGAGAAGGAAAAAAAATCCCTCTTTCTTCTCTGGCGTTACGGCTGAGAAGAGAGGCGGCGTTTGCGTAGGTACACGGCCCGCACTGGAGGAAACTTTTTTCTTCCTTAATATAGGCGAGCGAGTTGAGTGGGTGGAGACCGCCGTGGTTTGAATCTTGGAGCGCCCAGTAACTAACATAGTTATTGATTTGGCTTGACCCTCGAAAACGAGGCTTGCGATTGACGAGCCCTTGTTGCGGGGTATCGAGAGAGAGCGAGCTGGGGATTTCTTTTAAGCGAGGTTGATTGCGGCCTGCATGTGGTAAAGGTATGCAACCTTTTCGCGATTTAACATGTGGCTCGTATATATGTGACCATTTTAAGTGGTCGATCCGTCGATGACGGGGGAAATGGACGGCACGACGGGCGTCAAGATCTCGGCAAAGTGGATGATGGGGCAAGGACAAAAAAAAAGAGCGACCCCTCGTGACACGCCTTATTAAAATGTTTTCTTACGCTATAATGTTTGTTTATTACATAAAGCTGGAGAAAGAAACACGGCGAGGAGAAGAAGAAGAAGAAGAAGAAGAAGAAGAAGAAGAAGAAGAAGAAGAGAAAGGGCGAGAACTTGCAGGACGGGACATGTGGCTTTTGACGGCGCAAAGCCAAAATGGGCAGGTATAACAGAGCCGCCCTTTTTCTGGTTTGCGGTGTTTATATCGATTTCATGTCTGGGGGGAGGGTGAGAGGTTCGGGCGTTCTGGACAAGGGGAAATCCAGAGGGGCAGTATTTTTCCCTGGGATGTAGTGATGCCCAAATATAGAGTCTCTGAAACGTGCAATGCGCATTGGGCCATGATAGATGGCGTCAGGGCAATAAAATGCGACAATGACGGAGCAAAGTATCTCGTCAGCGAACAAAAGCCTTCCAGTTAGCGCTATTTGTTAGTGCAGCGAGTGAAGGCCTGCGCGGGGAATGTCACTCGTGGGCTGATGAGTGAGGGCAGCGTCAACAAGAGCCAGCGCAAACGTGAAGAAGAATCAAATGCAAGACAAAGAATACATAAATACCAATTATGCAGCAAAAATCAATCCGCCTCTACGTCGTGCTCTCGTGATGCTTGCTGCAGCCACTGGAAACCCTGCTTTTGGCGCCCGTGGCCACCCACCAAGGCACCTAAAATGAACGCGCTAGCTGCCCCTCCAGGTCGCTGACGGGCCAGGGCTCTCCAGGGCCGCTGGGAGCGTTTCCAGGCCACGCACCCCCTGTAGTCGCCCCCAGAGGCTGGCGGCAGTGGTCCCTCGATGGCCCCTCAAAGGCCCCCCCAAAGGCCCCAGTTTCGCTGTTTCCCATCATCCTCGCCCCCTTCGCCCTCTCCTGTCCTCCCATTCCCACCACGAGCACTCGCTCTGCCTCCCACTTGTTGTTCCATTCCATCCATTCACTTTAGTTTCTCCTTCTTGTTCTTATTTGGCCTGCCTGCCGTTTTTCTTCTTCTCATTTTATCGTCGCCAATCTTCTTCTTTTGCTCTCCACTCCAAATTCCAATCTGTGCCAATTGTGAAGTTGTCAACCCTCTCGACGGCACCACACACGACACCCTTCACCCCTCGAACCAACTTGCGCCCACCAGATTGAAACAGTCTCAACTGGATTCCAACACGCAACCCTCTAACACACGCAATATACTCGCCTTTGCTTGTGCCTATTTGAAACTACTTGCCTTGAAACAGATCGCTCGCCGCAAACTTGGTCTGCGCCCCATTCTCACGCATACCAATTGCTAAGCCTCAATCCACCCCCTGGCTCCCAGCACTGCCGCCGTCGCGACCAACTCCTCGACGACTTTGTTCCGCGCCGCCACTCTCAACCACCACTGTCGCGTGCCTCGATTTCATACTCGCCGTCAATCGACTCGACTCGTACCGCTGAAAGGAGCCGTGCCCTCCGTGTTCATGTCACTACCCGACTTCCACATATAGGCACACGAGCATCATTGTTGTTTGAGCGCCGACAGTCCCGACGGCCAAGCACGACCGCCCACCATGTCGTTCCCAGTCGCCCTTCAGTCGGCCATCTTTTACATTGTCGCCTGCACGCCATGTGCCAAGATCCGCCATCGCCAAAAGGCCCGCGATCTCGCCAAAAAGGAGCGCATAGAAAAGGCAGCCAGGCTTGAGACGGAGCAGCCGGGCCTCTACCAGCACCCCTCGCCCTTCAACACCAATCCTTACTGGAAGGACGAAATCACCATGGGCCCGACCTTGCCCAAAAAGTCGGCCAGCAAAAACTCGAGCCAGCGCGGCCTGACCAGCTCCGGCCGCGACTCCTGCACGCCCAGCGTATCGGAACGAACCAACGTCGACGACAGCAGAACGAATATCGACAGCATGAGCATATTGCGGGAGGCCGACGACGACGTGCCCCAGGACTGGAATCGTAAAACAGGATACCAACGAGAAGACGAAGAGCTATGGGGCCAATGGTCGGGACGGAAGCTGAAAGACGCCGTCAACAAGGCACGCGACTCGGCCGGCCGCCTGATAGAGTCGACGCTCGGCTTGGAAAAGGAGGTTACGGACCAGGAGCGTCGCGACTTTTACACAACGCCCCGAAACCCGCCCGTCAACGACTACCACCCGCCCGTCGTCAGCAGCCGGCCCGCCCACCGTGACGCCCACAAATGGATGCTCCAGCCGCCGCCGTCCGCCAAGGTCATGGAGGGCAAGGTCCCTGTCAGCCGAGCCGCCAGCTCTGGCAGCAAGTCGAGCGGACGCACCCTCGTCGCCGACGACCCGTTTCTCGACAAGATTATCCAGGACAAACTGGCCAAGGAGCACGCCGACGCCGCGCCCACCGAGTCGGAGCTCATCGAGTCCCTCTTTGCCACCCGTAGCAACCAGAGCGTCACCCGCGCCCGGAGCCTGTCATTTGAAGGCGGCGGCGGCGGACCCTCCGACGATAAAGCCGCCGAGGACCTGTTCGCAGCCAGCCGGTGGAAGCCCAAGGCCCGCCCCGTCGCCGCGCCGCCTGGCATTACCATGGACGATCTCTCGTCGGACGACGAGTCGTATGCCCTTGCGCCCTTGGCCAAGCCCACCAGCCATGTCGCCCAACGCCCCAGGCTCGAGACTATCCCCAGCACCGATGCTAGTACCGGCACTGTTCACCGCGAGTTGACCAAGAAGCGATCGAAGCGATCCAGGTCTAGACGCAGGTCCAGGGCCAGCAAGCTGATGGCGACTGTTGGTTCCCCCGTGGGCGATGACACTGAATAAACACCGCGAAAACACACACTTTGAATGCAAACGCACCGACCACAGACACAAACACACACACACCTATCGAACAAACACAGACTGACAAACACATGCCGAAATCACATCGAATAAACAACACGTTCAAACCCACCCTCTCCTTTACCGACGCAAGCTGGGTTCAACATCCAGCTCACACTTCCACATCTACAACCCGTGCTTTTTCCTTTTCCGTTTCAAGCATTCTCGAGCGATCACGGCGTCTTTACTTTTTTCTTCTTTACTCTTCCTTTCCGATACAGCAGCATAGGGGGGTGTACGGGTGCATGCCTTGCGTTTTTTGCTTTGGTCTTTTTTACTTTTGGCAGGATTGGCATTTTTATCTCCTTGCTTCCTGTTCCCTTGGAACCTTTATTCTTATACTAGTTTGAAATCGGGACAACTCTTGTTTGGAGGGAGTTTTGATGACACACAAAAAGACGTGGGAACATTGCGCCTGTTGGCTCTACTCAGAGGCCAGTCTACAGTTTGTTCCATGAATATATATACAAGTTGTTTTACTTCATCTCTCGTCTCTTGACCCAGCTGGTGATCGACCCGGCCCAGCCTGTACCATGTTCACCTGCCAAAGTAAAGCTGAAATGTAGCCCTGGTTCTCGACGTCAAGCAACGTTTTTCTCCACCTCTTCTCATGAATACAGATAAATAATGGTGAGACCGTAGAACTCCTGCCGATAAATGCAAACGATGACTCTTTGACGCAGTCCCCCTTTACAGGTGCATGCCGCCATTCTCATCCTGGTCCTCGTCGCCCGTCGTCATCTGCCGCATGCGCTCCTCCATGGCCGCTCTCAGCTGCTCATCCGACAGACTCCCACCACCAGCACCATTCGTCCGCGCCCGCGGCTGCGCATCCATGCGCACCTCGCCGTTCCGTATCGTGCCCGTCTGAAACGTACCGTCGGTCCACGGCGACGACGCACCCCCATTCACCTGCTCCGCCACCCCCGTCACGTCCTCCCCGCCCTGCTGCTGTGCTGCTGCCGCCGCCGCCCGCTGCCGCTGCTCCTCTCTGGCGCGCGCGACCGCGGCCTCGGTCTCCTCCTTGCTCGTGAACTCGTCCCACGAGACGCCGCGCTCCTCCACCTCCAACCTGACGAGCGCGATGCGCTCCGCCATGCGCTCGACGACCTGCTCGTTCTCTCGGATCGCGTCGACGCAGTCCTGGTCCGGCTCGCCCGGCGACGCTGCTGCTGCTGCTGCCGCGGCGCCAGAGGAGGCGGCGGTGGCCGTGCCGTCGGCAAAGGGCCGGAGCTGGTCGTTGGAGTACTGCAGGTGGGCGATGGAGTTGCGGATCTCGAGGACCTTGAGGTGCAGCATGGCGACGGAGAGGTCCTTGAGGGCGGCGGCGAAGCGCGCGGGGGAGATGGGCGTCGTGTCGGCAGAGGACATGATGGGCTCTGCGCGTGGTTTGTGTTGTTGTGTGTGCGTGTTTGCGTGTTGAGGAGGAAAAGCTGGACGGGATGGAGGGGGCGAGAGGTGAGGGTTGGAAGCTTGCGAGCTAGGCAGATCGGCTGTTACGTAGGAGGGGCAAATATCTGTGGTGGGGGGCTGCCGCCTTACACAGCAACAGCCAACTCCCTGTCCAGAACATTGGGATTCGAACATGGATCAAAGATTCGCTGATTTATATTCCAGTAAAATCCAGCCTTGATACGCTATAGAAACCAATTCGCTATGTTTCCCCCCTCAATTTAATTCACCGGCATCCACGTAGGCGTATTGCCAACACATCTCTCGAGACAGACGGGAGCAACGCTCAGTATTTCTCCATGGAGCCCTTTTCAAGCCCTGCGCCTTGACCTCCGAACCCTTCTCCAAACAAAGGTTACCATAGGTGGAACGGGATTGATGAATAGCGCCCAGGGCGTCATCAACAGTCGCATGTAGAAGCCGGTGAACAGCTCGTACGCCCTCTGGACGTACCCTCTCACCTCTTCGTCGCCCCGAATGTGCATGAAGCCGAGAGTTATGACGCCCGTCAGGAACAAGTTGGCATACGTCGCGTCGAAGCGCTCCCTCCAGCTGCTGTTCAACCACATGCCCATTTGTGTGGTGAGCTCCCAGATTGAGGGCTCTCTCATGTCGCGCCGGCCCGTTTCGAGGAGCGTCAGGGCGCGCAGGGCAATGCCCAGTCCTGCAAAGCCGAGGACGAGATCGTTCTTGCGGGGCGTGGCGCGCTCGCGGACGGCTTCGGCGATCAGGTGATTGAAGAACAATCGTGATAGGCTGCACATGATGCGCCCGAGAAACTGAAGGCACCTCTGGTCATGGATTATTCCGATCTGAGTGAATTGGACAAAGGTCGCGATGCTCAACATGAAAGCCACCATCGAGATGAGCGCGGCTCTGACGATGCGCGTGGTGCCCTCGTCTGGGCGAGGGCGAATAGGGAGCGCCGCCATTGGCTGAAATAATGTGATATTAAAAGCGTATATTGATGATTTTCGTGCGGTATAAAATTTGGTCTAGGTAGGAAACAGTTTGAAATCAAGAGAGAAGAGTCGAGAGCACAGTTTGACGAGTGGTATGATGGGCATGCGCAACTGGCAGGCGCGAAGCTGACCCTGACCTTTGAGCTGCCGAGAGTCAAATGTATTGTCAATGGAAAGATTCAAATGACGACGAATCTTTCAACTGGCATTTCAAGATCGAGAAAATGTGAAATTTAAAAACTTTGACTTGGTACCCTTGCTGTCAATTCGTGTAAGTGGCCAGGCAAAGCCTCACAGCTCGGGAGTGAGGCTTTGAGAAGAGCCCAGCCCCAGATTCGACGGCCAGTGCATATTTCAAGATCTTCAAAAAAAAAAAAATTGCACAGCAATAGTTAACTCCATCTTTCTTATATTTTATAACCGCACATCAACCTGAGCGAGCTGTTCTCCCATCGCCGGCTGACTCATCACGAAGCTGCCCCAAATGCCAGGCCTCCTGGCGCGGCCTACAGCAGCTCCACCAATCAATCATAGGGGGTCCCTGTCAGGAAGAAAAAAAAATCTCCAGACGAGCTCCAAAAGTTTCTTGTCCTTTGTGCAACCCAGTTTCCCTGTACAACAACCACAATCCAACATGCTTTCCTTCCGAACCCTCGCGCGCTCTGCGCCTCGCACCATGAGCTGCATGGCCTCGGCCTCTATGCGCCAGGGCCTCGTCGCCCGCCCCTTTGCCGCCGCCAGCATGGCCAAGAGCAGCGGCTTCCAGATGATGCGCGCCGGTGCCGCCAGCTTTTCCACGACGACCAGCCGTCGCGCCGCCGCCGCCGCCGATGGCGAGACCGACGACGAGCTGTCGGCCAAGATTGAGAGCGAGATCCAGATTGAGGAGGAGATGAAGGCCAGCGAGCAGGAGCCGTCGAGCGTCAAGGACTTTATCGACAACAGCCCCTTTGAGCTGATTGACACGCCTGGCCAGGAGGTTGTCAAGCTGGTCCGCAACTTTGGCGAGGAAAAGTGCGTTTTTTCCTTTTTCCTTTCTTCCTTTCCTCATCCCTTTGAAAGTTTTGCATATGCTAATCACGAAAATGCACAGAATCACCATTTCCTTCTCCATTGCCGACATCAACAACTTTGACCCCTACGCCGACGAGGCTGCCCTCGAGGACGAGGAGCCCCTCGCCGACGACCTCCAGGCCGCCGAGAGCGGCAAGCGCCAGAACCAGGATCTGGAGAGCGACATGGAGGCCGAGGACCTCGACGAGGAGGCCCCCGCGCCCATCAACCTCTCCATCGTCATCGAGAAGCCCGGCAAGAGCGACGGCGCGCTCAACATTGACGCCACCGCGCAGGACGGCAGCGTCGTCGTCGAGAACCTCTTCTACTACGCCGACGCCAAGCTTGCCCGCCTCGACACCCCCGAGGCCGCCCAGCAGCGCGCCGACGTCTACCCCGGCCCGCCCTTTGGCAGCCTCGACGAGGACCTCCAGGTGCTCATGGAGCGCTTCCTCGAGGAGCGTGGCGTCACCCAGGCCCTCGCCGTCTTCGTCCCCGACTACGTCGACCTCAAGGAGCAGAACGAGTACCTGCGCTGGCTGAACAACGTCAAGGGCTTCATCGACGCGTAAAGCGTTGAGGAAGCTCTCTCGATTTCGTGTGTTTAAACTCGGACGTGTAAAAAGAAGGGGGGGGAGGAGGATGATTGATGATCACTTGTTCTATTATTTTCCTCACTCTTTATTTGTAATTTGTACAACACTTTAAAGCAACCAAAACCAGTCGGCGGGTCTGTAAGAGAAAGAAGACAATATAGCGAATTGATAATGGCGGTGCAAAGGCACCGATTACGTTCAAACTACACAAGATTCACATTCGTCCGTGTCAGTGCAAAACATTGAAAGAGAAGAATGCCATTTCACATTAGTGTAGAACAGGTTGCGTTATACTGCGCATGCTGTTTCTGTCCCGTGAAGAGCATCATCTGTGCATGAAGTATTCCCGTTTCCTCCAAGCACGCAAAAAGCATATAAGAAAGAAAAAAACCAAATGTCTATCTATCCCAAAGATATTGGAAGCCAAACACACGTGATATCTGACACAACGGTCGTATGCAAAAATGTCAGACGAGCAGAAAAAAAAGAGAGGACCGATATGTGTCTATGTGTGTGTGCATCATAAGAGCGAATGACGGAGAAGAACATGAAACCCCCCAAAAAATGTATAGAGCCGCGTTAATTTATTCCACAGCTGCGGAACCGTCGAAAACGATACAAAAAGAAAAGTAATGAATTCAGTAATAAACCATGGAGTGAGGGGCAGTCGTTACGTCGAGCTGATGCCTTCCAGTGACCAGTCGCCCTTTTGGGAGCGCTCGAGCACCTGCCGGCCCTTGTCCGTGAGGTCGGGCTGGCCCTCGTTGCCGACGGCGTGGGTAAAGTAAAAGGGCTTGTAGACCTCGCCGGTGCGGTCACGCTCGCGCGCCTTGACGCGCTGGGCCTCCTCGAGCTCCTGCTTGATGGTGGTGGCCTTGGAGAACTGCTTGGCGTGGATGGCCTTTGTGACGTTGCCCCAGAGGGTGAGGGACTCGTTGGGCGCCTGCTGCTCCTCGGGTGGGAGGATCTTGGGGGCGACCTGCAGCGGCGCGGTGTCGATGATGGTATATTGCTGCTCGGCAGCGACCTGCTTCTAGAGGGTGCGTGTTAGTAAAGTTTTGGTGCATTGTCTAGCTTGGCTGCAACATACCACTGGCGTCGGACCAAGAGTAAAGACGACCTTTTCCCTCCACGGTCCGCTGAGTCGGGCGAGAACATCCTCCTCCGGCACTTCCTGGATGCGCGTCTTGTCGTCATTCTCGGGATCATAGCGGAAAATAACACCCTCGACCTTGTTGGTGGTGCGGCCGAGCCAGCCCTCCTCGACGTAGCTGAGGATGGCCTTGAGCTTGGTCTTGGGGCAGGTGATGTAGGCGGTGTCGCTGACCGAGACGGTCAGGGCGCCGCGGAGGATGCCGCCAAGGTGGGCGGCCGGGTGGGTGAGCTGGTACTTTTCGCCGTCGCGCTGGTCGAGGGTGATGAAGATGCCAAGGTTGTGCTCGCCGGGCAGGACCTTGATCGAGGTGCCGGTAAACTTGGCCGTGATCTGGTCGAAGCCGCGCGCGCTGAGACCACGCTCCGGGCAGGTAATGTGGAAGGCGGACACTGGCGGGTGGTGCGACGTCTGCTCGGTCAGGTAGGAGACAGTGACGGGTTTGCTGTCGCTCGATGTGCCGTGCTGAGGCGGCGAGAGAGACAACGCGGAGGCGTTCTTGTTGCTCTTGATGCTCTTGATGCTCGACTTGCTGGAAGCAGAGCTCTCGTTTCCGAGATTGCTAGTGGCAATCTTGGGCGCATTATTTTCCGTCTCCCAGTTACACTGCAGAGCCTGTGTTAGTACAGTACATGTGCGCGGCGAGGATGCCGCATCAAGCAGCAACGGCGGGGTTGCAACTCACTCTGAAGAACTCTCCCAGGCACGAGTTGTAAGGCTTGCAGGGCTTGCCCTTGGCATATTTGAGGTCCTTGGTCAGCCAGAAGCGCACAACCTCGAGCATGCGGTCGAGGGGCTCGTCCGAGGTGCCGATGGCGACAAAGGCATTGGGGGCATCGAGGTAGGTCCAGTATTCGAGGTTGGGCGTGGGCTCGAGCAGCTGCGAGGGCAACGAGAATCGGACGGCGGCGAGATCAGACACGCCAATGAACCTGTCGAGGAGCAATTGAAAGCTCTAGTCAGCATGTCTGATGATTGTGGGTTCGAGACATGGCCAGTTTCCAAGGTCGGCGGCTGCGAGCACACCGCCCACATGTTGAGGGTCGCATATTATGTTGAGGCGGGCGGGCGCAGCAGCAGCAAGAGCGCAAGACAAGAGACGCTAGCAGCAAGGAAGAAGGGAAGCACGGTAAGACAAAAGAAAGACTCACTTGCGCAGGATGCCGAGAAAGGTGCGCAGCTTGGAGCCGTCGCTCTGGTTTTCGTTGTCGGCAGGCGTGTCGACGGTCGGAGGCGGCGCCGATGACGAAAGGGACTCCGTCTGCATCATGTCGGCGCCTTCTTGGCAGTGCAACTGGCGCAGAGACGGGACGGGTAGCAGGCGTCGAGAATCGGTCGGTATTTCGGTAACGATGCGGGCGGAATATAGAGCTGGTGAGCGCAAACAAGGCCGTAGCAAAATATGGTGTATACAGTAAGAAGATGGGAAGATTAAAAAAGGCGGAACGAATATAAAGACGGTGCAGCGAAAAGAGGAGAGGTCAGAGTTTCTAGTTGATGCCACCGAGGCTTGGGGTCTGGGCAGCGTGACGTTGTGGCGGGGCAAAGAAGGGAAAAAGGTCGTCGCAGGGCCGTCTAACCGCTGTGGAGGGTGCCAAGGGTGCCTGTCCGGGCCTGGCCTGGCCTGTCCTGTCCTGTACCAAGGCACGCTAGCTACCTAGGCTAGGTACCTGCCTAGGCTGTAAGACAGAGGCAACCTCCAAAGTAAATATCAAGGTGGCGCAGCCTCTTACGCTTCTCTCCCGGCACAACCACGCCAGCACTGATTCTCTGCTTCTCCAGTCGTTGTCTGACTCGGCGCGCTAATTTCTCTACCGATAGGGATCCCTTCCCTCAATATTCTGTGCTGAAACAGCTCCTGTCGAGAGGCAAGGTACCGAGCCGGGGGTACAAACGGGGCACAAGATGAGAGAGGGCGCAGCTCAGATAGGAGCCGCGATGACACTGCGTGAGTGATACAAGAGATGCAAGGACTGGCCTGCGAAATGACTGGAGAAGAGGGGATAGGATGCAAGAGTAACTTGCAGACCCGCGACGGCCACAAGTCTCGTGGTTTCGCCATCTTCCTCCCCTCTCCCCAAACTCGCTTCGATCGCCACCGCCCTCTGCGCGCGCGGTCCCTCGTCCTTTTACCAACATCCTTCCCGTCGAGCCAATCCAGTCCCCAGATGCCACCATATGCGCTGCTTCACTGGTCCCCCAGTCGCCGGCGCTAAACCCGCCCATCGACCGGTTCACGGGGGCGCTCCGCCTCTGTTTCTGCCTCTTGCAGCCCCGCCTCCCCGACTCAGCCAATCACTGCCGCACATGGGTCCAGCCGGTGGACGGCACCGATTCGACGACGGAGCAGAGATGCGAACGGCATCCCAACCTTTTTCAGCAGCGCAAACCCTCAAAAAAGGTGTATTCCAATCATGGTTCAACGACAGAGTGCGGACAGGGTGAGGCATGTGTTATGCCGTGTCAGTGCTGGCCATCGATCGCACCCCGCCAAGCATGAGCCGAGGAGCCTACGACAGGTGCTTGATTTACGGGGTCATGAGAACGATTTTGTCCAGGGTCCCAATGTACGTAATTCAGCGGACTATGTACCAGTATATATTCTCCTGTCACGGACCAATTATCAGTAGACCCTGGACATGTACCTTGTCGCTCACACGCAACAATCGTCGCCTTACACTGCCTACCCTATAGTCGTGACTCGTAAACTCGTCTCAGAGTACCCGATTAAAATGAAGGAATGGTCCATCTAAACCAGTCGATCATGCTTGTGGCTATCGTCAATGGGATTTGAAGAGCTTTTTTTTTCGTGTAGCAGAGTTCGGAAGGCGGCGGATAAAGCTCAACGGCCGTACGAAACTTGCCGTGTGATCCGTCAACGGACAGTGTCAGCATACTGTCCGTTAGAAAATCTGGTCAAGTAATAATCTCACTATGTGTTGACATGGTAGAAGCTTGTACTGATAGTCTACTTTAAGAGTGCATCTGACCGTTTCTCCCCACCAGAAGTGTTTTGCTGCTTGAGTTCACGATACCTAGTGCGCCGACGACGGCAATATCCGCCACAGAACCCAGCAGCCAGAGAATGCTATTGAGGAAAAACATTGCCCTTAGCCTGATTTAGGGTTCTAGAAACGTTCCAAAATGATTAAACCTTTTCGAAAAGCCACGCGTAGGTCGCTACACTACCACATCGCGCCACCGCATCATCGCAGCAGCACATGTAGGCACTACAACGTTTGCGTGGCTCAGTAGCAAAGTATTGTATCAGGACTTCGGGATCAGCTATTCATTAACCAAGGTACATGGCCGTTGAATTTATACTAATGCGACGATCGACGATCTACTGCGGTAGCCATCCCATGTGGACACCTGCGACAGACATATCAGGCAAGAACCGTGAGATACGCTTCTTTATGGCAACTCCCGATATCCCCAAAACATGGTGGACAATTCGCCGTACGATACCAAGACCGTGAGCGATACAACATAAAATTGCTAGCCTGGAGCATGTGAGCCGAAATAAATGTTAGTGCACTCGGTCAGTCGGGCCAAGGTGGGCTACGTATGAGAATCGTTCCCGTCGAGGAACAGCTCTAGGGCTTACAAGCCAGACGTGACGGACGGTAGGGAAGAATTAACTGACGAAATGGCTGTTTATACCTGGAAGAAGCCGCTCAGATTGACCTCAGTGCCCATCGCTTTATTGTGATGTAGTCATCGTTGAGCGTCAAGACGAGCCAACTGGCTGTGTTCACATATCCGTGGTCAAGGCTTACAGAGTGTTGATTCTAAATTGTGCCGTCAATGATTCAATTGCAGAAGGGTTTAAGAAGGAGAAGGTCCGTTTCATATGGGAGCTGGCAGTCGACGAAAAGACGGGCGACACCTTTCTCAGCCTGCACATGATTGGCTGCAGCAGACCGGACCGTCTGCTGCAACATCTTGCGCATTCAAGTCCCGCAGTCATGACTCTGCAATGGCACTCTAAAACAATCTTGGTGATTCCTTCATGGTACGCCGTACACAACCTGCGGCTTCACGATCAGGCTGATGAGGGGAACGAGCCATCATAGCCGAATGCACTCCCCGGCGCCGTTTCGATGGGACGCAAATTTCGAGCAACAGCCATGGAACGACGAGTCAAAGTAACGCCGTCTATCAGTCTATTGCCAGATCAATGCATTTCTAGGTACTCGTGAAACCAGCTGCATCAGAACGGATGCCGCGGCCACGAGATTGCATAGTGCAAACGCAAAAGGACAAAAGCGCCACTGCAGCTCCCAGACCTGCTCTCAACTAGCGACTCACTTTACATCAGAGATATATCACAACTGGCAATGATTAGTAGTCCAAGCTACGCAAAATCAAAGTTCTTTGACGCAAAATGTGCGAGGGCTGCTGCCTGGACGGGACAGACTTCGGCTGCTTCGATTCCAATCCTCCAGGCCCTACCACAAAGCACAACCCAACATTCCACATGGCCGTGAACATGCCCTGCCTTTGCCATCCTTGGAAGCGGGCATCTATTTTAGATTCCTTTTTGTTTTGTTCTTTGAACAGATCAAAGGGATTCAATCCTTGCTTTCGGACAATGACATGCACAGGCGCAAACTACCTGAGCGACGAGCCGGTAGTGCAACAAAGCATTGTCCATGAAAGGGTATGATGGGGCGACCCCCAAGCTTGCTCCATGCGCATCAACACTCAAACTGGGCTGCAAGTGTAGATGCTAATTCGGTGCTTGGAGGCTGGCTGCTGCGTTAGGTCTCACAAAGGAACTTGCCGATGGCACTTCCTGTCCGCGAGCGGGCAGATCAGTGTCTTGCATCTGCCGTGCTGTCCTTGATTTACCGATCTGAACACCCTTCATTGCGTAACACGATGCCAGATCTCATCGAATCGGGGAATTTGTTCATGCGCACAAACACTGCTCTCGCGGGACGTAGTTCTGGGGGTTCGTCTCATCTCGACATGTACGGCTGCGAGTTGTCTCACAATGCCAGCCCCCGATGCCACGGTTGGTCCGCTACTGGCCACATCACGTCCGATCTGTGTTTTATTCACCGATGTGAATACCTACGATCTGAACAACACCCACCTGCACTCATCGGATCTGAAATCTACGAAAGTTGCCTACGTCAGAAGTTATCGGGCACCGGAAACAAAGCCGCACAGCAATTATCTCCACGGATATCCGGCCATCCCCTCCCCCTCCCGCGGCACCTACAGCCGCCTAATTTCAAGACATGACGTAAGAATTAGCACACCCGCGTCCCGAGAAAAAAAAAGCCATTGCCATCGAAACTGCCTAGCCAAATGAAAAGAATAGGATAACATAATCGGCCAGTAGGAATCGATAGCGTGGCTTTAGGTTCCGACTAGCTGGGTCACCTCCGGGCGGGGTCAGCACCAGCAGAAACTCGATGGCTGCATCGCTTTTCCGATTCCACAGCAAGCAGAAACACAGGCATCAGTCTTTGGGGAGTAGAATGCCATGGCGGTACGCGTAGCTCGGCAAGGCTCCGTCGCTGTGCACGGCTTGCGGTGTCCAGTTTACAGAGCCGGTAGACCATTCGGAGTTAAAACAAGCGGCAGGGCGCATCGCCATTGGCAGAGTTGTTGGAGAAAGGATGGTTAACCCCCGCAGTGACGTTGGAGCAAAGCGAGATCTCGTCATAATCCAGACAAAAAGGCCACGAAGGAAAAAAGAAAAAAAAAAAAAAGGCAAATCTGCATCTCCGTTGCCGCTGTGACAAATACGCCCTGTGCACGCTGATGGGACACGTCGCCACAGCTCTGCGTGAATGTCGAAGAATTTACCACAGCGTCTCATTGGATGGCACAGATACCCGAGGAGACTAAACACCGGAATAACGCTGCATATCAGTCCGGTCCAGAATCAAAGTGCACGTTGATCTGCAGCCAAGGAGCATATTTTAAAGTGTGGGTGGTTTTGCACGGTCTGCCGTGGTCTCGATGCATTTCTGCATTTCCTTGTTCGCCGATAGGTCAGTTCCAGTACACGCTGATGGAAAAAAGACCAATTACAGCGGACACAAGCGGGTAATAAAAGCTCCCTCGCTGTCGATGCGCCCCGATGCGTGGCGAATTCGGGACGTGGTGTGCGTGGCTGTTGCAAGGAAGGCTGTGCGTGAACCACAGAAACCATAAAAACAAGAAGAAGAGAGGTGTGGCTAGTGCTCGTAGCTGAGTGGTCGAAGAAGAGAGCAATCACGATGGAAAAGTGCATCCCAAAGACGGGTAGGATGGGCATTCCTGCCCAACTTTTCCATGTGGCAGACGTCGCCACCTGCATTCTTGGCCCTGGGCAAAAAAGAGAAACAGCATAACGAAAAGTCTTGCATCTGAGCAGCCCAATCGAGCACGTCCACTTATTTCCAGCCTGGGGTCCTGTTTAAAGCAACAGTCATGTTGCGCATGCGCTGCAAAGAGTGAAACATTCCCATCTGGGCAAGGGAGAAGAGACGAAGAGACGAAGAGACGTGTAAGTGCCGCCCTGTTCGTCGAGGTGTCAGTAGGATGTCACAGGTGCAGATGCCAGTTGTGAATGTCTGATCGTCCCGGAGAATTTTTCGACTGTGAGCACGCATCGGAGACGGCAGCGAGACACGAATTGCGGTTTCGTTACCGGAAACCTGGGTCTCTCACACCAACTCTGTTGCGAGTATTCCTTGCGGTTTCGTGTAGATTACACCATCGCACTGCGCCGGCCGTTGTTTGTGATGGGAGCTGACGGGATTATGATGTAACGGGCGACGGCAGCCACAGCGCCCTTGCAGGTAAAGCTGGGGCTTGCGTCCCACGACAACTGCCAGCGGCTAACGTGGGTTTGATGGACGTGGCTTATTAGTACTGTAGTAGTAGCTAATAATCTTAGATTGCTAGGCAGCTTCATTATTCGTCACTGTGCAGTCTCATGTAGCTTCATGCACTTTCTCTGATGGCTCTTGTGCTGCGACTCTCGGCATCCCGAGGAAAAGACTGCTCGGCACACATTCTTTTTCTGGTGACAAATAACTCAACTCAGCGACGTCGGACGTACAATGCGACGGGAGAGAATTTTCTCTCATCTCGTAAAGAGATTCCAATCGCGCCACTTTCAATAGTTCAGCTGCAGAGGGTCAGAAAAGCAGGGTCTTCACAGAAAAACTGTCGAAAACCTTGGTTCCGGGTGCAGACTGTCACAGGCGCACAGCCACGTCAGTGCTGAGAGTACATGTGGCGCCTGGCAGAGCAGGGCGTGAGGACCCCAAACCCTTGACCCTTTGAACGGAAATTCAGGGATTTCCCCAATTGAGCTTTGGCGCGCAATCAGAGGGGAGGGAAGCCATGGCCAGGGCCCCTTGAAATTTTTAATTTTTTTTTTGCAGCTTCGGCCCACGGCCTAGAACGCGAGACTTGGAGGAGAGGGTCAAGAGGGTCGGTGCAGCCACATCACATCCGGGTGGAAGCACTGTGACGTCAGAATGGTGAAATGCTGTGGCTAGTGCAGCCACGGTTGCGAGATTGTGCAGCGAAAAACGTCGGCGGTGCCCCAGGGCGGACCCTGCCCGCGAGACGGTGTGGCTCAACGTCCACCGCGAGTGACCTTCTCGGGTCGCGCTCTGGCTCGCGCTGTGGGGAAGACGATGCTGTATTTGGTGCTCGATGCAGAGCAGACGGGGCCTAAAGCTACCATCCTCGTTCCATTTGATTTCTATTCGATTCCCTGTCAGCGGCGATCAAGGAACAGGGCCATGTCGAGCTCTGTTTCGGCCCCGTCAACACGCATATTAAAACGAGGCTCATATGCTCCGGAGCATACACTCCGCCCACAAAGTATCGTGAATTGTCGTCAAAGGAGTTTCCGGGCGTACATTGGCACAATATTTAATCTCCGATGTCAACAGCTGTCGGTTACAGTCCTCGACTGGTCGCAGTGACAGACTGACTGACTGACAGATTGAAAAAAAGGGTCTGGAGTCGCCCACACCTCAACATGGCGCCGCCAAGACGGGCGTGACATTTGACATGACTGCTGGACAGCTCCCGTCATGCCATGTTGTCGGAATCGACTGATAAGTCAAGAAAGACGAGCCTTTGGCGGCGCCGCGATGTCGTCGCGAGCAGTGGGTCGCGATGGCTGCATGCAGCGGAAGTTCAGTATTTGAGTACCGAAAATGTTATAATAGGAAGCGTGGGTGGGGTAAATAGTCTGTTGGCACCAGGTAAACTATTTACTGGTGGCACCGTTGAAGGTTGGAAGGTTGGCCCATCTGGTCGAGTTGGGGGGGGGGGGGGGTGCAGGAGTGTCAAGCCGCGGCGGGGAGGGAAGTGAAAAGGTAGCAGGAGGAGCAAGCATGCGCCTCCCGAGAACGGTCGGCAGCCCCAAAAACCTGATTAGAAAAGAGCAAGACGGTAATGTTGAGAAAGCCGGACGCACGGCTCCGGTATCTTTTATTTTGTGCGGTGTGAGGGATGGTGGAAATACAGCATCTCGATGTTGAGCACCGATGCTCGATGTTATTAAGCTAGAAACCTTGCAGTGCCAGCCGAAAATAAAAACAGACACAAAAAACAGGGAGCTTGGAGGTGTGGCTGTAGCGCTGAGAGCCATGCCGATTGGTTTGCAGTGTTTGGTGTGCCCGGTGTGGTGTGCACAGTCAAACAGTGTGGTGTGTTGGAGCTCGCTGGGCCGCCAGAGCCAGTGCCAGCCAGTTGGGTTTCAGTGGAAGAGGCGCATCTCGATGTCGTGGCCGCCATCCACTAATAAATGTGGCGCGAGCTCGACGTGAAGCCAGTCGCGGGGAGACGGTTGGCACCTGGCACAAGCTCACGGCTGACGGTCCTCTCAGGCATGCTGGCTTGGTGGTAACTTGTTAAATTGATAGTGACCGTGATGTGCATGCCGTTTGCCAATTGCTTGCGGAATCCAAGGGCGATTCGGCTTTTAATGGTGGTGGAACAACGGACAACATCAGCTGGCGGGGGGCTAGCGTACCTACGGAGTAGGCTAGGTAGCTTCCTGTGTTTCTTAACTGTACCTTACTGCATTGGTGCTTGCCATGGACGCAACGATGCGGCGTGCTTCACGACTTGGCCCTTATCGAAACGTAGGTATTGTCAGCTGAACCTGTAGCGGCAGCACTCACGGGCATCAGCGTGAGTAGTTGATACGCTTGGGCTGCTTTCCAAGACCATAGCTGCGACTGCTAGTCCGAGGATAAGAACGCATCAGCCACAGGCCACATGCGTGCATCACAGGGATACAGCCACTGCAGAAGTAAACCAGTCAATGGATACCGGAGCGATGATTGGTGACTGGCTGGCATGGCGACTAGGATAGGGATGCGGGATGCTCAAGGTGCATGGCCAAGCCGACGGACACTGCTAGAGGTGAAATGCAAGCATGGCTTATTATCAGGGCGATAGTTGCTGTCTCGAGAGTCGAGCCAGGCAGGTAAATAACTAGGTGGGTAGGGATACTGGTACGCCGCAACAGGACATGCTGCGGGAGAAGAGAGGGGAGGGGTGCAGGCCTGCCTTGCCTTGACATGAGAGCAGTTGAAGAATAAACAAAGTTAGTGGCCGTCCGTCTCCCGTTACAGGCGCATATCTGATTCCAAACGAAAAAAAAAAAAAAAAAAAAAAAAAAAAACCGCAGCTGATCCGGGTACACACTCGTCCGAACAGTACTCTGCTGGTAGCATTACTGGCAGCGACTGGTAGCTGCTGCTAACTAGGTTGGCTGGAGCAAACGGCATCGGGGAGGGAGCGTAGCTTAGCGAGGCGAATAGCGTGCACCGAGTGCAGACATTGCACAGCGGTGCAGTCCATGTACGATGCAGGCAATGGTTCTCGATGCTGAGAGCTAGCTGTGGGGCCGGCAACGAGCTTGGCCGAATCGCCACCCCTCTGCCCTTTTCGTCCTCTCCATCCTCCACATCCACATCCACATCCACATCCACATCTTTTCCCCTCCCGGGGCTTCATCTCCATGCAGCCCGCCCAGCGCCCTGACGCCTCGCCTGCCACGCCTGGCACCTGGCACCTGGCTCGCACTGGGACTGAGACCAGGCAGAATGAGCTCCCATCGTGCTGCGACGGTATGCATTTTTTGCTCCCGGCCTGCCCCTGCTGTCAAGAGGTGCCCACCCTCCGGACCTCCATATCCTACTTATTAGGCCATGACCACCCTCCATGTTCCCATCTTCCCTCCGTGCCTCAACCTTACTTTTGACAAGCTCTTTTGTAATTCCGACCAAATAATACCCCAGCCAATATCAATCATACCACGCCTGCCTGTGCCAATACACAGCCGCTACTCTCGCGCTCTCTACACCACCGACAAACACCACCACCACCACAAACCACTAGACGACTTGACTTTTGCCGGCGCGTTCTAGATTTTCTCGTCTCGACGCCGTCCCTCTCAGAACAGCTCTAGTTCCACTCGGGCACTTGAAGAGCTACATCCCCTCCAGTCACACTGGTACTTTCGGCCACACCAAGACTCCCAGGCAGAACATCTGCACAGCGAGCGTCGGCTACTGCCGCCCCAATAAGCTAGCTTCATTCGACAGCTACGTACCTGCGCAGAAAACAGTCTTGGCTTCCCTATAAATTCAACCGACCACGAATTCTCGTGCCAACATCCGACAAAATGCGAAGCAATTCTTTAGACTTTAGCAGCTTTGAAACCATGAGCAACCCTGCAACCCTCAAGAAGGTATGCTTTCCCGCTCACGCTCATTCTCTTCTCACACAGTCTCGTTAACAAGTTCCGCAAATAGACGGAGAGATCCCATGAAGAAAATCAAGAGCGAGCCTACATAGCAGCCTCGCGCCGCACAGACCGCAGCCTCGAGGCTCGCGTACAGTCGGCGCGCATGGCCAGCGAAATTCACAAGCGACGCACCGGCAAGAGCTTCCGTATCACTGAGCAAATCGTCCTCAAGGAGGAGATGTACGAGGAGGAAGATGACGACCTCCCTCGCTCTTACAGAATTCTCGGCCCTCACATGCAAACATCGTCGCCCGAACTCAACTATAGAGTGCAAGCCTTTATGCACAACAAAGCTACCATGTCTGCCATTGTCGGTCGCACTCACGACGAGTGGAGAAACAACGATGTCAACAGGCAATTCGCTGCGTTGTTCCCCCAGCACGCCAACTTCGAATCACCGCGTCAGGCTTCAAACACGTCGCCTTCTGCTGAGCATCAACCACAGCAACATTCTCCCCAACAGACGCAGCAGCACCGGACAGCTTTTCCTCAGCGTCCGCAGCCCGTGCCGCAGCAGTTTCAGCAAATGCCACCGCACACCGAGCCATATGTACCTCCCCAGCAATTTTACCCTTCACAGCACGACTCTGTACAGCACGCCCGGGCATTTTCTACCTCTGCTCTGAGCCAATGCCAGCCCCAACACCCCGACTTCCTAAGACAAGACTCGGGTATTGGCCTACCCACATCGCCGCCCGTCTTTCAGCATTCCCCCCAAGCCGAGTCTCCCATTGACCTGGGCTCGAGTCGGTCCGCGTTTACGTCTGAGCTACCCGCGGAAGCTAGAATGATGATGATGGGTGGTCTCGACATGAACCAAGCCTACGAGCCTACATCCCAGGACTGGTCCGCCATGGATTCTTCGTTTGACATGGATGGCATTCCTCGTGGCTCCAAGAGCGAAGAGGAGCAAGTCATTTCTCCTACGAGTGAGACGTTTGACATGTCCAACATGATGATGGCACCGATGGACGATTCGACTTGGAACACGTTTATCAACGACACCGCTTGGGCGGACGGCCAGTAGGGATGGCCATTCACCGAGAATTGATTTTTTACTTTTTTATTTTTATTTTTTTTACGATGATATTCTTATACTGCGGCGCCAGATGTACATGAACTTTACGACTTTGGAGTAACGAAGAATAGGAAAATGGTTTCTTCGGGTAGGGGCCTTGCAACGAAAAATATGATACCGGGAGCAAGGACTCAAAAATGTACATGAGCCATGGGATTTGATTTCCAGCGAGCGGAGTCTTTTTTGTCTTTCTTACCATAATGAGTTATAGCGCCAGCAGATGGAAGGCGCACGCACACGAAACAAGAGCAGCGTGCTGTATTGAATAACGGCCAATAATACACATGAGAGCCCAAAATACTGGACAAAATAAAATACTTATCAAATTAACTTTATAATTTTTACATTTATAAAATCTGTGCTTTTAAGCTCTATCATATCTGTTCTTTTTACCTCTATCATGTCTCATTCCAATCACCTTTGGTCCGACCCGAGATGCCTCTTCCGGTTAGAAGCCCAGCCCTAACCAAGATGACGTGGTCTCCAAGGGGCAATTGCACCAGACTCTTGCTTAGCACGCAACTAGAGCACGCCGGCTGTGAAGACTTGACCTTAAATAGTAAAGACTTTTGAGCACACGGCAGAGGCGAGTTCGTGGTTGGAGCAGGCCATGGTTGCGGGCTCGCCTGTCAAACTTTGTTCATTGTTGTTTGTTCCTGGTCTCGAACGGTGGCTGTCTTGCACAAAGTATCAGCCCAAGTATCACTACAATCGACCTGACTGGACTTGACTAGACCCCCCCGCCTTCCTAGGCAGATGGGAAGCTAAAGTTTTCTCTTCTCGAACTTTGTTTATCTGATGCATTCTTGACCTCTCTAGGCAGATGTGGAGCTAATTCTCTTTGCTATTCCCTCCCCGGCGTGACGTGAGCCATCAACAATCTAGAATGATGAAAAGAAGCAGAACCCCTGTTTTTGCGACCCTTGCGCCTGGTATATAACAGCCCTATTGTGAAGCTTGAACAAAAACAAAAAAAGAGGGAAACGTCTTGGGGGACAAGAAAAAAAAAAGGGGGACAAGAAAAAAAAAAGGGGGACAAAAAAAAAAGACGAAAAAGAACGTCTCTGGCGCGCCATGGTATGCTTGAACATGGAAAGAAAATACACACAAGCAAAGCAAACTCTCTTGACCAAGCCACCGCCACATCTCCAAACCTTTACTCTTACACGGAACGAACCGGTCCTCTTTCACGTGTTCTGCACTCATTGCTGGCGGTAGTACGGAGCCTGGCCGACAGGAGCGAAACCGGCACCATACACGGAAGCATGATGCTGCTGCTGCTGCGGGTAGCCTCCGGCGTACACCATGCCTTGGCTCGCGACACCGCCACCTCCAGGCACCTGCATAGTCGAGCCAGGAGCGTAGCCATGCTGCATAAAAGTCTGCTGCTGCATCTGTGGCTGCTGCTGGGCCGGGCCGAAGCCACCAGTCATGTAGCCGCCCTGCTGTTGCTGGGACACGAAGCCAGCTTGTGGTGCTGATTGGTGCATGTCAGCAAAGTGAAAAATTCTAGACTCTCTCCTTTCCCCAAAGTCAAGGCGCAGGAAGAGAAGACGTACCGGGTCCAGGATAGCCGTAGCTCATCGTGGCGTGCGGGCCCGCCGCGGCGTATACTTGCGAGGCTTGGCCGCCAGGCGCCGGCGCCGCCGGCTGGTGGTACTGCACGCCGGGGAACACGGCGGACTGGGAGGCGCGCGGCGTGGTTCCGCCGCCGCAGGGGTACATCTGGCGGCCCTGGCGAGAGGCAAAGGAGCCGGGCGCGGCGCCGGTGCAGTCGTAGCCACCTCGAGGCATGGTTGCCGGTTGCTGTGAAAGGCCGTTGGTCGTTGTGAAAGAGTGACGGCCCGCGGACGGCGTTGAAGCTGACGAGATTGCCAAGAGGATTGTAGAGCACAAGGAAGAAGGTAGGAAAGTTTCAGAGTGAATGAAGAGAAAGAAAGGGAAGCGATTAGCTCTCGAGACAAGCGGCCGTGATCTTATACACTGAGAGAAGGGAGTTGGATGGAAGCTGGCAATGGTTGAAAGAAAGAAGGTGCTTGTGGTGTGTGTGAGTGTGTGTACAAGAGAAGCCGGCCGGATGGTGTTTTGTATTTCCAAAGATGCTGCTTCACATTGTATTCAAGAAGACGAAAGAAGGGTGAAATTGTTAGAATATTGTACCCGGCGAAAGGCGCGGCAGGGTTGAGACAATTGTCAGAGAACAAGTGAAAGCAATCTGAACAAGTGCCCTCTGAGCGTTTGCGAGCAGCTGCATTCAGCAGGCCAGCCAGCCCCCAAACGCACCTTTTTGGCTTGCATCGAGTCGTCTTTACGGTCCAAGAAGAAAATGTATAAAAAAAAAAAAAGGGAGAAGAAAGAAAGACAGGCAGCCGTGTATAAAGATGGACTGCGCTTTCTTTGCACATTCATTGTTGGAAAGCACAGGGCTGTGGGATAAGGCCCACCCGTCGCACGCTGGGGGGGGGGGGGGGATTTGTCAACCTGGCCCGTTGCGTGCGTGTCCACACATGGGAAGCGCAGGAATTAAAAAAGAACAAAGAACAAAGTTGCACAGTGGGAAGAAAAAGAGTCCTTGCGCAACTCGCACAAACAGATGAGACATGGATGAACGTGTGTATATTTGGTTGTGGGGTTTGAGTGCCCGTTTTCCCATTGTTTGAATGGACAATGGGGAGCAGAAATTGGCCGTGGGGGGGATAAAAAAGGGAAAGCAATGAGTCGAAACGGCGGCGCTGGGGGCGGAAAAGAACATGGGAAGCTTACGCACTGGGCCATTTTGGGGCCAAAAACATGCCTCTTCTGAAATTCGAAGCCGGCTTGGGGCTTCTTTTTGTGTGACGTTTGGGCGGGAACAGGCAAGCTTCGTTACCCCCAGCATGGGGCGAGCGCGGCTTTCGCTGAGACGCGCGGGAGATGCTGCCGGCTGGTGATGGCCACGCGGGTTCACGAGGCGGGGCGGCAGAAGGAGCAAAAGAGATAATAAGTGACGAGATGAGGGGTGCGCGGTGTAACCTGCCAGGGCCGTGAGCAATTGCACAGAGCTCGTATACCGGGACAGAAAGGGCATGGGGGCGGGGGGCGGCCACGGCGCTTGGTACAACTTGTTTGACGTTTCCCGTTGGCCCTGTATACATCAGACTTGTGTCGCGCCAGTCTCTTCGCGACACCCGCCGTGCTTCTCTCTCCTCTAATGTCATGCATCCAATTGGGCTGACTCTGGCCACTTTTTGTTTCGTTTCGTTTCGTTTCCGCCGGGTCGGAATCCGCGTATCGGAGGCATCCGCTCCATGGACTTTTGTGATGAAAGTGAACCTTTTTCTCTCTCTTCCGTCAATGACCTCACGCTGGTCGGCCCTACAAGTACCTCGGCACGGAAAAAGAGCAAGAGAAACCACACTATTAATGCCACGCTGCGTGGCCCCGATACGGTGGGGCCGAGCATCGCGGGGTAAAAGCCGTTCCGATGCCGCCGCCGTGAGAATTGTATATCCTTTCGGTCCTATACCTCCTTCTTTTTGTCTCCGTCTCTCTCTCTGTAATTAAAACGTCGTCTTGGCAAATCCGATTGAGCACACACCCGGATCAGGTGATTCGTAGCGGCCATGTTGTTCAAGTCTGCCTATCCCGACATACACGGTCCGTCACCCCCCCCCGCGCCCCAAAAGAAATCCGCGGATCAATCGCATCTAACATGGCCACAAAAAATTTACAGTACCACACGACCTCACCCTATGGCAATGGCTGTTTGACTCACCCTCGCCCGCCGCCGGGTGCTCGAGGCACGACACAGCGGGAGAAGAAGCGCGCGAGTACATCAACACGCAGACAAAGACGCGCCTCACCCACGCGCAGGTCCGCGACGCTGCGGCGGCCCTGTCTGCGGCGCTGGTCCGCCGCCACGGCCTGCGGCCCGGCGACGTCGTGTCGCTCGTGTCCCCCAACGCCGTCACGTACCCCATCTGCCTGCACGGCGTGATCCGCGCGGGCGGCGTGCCGGCCGTCTCGTCGCCGGGCGCCAACGAGGCCGAGATGCGGCACGCGCTGCGGACGGTGCGCAGCCGGTTCGTGCTCTGCGCGCCGGGGGACACGCTGGCGGTGGTGCGCGCGGCGGCGCGCAGCGAGGGCATCGACGAGAAGCGCATCTTTGTCTTTGCGGACGAGGAGGATCGTGCGGAAGACGGGGCGTTTGTCTCGTTGAGTGCGTTGGTGGAAGAAGGGACGAGGATGGGGAGGATGGAGGCCGTCGGTCTGCCGAGGGGCAAGACGAACGCAGAGGTGCCGGCGTTTTTGTGCTTTAGCAGTGGTACGACGGGCCTGCCCAAAGCAGTGAGTTGTCTCCCATGAGGGTCAAAGGCAGACGAGTGCAGTGTTCTAACAGACTTCATCAGGTCATCGTCTCGCACGCCAACATTATTGCGCAGTGCCTGCAGCTTAACCTTGCGTATACCCACAGCCGCACGGCCCTCGGTCTGCTTCCATTCTACCATAGTACGTCTCTCCTGGCCTTCTTCCCAGAATAACCTCAGCCAGTTAATCACCCTGTCTAGTTTCCGGCCTCGTGCGCGCCCAGGTCCACTGCCTCGTCAGCAACACCTCCATCGCCGTCGTCCCGCACTTTTCCATGCCCGCGCTGCTCTCCGCCGTGAGCGCCCACCGCATCGCCGAGGTGAACCTGGTGCCGCCCATCCTTATCCGGCTCGCGCACGACCCCACCGTCGCCGACTACGACCTCTCGTGCGTCGAGCGTTGGGCGACGGGCGCCGCGCCCGTCAGCCCCGAGGTGCTCGGCCTGCTCGCGCGGCGCTTCCCCGGCACCGGCTTCAAGCAGGGCTACGGCATGACGGAGACGACGGCCTGCGTGACAACTCACCCGCAGCACCTGTACGACTTTAAGCACGGCCGCTCCGTCGGCACCCTCGTGGCGGGGAGCGTCATCAAGGTGGTCAACGAGGACGGCGTGGCTGTCGGCGTTGGGGAGCGTGGCGAGGTAGGCATTGTCCATCAATCCTGTTGATGTATAGAGTATGAGAGCTGACGTGTAGGAAACAGATCCGCGTCAAAGGCCCGCAGATCGTCCCCGGCTACTTTCGCAACCCCGAGGCCACCGCTGACGCCTTTGACGACGAGGGCTTCCTGTGCACCGGCGACGAGGGCTCCGTCGCTGCCGACGGCCAGCTCACCATCCACGACCGCATCAAGGAGATGATCAAGGTGAAGGGCGCGCAAGTCGCCCCCGCCGAGCTCGAGGACCTGCTGCTCGGCCACGCCAGCGTCGCCGACGCCGCCGTCATTGGCGTCCCGGACGACTATGCCGGCGAGCGGCCCTTTGGGTTTGTCGTGCTCCGTCCGGGCGTGGACAGCGCGAAAGCGCCCGAGGACTTGATGCAGTACGTCAAGGACACGAGGACGCGAAGCAAGTGGCTCGCGGGGGTGCGGGTGGTCGAGCTGATTCCCAAGAGCCCGAGCGGCAAGATTCTGAGGAGGATCCTGCGGGAGGAGTACAAAAGGGACTCGAAAGCGTCGAGGGCAAAGCTATAAGTTGTAGACCCAGGATTCAGCATCTGTCGGCTTGGCGCGAAAAGACATTCGATACATTGTAGTAGATTTAGACTGGCGCGAAGGGCTTGATTACAGTTTGCGATGGGTTGCTCGCCCTATTTAGAAGGATTCTCGGCCCTGATCGTGGTCGGTTTACGTGACGGGGGATTAAAACAAAACATCACAGCCACAAGACCAGAAGCAATTTCTGAATCACTCTCTTCGTTGATAGACCATGATGAAAGATGAAAGATGAAAAATGGAATAAATCAAAAACTCCCGACCGTTGCGAATGACGTAGCTTTTCAATACCTTGTCATATATATATACATTAGTTTTCCCTCTTCTTCCCACCGCGAGCACCGTTCTTGTGCACCGACGTAACCTGCTGCGACTCCTCCGCCACCATGTCCTTGATCCACGCCTTCCAGTCGTAGCGCCTCGTCTTCCACATGTCGCCCTTCCAGGCGCGCCACGCGCTACGTCCCATCCAGCACTCGCGCAGCTCCGCCTCGTGGTCGCCGAGCGTTTGCATGATGCCGTCCTTGATGTGCGCCGGCACACTAAAGTCGCGGCCCTTGGTCGGGATCTCGGCCACGGCGATGACGATGTTGTGCCCGTTTTGCGACACGGCCAGCTCCGCGATGTGCGGCGCGAGCGCGTTGACCGTCGACTTCTGGAAGAGCGCGTTGGCCGAGGGCGTCTTGAGCGCGGTGCTGAGCAGCGTCGCGGTTGGGTACGAGTTGTTGGCGAGGCGCAGGAGGAGCGCGGGCGACAGGGCCGAGAGGGATTCCTGGACGCCCTTGGCGGGACCGGGGATGACGAGGAGCGTGGTGAGGAGCTGGGCGCCATGTGACTGGATGGCATATTCATTCTTGGTCAACTGCGCAAGGTCCTTCTTCTTGGAACCGTCGTCGCTGTGCAGCGAGCAGAGGGTGGTGACGAGATCTACGGGATTTGAGCCGCATCCTTCGCGAAGGCCCTTCATCAGTTGCTTAATCTCTTCCGTCAGGCCACGGGCCGCGCAGCGCTCAAAAAGAGTTTTGAGAACATTGTACCGGTTTTTGGATACAAGCTGTGGCACCGTGGGGCCAATCTTGGCAACAGCCTCGACCAATTGGTCCTTGCCGATGCGGTTGAGGACTTTGATGGCGGGGTAGCACGAGACGTCGTTTCGTACGTAGCCCTGGATGCGGGGCAGGAAGATGTTTTGGTTGAGAGCCTTGAAAACCTTTCCGGGCGCATGCGTAATGATTGTCTCGATGAGACGCGAGCCGATTTGGTCGTAGATCATGCCATTGACAAACTCGGTGGCCTCGGACGCCTCCTCATAGAGCGATTGCGGTGCGCCGGGAAGTAGCTGGAAGAGCAGCGTCGGCTGCTCGGCGTCGGCCTTTTGCTCCGACTTGTTGAGCGACAGGTCCAGCTCCAGGAACAGCTGCAGCGTCGGGTTGCCGATGGGATGGGCTGCTAGGACGCGAAGACTGGTGGCGTCCATGGTCGAGGTGGAATCGCGAATGATTTTCGTGACGGCGACAGTAAATGACGATGGCACGGCGCGTAGGCCTTGATTTTGTTCGTCAATCGCCGCGGAGCCAGCAACAGACACCTTTTCCTTCTTCTTGCTCTTGATGAGAGTCTTGAATGCGACGTCCCCTAGCGGGCGGCCAGACAGAACCAGAATCAGCACACGGAGGGTATGAGACGCGAAGCGGTCCGTAATCAGGAAACCCATGCTGCCCTCCAGCTCGTCTAGCGTCGCGAGGAACAAGTTTTCCATGGAATTCTCAGGCTCCTGATCTCCGGCCTCGGTACCCTCGGTGTCGACGACAAAGCCCGAGAGCTCCTGGGACACCACACCCGCCGAGCGCAGGAACAGCGCCTCGCAGCAGTGGCTGGCGAAGCGATGCTGCACCAACGAGAGAAAGTGTCCCGCGAAAGCCTCAAACAACCTCTTCTTCTGCGAAGTGTTGGCCAGCTGGATCAGGCGCTCCATCAGACGCGAGCACGACTGGCTGCTGGCGACCTTGAGCTCCTTGCCCTTGGCCTCCTCGTAGACGCTTTCCAGAAACAGGGCGCGGTCCTCGAGGGTCGGGAACTGGTTAAGCTCGAGCATCTCGTCGGCGCGGCGAAAGTATTCCTGCTCCTCGTCGGCGAGCATGCCGAAAAATTCCTTTTCAGCGGGCTCTTCCCCGTGGTTTGCGAAACCGCCGTCGGCCGTTGCCGCTTCGTCTGGGTAGTAGCCATTGTCGTCGCCATTGTCGTTGACATGGTCGTCACCGTGGTCGTTGCCTTTGTCGCCACCGTTGCTGTCAGCCTCGACGCGCGGTCGCTTGGAGTCAATTTCGTAGCCGCCGACAAATTCCTCTTCCCCGTCATGTTTTCTTTTGCGCGCTTCGCGGCCAGAGCCTCTTTTTGTGCGTGGTTTAGGCATTGTGAGTGTGGTTGTCGAGCAGAAGCTGGTGGGGTGTGAAGCAGGTTTGCTCGCCAACTTTTTTTTCCCGGTCGCAAAGTGCGATAAGATAAGCGCAACTCACCCGGCTACGCCTCTCATAAAGACATAGACCGCCACATTTCCAGGCATTTTTTCTTTCTTCATTACTTTTGATTCTTTGAATCTTGTTCTGGAATTATCTCGTATTTGCTTTTTTTTCGTCTCGCAGTTGACGCAGTTTGAAGCAAGCCGCTTACTGTTGCTTAAACACCGCCCAGAAAGGCAATGAAAACCGCTGGCAGACCACCTCGACATGAAAATCAAACATACTCAGTACATAACATTTGGGGCCTCTGAATCACACAGTACGCCGTGAGCGACCATTCATTCTGTCTTCATTTTCTATGATAAGCTGTCGTTTTTCTGACCTTGTCTGATCAAGTAAGAACCTGAAGACGCTCATGTAATTGCGCCTGCATATAAACGAGCCAGCACGCCCAGTTGACCAAACTCTCGCATCGCAGCCGCATTGGCAAAAATGAACGAACTTATAGATCTCCAACAGAAGATCTCTCACCTTGTCAGCGCATTGTCTTTTATTAGTCCTCGGGGCGAAAATTTGGATCATAGTGACGATGAGCAACGCATATCCGACCCCCCATGCTCTCTCGAAGAGGAGCACGACCTGGGCACGACATACAAGTCTGCCGATGAAGTCGACTTTGAAGCACCGATTACCTCTGGCGAAGAAGACATCAAACGCATTCAAAGCAATACGTTAGACCGTCTTGCCGAAGTTTTGGCCAAGCTCAAGACAGCAAAAGGCGGCGAGAGGTCGGATGACGCCAATCGTGATGCGAAGCATGTGACCAGTTTGATGATGGTAGAAAACTTGAGTGATGATACTGTCAGATTCTTTTACACCAAGAACGAGATCCTTGATTCCGAGGATGTTCGGTTTTTGCAAAATCTAGAACATTTGTACCAGGGCATAGTAATGAAGGGCAAACCGAAACTCCTACCCCGTGCAGTGTTATAGGATGGCTAATCATGGCTAATGAGGTGCAGCTTAAAACACAGAAGCTCTGATCTGGCTTTCTGCACGGGCGTACCTTGATACATTTTAATACATCTCAACAGCCTTCGCCCCACGGTCTTGACTGTCGCGGACGCTACAGGTGGACAAAGCGCTTACAGCTCATACTGATCTGATCTTCTCGAGGTGCCAAATAAAACTTCGACAAAACGTATGATAGAATACTACCCGCAAAGCCAACATGAGTCATGACTGCCATGACTGCCAGCGTCGCCCAAAAATAAAACCCGTCTGCCCGGGACTGCTCTACTACCCTTCCTACTTGACATCGGATGAATTACTTCCAAGGGGTCTACCATCATGCTAGTTTCCCTCGAGGAAATGCCTCTAGCAGGTCCAGTATAGTCACATGACCATTCTCCTTGGCCACATCATACGCTGTTTGTTTAAAGATATTCAGGATGGTTATATCAGCACCGTGGTGAAGAAGCTCCTTCACAACACTGACGTGGCCCGACTCGCAAGCCTGAAGAAGCGCCGTACCAAGGGAAATGTCCAAGACGTCAACGTCGATACTGCACAGCAGCTCCTTCACCATATCTGCTCTACCCCTACAAGCAGAGACGTGAAGTAATGTGGAGCCACTTACCCATCTTCTACTTATTAGATCGGTTTTGCCAACATGAGCGACCAACTCCCTGAATACTTCAGCACGTCCAAATAGGCAGGCTACCTCGAGGGCTGGCGTCTCAAGACCACTTTCGTCTGTCAATATCATATCTTTATCGCAATGACGGAGGAGCGCACGCACCACAGAGATCGCCAGGCGCTGATGCCGAGCAGCTATCTTTAGTGCTGTGCGGTTGAATCTGTCCTTAATCCTCACTATCCTGGCGGCGGCCTCTTTGTCGAGAGAGTCCAGCATTGCCAGTGCCACTTTGCTGGCGCCAAAACTACAGGCTGTGTGAAGCGCCGTATCCCCGGAAATACCCATTTTCGTGCCTAAGTCAAAGCCGCTGTCAATAATTTCCTTTGCCTTGATTTCGTCGTCGGTTTTGCAATATTCCAAGAGGCTCCACAATGGCTGCTCTCTATCACGTTGTCGCCGGGCCTCAGCTTCGGCTTTTGCCTCGTCATAGCTGCGCTCTAGCTCCCTGAGGATTATGTCTGTCGTGATTGCCATGCCATTGGTGGCGTCAATCATGCGCTTCATAGTATTCGTCACCCGAATGTCCTTGGGCTGTTTGTAGATGATGTTGTGCTGCACCTCCGCCCAGGCTTGTGTGACTACCGTTCCGACTTGAATCTCCACCTTGAGCGGACTGAATAGCCTTGCCATAGCTTGGAGATCCTCGTCCCACTGGGTTTTATTGCCCGCCCACCCGACAACTACTTGCCATGACTTGTATCCGTAGTGCTCCCAGGTAGCATCGTCGCGGTCTTCACCTTCTTCAAATCGCCCTCGATCATGTCTGGTAAAGTCTTGGTTTCCCGTCATGGCAGCCTTTCGCGTAGGGTCCATTACCGTGCCAAACGGATGCTTCACATCGAAATCCTGCTTGAGTCTCCGCGCAACTTTAATGACATCGCCAGGGAGATACAGGCCGATGCGCACGGCGGCAAGATCGCCCATGTCTGGACTGTCTAGCAATCGAGCCTGGGTTTTGCCCATTTCAACGGCCTTTTCAAACCATCCAAGGAAAAACTGTTTTCCATCAGCACTGGTGAGCTTTGTTTCCAGCGGCTCATCTCCCTTTAGCCTGCTCGTCACCACTCCCTAGATTGCGCATCTGGTTTCTCCGTTGACCTCCTTTTCCTGCACAAGTAGTTCTTCGCAACATTTCTTCACATCATCTGCCATAATGTTGAACATGCGTTTTGCTTGAGGTGTTTTGTAGTTGGTAATGATGTCTGACGCTTGTTTGTCGTATGATGTGCTGGAATCAAAAGCTGAGGCCACAAATAGATCTGGAGCAGCAGGATCCAAGAGAGGTACCCGGCTAGATCTAACGGCAGCTTGTTCATGTAGAACGATGTTGGAGCCTGGTTGTTTGCGTCGTCGTGCTCTTTTCTTCTCTTTCGCGTGCTGTTCATTCGTAGGAGGAGGCATGGCGGGCGCCAACTGAGCAAAGCTTCAAAGTACAGGCAGTTCCGCGTCAACCTGTCCGTGTAGCGCAGCCTATCCGCAACGGTGAAAAGAAGCCTAGTTCGTGAGTTTGGCCCACTGTGAAGGTATTAATGCTAAGGCGGCAAGTCGAGAGGTTATGCGGGCTTGATGGTGTTACTTAAGTGTGCCCATTGTCAGGTAGGACAAGCCGGGCCATCGGACCACACCAGTCGATGTTGTTTTCAGCTTGTAAATATATGCGCGATAGAGGCACCAGTGGGCTGCAGTGTCAGCGCAGTACGCCTCAGATGCAGTGCCACAGCCTCACTGGCGGCCTCTACAAACGTGTTTGTAGCTGCAGGCCGAAATGGGAACTCTAGCGGATCAGGCAAAAGGCCACCGCAGCCTAGCCGCTACATGCAGGCCACCATTATCGGCCTTCTGGCATCGGCAAAACTAGAATATTTCGCGAAAAAAGTCTTGGCCGCTCAGTTTGGGGGCGAATAGGGTAGTGAGGGTGGCGTCTGAAAGGGGCGTCGGCGTTTCGAGTTTCCTCACCCTGCAAAGGTACACGGTCCGAAGAGGCGATGCACCAACGCAGCGGCTATTGAGCTGGCTGTCAAGGCTGCAGTCCCTGAACCTGGGAAGATTTTAAAATCTCAAGGGGCTGGTATCTTCCCGTCATGTTTTTTTTTTAGTTGAAAAGAAGTGGCAATTCTGAGCTTGTCTGCTCACCGCACCTCCCCCATTGCTAACCCGCCGCTTCTGGAGGCGGCAAGCCTTCAGCGTTCCAGGCGCATTACGAAGCGAACTCAGCAACCACAATGGCCCGGCAAGGAGGAGCATGTAAACCTGCTGACGAAGAAAATTCTGCATAAGACTCCGAATTCAGAGCCGAATCAAACCAGAACAGTCGCTGATTAGAAAAGCCGCATATAGCAGAGTGTATTATTCTATGAGACTGCGCAGTGTGTCCTGTCTACCGACTCAGTTCAAGTTATCAAAAAATACCCGTGCCCCTGTTGCTCAACAACATGAGACCCACTGCCATATCTTTTCTCTTTATTTTATTCTGCTCGATCGCTTACAGGCCGGCAGCCAGGTTGGGCTGGTCGACAGTGTTGGCGTCAAAGGGAATGATGTTACCGTTGCTGTCCGTCATGGCGGGAGTCTCGACGGTGACCTCATTGGCATCCTCAGCTTGCTGGCGGGGAACTATCGTGAGAGACAAGCACAAATATTAGCCGCATTATCCTGCTGCTTGACACAAACTTGACCCAGTTGGCCCCTTGTGTATGGGGATGCGGCTTACCAATGGGGTTGGCCATGACGGCGGCGACGAGAGCAAGGAGAGTAATGGCGGTGAATTGCATTTTGACGGGTTGAGTAGATAAAATAGGTTTAGAAAGGAAGGGTTTGAGAAGAATAAAAAGTGAGATAAAAGACGTTTGGAGATGAAGCAAAAGAGGACGTGGAAGATCAAGGTCAGCAGTTTGCAGGACAGAGACTTATTATATTCTAGATCTGGGCATGCCGCGCCACCATTCAGAATGGCTACGTACGATCCATCGACTGGCTTCACGGACCGGATTTGCAGCTCGGAACCTGGGCGACCCGTTGCCATGTGTCAAAGCTTGACTGATAAGTTACTGCTAAAGACCAGGCCAGAAAGACCAGCCGATGTCGAGACCAGACCACACACCCGCACTCCAGACGACAAAAAAGAGAAAGGACCAACAAAAAAAAGTTCAGGCCAAACAGTAGCAAGTATAATAAAACTTCAAACCGGCCCTTGCATGCTCATCAAGTTTCAAGTCCGCCACCGAGTCTCATGGTGGGCGGTGGGGAAGAGCGTGTGAACAAGCTTTTGGGTGCAAGATGGAGACGAGCTTGGCAATCTGGCTGGCCCCTATTTTGGGAGAGGAATGATTTGTCAATTTTGTGATACTCGTGTTGATGAGATGCTTGGATGATGAGATTTGGAGACTGCAACGCGTTCGAGGCCTCGCCTGCTCAGGCACCGGGGTTGCAGGGACCTGAATCAGCGCGCCGGGATGTGAAACGCAGGCGTGCTTCACCTGATTTTTTGGGTGTTGGCGTGCCGAGATGGGGTGAGAGGTACAGACGAAAGATTGAAAAAGAAAATAGTCTATTTTCCCAAGCCCCTGTTTTGGATGCATGATGGAAGAGAAAAAGTATATATAGGCGACTCGGGCTGTGTTGTCCAAGTTTTGTGTCAGGACGGACGATTGGTATCATCGTCACCTTGATCGGCACTTGCAGGCCTAACGTTGGTAGTGGTGAAGATGGCCGTGGCGCAGTTGGGGTCTCTGGCATGATTGAGGCATAACCTGGGAGAGGAGGATGCAATGACAAATGATTTCATCTTTAGAGTAGGAATTTTTTCCATCTGCAAAAAAAATTAAAAATTCAGCCTTTTGTACAGAATGTTGGAAGCGCCGTGATAGGTACGTACGACGAGTCAGAGCAAGCCTCAAAATGGCGGCCTGAAAAGCCCACCATTCAGCCATGATCGAACAGCCTTTTTCAACCAATCCACCAGTGCAGCACTAGCCGCATTCAACGGGCTGCCTTTACTGGCAACTATACGGAGTAGCTCGACCATCGACGGATAGAGCTGCGTGCATCGGGTTCATCATCAAGGTGGAGCCGCAAGTGACATCTCGTGCTGCCTCTGTTCCCCTCTTTCTTTCTTTCTTGCTTTCTCCCCCGCATGTGCCGGATCGTGTTTGCCTCTTCACTTTACCTCTCCCTGGTAACAAAGTCTTGGGAGCAAGAAGCTCAACGACCCTGAAATACCGACGGTCGAGAGCCTCTTCCCCGCTTTCCCATACCATCCGATTTAATTTAAACCCAAAAAAAAACATTAAAAAAGAAATCCTCGCTTGCCGTCCTCGCGTTTGTGCCCACCTCTTTGATTCCTGAAACTCGGGCAGCCAAGCAGCCAGCAGCCAGCAGCCATGGCCGCGGTCGAACATTGCCTCGTCTGCTTCGAGGCGCTCGATGCCGCTCTCCACAAGACCAAGGCTCTGTCTCTGGACGAGCTGCGCGCCTCCTGGGCCGTCTACAAAAGCTCGACCGCCTCGCCGGCCGTCTTTTCGCCCAAGGACCCTGCGCTGCAGCGCGTTGCCGCGACCACCATCGCCACAGACAGCGATTCCGCATCCGCCTCGTCCTCGTCGACAACGTCGCTCGGCGCCTCCACGCCCGCCACCTCGGCGTCCTCCCTCACGCCCGCGACCGTGACATCGGCGCCCCTCTTTGTCACCTGGAACACCATCGACGACCCCGACGACGAAGAGGACGAGGTGTCGCTGCGCGGCTGCATCGGCACCTTTGAGAGCCAGCCGCTCGCCGAGGGCCTGGCCGAGTACGCGCTCATCTCGGCGCTGCAGGACACGCGCTTCGCGCCCATCTCCCGCCGCGAGCTGCCCTCGCTGCAGGTGGCCGTGACGCTGCTGACGGATTTCGAGGAGGCGGCCGACGCGCACGACTGGGACGTCGGCGTGCACGGCATCCGCATCTCGTTCCACGACAAGGGCCGCCGCTACGGCGCCACGTACCTGCCCGACATCGCGTCGGAGCAGGGCTGGACCAAGGACGAGACGCTCTTCAGCCTGGTGCGCAAGGCCGGGTGGACGGGCAGCCGCGCGCGCTGGGGCGAGCTGGCGCTCAAGGTGACGAGGTACCAGGGCAAGAAGCGGTCGATGAACTACGGCGAGTACAAGAAGTGGAAGGACTGGGCGGCCAGACAGGCATAGAACTGGCACCTGTTATTTCCCCCTACAGGTCACATCTGGGGCTTTCTTTTACTCTCTAGAGGATAGAGTCGCTGACTTGTGTGCTTGTGTGGTTTTGCTCCGGTTTCTGTATTCTGGTTTGACATGTCACTTTTTTTGGGCGTTTTTTTTTTTGGAGTTGGCAAGCACATTTCAGTTTTCGTTGCTTTTTGCTGTGCGGATATTACATGTCACTGCATTTTAGACAGTGACAGCAGACTAGTTGCGGCAGCGTAGAAGGACGGACTTCCACTAAGCTAGCATATACCGGAGCTACATTAGAGCCTCTACTCATCCCGTAGATGATGAATACATTTACTTTCAATATGAGTATGATGATGTACGTGTGGCGTCATGAGAGGCTGCTGCTGCGGCGTTGTCGCTGCACCTGGTGATGGAAAAATCCTAGCTGGCGGATCAGAGGTGTACCGGAGGGCCGGCCGAGTCGGGACGCAAAGTTGTGGACGCGGTTTCTTTCTTCATTCCAATTGCGCACTTGAGACGAAAAAAAGGCAAGCCAGATATTCGGGACGATTGTCCTTAGTCTCCCTTTGATGTGACTCTTCTCTCGTCGGGCCTATCTGAGACGAGCCAAGAGACATTGCCCTACGTTAGCCGTTCTGGTGACGGTGGTGACATTGCAAAAGAAAAGAAAGAAGTGAGTGGAAAAATAAAAGCATTTTCGGATGTCATGGAAAGCAAGCCGGAAAACACAACTAGCCAAAAAAAAAAAAAAAAAAGAAGAAAAAAAAAAAGGCTGCCGAAACGGAAGTATCACGGAAAAGCAAGTGTAATAACAACCCCTGCCTGTAAGTCGGCTGTTGTTTATAGCACTAGAGGGGTTGAGGGGCCGTTGCCGCGTCGCGATCCTTTTTTTTTTATATGTACATGTCTTGCCAGTTTTTCTTTTCTTAGTCCTAGTCTGTGACGTATCGGACGCTGTGCATCAGATGAATCAGACGCCCGGAGAAGAAAAAGCACGTCAATCGGGAGACATGCATGGAGAAGGAAGGGCATGAACGTGTCAAATGTGTACTCTGGTGGTTGACTGATTTGACTGGGTATTTCAGCCCCCGAAATGCAGAGCACGGACTGGCGCCACCTATACATGAGACGGGACTGGCAGCAGCCGGCTCTGAATTGTTACGCAAGACGGGAAAGTAGTCTTTCAAATGGACAGGCAAAAGTTGTTTAGGGTTGTTTAATCATACGAGAGCTGTCCAATACATTGTGTGAACATGACGCGTTGGATCTTGTGCCGGCCGGTTGAGCGGTTGCTGGGAAATAAAAAAGTACTGAAAACGGCCCGAACGGCTCTGCGCTGGAAGGCGATGTAATTATTAGGACCACTTAATTAGTTGAACCACCGTGGCGGTTCCATTGTCTCAGTTCTCTCCTCCCCCTCCATCCCTATCCCCATCCTTTACCTCCTTGCGCCGGCATGTGTTTCCCAGCTGCGCCATTCTGCCGAGTTGTGGCACCGGGCGTATTGACTAATTGATTAATTAATAAAATTGCTAAATTCTTTTTTCTCGTCATGTCTGCGCTTTCTTTTCGGGGCCCTGTCACTGGGCCCTGCCACTGGGTCTTTGCAAGACAACCATGTATACAAGGGGGAAGGGAACAGGAGGGCAAGCACAATCTTCCCCGCGTTGTAAACTACATCCAATCCTTGGCTCTTCATCTCTCAACTGTCAAGTCCAAAGCATCTGCTTATTTTGATCCTCGGAAGAGAATTACAGCAGCAAACAGCCTGCCGCTTCACGTTTGCATCAGACACCAGATACGTGACCGGATACTACCTTTGCATAGTACCACACACCCCTGGACGCGACTGCAGCCCACCTAGATAGCGACAGCAACCTGACTGGACTGGCGCCACGGCCCTCCTTCGGACCCAACTGCGGCCAAGCGACGGACGATTAAAAAAAGTGTCTGTGCCATTCCTGCTTGATTGAACGTCTTTGGACCGTCAACCTGTCTTGACGCACAGTCACCTTCATCTCGCCAGTTCAAGGCCGCCTCTACGCCCTCTCCTAGGCATTCGTCTTTCCTGCACCTGCACGAGCGCAACACGCGTGCCGCGGCACCACAGCAACACCACCACCATCACCGCGCCCACGACTTGGCCAGGCGCCGCGCTCGACATACCCTCAATCGCTGAACATCCACACGGCGGCCAACATGGCTTCCCACTACCCGACAGGACAGCCGGTGCAGCACCCCGCGCAGCTGCAGCAGCAGGCGCAGCTCGCCGCGGCGCAGCAGCAGCAGGCCGCGACGCCCTCGGTGCCCATCTCCATCACCATCTGCGGCGACGGCGGTTGCGGCAAGTCGTCCATCACGCTGCGCCTCGTGCGCTCGCAGTGGACGTCCGAGTACGACCCGACCATCGAGGACAACTACTCGGTCACGCGCCGCGTCGACGGCACCACCTACCACCTGTCCCTGACGGACACGGCCGGCCAGGAGGAGTACCGCGGCATGTGGGCGAGCTCCAACCTCGGCGCCGACGCCTTCCTGCTCGTCTACGACATTACCTCGCGCGACTCCCTCGACGCGCTGCAGTACTTTGACGACTTGATCGACATGGAGGCCGAGACGAGGCTGGACAATGCGGAGCGCGCGCGCAAAGCCGGTGTTCAACCTGGCGGAGGGGCAGCAGGAGGAGGAGGATATACAGCGCCGGGCTCAAAGGTGGTGCCCCCGGTCAAGATTGTCGCCGGCAACAAGTGCGACCTGCAGCAGAGCAGGCAGGTGCCGGCCGCCGTCGGGCTGGACTGGGCGCGCAAGCGCGGCTGCGGCTTCATGGAGACGAGCGCGCGCCTCGAGGTGAACATTGAGGAGACGTTTGCGCTGCTGGTGCGCAGGGTCATGGAGCGGCGGCAGCTCGCGCAGATGGGCATCCTGGACAACACCGAGATGAATGCGCGCGGCATGACCAAGCCCCTGACGCCGCTGCCGCACGAGCACGGCACCATGGGCGGCGCGGCTGGGGAGAAGCGCGGTGGGATGGGAGGGCCCAAGATGACGGGCGAGCGGTTCGGACGCGGGCAGGGCGGGTTCTGGAAGAGCCTGCGCTGCTGGTAGTGACGGCTGCTTCATCATCTTTCCACATTCGTCGGGGTGGGTGGGTTTGTTTTTATCACGTTGGAGATGGCGGGTTTTGGAAGAGCCTGCGCTGCTGGTAGTGACGGTCTGCTTTTCGTCCGTCTTCTTCCTAACAGTTACGTCTTTGGGGGGTGTGTCTTTTTTTTTATCACGTTGGAGATGATGGCGTTTTCCTGCCTGCAAGCGTTGCTTCTGGCTTTTTTGTATAATTTATTTCCGGGGTTTTTGGACTGGGTTGGATTGGATTTTGCTTGCAGAGATACCAGGGGCTACAAAACGATTATGGCGCCACGGAGGAAACGAAAAGCATTGCGGAGGAATGATGGATGGATTCTTGGATACATGTCCTGCTTTTTGGATACGGCGAGCGTTAATGATGATGGAGAAACGAAAGAGTTTTTGATTGGATATTCTCGAGTCTCGGCAATTGAATAAGAGAACAAACTACTTGTTGACCTGTAGCGATGGACCCCCGTTCCCTTGTTTCGTCGTGTGTCCAAGTTTGATACCCAACGCTCGCCCATTGCGAAGGATGCCAGGCGCAAGCCCAGAAACCGCCTAAGGGTTAAAAAAGGGCTGCGGGCCGCAGTAATCGTGATAGTTCCACGAGGTGTCGCCGCGTCCAGCAATCAGAGGCAGCGGTATCGGTGGCTGGGTGCTGGGCCGGTGGCGCGCGCACCAGCGGCGGCGGCGACGCGGCGTGTTGATCATCTCGAGGCAGCGCGGGTCGGCCTCGTGGGTGTAGACGCGGTCGCAGACGACGACGCGGCTGTGCTCGCGGCAGCCGCAGTTGTGCGTGGGATAGTGTAGGTGGCACATGACGATGGTGATGACGATGAAATGTTTAAAAGTTGTTTGACGTTTGGGGTTTTGTTCTTGGGAGTGGGTGGTTTGGAGGAGGATGTTGGAGATGCGAGTTGATGGTTGGAAAACTGGTTGGACGTCGCTGGGTTACTACGACTGATATACATGTTGGTGGACTTGCGAGATGAAGTGAAAGGGCTACTGTGATTGAATTTTGGGATGAAGTGACTGCATGCGACAAGAAGAAAAGGCGACGTCTCGGGCTGTAGAGGCCGGGACGGCGCAGCTCGGTCTTTGACGCCATCGTCGGTGTGCCAGCCTGGTAGCAAGCGGGCGAGAGATGGCCAGATGGCATGCGTTTGCTGCGCGTCAAATACTGTGAGAAAGATGTGTCTTGCACCCAAAAAAAAAAAAAAAAAAAAAAAAAAAAAAAAGGAGAAGCAAATAAATCCGTCACATCCGGATCACTGTTGCATTGAAGCAACGGCCCGTGTAACAAGAGGCTGTCGGCGTGCCGATGTGCCGTGGCTAGTCTGCGATGAACTGACTGACAATTCCGCGGCTTTGTTGCCCCTTCTCATGGGAACGTGAATTCACCCAATACCGCATCGTCTTCTCCTGTCTTTTATCTGTGTTTGCTGCATGTAAACACGACATACTTGTGCGCCTGAGCCATTGCCGGTTTGGGCAGCCCCGCGCTGTGGCGTGGCGTCGGGAGGCTCTGCTGAAAGGAAATGCGCCATGGCGTGCGACCAATCAAACAAGCAGCGGCCGAGGTGGACGCAATAGTCATTTTGATGAATAATACAGGGGCAATTTTTCATTCTCTTGTATGGGCGATGCTATTTCGCCATACCTCAGCTGTATTCGACATGGACGGCCCGCGCACCTCTATAACCCCGCGTTTGACATGATTTGGGTTTTTGCTAGGCCGGTGGCAACAAGGACGGACCCAGAAAGTTGTAGAAAACTAGACAACACAAGTTACTGGCACGGCCGTGAGGCTAGTTGAGCAAACTTAAGGCAGTTAGTGAATACAAACACGGCTAGGCGCAGGGTGTGGCATCGCCGACAGTCCGTCGCCCTCGGTAGCGAATGCGCTGCGGGACCTCGCTCAATGACAGGCCTCTTTTCTGCCTCTTAGGAAACGCATGTTGCCTTTTTTTTTCTGCCGCGGCATTTACTTGCTATTTTCCTCTTTCCTACATTCATTGCCCGTTTTCTGTTTTTAGACCGCCCACGAAAAGGAAACAACCACCCCATTTCGTCGATCCCACCGTTCGTCATCGCCCGCAGTGACAGAAATCTCACACACACCCTTCCGTCCTAGCCAGTTTGCCAGCCAGCCAGCCAGCCAGTCACCAGCGCAGCGCATTCATTCCCTGCCCAGCCAGGGCCATGTCACCACCCGCAGCGACCGAACACGCCCAAAATGGCAATTCCTCACCCGCCGCCGCCGCCGCCGCCAGTCCGCTGAACCGGGCCGGCGAGCTTGAGCATGTAAGTCGTCCGTACAGACAACGACCGCATCGCATCGTTCTTTTCCCATTCGCGTGCGCATGCGCATCGCGACAGCCTGCGACATGCTAACCCGCTACGCACTTCAGCTCCTCCACGCCGTCCAGCAGCTCGTCGTCCCCTTTGTCCGCGCCGCCGACCAGTCCGCCGCCGAGAAGCCCACGGGCACCATCCCCAAGGGCCACCGCAACGTCCTCGTCCAGACCACCGCGCCCGCCGACCTCGCCGCCAAGCTCAACCTCACTCTGCCCGCCGAGGGCCAGGGTGTCGAGGGCCTGCTGGCCATGATTCAGCGCATTCTCGATTATAGCGTCAATACCTGGGATCAGGGCTTCCTCGACAAGCTCTACGCCAGCAACACTCCTGTGCGAAGCTCCTCTGCCGTTTAGCCCTTTTCAAAGAAACAAAAAAAAAGAACTAATCGATCCGACAGGTCGGCGTCATCTCCGACATTATTTTGTCAATCCTCAACACAAACGTAAGGCTTTTGGCTTCCCAAACCGCCCTCTCTTTGCTGACAAACCCCAGCTGCACGTCTACCAAGTCTCGCCCGCCCTCTCCGTCATTGAAAAGGCTACCGGCCGCGCCCTCGCCAACCTCTTTGGCTTCACCGGCGCCTTTGCCGGCGGCATCACCTGCCAGGGCGGCAGCTCCAGCAACCTGACGTCGCTCGTCGTCGCGCGCAACACCCTGTACCCGGACACCAAGACCAAGGGCCTCTCGGCCAAGCACCACGACTTCGTCGTCTTCACCAGCGCCCACGGCCACTACTCGGTCGAGAAGAGCGCCATGATCTGCGGCCTCGGCAGCGACAGCGTCTGGGCCGTGCCCGTCGACGACGACGGCTGCATGCGCGCCGACGCCCTGCGCGAGCTCGTCGCCCGCGCCCGCGCCCAGGGCAGGACGCCGCTCTACGTCAACGCCACCGCCGGCACCACCGTCCGCGGCTCCTACGAGCCCTTCCGCGACGTCGCCGCCATCTGCCGGGAGTTTGGTCTCTGGATGCACATTGACGCCAGCTGGGGCGGGCCCGTCGTCTTCTCCCGCGCCCACCGCCACAAGGTCGACGGCGCGCACCTCGCAGACTCGATCACCATCAACCCGCACAAGATGATGAACGTGCCCACCACCTGCTCCTACCTGCTGCTGCCCGATACGCGCAGGCTCAAGGTCGCCAACAGCACCGCGGCCGGCTACCTCTTCCACGAGGGCGCCGAGGACGGCGAGACCTGGGACCTGGCCGACCTGACGCTGCAGTGCGGCCGCCGCGGCGACAGCCTCAAGCTCGCCCTCGCCTGGCTCTACTACGGCGCCGACGGCTTCGAGCGCCAGATCGACCACGCCTTTGACATGGCGTCGCTGCTGCACGCGCGGCTGGCCAAGACGGGCAACTTTACCCTGCTGTCGGGCAGCCCAACGCCGTGTCTGCAGGTGTGCTTCTACTACAGCCCCGGGGGCGTTCTGTCAGAGGACAAGGGCGTCAACACGCGCGAGACGCAGCGCATCGTGCACGCGCTGATTGAGCGCGGCTTCATGGTCGATTACGCGCCCGGGGACAAGGGCAGCTTCCTCCGCGTCGTGGTCAATGTGCAGACGCTGCCGGGCACCATGGAGGGTCTGGCCAAGGCGCTGAATGAGGTCGGCGCGCAGGGCCAATAAATATAGATGAAATGATTATAGATATAGAATAAATACAGAATAAATAGCCAAAATGGGCTTCGGATATACGCACTGCCTTTTCCCTCTATTTTGTCGGCTAGCCGCATAAGCTAGGTGTGTCGTCACGCCAAACTCAGTGGCAAGGAATACGCAGTCATGCTTTGATTTGAAAAAGAAAGGGGAAAGGATTGAGATTTTGGTAGCAACTGCAATTCGTTTCTCGACTTGCTCTTTTGTAAGTCGTCTTTGCTTTAGTCCCGCAAGTAAAGAAATCATCTTATCCAAAGAGCTAGACTCAGCGCAGCGAACGTGAAAAGTTGTCCACCGCCATATTTCTGTCAGGAGCACCTCCATCGTCATTTATTCCAAATCATGGTTATTCTTCAGGCTCATTTGCCGCATATACTTTTTTCTTCTCCTCAATTTTGTTTATTTTTGTTTTCGATTCTTGAATGCACAAGTAGCGTTACACTGCGTCAGCGGACATGACCTCATGTGTATTATTAGAGCAGCACGCATGCCAGGTCACGGAGCCAAGAGCTGCCAGCACACACAAAAACCCCGATATGAGTCTCCAACTTGACCAACAGTGTTGCATTTCGCCTTGGACGTCCCTAAAATAGCATACTTACACCAAGGCGGTCGACAGACTTATTACTACAACCCCGTCGATCCATGCCCCATGCAGTTGCGCCATTACTCTTCCTCGAACCCGCGTGCTGGTAGTCGGGCCACAGGGCTGCGAGCCTCCCCGCCGCTAGAGTTGTTCATTTCAACTGGACGCTAAATTTAGAGGCATGACTGTAAGGGTATTCCTAAAACTCACTACTGGCAGAACGCTTGCTCAACCCCAGTCGGCCAAAAGCAGGCGGTCACAGCTCGCAGCTTGTGGGCGCTTATGCCTGACCGACTTGGGAGCCTGCAGCTTGTCAGTCAGCCTCGGCGGGTCGCTGAAATGCCACGCGGAGAAACTCGCTCATGCGAGCCTTGCTATATAGTTAAAGAAGGAGAAAAAGTATCGATGCATAAGAAACGTCGCTATCAAGCAGTCAGACAGTGGTGCTTGGTTATCCCGGAACTTGAGCATTGCAGAATTCAACACGCAAATCCCCCCGTATATAAACAGCAGATCAATGCAACCTCACCATGCACGCTAATAGATATTCAGGCCCGCAAAGAAACAAATCTGCCGTGGCGTCACATTAGCGTCCATCCTCAGCCGCTCAGCCCCGTTCTTGTTCGTTGTTCACTGCTGTTTTGGACCAGTCCACGGCCCATGGTGCTACGCCTCACGGCTCACTACCGTACTGGTAGTTACCGCATAAGCAGCTAGCCCGGGATTCGGTCGTGGGCTGTGGTTAAGCATGTGGCTCTGCAGGAAATTGCTGGATTATTAAGTGCCAAAATGGCGCTTTTGGTGTGTTTTGTATGGATTGCTCCTGGAAGAAAAAGGCAGAACCTTGGCGGCCAAGCTGGACCTGATAAAAGGCTTTGGTCCGCAGGTTCCGCGTACTGTCGCCGAGGGGGGCAGTCTTTGTGTGCGTCTCGACTCACAAGCTCGTTGTTCTATCCAGACATTCTACGTGCTTTTCATATTCAGCACGCAGCAAGAGAATCTCCTGCCTAGATGGCTCTACACAAAGCACAGGCGCAGTTTGCGCGAGCCCAATGGCGACTCAAGCTTCTTGCCCCGATTTGGGTTTCGCAGCTTCTCCTGACCATGGCCATGATGGGTCTCTTTGCATGGCGATTCGGCAACACGATGCGACATCACGACGACAAAGTCAAGGCTGGGAAAACCCCCATGATAGAATACGCGTATGTGGGACGACGACTTGTGCGCATGCGCCTACATGGCTAACAAACAACAGGTGGGAGGCTACGAATATCGCCATGTCTCTGGTCGCCTCGATATGCACATTTGTGGACATGGCCCGATACTATACCGAGTCGCTGACACCATGGACGATGCTGTTTACGCACGTCATCAAGGCGACCTGCGCGTTCGCCATTCTCGCTCTCGATATCGCCGTGTACATTACGCTCAGCGAGGAAAAGTACTCCCTCATTGGGATCGCTCTGGACGGCCTCCTCATGTAAGTTGCATCGTCGAATGGTTCGCCTTTGGGTGTGATGAAAGATTGTGCTGACGGTGCTGGAAGTCTTTTGACGGGTGCCATGACCACATATGCCATGCTCGCCTACCGCCGTCTTTCTGCGTACGACGACTATGCACACCCAGCCAATGTTAAAGGCTATGGCTTCAGCGACTACTCGACCACCAGCAACACGACATACCTCTCTGCAAACAGCCGCCATTCTGTAAAGACGGGAAGACTGAGCATTGGCTCCATAAACGAGCCCATCAACATGGACTTTCTGGATACCACACCATACCACCACCAGCGAGATACCCAATTCGACGATTACATGGCCAAGCGCAACTCGTTCAACGCGACCCGCGAAACGATACCCGGCACCGGGGACGTCGGGCGCGGTCCCCAGGCATATTCACCGCCCGGGGGCTCACCCAAAGGCCTGTCGCCACAGAGCCGCTCGCCACCGTTCGCCACGGGCCAGGTCAAAGCCCTGCAGCGCGGACCGACGATACCGCGAGCGACGAGCTGGGCGAGCGACCACGTTCTCGTCGCTGTGCCGGAGGAGGACGCTGAAATGGACCACACAAACACGGACGGCGTGTCGCTGCTCAGCCCAGACAGCAGCGAGATGCCCGGCTTTGACGGCCCGCGGGTGGCGCAGGAGACGGATATACCCGAGCCCAAGTGGAAATGATGGGGGTTTTTTTTTTTTGGTTTTGTTTTATTTCAGTTGGCGTGTTTCTCCATGGCAGATCCGCTTGAAGGAAACAAGCATTGGCGTTTGGGTGACGGATGGTACCAATGCTTTTGTACCAGTCGCAAATCCCAATAATTCCAGTTTCAACGAATTTGCCAGCCGGACCCTGAAAATGTGAGACAATGTGTTGATGTTGCTAGTTTAGAGGCGGCAGCAACCGCGTTGCTTAATGAGCTTGTCCCACCAAGCTGTCGCCACACGTGACTCGCAGCCCACGGCAACGGAGCGAGCCCGCCAAGTGGGACACTGATGACGGACAGCGTGCGGCCACTGAATTGTTAGCGATCCTATGAATCACAGGGACAACAGACCAAACACCTTTTTGTCTAGGGCTCTTGTGGTTCCCTTTTCCCCAGCAAGACTAGTCTTAATCTCCAGGCCAGCTTCACAAATCCGAGCACTATATCCTCGGCGTCACTTCCAGCGAGCTTCCGAAGCGCAATACGTCCAATCTCCAGCGCTACTGTACTTCCGTCCCTCCACCCCCTCCACTCCGCGCGGATAGCCCCTCCTTGACCGCTTCACACGATAACCAACAGCGGGAGCACACGAATTCGCGAGCGAATTGCCTCGCGGGGTGACCTCTGGCATTACCCGGGCTCTGGCGATAGAAAGCGGCCTTCAAATTTGCGCCGCAACTCATACAGCCACCTGGCCCGCGGGCTCTAGCACACCGCCACGATGAGCCGTACCTTGCCTGCGCGGCAGGCTGAAGAACTGTTCGTGCATAATCAGACGACCCGATTGGGCATCGAATGGGGACTTGGGTTGCTAATCAACACCTGATACCTCCAGGCACAAGTCCATCATAGCCTACCTTTCGGCCAACGGCCTGCAAAGCAGCGCGACGGCGCTCCGCGAGGAGCTGTCGCTCGGCGAAGATGTATACGACCCAGCCACGGCCAAGAAGTACGAGACACTGCTGGAGAAGAAATGGACGAGCATTGTGCGGTTACAAAAAAAGGTACAGGCTCGCGACAGAGGTCATGCCACGCAGTTGTCAATGCTAATTGGGAGGTAGATCATGGAGCTGGAAACGAGAAACGCACAACTACAGTCCGAGCTCGATAGTGCCACCCCAACCTCCATATCAAAACGAAATACCGATCCTGGCTCCTGGCTGCCGCGGGCTCCGGCACGACACAATATGGAAGGTCACCGTGACTCTGTCAATTGCGTGGCGTTCCATCCTAAATTCACATCGTTGGCTACGGGATCGGAAGACTGCACAATCAAGATCTGGGACTGGGAGCTTGGCGAGGCCGAGCAGACCGTCAAGGGCCACACTAGACCTGTGCAGGATATTGACTATGGTGGTCCCAAGACGGCAATTCTGCTAGCATCCTGCAGCTCCGACCTGACGATTAAGCTGTGGGACCCCGCGGACGGTTATAAAAACATTCGCACCCTATCCGGCCACGACCACAGTGTTAGTGCGGTCCGCTTTATACCATCGGGCTCGGCCGGTGTATTCTCCTCTGGTAACATGCTTGTGAGCGCTAGTGGCGACAAGACACTCAAAATTTGGGACACAACAACGGGATATTGCGTCAAGACGTTATCCGGACACGCCGACTGGGTCCGCGATGTCTGTCCCTCCCCCGACGGCAACTATCTTATTTCGACAAGTGCGGACCACATGGGACGATTATGGGACCTCACTCTGCCGAACCCCGAGAGCAAGGCCACCATGATTGGCCACGAGCACGTTGTCCAATGCTGCGCTTTCGCCCCACCATCCGCCTATCAGCACTTGGCCGCGATAGCTGGACTGAAGAAGCCTCCGCCGTTGACGAGCCCCGCCGAATTCATCGCCACCGGCTCACGAGACAAGACGATTCGGCTATGGGACTCACGAGGGACATGTCTCAAGGTGCTCATCGGTCACGACAACTGGATCAACGCGCTTGTGTTCCATCCCAGCGGCAAATATTTGCTCTCAGCCGCCGACGATAAATCGATACGCTGCTGGGATCTCGCGCAAGAAGCCAAGTGCGTCAAGACGCTGAAGGAAGCGCACACTCACTTTGTCAAGTGTCTGCGGTGGGCGCCCAGCATTGTGAAGGACGCGCCAGCTACGAATGGGGGCTCGGCCGGCCACGGCGAAGGCACGGACGGGGGCGCTGTCAAGAAGCTGGAGAGCGACAATGCACAAATTCGCTGCGTCATTGCGACCGGTGGCGTTGATAACATTGTCCGGGTGTGGGCGAATTAGAAAGAAGAAGTATTTGCATAGCCTAATTATTTTATGATGACGACGGATGAGACGGACAAAAAGAACAGAGGCTCCATGGAGGGCTTCGGTGGGCATTGTATTGAGAAGATGTGCCTTGACTGATGGCAGAGACAAAAGGACATGCTTGGGTTTGCGGGATAAGGATGTTGGTGAAGGGAGGGAAAAAAACGGATGCGAGGCACTTTTTGGTTCATATTTGCCGATATATTCTCACGATTAGACATGGGCGGGTTAGTTTGAATGGGATAATATGAAATACGTGCAGTGTTGCTGCGCAAATGGTTCAAAAAAAAAAACTATTTCAGCGTTGCTCATCGCAGCGCTTACAGGTGTGTGTGTACAAAGTGGTGCGGAATTGTGTCCGCTGTGCACTTATACGCCGGTGATATCGCGCGCCTGCAGCCGGTGCATCGAAATACGCCCTGCTCATATCGGACCCTCGCACATGAATAAACAGCTGCACAGATGGGCCAAATGGTCTCAAAGTAATAGCAATGAAAACCCCCTGCGCTATCACGCCGGACGAGCGGCCTCTGCGAGAGGCGTCTCGGGCTATGCTCGGGATGTGTAGGCTTTATCTTGCTGCGCGTTTCCCCGCACTTTATGGTCGTCGGGAGCTGCGATGAGGGGTCCACGGCGGACATGTAAATGCAATCAGGTACTCGGGCGGCGCCGTGCTCTCCATCATCTAGCGTTGTGCTTTGTTTTTTCAAACCCCTCCACTGTCACAGAGCCCTCATCACTTATAACATCTCCGGCAAGAAATAATCATAGAAAGAGCAGCAATGGAGGACAAATTGAGCAAGTTGTCCATCAGCGACGACGGCTTTAGCACCTTTGACCTGGGCGACTTTCGTCTCTCCTCCGGCACCGTCCTGCCCGGCGCCTACATTGCCTACAAGACCTACGGCGACTCGGCCAGCCCGGCCATCATCTACCCGAGCTGGTTCAGCGGGCTCATCTCGGACAACGAGTGGCTCATTGGCGCCGGCAAGGCCCTCGACCCGGCCACGTATTTTATCATCGTCCCCGCCCTCATCGGCAACGGCCAGTCCGTCAGCCCGTCCAACACGCGGGAGCGCCGCGGCACGGGCGCCAAGTTTCCCGACGTGACGGTCAAGGACAACGTCACGGCGCAGCACCGGCTCGTCACCGAGGGCCTGGGCGTCAAGCACGCGCGGATGGTGCTCGGCTGGAGCATGGGCGCGGGGCAGACGTACCAGTGGCTGACGCAGTTTCCCGACTTTATGGACCTCGGCGTGCCGTTTTGCGGGAGCGCCAGGACGGCGATCCACAACCAGGTGTTTCTGGAAGGCGTCAAGAGCGCGCTGCTGGCGGCGAAAAGAGGCGCGAGCGCGGGGAGCGCAAACGGCGAGGTGGCGCAGAGGAAGGAGGGTGGAGGGTACGCGCAGTGGACGGACGAGGAGCGCGCGGCGGGGATGAGGGCCTTTGGCAGGGTGTATGCGGGCTGGGGCTTCAGCCAGGCGTTTTACCGAGAGAGGCTGTACGAGAGCAAGATGGGCTTCAAGGACCTGGAGGATTTCATGGTGAATTTCTGGGAGAAGTGGGCTCTCGCCAAGGGTACGTGTGGATGCGGTGGCGGCTAGAGCTGGGTCGGGATGTGGTGGTTGACTTGTGAACAGATCCGGAGAATATGCTGCACATGCTGCACTCGTGGCAGGCGGCCGACTGCTCCGACCAGGAGCCCTACAACAAGGACTTTGAAAAGGCCATGGCCGGCATCCAGGCCAAGACGCTGGTCCTCCCCAGCAAGACGGATTTGTACTTTCCCCCCGAGGATTCCGAGTACGAGGTCAAGTGCATGCGCGAGGGCAGAGGAAAGTGCATTCCCTTTCCCTCCATCTGGGGCCACTGGTAAGTCTGTGCTCCATGCGCGCGGATAGCGGTGCTGACTCTTGACAGGGCTGGCGGACCGGGCTCGAACCCGGAAGATGTCAAGTGGCTGGACGACAAGCTCAAGGCTTTCTTAAAGGACGAGTCTTGGTGAATCACGCAACAATAATACTGGAAATGAGGGGGAAGGAAGTATGTACAGATTGTCTATATACAGTGAGCCAAGCCTGGATCGCCTGGCTGCTATGATTATGTATGGAATGATATATGTCTTGTCGTAAATCTCACATTATGCAGCTGGTCGGTCCGAGCTCCCGTCGCGCGGCGCTGTGTGCTCCTGTGTCGGGGAGGTTGGCGAGCCTGCCGCCGACCTCCGCGATGCTGAATAGCTGGGTGCTGCCTCGACGTATGGAGGCGGCTCTTCGATTCCGTCGAATCCCTGTGACGGCAGGCCCGGGTATGGAGGCTTCGAAATCTCGGACAGGGAATGCACCACAGGGTTCCCTCCCACTAGCGTCTCCGCGGCAGGCCGTTGCGCATCACTGCTCGCTTGCCGGGCTGTGGTCGAGGAACCTGTCGCCGCCGCGGCCGCTGCCGTGTCGCTCCCTCGCAAAGGCTCGCGCGTTGCAACAGCACCCCCGTCTGTGGACTGGTCCAGCGTGCGCTCCTGCGTCGACGTCCTCTCGACGGCCAGCGCCTGCGATTCCTCCTGCTCCTTGGCAATCTCGCGCTTCTCGCGCTTGCGACGTATGCGGAAGCAGCAGATGCAGCAGCCCAGGATGGCGAGGAAGATGACAATGGGCACGGCAATGACGGCCGCAAAGACGCCCGTCGCGAGGCGGTTGCTCCGCGGCGAGTCGTCGTACCGGATCTTGTCGTGAACGACCACGGTCTGGCCCGGCAGCCAGGACGGCGCAAACGAGCCGTCCGGTATGTCGGGCGGCTGGGGCGTCAGCATCGAGGCGTCCTCCTGGTGCCAGAAGACGGTCAGCGGCGTGGGGATGACCAGCGTGCCCGTGCCTTGGAAGGTCGTGGTGGCGGCGTCGCTCGTCCGCGTCACCTCGACCGTGGTGTCGCCGGACGAGACAGTCCGTGAACAGGCATGGGCGAAGTTGCTGTCTACAGACCATGTTGAAACGGCCATTGTGAAACCGCTGGTTTTGCTAGTATTAGCACATCGTGCCTCAAACACGCAGCGCAGCCTCCCGTCTCAACTCACCTGGGACAGCAATACGCAGAAAGCTGGTTTGTATAGTACGTCATTGTGGTAGACAAAGGAGCCCCCGAGGGCGATGTCGTGACAGTAACTGCCTCGGTAAAGTCGCCGGCCATTATGCTGTAATACGTCCACCCGGTTGGGCAGACGGCCGGGCTGTATGTCCCACGGTATGCGCCGGAGGGCCAGCACGACGAACTGTCCATGTCGCGAATATTTTGCGTCAATTGGGTGGTATTCGGGGCGCCGTAATATGCACGGTACACGTCCATGACAGCACCGTCGAAGCCGAGGCAGTCTGGGGGTATCGAAAAGGGCGTCGTCATCGCGACCAAGGTGCCGGTCGCTTCACCTCCATCGGAAGCCGTCATCGTTGTCGCCGCCGTTGGGTCATTCGCCGAGACGGTGGCCGTCGAGTCGGTTAGGGTAGCCATCCTCGCGTGCGCGCGCTGTCCGTGCCTCCTCAGCTGGAGGCAGGCTCGATGGGGAGATTCTCAATTCGATGCTGGCGATAGTGGTAGCAGAGGACAAAGGGAAAAAATTAGGTGGCGCCGAAGAAGTATGATGGATGGAGATGCTAATGCGACCCGCTGGTCAACGGTCCACCGCGCGCGAGGCTGGAGAATACGGAGTGTGGCTGCCGCTAGCGGATAACCTTGTCCGAAATGGCGAATCGATTTCCAGTCCTTCGTCCTCTTCGTCTTCTGTTTCTTGGGTGTGCGCATTCAATGTCGGGCGAATTCATTCACAAGATGGCTGAAACACAGAGGAGAGACATTCCATGTGCCGGCGGCATGAATCTTGCGTCAGTGGGCGGTGCTTGGCGCTAAATCCAACTAGGCACCCAGCTTCAACCAGGCTGTGCTGTGGAGCGCCAATGCAGCAGGCAGGCAACTCGGCCATGACTCGGCAATGTCTCCTGATTGGGAAAGAAGAATGAGAGAAATGTTGTCGCTCATTGAGGCAATCGGTGCGAAATGGGTATAGATGTGTGGATTGGAATATAGCACAGGGTATCTAGAGGGAGTATATACAGAAAAGTGCGCTGCGTCGCTGAAAGGTTCGTAACAGATTGCCGTATTCAAAAAGAAAAAAAATGCGAGCGAAAGAAGAGCCAGTTAGTGCATTGCCATCAAGATTGCGCCGCCCACAATTGACAGTAGACAGCCTGAGCCTGGCATCATCGTCGCCGCGTTCTCCTTGTCACCGTCGCCGTCCGTGTTTGGCGCTGCCGGCGCCGACGCAAGCACCTTTTCACCACTGGGGTAGCGAATGTTGTACACCGGCGCTCCCTTGAGCACGTCGGGCAGGCCAAGCTGATGCGGGCAGGTCGCCTGGTTCTGCGCGGGCCAGTTGTCGAGCGTGCACACCTCGTCGCGGCCGAGCGTGCAGATGGGGTCCAGCACGTTGTAGAGGGCGTAGTTTCCGGCGACCCAGCTGTCCTTTTCGCCGAGGCACGCGGCCAGGTAGTTCATGCTGTTGGCCGCGCTGAGCGGCAGCCGGCCGCCCTTGGTGTGGATGAGGTCGCGGCACCGCGACGGGTCGGCGGCCTGGGCCGTCATCTCGACGCCGCCGCCGGCGACGGGCTTGTCGGTGGCCGACTTGCCGGTGAGGAGGTAGTTCCAGGCGTCGTAGCTGACGTCGTGCGCGCCGCCGGACTGGTCGATGCGCAGGAGGTACAGCTGGCGGTCGTCGTAGCTCAGCGACACGCAGATGTTGTCGCAGGTGACGGTGTCGGGCCAGTAGGCGACGCGGTCGGTGTTGACCTTGCACCCGAGGACGCCAATGGACGAGGAGTAGCTGTCGTGGGGCGTCGCCCAGACTTTGGTGCCTGCGCTGGCGGCGGCGACGGCGGCACCGTGGGCGATGAGCGCCGTTGCGATGGCGGCGGTTGAAGGCATCGTTGGCGGTCTAACGGGGCGCGGCGGGAAAAGAGTCCGTGTGGTTTGTGCTAAAGGAGTGTGGCGACGAGGCGCGTCGCGAGCCGGATAAGAAACGAGTGACTGGCCGTGCCGGTTGCAACGGCTCCTAGCGATGGCGAAAAGGCATGCAGAAGTGTGAATGAGGGCAGATATCTCGCATCGTCGCAAGCGTTGAGCGGGCGCAAAACGAGGGCGAGCGACGTCCAATTTGCGTCGCCCGCAGGTGGACTGTATCACATCGGGCTAGCGTCAGTCAGGGTCTTTTGGTGCCTAGATCACAGTGGATTGCAGTGGATTACAGGGGAAACACCGCGAACTGTACCACTGTGGCACTGCTACCAGGCTCGGTTCTCTTCTGTGAATCTTTAGGAGAAAAAAAGGAGAAGGAAAAAAAAAAAAGAAAAGAAAGGTGCTTGTTCCTGTCCAGAGCCGAAATTATCGTAGACTATCAGAATTGGCCCCATATCGCTGTGATGGGCTGTCACCCGCCGCCATTGGGGTTTCTGCAGCCTGGGCGTACAGCAGCTGGAGACCCCGTTTGCTAAAGCATCATTCTTTACCTTACACGTGCCCGCACCACTTCCTACAGAAGGGTGCTGTATAGCCCCACAACCACCATAGCCCTACAGCCACTTTTTCCACATTCCATCTTTGACAACGCGTAACTTCTGCCCTGATGAATGGATTTAATCAAGATCAAGAGGAACGCGTTAGCGACGCCTTATTTTATCTCAGCCAAAACCCTAAAGCAAAACTTCAAACGGTTGCGAAGATGCACGGGCTAACACGTAGGGTACTGCGTGGACGCGTCGTAGGCGTCCGGCCAGGTCGCCCATAACATTCGCATATGGCAAAGCTAGAAGAAGGCGAAGAACGCGCAATTTTGGATATGATTATTCGTATAGACAATATGAATCTTTCGGTATCAAAATCATAGATAACAGACGCAGCTAACTGGATAATTAAAGAGCGGTCGTCGCCACACAATCCCACTCCAAACTACGTCGCCACACGCTAGGTCGACAACTTTATCAAACGCCACAAATTAAACATCAGACACAATAAAATTTAAGATCTAGTAAGGCAGGATGCTGAGGATCCTATTACTATTAAAAATTATTTCAAAGACGTCCGGAAAACCATTAATAACTATAGAATTACCTTAGACGCTATATAGAATATAGACGAGACCGGTTTCCGAATTAGGACAGCTAACAGGACGTCTATCGTTACCTATAGGCCAAAAAACGCCTCAAGAAGAGCCGTGCCTTTGAACCGGGAGCTGGCAAGCTGTATTAAGTCAATCTCGGCTGGAGGAGACTTTATCAAAGCGCCATTCCTCATAGTACAAGGCAAGGTGCATTTAGCTCGATGGTATGATGTTTCTGAGCTTCTAAACGCCGCCTAAGTCGCCGTCACAGATAAAGGTTATTCAAATAACGAAGTGGGCTTTACCTAGATCAAATTCTTCGAAAAACACACTAAAAATAAGAGCTCTTCAGAGTGGCGATTACTTCTACTCGACAGCCATAGCAGCCACCACACATATGAATTTCTAAATTACATAAATTCTAAAAACATTATATGCTATAGCTTCTTATCGCAATTAACTTATATTCTTCAGCCTCTTAATGTGGTAATTTTTTCTCCTAAAAAACATTACTATTCGGAGGCTGTTAATAAGCTAGTACATAATAGGCTAACCGACATCTCTAAAATCGAATTCTTCACCATTATCTAAAATACACGCCTCCGCGTAATAAAGACAGACTTAATTTTTTCAGCATTTCGAAGAATAGGCATTTCTCTATATAATCCCGAAATTATACTTAAAGAAATTCAAAAATTACACCCGCGAGCGGCCAAGGAAGACGTAGCACCAGAAACACCACTATCGTCGCCTCTTAACCACAATTTCTCGTCACCACCACAAACTCCGCATAATTTGCGTACTGTTAATATCACCTTTCGCTCTATAGAATCATCAGTCAAAAAGTTAACGCCTATCAAACAGCGTGGGCGGAGTTATTACCACTTTATTCGGTACCTTAAGCGGGTGCGCACTAGTGTAGTAGCTATCACCGCCCGACACAATCAGATTTCACGCTGCCTTAAAGATATCGAAAATACGCAAAACCGGGCTCGCGAGGCTCGCAGACAACAGAATTATCATCTACAAAAAGGAGGAGTTTTGCACGCCTCTTTTGCACGTCATATAGTCCGAGAGAGGCGGAAGGCAGCCTTTAAGGCAGCCCAACGCAAGGTACAACGCGAGGAGAAGAAGCAGGAACGAGAATAAGAAACGGCGCGCAAAAAAAGAGAAAAAATTAGAAAGCAAAGATTAAGCAGCTTACGTAGTCGGAAGTCAAATTAGTTTATTTTTATCTACTATGCTTGATTTAATATAATTATTTGAAGTCAGAGTGCCTTACAATGTGGCTCTGTAGCTATGGTGGTTGTAGGGCTATACAGCACCCTTCTGTAGGAAGTGGTGCGGGCACGTGTACCCTACATCTATTCCACTCAGATCCAGCATACAGCTTCACGCTGGGTGAAGCCCATCAAATACTGTCATTTGAGCCGGGGGCACAGAAACAAAACACATGGTCGATCCGTTCGCGCAACCGAAACGCTTGCTGCACCTTTTTTCGGCAAAGTGAGCCCTCTGTGACGTTCGATGTTACCATGACACTCCCACCTCAAGTTCCGTGCGCTGCCCTTGAAGGTGCGCAGGACCAAGGAGCGGCCGTTCACGCCATCCGCAGCCCCTACCATTCTTCGGCACACGTGGAGGACAAAAGCCCTGCAGAAGCAAAGTTAAAGAGTATCAACCATCCGCCGCACCATATCCCGTCATTTGTCACCATCTGTTGATAGCAACCGGCTCAGCGGGCACCACGCACCACCACTCGCACTCCAATGCTGGAGACTTTCAGCCCTGTCGACAGATGTTCTCTCTATGGTTGTGCAATTGAAATGACTAGCGCATATTGCTCGGACTTTTGCGTCTTTAGTCCACAGATGGCATGACTGTATCAAAATCAGAAGGACGAACGGCATTGGGAGAGATGGAAAGGCGGTAGAACGGAAACAATTGAACATGAAACGAACCGCAGCTCGGCGGCTTCTGCATTCGTTTCAAGGCCACATACTTCATTGCTCGGCATTGCCATTCGCCGCCACACGGATGAAAGTTGGATTATACTGCCAAATTCAAAGGAGAGTTTCAGATCGCCTTCTAGTGTCTTCGGCCTCCTATTCAACCCCTCTTCTTGGCGCACAGCAACCAACATGGGGAAATCGAGCAGACTGAGGTGGGGTTTGTTTCTTCTCCGCGAACCGTGCATCCGGCCATCACTTCCACCCCATTCAAGTGTTTATGCCGAGTACTAATCAAGATACACTGCCGTTCTTTCTGACCTATAGCGAGCTTCGATTTGCTACACTGGGCAAATGCGACTCGCCCGCCCCATATCGCATCCCAAGTCTGCTAGCGAGGCCATGGCGCCGAATATCCCGATGAGCTCCGCCCATTCTGTCTTTGCGCCTCCCGCAGACATGGCCTGAGACGAAACTCTAAGGGGGGTGGCCGGGCGTGTTGCACATGCCATATACGTGAAAAGGGGAAGTGGTTTACTCGTCCGATCGCCCCGGTCAGATAAATAACTCTTGCAGTACTGTCCGTCAGCGTTTGTCGAGTTGGTCTGGGATCTTTTCGATAGCTCTGTCATCTAAGCCATATATCCCACCACCACTCTTCCTTATACCTTTGCAAGGATGAAAGCCCGTCCGTTCGCGGTTCTGGTCGCGCTTCTCGCACATACGGTATATGCCAACGCCGCCGACAACAGCGTCACCGGCGTGCCCCTCCCAGCAGGTTTCTCCCGCGCCCTCTTCTACGACGATTTCTCTTCCAACAGCAGCTTGGATCTGTCCAAGTGGGCATACGACCTGGGTACGCAGTATCCCGGCGGCCCGGCTAACTGGGGAACCGGCGAGATCCAGTCGTACACTGCTTCCTCCGACAACATCTACATCACCCACGAGAAGACGCTGCGCATCGTCCCCGTCCATGACGGTCAAGCCGGCTGGACGTCCGCCCGCATCGAAACACAACCCGACTGGGACTTTGCCGCCGCCGTCGGCCAGCAGATCCGTGTCGAGGCCAAGGTCAAGCTCGGTCTGGCGGAGGCCGACGAGCAATGGGGCATCTGGCCAGCTTTTTGGTCCCTCGGGAGCGCATACCGCGATAACTACCAGAACTGGCCGTCTATCGGCGAGGTGGACTTTTTCGAGAGCACCCACGGCCAGCCAAGCGTTTGGCAGTCGCTGCACTGTGGCTCGAGCGCCTCCGGTGGTCCCTGCAACGAGCCTACGGGGCGCTTCCAGGAGGCCGGCAGCGATATTTACAACCGAGACGACTGGAACATCTTCTCCTGGGAGCTGGACCGCCGCCACGGTACGGGCTGGACTGATACCTGGATGGGGCCGGAGGAGCGAATGACGTGGTTCGTCAACGACAAGCCACTCTTCGTCCTCAAAAAGTCTGATCTCGGTAATGACGAGGCTTGGAACCAAATTGTTGACGATAAAAAGTTTTTGCTTCTTAACGTCGCTGTCGGTGGTAGCTTCGCTAATGCCAGGGCCGGCTTCCAGACCCCGACGGAAAAGACCACTGGTGGTCTTGGTGCTGCCATGGAGGTCGACTATGTCGGTGTCTATGAGTCCTGGTCCAAATAAGGTTGGTAGACTGGAGCTTCCGACGATTCGCGTTCAGAACGACGCGATTTGTTTTTAATATGCCATATATGGCTAGCACAAAGCCTGGCGCTAGTGTCTACGTTTTTCGCGCGCCTTTATTGCATTCTTGTCCATATACCTTTCACTATCTTTATCTACACAATTTACGATGTTACGCGTTTACAGACTCACTGTTCAAAGCAGCTCACAACACCAGGCTTTCGACTAAAAATAAATTACTTTAAGAATAAGAATGTGCTCAGACTTGATCGTCAAAGTGCATATAAGAAGTATATATAAAGATGTGTTTTCTCCCCTACCCGTTTGAATACATTGATCCAATAACCATGACATGTCCATTTAATCATATAAGCTCTATACGAATAATGAAGAAAAGGGATTCTGTTTACTACCCGATTCATCCCTTTACAGGATCAGAGCAGCAATGACAGCAACCATGGCAGCGACGCCAGAGACGCGGAACATCTCCGCGGCGGTGCCAGTGACGACGGGAGGAGTCGTAGGCTTGCCGGCAGGGACAGTGCTGCCGCCGCAAGTCGCGCACGGCTTGGACACGGTGGTCAAGCCGCCGGTGGGGTGAGGGCAGTTGGCACCACCGGGGCACTGGTTACCGCCAGCAGGACCAGTGGGCTTGCCGTTACAGTTCGGTCCCGGGCAGTTGTTGTTGGCGCCGGTGCTGGTGGGCTGAGGAGGAGGGCAGTTGGGACCACCGGGGCACTGATGACCGCCTGTGGGCTTGTTCTCACCAGGAGCCGACGGAGCGGTGGCGGTGGGCTTGTCGGTGTTGTTGCAGTTGGGACCGGGGCAGACGTTTTCGGGCTTGCCGGGCTGCTCAGGCTTGCCAGGCTGGCCGCAGTCGGGACCAGGGCACTGGGGCTGGCCGGTAGGCTGAGGAGGCACACGGGTGGCAGTCTGCTCGCCGGGGCACCAGGTGGTGTAGGAGGTGATGACCTCGGTGGTGACGCGGCCGACGGGGCAGTTGGTCACGACGGGCGGGCACGAGGTGATGGTGTAGGTGGTGGTGGTGAGGAAGGTGGACGTGTACGTGGGGGCGGCGGTCGTGGTCATGTTGGTCCAGGGGATGCTGGTGCTGCCGGTGCCGCTGGGAACGGAAGAGGTAGGGACGCCAGTACCAGTGGGCACCGGGGAGGTAGGGTTACCGGTGCCGGTAGGGATAGACGAGGTAGGGACGCCAGTGCCAGTGGGAACTGAAGAAGTGGAGGTAGGGACACCGGAGGTCGGGCTGCTGCTAGACGAGGTCACAGAGGCGGAAGTGCTGGTGGGGATGGAAGACGTCTGGCTGCTGCTGGACGTGGTGGTGGAAGAGCTCGTGGTGGAGGAGCTCGTCACAGGAGGCTTGCCACACTCACCCTGCAGAGGTTTGACGGCGTTGGCACCCTTGCCAAAGGCAACCAGGTTCGTACCGCAGTCGGCGCTCTGGGCGAGCCAGACGTTCTTGTTGTCCTGGTCAAAGACGGCGTAGGCTGCGCGGAAGAACGAATCGCCCAAGGACCAGGATTTGCTGTTGGCCGGGCTGGGAACGGCGCCGAGGAGACAAAAGTCGGCATCGGCCTCCCAGATGAAGTCACCGAAAGGCACCTTGATCAGCGCCTCGCCAAACTTAAAGTCAATGGTCTTGTCCTCCTTGCGCAGCGCGCAAGGAACAGTGTGCTGGTTGTAGGTGGCATCAAACTTGGCACCGGGGAAGCCGGCCGCGATGGCATTGACCAGGCCGGCGGGCAGGTGACCGAGCGTGGCGCCCGTGTCGGGGAAGATGGGCAGGCTGGCACCCTTGGCGAGAGCCTCTTGCGTCTGGCCGTTGGGCATGTTGACAGTGAGGCCGTCCAGGTTGATCCAATAGCGGACGGCACCGTCGGGACCGGGCACGATGATTGGGCACTTCTTAAGCTCGCCCTTAAACTTCTTGGTGTCAGCACCACCAAAGATGACGGCGCCACGGGGGTTGTCGACGGAGCGCAGGTCGACCGAGAAGGCGCGGGCGTTGATGATGCCCTGCTGGGCAAGCGAGTCAATCACCATCGGGTACGGCGCGGCGTCGAAGCCGCGCAGGTCCGGGCCGGCGCCCATGATGCCTTCCGCCAAGTCCTGGCTGGAAGAAGCGGCACCAAACGTCTGGTTGACAATCTTGGCGCTGCCGAGGCCGACAGAGTCCTGGACGTAGTCAAACTTGACCTGGCCCTTGCCGTAGGTGACACCGCCGGTCTGCTTGAGGTCGACGGTGGATTTGCTGGGCACGAAGCGGCCGAGACTCTTGCAGAACTTCTCGCTGTCGGCGTTGCCAGAGGTGCTGCAGTCCGGGTTCACCCAGAGCTCGTTGGAGCCCGTGTCAAAATCGACCTTGACCTCCTGGCCGGGCGTGCCCATGCTGAGGGTGATGAGGTACTGCGTGCCCGATTGCTGGTTCAGCAGGTCCGAGGTGGCCTGGCGGCGAACGGCGGCGCCCTTGCGGTGCTGGGCGACCTTGTTGCCCTGGACGGGGAAGCGAAGAAGGCCGGGGAGCTCGACGGCGCGGTTGTCGTCGACGGTGGCGAGGTTGTTGGCCACGGCCGTGGCCTGGACGGCCACGGCCATGGTGGCGAGAGCAAAGGTACGCATGGTGAGAGAGAAGCGAGAGCAGAAAAGAGTGATGTCTCGTTATTTCTAAAAGAGTGACTATGAAGATATCAAAGGAAAGAGTAGGACCAGAAAAAGACTGTGAGGTAGTTGGGTGTCCCAAAGAAAAGAGAGTGAAGAGCACTTAAAGGAAAGGGCAGAAGGGACTTGGACGGATCATCACGTCTATATAATCTCCCGTCTACAAAACTAACAAAATCTGCATTATCTCTCGGGGAGCTTGCCCGCGTAGGGGAATAGGGAGAGGCCGATTCTTTCAGCTTTGAGAGGCTCGACTCCAGCTCTGGGCGCAGTCGGTGGATCACTACACCAAAACAAGTCAAGATGCATTGGTTATAACAGGGGCTGGGGGCTGGACGACTTTGTTAGGAGGCTGTAGACGAGCAAGTCCACCATCACAGAGGGTGAGCTGGCCGAGATTTGGGAAGAAACGAGGCTAGATGGTAGACAGGGGGGTTTAGGAAGTTGGTCTGTCATCTTGTAAAGAAGCTAGAAAGATGGGCTGGGGTTTAGGCTGTTTGGAAGAAGCGTGCGTTAGCTTCAGGTACCAGGCACACGTTTTTTCGTCAAGGGTATCCACGAGGCTGAAAATAGTACGCGGCCAAAAAAGTCGTCGAGTTGGGATGACTGCATGAGAGAGCCTCGCTCGCGGGCTAGGCTGCTAGTTTCCAGTTTTAAACCAAAATAGGCTACTGAAAAAGGTAGAAAATAGCGTTTCAACGGGAGCACGTATTTCGTATATGTCGGGTGAAATTAAGCACGAATCTGCTAGCCAGTCTCACGCACCTCCTTATTTTTGTTCTGGTGAGGCTGCTGCTAATCTTGCCCTGCTCTGACTTACACGGGCGCTCATCAAAACTTCACCCTACTGCATCTGGAACAGGCCTCACCATCTTTATTAAAAAAAAAAAAGGGCCATTCCAGTACTGCTACTGCATTTCCAAATGCCCGTGCTAAAATCGCTCGTTTTTACTCTCCCCTTTGAGACGAAGGATGGAGGGGGGGCAAGTGAGCATCGCCTTGAAGAAACTGGAGACTCAACGCCATGAATTACCTAATGGGGCAAGACCACCCAGAACAAGCACCATGGGCTGAAAATCCAGTACGGATGCGCCAGCTTATCATGGGGGTCGTGGTCTGGAAGAAAGATGTGCCTAGGATGGCAATAGAAAGGAACGAAAGATATCGACGGAGAAGCTGGAATCGCTCCTCTGGCCTGTGATTGCTGCTGCCAGACTCAGTAGAGTTGATTGCGCGGGTATGGAAGCCGCTGAGGCAAAGGAGCGTGAACGAATGATCCCCACTCAGCTGACCGCGACTAAGCCGGCAAAGACGGAGAGGATGATGTATTAGTTTTGTTTAGCTAGCGTGCGGGCTGTCGACATTGTGCGCATTGCCTTTCAATGCTTCAAATGATATATTCGGTTCCAATCTAGTATGCTATTTATGCTATTTATGCTTAATGTTCTATCGTTTCCATGTCTCGTGTTCTATCGTGTCTGTCGCTTCTGCTCTGTCGCTTCTGCTCTGTCGCTTCTGCTCTGTCGCTTCTGCTCTGTCGCTTCTGCTCTGTCGCCTCTGCCCTATCGCTTCTGCCCTATCGCTTCTGCTCCCTGTCGAGTTTGCCAGCTAGTGTTTCCCCGTCGAGAATACTGCCGAACATGGCGGCTTCGAATAGATAGTTGACCTGCCAGGCATGATGACTTGCATGCGCAATCAGCCAAACCATTTCTAGCACCAGACCACGGGAATAGAGTTCGGCCATTCGTAGGCGTGAAGCTTGAACAAGCTTTTCTTCGCGCTCATCATTGACCTGACCTCCCTTGACATATTCCAGCGGACCTACAACGAGGGCCCACCAGAGATCACGCAGAAGCGGTTGGTCCGCGTTGCGATCGAGGAAATCGTGGACATGGTCACATGTCTCTTTCCCGTTGCATGTATATTTGGGCTCGAGAGGCCTGCTGTACCCGGTCGTATGGTATCGTGCGTCAAATACCTCGTCGAAATCAGCCTCGAATGGAGGCGTCGCAGTCATCTTCCGGACTTTGGGCCACCCTAGGATCGCGCGGCGAAAGAACATATGCCGGTCGTTCTGAATGTGCCACGTGTACAGCAAGGCGCACATCCTAGCCACCGGCTCATGCCACCTTTGGGTCAGCATCCTGGCTCCTGTTGCGGCGTACGCGTCATACACACGGCGCAACGCGACTTCGCTCACGACGCCCGTGTCAGTAATGTCTGCCACATTTAAGAACGAGTTCATGACCTCTGAGTTTACCAAGTCGCAGCCAACGTCAACAACATCAGTGCCCGGAGAGCTGAATACCAAATCACTCGTGACAGCCGCTGGGTCGAAGCCTTGTGCCATCGCCTCAGCCGCCATACCCAACAGACTGCTCTCCGATAGAGACACAATCTGCGCCTCACGCCTGGCCAGTCGTGCCGATCGCTTGCTTAATTGTTCCACATGTTGTTCCTCCAGCTTGATCTTGGCCTGTATGTATTGCTTTCCAATATAGACGCCGTCCCGTCGTTCGCGCCCACCTCGAGTTCTCATCGCATAACGATCTTCTAGACCTCGCTGCAACAGCGTTTCTAGCGATGGGAAGACGTAGTTATAGCCATGCTCGTAGTAGAAGGCCATATCGGTCACATAGTTGGAGAACATGGTTGGTTCGTCTGCCGCTCCGATGAGTAAATTGGCAATGCCGCACCCAAACAATGCGTTGTTCGTTTTCATGGCTTCTGGCCAACTAGTTGCCCCGAAGAAGTCTAGGGCAAGGTCAGAAGCTGGGGCCAGGCCGGACCCTTTGGGTGGGAGGACATTGCCGACGGCATGTTGAGCTTCTTTCCACAGCTGGAGATCAGAGGATAGCCGTAGGGTGACCAGTCCGAAACTTGTTTCCGAGGGCAAAGGGGTTTCTTTGCCCAGGTTTTTCGTTTCGAACTCGTTCGTAGTGCCCGCAAATATATCGATGATCAAGTGTTGGGCTTGGAGCGACAGCGTTTCCAAATCCGCTTTGGTGCCATTACCGATCAGTGATCTAGCCTCTGCGTACCCTGAAGGTACAAGGACTGGCTTTTGCTTCCGAGAGCTTTTCCAAATCTCCTTCAGTCGATTTTTGATACCTTTGCCCCATAAATACGGGCGGATATCTTTGCAGCACGGCAGGGTATCCTCGACAGGTTTTTTTGCTTTAACTTCGATTCCGTGAAGATCAAACTCACTCCAGTAACCTTGGTGAGACTGGAACGGGTTACACAGGGATAGCATCTTGGTGACGGTGGCGCGGATCGTGGATGGGAAGGTTTAACGTCCGAGCGTTGAGCCATTTTTCATCTCCCGTCCACCCGCCCCCGCTAGAGATTGACCAAGCCCGCGCTCTTTTGTGCCCTGCTTCATCTTCTGTGTCCAGGAAGGGACTGGTCACAATCTAGGGTTTGATTGGGGCGCTGAGACCAGCGTCCGTGCCACAATAAGAGGGAAAGCTTCTACACCATTGGCCGGTTGTGGACTATATACGCAACGCTCCCATCGACAGGAACTAATGGCTGCTTGAGATTCTCTCAAGGTATAGGCCCACTAGATTCTCTAAACACCATATGCGCCGCAATCAATATGGTATTAGTTGGCGACGCAAGGCCAATCCGATATCGCTCACTCAATTCGCAAGAGGGTGAACTACGTCTGCTTGAGCTGCAACCCGCGTTGACCGACAACATCGACGAGCCTATCGTTTGTCGCTTGGTGCACGAGACAGTCAGCGAATCGTCGGAGTTCATTGCTCTGTCCTCGTTGTACGGTGACGCTAGTGTTACGGAGCATATCCTACTTGACGGCGTCCAGGTCGTGATACCGCTGCAACTCTCCGAGGCTTTGCGATACATCCGAGCTGTCTTTTTGACCAACTTTTCACCGCCGCCCAATTCCCCTACCTTGAGGCTCCAGAGTCAGAAACATTCCGAACAGTCATTATCGATTCTTAAAAAAAGGCCACCGCGCTGGCTAGTTTCTCTCTTGAAGAGCTTTCGGAACACCTCTGTGCAGCCATCGCCTCGAAACGGTACGCCGTCTCTATACATTTGGCTAGACTTGCTATGTATCAACAGGCGTGATACCCGTGAAGCTTCCGAGCAGCGCTCGCACATGGCGAGAGCCTACCGAAACGCGGCGCTGGTAGTTGGCTGGCTAGGAACCAAAGACGAGACCTCCGACCTCGCCATCGAGATCATCCGTGCGTGGGACAGATGCATGCCTGAATCTTTTGGCGAGCCAGGTGACCGTGAGGCCCACCCCGAGAATTACGCCCCCATTTTGCAATGGATGCAGCCTGTGGCACATTTGAGTGAAGTTCCCGAGAACATTACAGATCCTCGAGAAGTGCCAAGCTATAACGCGATCTTTGAGTTTCTTAACCGACCATTCTTCCGCAACACGTGGCTTCTCGATGAAATGTCACTAGCGCGGTTTCCAGCTTTTCTATTGGGCGACGATATCGTATCTTGGATGCAAATTCTGCGATTAAATCGCGTCAATGAGGACATCCGCGACCACGGTGCTGACATGTTTCCCGATGAGCTTCGTCATTTGCTCCAATATATGCCTCTTGGCAGCGTCTTCACATTTTTAGAAGATTTTGATCAACGCCAGAGGGAAAGGCAATAAGATGGAAGACAATGAGCGCAGGATTGGTATCGCTGGCATTGTTGGTGTTGGTGTTGTTCGTACAAAAACCCTAGGCTCGTCAGACTTTTACCTTCTCAGACCGGAGTGATGCATATATTACCCGAGTAGCAAGTTGTCGTGGTTACCAGATGTGCGCCGCGGTGTGAAACGACGGCTTTGAAAGTATGTCCTTTGTCGGTCTATCAAAGATTTGGAATTTAGACGCCAGAGAGACGTGCGGGGAGGACGGCTATTTAAGTAGATAGTTTCGACTTGCAGTTCCTAGCTCTGTTAGAAGTTGTGCAAAGCGGCGAAAATATCAGCAAAGAGAAGACTAAGCCCTCCTCACTAGCTCTATAAGTTAGTTGATCCGGCGCCGTTTCCTAATAGGGACATTTTAGTAAATGCCATAAATTAGTTGACGCAGTTGCGTCTATAGTTGGAAAACCTTTGATACCTTCATCTTTTACGTCAACCGCCATGCGCTTCAAAACTGAATTTGAAGAGGAATGGGAGATCGTAACGGTCGGCCTGCCCTGGAACCTACTGGTAATCAATAGATACCGAGGCAGAGAGCTGTCTGACCCCCATTATTACACCAGCATGTTTAAATTATCCCCACTACCATAAATTACGCATGTTTCCACAGCTATCCATACACGTCATCTAGCGATGCCAAACCAATCATGTCACTCTAATGCAGCACAACTGAGCCTGATAATAAGTACAGTGGGCGGGCGGGTAAAGACGGGCCGCAAAGCTACGTGGCGTAGCTCAAAGCCAATGCCCTGTCAAGCGAACAGGAGGCCTTTCTGCAAGCAACAGCTGTATCAAGAAATGCTAGCGATTTGGCCTGACGGTAACTGGAAGGTTTCATTCGCATCGCCAACGCTGAAGTGTAATAGGTAGGGTCAGCCTTCATGAAGAATGCTGGCCAGATGCGCGGAGATATTGTCACAGGAGTTCGCGCGGGATAAGAGTTGAGTAACGACTCGGCGTCGTTCGATTTGCCGTGGACTCCGAGACATAGATTCTACTTTATGACCTTTAGTCCCAGGCAACATTGATCTGCCCTGTGGACAATCCCATAGCTTGCTTTTGGATCCGCGAGCACGGGTGGGACATCTAGCAGTTCAAAGTTCCAAATCACCAGCGTCACCACCATGCGAAGCTCCAGGTACGCCAGTCTTCGGCCCCAGCAGCTGCGTGGGCCCATGCCAAAGGCGATCTGTGGCGAGGCGTTGGCATCAAACACGGTCTCTTGTTGGTCCGTCTCCGGGTTCCTGTTCAGCACAAGCCACCGCTCCGGTTCAAACGCGTGGTCGCGCGTCTCGTCCCAGCCGTGGTCAGTCTTGGCGGTCGCGTGGCGCAGGGCGGCGTCGACGGCAAAGGACGGCGCGTGGAAGTCCGGCCCGTTGGCGACGAGGATCACGTTGGCGCCCTTGGGGACGTGGTGGCCCAAGAGCTCCGTGTCGCGGCTAGCTTGGCGGGCCAAGCTAGTGGCGTGCAGCCGCAGCGCCTCCTCCAGCACGGCGTCGAGGTACGGCACCCGAATCTTGGTGACTTTGGCAAGGTCCGGCGTGCGGCCGTCCGCGTGGCCGTCCGCGTAGGCAGCGTGCAGCGCCCTGCGGAGCTTGGCTTGGATCTCGGGCAGTCTCGTGAGGTAGATGAATGTCCACGCCAGAGTCGTGCTAGTGGTGTGCAGACCGGCAATAAACTGACCGGCAATCTTGACGAGTGATTGTTAGCACTGCTTAATCACTTATCAATGCAGCCGAGGCAAAAAGCCAACTGAGTTCTGGAAGAAAGGAGCCAGTCTTACCTCGTCCATCAGTGTAGGATTCTCATAATCTGGCTTGCGTCTTTGCTTTTCAGCAGCTTTTCTCTCTCGCAGCAACATATGCTCGATGGCTGTCCTAGACTCACTCGGAGAGTCCAGTCTCTTCAGAGCGCCCCGAATCTGCTCTCTGATGACTTGCCGTTTCACGGCCGTTACTTTACGGTATCTGGGTGTCTGTCGCATCCACCACATCGAAAGCCGTGGCGAGACCGACTTTGTGATCTTGTCAATGGCATCGACCGTCTCGTACAGCGCGGCGATGAAGTCATTGAGTGGTTCGATCCTGCCTTTTCTGGCATCCCAGGCCTCGAGGTGGAGACGATAGATGCGTCGCAGCGCAAGCTTCTAGAAGTTGTCTATGAAGCGTTTGAGAATGCTGGCAACACATTGGAAAGCAGTGGTGCTGCTCAGGAAGCTATCATCCGCAAATACTACGAGGACGCCGGTTTGCGACCGCCTGAGACGCCTTTCCTGGAGTGCCACGGGACGGATACTCGAGTGTATTCGGGTCAGGGAGGTCTGATGCTGCGGATGATCGTCTGCTGATCAGATCTGTCAAAACGAACTTGGAGCATACCGATGGTGCGGCCGCACTCGCAGGCATTTTCAAAGCCGTGCTGTCCCTCGAAGCAGGGTTGATTCCACCAAGCAGAGGCGTGGAGAATCTGAATCCAAGAATTGACTTCGACAAGGCAAAGGCAAAGGTTGCGACGGAGGTGATGCCCTGGCCGAAAGGGAAGCTCCGGCGTGTCAGCGTCACCTCGGCTGGCTTTGGAGGTTCTATCGGCCACTGCATCCTCGATCATGTCAACATTGTATACCCCGACTATGTCAAGCCAGGCATTATGCAAAAGACTGCAAAGCGCAATGGCATAGCAAAGCAACGTCCACAGAACGGCAATGGCGTCAGTGGACGTGTTCAAACTGGCAATGCAACTGCCAGTCATGTACAAGGTGGCAACGACACACATCACGCTTCAACAAACTCAACCCTTTTGAAGAGCAGTATCTTAAACGGGCATCAAAATGGACATATCAATGGTTCTGCAGCAACAAAGCACCATGCTCCAATACTGTCTTCACCAACAAGAGTAAGCTCAGCTACTGCCGGCACCCGCCAGCTCGTCCTGCTTCCGTTTTCAGCAAATGTCAATGCCTCACTCGATGCAAAGATTGCAGTTCTGTCCCAGGTGGTTGACCAGCACTCTTTGGCCGACATGGCCTATTCACTGGCGGCCAGACGGTCGAGGTTCACGCAACGGACTTACTGCATTGTGGATAAAGACGATACGGAAAAAGGTCTACTGGAATTTAAACCACATGTCTTCTCAAGTCCGTCCGAGGTCCCGCGTCTGGGATTCATTTTCACTGAGCAGGGCGCTCAATGGCACGCCATGGGAGCAAAGCTCTTCGAGTACCACGGTTTCCGCACAGCCATTGAGTATTTGGACTATGTCCTTGGTACCCTGACCTTGGCCCCATCCTGGACTATCAAAGACCTTTTGTCTGGAAACTGCGATGTTGACGCCATGCAGAGACCTGATATCTCACAAAGTGCGTGTACGGCCGTCTAAATCGGCCTAGATCTCCTAGCCCCATGTTCAGTCCAACCCTCAGCAGTTGCCAGACACTCGTCAGGTGAAATGGTTGCTGCATATGCTTCTGGTCGCATCACAGCCGCTGAAGCTACTACCGCAGCTTACTTTCGCGGTAGGGCTGTCTCCCAGAATAAGGGAAAAGGCGCAATGCTGGCATTTCAAGTCGGTGTCGGAGCATGGTGTTGATAGCTTGATTGCCACGGAGCTCTGCAGTTGGTTTCCTCAAGTGTCGGGCTTCAAGATTAGTATGATTGATCTTTTGGATCCGCAGATGTGTATCAGCAAGCTGGCATCAAAGGTGGTAGCCTGCTCTGTTGAGGGAAAGATTGAATGATGCTCACGCGATTTGAAGCTAGTGGTAGCGGAATGTGTTGAAGTAACCGACGTTACCTATTGGTAATAAGTCCTGGGTCCATGCCAATTGGTGTGAGTTCCACATTTTGCTCAACGCGACAGCATGAGCTGCTTCGCAGGGGCGTAGCTCGAATGTGCTCATTTCCATGTTTATAGTCGAAGCGCATGATCAGTCGCTCGATGATGTGCATTATAGAACTTCTAGGTCAAGAGCTGTCATTCTGGAGCATCGGGGCCGAATCGTATGTATGTTTTTATATCAGCGTTATTTCCAGTAATTCACAGCAACATACTTGTGCAAATTCACGACCAGCCAAAGAAAAGAAAGGAAAGAAGAGGGGGTACTCTTCAGCCGCACCATGAAACAGACCATAACGGTTCGTATATTTCCCGCTATCAGCACTTCAAGAGATTGCTTCTCCGTGAGCCCAAAACTTATCATAGACAGTGGCCCCCAGCCCTCTAGTGACGCATCGCACCATGCGCTCTGGCTTTCTGGGACAAGGAGCCGCGGCGCTACTATGACTGCTGCGGCGGCGCAGCACGAGAATGCCAAAGGGCGCCAATCTTGCAGATAAGACGCAGATGTGGCAGGCAGCCGTACCGAGACCCCGCGTCAATCGCCAAGAAGCTAGGGTCAACTGCTACACGTTTAAGGACGGAATTGGTCAGGACTCCCGTCCAGGCCCGCGAAATTTTGCAAGTTATACTCGCGGTTCCGGGAATGGTGTAATGCCATGGCTGGGTGCAAGGTTCATATCCAACATAATCTCCCTGGTTACTACGAGCGCCACTGATCAAAGCGGACAAGCTGAAGCGGGTCTGATGCAAAGATTATTGTTTCTCCCAGTGTCTAAAGCCCAGTGAGAACGCCTGAGAGCAATAACCGCGCGTACGGCACTGTCAGGTAAAGCAGGTTTGACTCAGGGCAGAGAGGTTGGGTCCTTCTTCAGACGGCTGCTTCCAGCAAGTGGTATATGCAAGATGAAACGCAAACCTACCATGCCTGTCGCCACTGTTTCTTCACCAAGGCAATGGTGTCTCGGGTAATGGGTGCGCATGTCCCCAGCACATGCCCTGGCAATCTGGGCATGCATGGACTAACGTCGGCCACCCACTTCCTGGCCCTACCCACCTCTTGGCCCGACATACATCTCGCGCACCACTTTCTAACAGCCACATAACAAGTCTAAATAAAATCAAAATAATATAATATATATACTATTAGATATAAAATTAACTAAATAATTATTCCTCTAGTTTAATTATCAGAATATCTCTTATAGTCCCTATTAGTTGCCTTATAAGTTAGCTACGTGTATTTTTAATGTCTATAATTTGAATAAAGACGGAATTAAGATTAGTATTAACTTTCTTTTATTTTTTTTAGATTGATATCCTATTTAATACCTTAAGCTTTATATTTTCCTAGTTTAAAAGGACTAACTAGGCTTGTTAGCTATTAAATTGCTTCTTAATTTTGCGTTATATTAGCTTAATAGTACACTAGCTAGTTACTAGATTCGTACTATCTAAAAAAAGGCGTTAGAGCTGGTATTTATTAGATAGTGTTTTAGCCTCTAGTAAGCCTTTATTAAGTGCTAATTTCGGCTCTGAAGTTATTATTTTTAGTGTTGTTAGGACTAGATTAAGTAGTAACTTACTTATTAGTGGCTTTACTAATATAACTAGCTATAAACCAGACCTTCGCCACCTAGCACGAATATTTGAATCTGATAAACCGGATGCTCTAGCGATAGTGTAACATTTAAGAAAAATCCTTTTTCTAATAGGCGTAGAATTATCGTTGTAAGAGCGATTACTAAGCTCCTTATAATAGAAGGCTTTAATTAAGCTAAACACGGCTATATTAAGAGGTTAAAGAACGTAAGAGCTATAAGCTGGTAGGAATAGAAGGTATATATTATAGCGATAATATTTATATAGAAATTCTATTATATAATGGCTTCTGTGGCTATTAATAACGAGAAGGCGGCGCTAGCTTGTTGCTAGTTTTATCTCTAGAATAAAGATAGCTTATAGCTAATAGATCGCGATTTTATTATTAGTCTAACCTCGGTCTGTTACCTCGAACTTCTAGTCTTAGAATAGGCCTAATTCCTTAGGAAACCACTATTCCTAAACGTTCTTACCGTTAAAAAGAACTAGTAGAGTAAGGTGTAACAATAGCTTATTTACTAAGTCACAGTAGGTCTGTTTCTTAGAGAGTAAGTTAGGCTTAAAGCTATAGGGTAGCACGTTTAAGTAGTATTATAAGCGTTTATTAAGAGTAGAACTCTTAATAGTGAAACTATTACTTAGATTAATTAATAGAGATCTAGACTACCTAGCTATTAGAATACCTCCTCTTTAAGTACCTATCTATCTCTTTATTATATTTCTTAGATTACTTAGATTACTAGTAATTCTAAGTAATCTATCTAATAAAGATGCTATCTTAGATTACTACTAGCTTACTATAATCTATAATAATCTAGTTATATAACTTAGTATCCTAATTAAGCGGCCTATAGGCGCCCGCCTAGTCGCTCCTTAGGCCGCTTCTCTAGTCTACCTTATATACATTCTAGTTTATAATATAATACTCCTCCCCTATTAGTCTTATCCTTAAGGCCACTATAGTTAGCCTATCTTATCTTTCACGTTTATAGGTCCTTTCTTCCTCCTATACTATTATACTTCACTATATCTAACTATATTACTAAGCCTTATTTTACTAAAACTAAATAGCGCTTAAAACTAGCCGCTACTATTAAAGAATTTAGAGTTATTATTATACCTTATTCTTTTTACTATTCTAAGAAGCTTTCCTATAAAATAATAGAAGGTGTTTCTTATTATAAGGAATATATCTATTAAGGTCGTTCTTATAATAGCTTAGAGGTGCTAGTGTCTTCTTTTAATTAGATTATTTTAGAATCCTAATGTTTATATTATAAAGAGGAGGAGGCTATTACTCTCTTTTAATGTCTTTAGTAAGAATCTTCTAAGGCACTAGCTAAACTAGAGCGTCTATAAAAATAATATAAGTCTCTTATAACTTATAGTTCTATTATAGTTAAGTATAGTCTTTAGTTACTAGATAAACTTAATAAGTCTAAGCGAGCTAAGTTAGAGGCTATAGTAGAGGTATAGTCTTTTAGCTATATAGATATAGTAGACTAGAACGTTATTTTCTCGGATTTATTATAGATGCCTAAGAAAGAACTTAATAAGTGGAACGTTACTTATTAAACTGTTAAAGTAGGTCTAAGTAACCTATAAGGTTCTTAATAGGTTCCTAGGTGTTCTTAGAGTTTAGGTATCCTTTCTATTTAATTAGATATTTACATTTTTTATAGTTTCCTTATACCTTAAGTATTTATTTAATTTTATATATATTATTATTTTCTATAATAATATTTATAGTAACTATAATATTATCTAGTGCTTTTTTAAGTAGTAAGATATAGAATATAGGATAGATCTTTATTTTATTAGGTAATAATAGTTTATAGTTAGTATTTAATATTTTTTATTTAATAAGGAATAGTCTAATTTTCTTCTAGTTAAGTTTATTACTAGGTCGTTTTATTTTAATATTTTTATATATAAGGTAGACTTTATATCCCTCTTTTAGGATTAGTGCTAGTAATCTCTTTTTATCTATATAGTGCTTTATATAGTTTTATAAAAATATCTATTCTTATTATAAGTGTTTTTATATATCTATAATTATTATTATATATACTATAGCTACTAGTATATTTATATTTTATATTATATATGTTTTAATAATAGGGTTAAATCTATAATTTACTTTAAATAGTGACATTTTTATATTATTAATTTTAGAGCTATTATAAGCCTATTATATAAGTAGTAACTATTCTACCTAATTATCTTATTAGTAGTTAATATAGCTTTATAGATATTTTTCTAGTACTTAGTTTAAGATCTTAGTCTAACTATCTAACTATAAATAGAATACTATAAATAAACTTTACTTAATTTTTATTATTTCTATAAGGCATTTCTAGAAGTTTAATATAAATAATTTATTATAATCTAATATAAGTTTTATTAGTAATCTATATTAAGTAATAACTATTTTAAAGAATATATATACTAGGTCTTTAATATTACTAGATTCTATATAAGGAATATAATAGGTATACTTTATAAGTTTATTAATAATAACTAAGATACTATTATAGTATACTCCTATTATAGGTTCTTTAGACTTTAGTAGTTTAATAATAAAGTCTATAGTAATAGTTTACTATACTCTTTTAGGTAGTAATATTAGTTATAGTTTACTATAAGGTGTATATTATACTAACTTTACTTTATTATAAATATTATATTTTCTAATAATTTTTTATATAATCCTCCTACTCTTAGAGAAGTTATATAATCTTTATAGTTAACTAATTGTTTTTATAATACCTTAGTGTCTATATAGTAGGTGTGTATATATTTCTTCTATAAGCTATTTTTATAATATAACTAGGACGTATAGTTAGTTATTATAAAAATAGTTATTTTCTTTCTATATAAAAAATAGGGTTAATCTCTAAGTATTAGTTAGACAGTCTCCTTAGATTCTTAACTTAATTCTTTATAGCTAGATATTATCTAGTTATACTTACTAAGTTATATTAATTTCTTAAGTACTTAGTATAAGGTTCCTATTCTTAGTTTAATATAATAAGGGTATATTATCTACTTATTATTCTATCTTTAAATCCTCTTTTTAACTAAGTGTATCTACTTTTCTATTTTTAGATCCTTTATAGTATATAATTTCGAAATTATAATCTATAAGGGTTTTATACTATCTAATCTATTATTTATTTAGATCTTTTATAGTTATAAAGGAGGTTAGGTTCTTATAGTTAATATAGACCTTAACCTTATAGTTCGCTCCTTTTAGATAATACTTCTATTCCTTAAAGGCTTTAATAATAGCTATAAGTTCTTTATTATATATATTATAGTTTAGTTCTAGTCTATAAAGTTTTTTTAAAAAGAATATAACTAGGTAAAGTTAGTCTTTATTATCTTATTATTTAAGTTATCTATTAAGTATATAGTTAAAGGTATTAGTTTTAACTTTAAAGGGTTTATTAGGATTAGCTATAAGTAGAACTAGCTCGTTTAGGATTTTCTCTTTTAGCTTCTAAAAGGTATTAGCTTCTTTATCTATCTATTAGAATTTATTATCCTTCTTTATAAGGTTAGTAAGAGGAATTATAATTTCTCTAAATTTATAAATAAAGTGTTAATAGAAGTTTATAAATCTAAGGAATCCCCTTATTTCTCTAATATTAGTTAGTATAAGTTAGTTCTAAACATCTTTAATCTTAAATAGACTTATCCTAATTTATCTTAATATAATTTTATATCTTAGGAATTTAACTTTATATTAATAGAATTTACTTTTAGCTATCTTAATAAGGAGCTTATTATCTTATAGTGTTTATAGTACTTTATATATATATTTCTTATATTCTTTAAGTGTATTAAAAAATATAAGGATATTATTAAGATAGATAATAATAAATTTATTAAGCTATTTTTATAAAATATTATTAATTATAGTTTAGAATATTATAAGTGTGTTAGTAAGGCTAAATAGTATTATAAGATACTTAAAGTGTCCTCTTATAGTTTAAAAGGCGGTTTTCTACTTATAACCCTTAGCTATATAAATTAGATTATAAGCTCCTTTTAGGTTAAGGGTAGTAAACTATTTAGCTTATCTAAGCTTATCTTATATCTCTATAATAAGTAGTAATAGATATTAGTTCTTAATTATAATCTTATTAAGTTACTAATAGTTAATATATAGTTATAACTTTCTATTTTTCTTTAATACCTATAGGATTAGGTATCCTACTAGGGACTCTAATAGTTATATATATCCCTTTTATAATATCTCGTCTAGATACTCCTTAAGAGCTTTATTTTATATAGGGTTTTAAGGATATATTTTATTAAACGTTAGTTTAGTACTAAGCTAGAGCTTAATCTTATAGTCCTAGTGTAAATACTCTAATAGTCCTATTTCTAGCTCTCTACTAAATAGCTTACTATACTTTAAGTATTCCTTAAGAATCTCTATTATACTAGCTTTAATCTCTTTAGCGATTATATATATTCCTAAAGGCTTATCTTAATTTAATTAAGGTGCTCTTTATAAGCCACTCTTATTATTATAATTATATCTTAGTAAATCCTATTAGAGTTAGCCTATTCTCTAGTTAACTTAGAGATTACTTACTTATAACTAGGGTATCCCTAATATAATATTATATTTTAAGATTACTATAATATCTAAGGTAATATAGTGTTTTATACCTTATATATTAATTAAAAGTTATACTACTTTTATATTAACTACTTTTTAGCTAAATTTTACTATATATCCTTTTATAGTTATAAGTTAGTAAGGCTTATCTTTTATAGTCTAAGGTAATTATAGTTTATTAATAAGATTTAGTGAGATAAAGTTTCCTTATACTCTACTATTAATTATTACCTAGATCTTTCTTCTTATAATTTTTATAGTAATTATAAGGTATATAGTACTACTAATATTTATAGTATATAAAGACCTATTAGATCTCTATTAAGGAATTAGTCTTAATTATAATAATAACTATTATTTCCTAATTCTTATTTAATATCTTCCTCTTATTAGTCTATCTTTTAGAATGTCTTAAAGATAGTTAGTTTTCTTTTATTAGAGCTTTAGTAATAGTTAGGTTATCTACCCTCTATATTAATTAAGTGTAGGTTAAACACACTTCTTATCCTTATACTATTTCCTCTATCTTTATAGTGTAAGGTTATAGTATAGATAGTATAGGCGTTTTTATCCTTAATATAGTATATTTAGGTATTAATTTTAAAAGAGATTAATAACTCTCTATATTCCTTAATTATCTAGTATTAAAGTTCCTTTTTAGTAAAAGGTCCGCTATATATATCACTATTAGGGAACTATTAATATTCGATTTTCTTCTAGAGGTAGCGTCTATAGTTATTAAATAGGTAAGAGGCCTATAAGATTGTTATATAGTTATAGTATATTATACTTACCTTAAGTGTCTAGGTGTTAACTCTTAGGATTAGTAATTCTCCTATCTTAGCGTCTATTAGGATAGCTATAAGTATAGTAAGGTCTAAGATGTTAGTTTTTTAGATAAGAACTAGTTTAAGTTATCTGTTTTAATAGTAAGAGCGTCCCTTAATTATATGTTATTTAATTAGCTCTAAAGGTGTTATAAGAATATAGTTAAATACTTCCTTTATATCTAGAGTAGTAAGTGTGAGTTTATTATCCTTATTAGGCACTAGTTAGGTTCTAAATTCCTAATCTTCGTCTAAGTTAGTGTTATCTACTAAATAGTAGTAGCGTTTAGGCTTAGAGATATATTCTTCGCTATTTACTATACTAAGGTTTTAAGTAGGTAAGTCTTTATAGTTAGCTATATAGAGTTTTCGTCCTTCTCCTATAGGTTTCTATTATTTCTTTAGGGCATAATACTTATTAGTAAAGTGTCTAGTCTTACTATAGTTATAATAAGTTTTACCCTTTTCTTTATTTATAACGTCTAACTCTATTAGGCTTAGGTAAACACTATAGGCTATAGATCTGCCTTATTATTATCCTATATTTAGTTAGTATTATTAGGTTTATAGTTTAGTGTTTCCTTACACCTATCCTCCTTTCTTAAAGCGCCTAGTGTAGTTTTAATTATTAATTTTAATCACTATTTCTATAAATATGTTAAAAGAATCTAGTTAATCTATTTTATATAGGTTATCTTTTATATCTTCTTAGAGTCTATTATAGAAGAGTTCTATTTAACTTTTATTATCCTATTTAAGCTTAATAGTAATTTATTAGAACTTATATATAAAGTACTAAGTAGAACTAGTCTATCTTAGGGTCTTAAGTTTATATATAATAGTTTAGATTTTATCTAGGTCTCTAAATATAATAGTTAGGGCTTCTTTAAAGTTCATATAGTAAGTAAAGATTTAAGTGGTTTTATCTTTAAGGGTTTTATTATTAAGATAGTCCCTAAGAGTTAGCTCCTACTATTCTATCGCTTTACTAGTAAGAAGGTTTCTAATATAAAGTATCTAAGTAGTAGGGTTAGAGATAGTAGTGTTAACTTAAAGGTAGGCCTTAGCCTAAGTTAGGAACGTATATATATCTCTTTTAGTACTATTAAATAGCTTAGGTTTAGGGAACTTAAAGAGTGTAAGGGTTACTAAGTTATTCGCCTATATAGATTAGATCTAAACAGTAAGGGCTTTAATCTGCTATCTTATCTACACTATATATTAGGTAGGGTTAGTAGTACTTCCGCTTATAGTAGATATTATAAAGGTTAACTACTTAAAGTTTTAAAGGTAATTTACTAAATAGGATTAATTAAAATATAATAATAGCTTATTTACTAAGTTATAATAGGTCTATTTCTTAGAGAGTAAGTTAGGCTTAAAGCTATAAGGTAGTACGTTTAAGTAATATTATAGGCGTTTATTAAGAGTAGAACTCTTAATAGTGAAACTATTACTTAGATTAATTAATAGAGATCTAGACTACCTAGCTACTAGAATACCTTCTCTTTAAGTACCTATCTATCTCTCTATTATATTTCTTAGATTACTTAGATTACTAGTAATTCTAAGTAATCTATCTAATAAAGATGCTATTTTAGATTACTACTAGCTTACTATAATCTACAGTAATCTAGTTATATAACTTAGCATCCTAATTAGGCGGCCTATAGGCGCCCGCCTAGTCGCTCCTTAGGCCGCTTCTCCGGTCTGCCTTACGTGCATTCTAGTTCGTAATATAAGGCTCTTGCCTGTCACTAAGATATACTCGAAAATTATACTCTAACAGTGTAGCCTAGACTGTTTCTTTAAGGCAATTCTCTTCTTTAATAACCCTAGTACTAGTCCGTTCTCTTAGAGGCCTATCATAAGCCCGGTCTTGTCTATATTATATTAGTTGCTAGGTAGTATCTCTTTAATAGCGCTAATTGTTAGAAGCTTAAAGAAACTCTATATAATATAAGTTAAAGCACTATTAATCCTTTTAAAATCAAGTCTCTTACCTCTTAAGGTCTTAATTTCTGGATTTCTTTAAATAAAACCCTATATCTAGTTCTTACTAAGAGGTTCTGTGTTACCGTTAAGCTTAACTAATTTAGCCACTATCTGCTAGACCTGCTTATAGGTTGGCGGGTTGCCTAGAGTATCCTAAATTAATATCCAGCCTATTAAATCCTTTTCCTGTATTAATAGAAGCCTTTATATAACCTTAAAAGCGTCTTTGCGTGATGTTGTGCCTTTGAGTCGAGCTTGTATTGTTGACCGCGGTACTCCCTATCGCTCCGCTGTGACATAGAGCATTATGCCGCCAACCACGTCCTGAATGGCGTTTTGAAGGGCCTGCTTGGTGTATTTAGGAGGTATTGTTGTATATAGAAAATTTGAAGTTAAGATAATAATAATTGCGCGAGAAAATACGGTTCTAAAAAGGTAGGTTGGGTGTTGAGGTGGCTAGGTTGACTGGGCCAAGAGGTGGGTAGGGCCAAGAAGTGGGTGGCCGACGTTACAGTCTACACCGCCTGCTATGATTGTGAGATAATGAAAGTACGACTAGTTATATTCGCATTCTTGGGGTGCTATATACAGACATTCTGCAGGCCAACGTGCTCGACATGTTCTGTGGCTCATAAGCTCCCATTTTTATTTTCTTTTGCTTCTGAGCTATAAGACATGCTGTACCAAGAACTCCTTTCGTCTAAGCTGCGTGACGTGTCTGTGCGACCTTTTTGTCTTTGACGTGGACATTCTATCTGGCCGGCGGCAGAGAAGCCATGGGCAGCTGAGCCGTGCATGGGCGGGTCGCAGTTCCAACTGTTGCCGAGACATATCCAAGTCGGAGGGCCGCAGAGAAGATCGAGCCTTGCCGCCTTGTGAGAATTCTTGTTTTTTTCTTTTTCAGCTCGCGGCTTTCGGTGAGGTCATCCTACATCACGATGGGCTAAAGGGAAACTTAATGTAGGTATAAAAAAGCTGCACTGGTTCGTCACTCCCCAAGCTCAGCGGACGGAAGTTCTTGCACAAAAATTACAATTCTAGCATTGAAACCCGAAATAATGCGTTTCCTTTCACTACCCCCAGCCTTGCTACTATCTGCTGGTCTTCTATACCAAATTGCCTTGGGACAAGAAGTGGACGAGGTGAAGCCGCCACTCGACTTGGCAGCGCTTGAAGCTGGCATTCCGAGAGACGACACTGTCGTCACAAACGACACTGGTCTATTCGGATCCGCAGGCCCTAAAATTTTCGACCTCATGACGACCAAGCCCTCGTGGCCCAGGGACGGCCGCCTCGCCACCATGTTCCTAGAGGACGGCAGCCTCTTCGACATGCCGGACAACGAGTCCAGGCGCCAGATGGCCGTCATCAAGGTCTGTGGCAGCACATTCTCCTCTCCCAACCTGTACTGGAAGGGCGGCTTCACCGGCCACCACATCCACCAGGACACCAAGGGCGACCAGAAGACCTTCTTCCCCGCCCTGAACATGGCGACGGAGAATGTCATTGGCGGCAAGCTGGCGCGCGACAAGCCGCTCGACATCCTGACGGACAGGACCAACTCGGCCTGCGGCGCCGCGCCGCCCGCCTGGAGCGACAACGGCAACTGGGGCAAGCTGGGCGACATCATCGACCACTTCATTGCCCGGGCCATGGCGCCCAAAGACAGCTGCGCCGTGTCGCCCTCGCACGGCGGCGGCAACGGCCTCTCGTGCGCGCTGCCCTGTGACCCCATCAGCCCCCTGTGGCTCGAGTCGACCAACATTTACGTGCGGCAGATCCGTAGGTACAACGGCAAGCTGGAGTACTCGGTCGCATACAAACTGCGCGGGCAATTCAACGCCGGGGATGGCAACGGAGGGCTCAAGAAGCCGACGTGGCTGAATGCGCAGTGCAACGGAGACAACTTGTACTTCAAGGACACACCCGATGATCCGACATATGTAGTCTTTTACTAGTGAATGGGTGAAGGTCGATGTGTCTATTCTCAGATTAGATCCATTTTATAAACCGATTAGCATAGGGGACCTGAGTGCGGCTTAGCTCTTGCGTCTTTAAAATATACGGCAGCTATTCTCTCGCATGACTCGTACAGCATCTGCTCTCTCTTTACCTTCAATGGCTCATCGACAGCGGTCAGCAGCGTGGAACGTAAAAAGTACCGACCCTGCAAGTGCTAGAGTTTATGGGTTTAAGTTGCCGCCACAAACTTGTCCGTTTGTTGTTTTACAGTGGTATGATCCGCTGTACTCTGAAGACTTTCCAAAACCTGCCGCCAAACTGCAATGAAACTCCCATGTTATTCCAAGCGTTTTTGGATCAGCAACTTCTATGGTGGGCTGGTCAAAGTCCGGGCTGGGTGCGAGACCGCAGGAAAGTGGTATACATTCTGTCGTTTCGATTTCGACGTTGTCAAATAGCCATATTGCAATTAACTAGAGTTTTTCCAGGGAATATTTGCCTCCACGATACTGTCTTTGCCGGTGGGCAATGTCTGCGAGCTTGTTAAGCCGACAGCCGCGGCATGGCTGGAATGCGGGCAAAGTTTCGCCAAGCACATCTCGACCGCCACATCGGCTAAAACACGAAACTGTTTTAATCAATCTAGAACTTGGTCGTCAACATCAGTAGTCGGTTTCTTGATAGCGAATTCATTATTCTTTGCTCTAATGCTATGCGTCTAAATGCCAAAACCAAATTTCCCCGTCCTCCCACAGTGGTTTCAACGCTTTCATGCCCAGCACTTCTTTATGCTTGTAAAGTAGGAAAACACCAGACCCCATATAATGCGAATGAATGCAGCAAAATACCAACCAAAAGCCACGCCCCGTAAATAGAACTAGAAATGTACAATATATCCAGTGTAGTTCTCATAGACAGACGCAAAAAAACGTCATGCTCTCATAGTATGAGTCTAATGGGCCATGAGGAACAGACCCGCTCCGGCGGCAAAAGCAGCGAGAGCAATGCTGCTTGAGAGGCGCGAGGCCGCACCGTTAGCAGGCGTGTGCGACGGCGTCGAGCTGGGGCTCTCGTGAAAGATGGAGTCGCTCGTCCGCTGCGGGCTCTGGGTGGTGGCGGTGCCCGAGGTGGAAGGGCGTGCGGAGGAGGAGCTGGTGGACGAAGGGGGGCTGTACTGGCCGTTGAAGACGTCGAGGATGCACTGCTTCATGAGCTTGTTGTCGGTGTAATCACCCGGCGAGCCCGAGGGTGTCAGGGACATGATGTACGTCTCGTCGAAGCTGCCGGCGCTCCAGCCGACGAAGCCGACAAAGACGTCCGTGTTTTCGCTCAGGTACTTGTTCTGCGCGCAAAACTTGACCATGCACGTCGGGTCCATGGAGGCGCCCGTCTCGGAGACCATGGCGGTGCGGTTGTTGTCGCGCAGCCACTTGGCAATCGTCTTGAAGCCCTCGACGTTGTCGGTGGTGCACTCCTCGTGCTGGCCCGAGTTGTTGATGTCGAGGTACTTGTGCAGGTCGAGCAGCAGGCCGTCGGTGGTGCCGTCGGGGTTGGTGATTTTGCCGAGGAGATCGGCGCTCTGGTTGGCCACAAAGTCGGTGGCGCTGGAGAAGTTGTTGCCGGGGAGCAGGATGATTTGCGTCTTGGCGCCGGCCTTGCGGATGGCGGTGACGGCGGCCTGGCAGGTGTCGGCCCATTTGGCCGTGTCGAGGTCGTGCGGCTCATTCATCAGGCCAAAGACGACCTTTTCGTTGTCGGCGTACTTTTTGGCAATGTTGGCCCAGAGCTGGGCAAAGGTGTCGTCCGAGGGCCCGCCCTGGCCGATGATGCCCTTGTCGTAGCGCGCGAAGTTGTGCAAGTCAATCATGCAGTAGGCGCCCGTGTCGAAGCACGTCTGCATCAGAGTGTCGTAGCTCTCCCAGCCCTGGGTGTCGAGGGTGCTGCCGCCCTTGTCGCCGGTGAGGAACTGCCAGGAGACGGGCAGGCGGAAGATGTTGAGCTTGTCGTCTTTCACAAAGTGCTCCATCTGGGCCTTGCCGTCGGCGCCGCCATAGTTTTTGAGAGGCAGGGCGACCGTCTTGAGCGGGCAGGTGCCGTCAATGTCGCAGCCAAAGTCGATGCCGGCCATGGCGACGCCGAGGTACTGCAGCTTAGCGGAAGCGCCGGCGGCGAGAGTCAGCAGCGCGGCGGCGCTGGTAAATGAGCGCATGGTGGATGTGTGTGCGGTACGTAATTATGTGTATACGTATATATTCCAAAAAGTATATCGAGAGGAATTGAGGTACACGGCTGTCTGCGAGTCCGGCGTAGTAATTAATATAGGCGACGGTTCCGGCAGGGAGCGGTTGGTGCACTCTCAAGTCTTATATAGAGTCTAGGAAGAGGGTCGGAAAACATAAAGTTGTCCAGGGAAAACGCCGCGGGAGGATGTCGCGGGTGGTGGCTGAATGTCTCGCGGGTGTCTGATGCGTGTAGGACAGCGTAGCGGGATGATGTCGTCAGAATATTAGGGTGTCTCTGACGTAGGTCTCAAATCGGCTAGGGATATCGCGGCGAGCCGTGTCAAAAAAAAGGAACAAAGAATCAAAGGAAAGAGATGAGAGACTCGACTGACCGAGAAGGCCGGTAGTGGGTTCTTATTAGAGTCGTGGGGTGTTGCGTGGCATTTCGTGTTTGGGAAGACGATGTCCTTGCAGGGGACTGACGTCGTAGCTTTTCTACGAGGCTGGTGTGGGCATCACACCCCGTGCCTCGTGTTTTCTGACACTACGCCAGAGCGAAGCAACCTTTTTCGGGCGAGTAAGCCGTCAAAGTAAATAAAGAGGCTAGCCTACGGGCGGCGCCCAGCCTGATGATGCCCCTAGTTGCCTAGTAGGCGGTGCGGTGGTGGGCCGTGGGTGTCGTATTTGAGGCTATTTTTATTGACCGGTGCCCCCAAGACGTCACTCAGCCACCTAGCCACCTTGCTTATTTCTGAGGGGATTTTCACGGGAGCCTCGCGGGACCGCCGGCTTCAGTTGACAGGACGAAGGGGCCAATCCCCGTGCTGCTTGTCGCTTCAAACTGGTCCCCTAACTTTTCAAAACAGCACAAATACGGCCGACGTCAATGCACCTGCCCCCCACAGGGGCTTCTTGACACTTGTCAGACCACCTATCAGCGCCGACCGTGACTCGGTCCCATCCAGTACGAGATGCCACTACGAATTGCCAGCAAGGGCGCTAGCTTGCAGGCATCGGGTGGCTGTGGGTGGCTGTACACTACCGTATTCACCAGCCATTGTTATTTCGATGAATCCACTGGTCATGTAAATTCCCATCTGCTCGTCGCTTTTCCTGCTCATCTGGATCGTGTTGATGTACTCCATATCACCAGTCAATCTTGAAGAATATGCCCTGTGTTTTGATTTACCGAACCCAGATTGCATGCATGTACTGGTTACTAGGCAGATCAGCCAGCGTCCCCTACAGCCAATCAGGGTTCCGTCCGTTTCTGTGCGCAGAAAATTAACCCGTCTTGGTGATGGAGGCACCGACAGGTAGGCCTTGAGCTGGACACCCAGAATGAGGAGAAATGTCTTGTTACACAGAACCAAATTTGAGAGTCGTGGTTGCTATCAGTTGAAATGTCTTTTCTGTGACATGTCAGGTTGTTGTTGCAGGCCCCATTGCAGCTTTCTCCTCAACTACTTATTGGTTTTTTCCCCTACCATTTAGTGGCTCTTTTTGATTTAGCGGGCGAGTGGCTAGTTGCTCTTCCACTTGTTCCTTTGATCTCCGTCTTGATACAGTCTTATGTAGGACTCATCGACTCCCTTCTTCACATTTGTATATCCTTTACTCGTGAGTGCTTTTTTGTCCAGCAAGTACTGGACTAGCTGTCTGGTAGTTGGTCGCTCCCAGTAGTCTGGGCGTCTGGCTCTCCCATTCTACAGTACAGATTACTGGTAGACGGATAAGTAGCTTTCCGCTTCTTCCTGCGTCACATGAGACTGCAAACCCAGCTTCCCTCGTTGATGGCAATGGGTCATGACAATCTAGCTAGGCCTCACAACAGCTGTGAGTAAGTCTACTAGCAGGAAATGACCCAAGTGTGCAACTATGGTTGCAAATTTTCATTACATGTAGTAAATGGCTTTCAAGAAGACTACGTTGTTGTCAAGCTTACTATATCCATAAACTTTTCTTTTCTAAGTATCGCTTGCCTTATTTATTGCTATAAACACATACTTATACGCAGATCATTATGAAAAAACATCTAAAATCAGGGGCAGCATATGTATTTATCGGGAAATGAAGACTGATAATATGATGATAATGTGGTACACCGTCCTTTAAGGCTGTTGGAGCCATCAAGCAGAAATAGTGGATCTAAAGTTGCGAGCTTCACCAAGAACTCTTACCTTCACAAACTTCGCATCGCCTGCTCATGAATTTGAAATCAGGTCCTACGTAACGAGGCACTCGCAGAGACTGCGAAAATAAGTGCCTTTGTTTCTTTCTAAATTCCCCATCAAAATGTCTCTCGCCGATGTCGACCCCAACGACGTCTTCTTCACCTTTTCCCGCCTCCGGCCCAAGTTCTCCTGCGGCCGCCGCGTCCAGGACACACTCGACGCCATCTTGAAACGGGAGCTCCGCGCCGAGGACTTGCCGCCCATCAGCGTGCTGCTTGACCCGGCCACCGGCCACCTCTTCAGCCTCAACAACCGCCGCCTCTACGTCTTCAAGACGCTGCAGGCCGCCGGCCGACTCCAGACGGTGCCCGCACGCGTCAAGCCCGTGCCGCAGACGAAGCGCATGCGGGACAAGTACACGGCGGACAAGTGCGCCAAGACGGCACGGCTGATGCTCGAGCGCGAGGCGGTCGAGCGGTTAGGGTCGGACGACGAGGCGGAAGGCGTGAATAGCGATGGGGAGGGGCAGAAGCAGACGGGTTCATCCGGGCCTGGGGAGAATTCTTCGCCTGCTGCTGCTGCGACGCCGGCTCCTAGTAAACCATCAAAACCCGTCCGAGACATGGACGATTGGACAGATGAGGAGGAAATTGGAAAGAAGAAAAAGGGAACAAGAGGTAAAAAGGGGCGGTAATATCCATCATCATGTATAATTCTGTTAATATAGTAAAGCTTTCAAGTCATAATTTTTTTTTCTTTCAGCAGTTTCAAAACTTCAGCAGGAAGGGAAAAAAACACGGAAAAATGCATAGTATAAAAGCCAACTTTACCAGTACGCTGCACCAAGACAGACGATGTCTCGAGGCACTTGATTTCGTCCCGCCCCGGAGTTTCTGGAATCGGTGATATCAACGACCCCTCATACCGCAGTACGAATTGCAAGCCGACTACGGTCACCCGCTAACTGGCATCGACCGATGTTTCCATCAAGTGTTGTCTGACTGGCTGGGTCCCTGAATAGAATACGATCTCGCCTGAAACTGCCACGCCAGGTACGAGATGCCCCAACGCCCTTTCGGCTAGCGCCGTCCGTCAAGTCGTCGATGAACCAGCGCCAGCCTCCTCTCACTCCATATGTGACGCCATCGCATCAACTGGGTAGTTTTGATCTGCAAATCTCCCTCAGACTCTAATCCTGCAGAGATCGTCTCGCACAGAAGCCGACACCTCGCTTACCTGCATTCCCAGCTGGATGCCTGCTTCGGATCTCCTTCCACGTACGTCTGCGTCTGCGGATACCTGGGCATCATCCTGTCAGCAAACATACCTAAAAGCAAGACCTGTTCTCTGATTCAACTCACCGACAATGCCGCCGCTGGAAATCAACCCCCAGTGAGGCGGTGTCGTCCACATACTTAGTCCCCTCGATGCTCTCCGGCGCGCGCCCGCTTTCCACCCATGCCACCGCCGCCGCCAGCACATTCGTATCGGCGTCGAACCCGCCTGCTGCTGCGCCTCCGCCGCCCTGGCCGAGAACCCACGCCCCGGGCCCGCCGCTGCAGTGCTGCATGCCCGAGACGCGAAAGAAGCGGTACCACGCGTCCAGCGCCACCGGGCTGTTCTTGGCCAGGCGCTCGTAGAAGCGCTCGCTGTTGAAGCTGGTGATTTGCTGGTCCTGCCCGCCGTGGTACACGATGGCCCTGCCGCCGCGCGCCTGGAAGCGCTGCAGCGTCGCTGGGTAGGTGCGGATGTTGCCTGGGTTTATGTCCTCGCCGGCCTCGATAGCGGCAAAGCTAAACTGCGACATGTCCCAGCTGGGGTCGTTGGTCACTGCGTATCGATAGTACTCCTAGCCGCACGCTTGTGTTAACTTGTCGACCAAGATGGTAGTAAGACGCACTAAGAAACGTACCACTGAGTAGTTAAATGGCTTGCCGGCGAGCAGCTTGTCTGTTGCTGCAATCTCATTGCCCGGGTTCATGCGCGGGAATAGCAGTGTCCCGTTTGGCCAGCGGTAGTCGGCGTATATCCTGCGTAGCTGTTCGACCTGTGCCTCGTTCAGACACTCTGATTGTGGCCTCTTGTCGCACCCACCTGCACACAGTAATGTTTCTGGGTCAAAGTGGCATCGCGAAGGCACTTCAATGATTCCGTCCGCGACACCATCGAGGTCATCACACTGCCTGAGCACCTCGTTGTGGATGAGTCCCTTCCAGGTGTCAATCTCAATATAGTTGGGCGACCCCTTTGCCCCCGTCATGTTGTAGAACATGGCCCTTTGTCCCTGGAGCAGATTGAAGACGACGGCCGGCGCTCCCGCCACGATGCCGTCGTAATCGTCGGGGTACATGTCCGCAGCTTGAATCCCCATGCGGCCGCCGAGGGAGCAGCCCAGGTAGTATGAATACGCTGGCTTAGAACCATAAAACGCCTCTGCAAGAAGCTTCCCTGCACCGGTGCCCGTATGCAGACTAATCCATATGTTAGCCATAGTTGGGTGAAATCATTCTCGCAAGTGTGGAATAGGGACTCACGCGCGATGGGAAAAGTCGATAATGACATCTTCATTATTCAGCATCGTGCGGGCAGATGCGCCATTGTGACCATTGTTAGTGCCGAGCGTCGCGAACCCATGCGCGCTGCCATACGCCAAGTCGGGATACTTGATACCTAAAAGGTGTTAAAAGAGATGTTGTGCCCAAAAATGTAGACCCGTCATCTTACAGCCGTCAATGCCGCCATTGCCAGTCGACAGCAACCGCTTACCTGCCCATTGCTCAGGCAGCCACAGCTCGAATGATATCTCGGACCGCTTTGACGTCTTAATGACAAAGCCGATGCGGCATAGATCTGTCTCAACTTTTTGCTTGTAACTGTTGCATGACGGGTCATTGTCTGGGAACTCTGCGATCGTCCCGCTCGCGAGATACTCGAGCCTTGTGAGCTGCGAGTTCTTCACAATTGTCTGTGGTTGGAACTGAAGACATCGCTGCTTGAAATTGGTAGCTGCTACGAGAATTGGTCCGTAAACCCAAATCGCAGCGAGCAACGCACAATCAAGTCGCATATTGTTGGCATAAAGAGATGGCGAAAGAGGATAATGCTCGGACGCCGACACCGAAAAAAAAAAGAAGGCCACCATACTGCACTACCCCGCGTCGGCAAATGTATCTCATCTCTACGATCGGCGACTTTTTATTCTGCGCGCCCCGCGCAATCAGACACCATTTAGGTCACCAACCTATTCTCGTACGCTTTGGCGGCTACATTATGCATACCTCACGTTACCCAGCCAGGCTGCGAGCAATCACACAATCAATCGCGCCCAGATAGCCGCTCAACAAAATAGTGCCTCGGTCAGTTTATGCAACAAGCCAAGATTGAAGAGTCTCTTAAAAAGACGAATTTGAAATTGGAAAAGAAGAGGGCTCAGTAACAGCCTCCTATGCCGTTGCTCGTGCGTATTTTCCGCTGCTATGTCTTAAAAACTTTTCTCCAGTCCTCGTCCTGTCTATTGGCCGTTTTTCTATGCGACGTTCTCTTCAGCCGAGTCAATTCGTAACACTCATGTCTATAAGCAAATCCATATATATACGCATCAGTGTGCAAATCTGAAATCGAGTCTCTTGCTTCCTTTCTCTGCCGTTGTATCAACGTAGTCGCGCTTCTCTTCCGTTGTCATGCTGTCCCATTTCATCGACTTTGTCTTGTTGCGCCACATGTAGTATCCCTTGATGGCCAGAGTGAAGACAGCGTTCCAGGCAATGATGCCCAGGATTGCCGAGTTTCCACGGCGGTAATAGGGCTTGTCGTCCTCTCGGTAGATCTACTCCAGGTTAGCAAAGTGTTGTGAGGACACATCCTCGACGGTCGAGGAGGGCTCTTCGCTCACATTTGAGGCAATGATACTGCCTGCTTGCACACACATGTTGTATACCGCACTGCCGACTGTTCTCCCGGCCACAGACCCAGCATTTCGCGAAGTCAGCGAAACTGTCAGAAGCCCTATTAGCAATCTTCACCTCCTGTCATTCGGGATTCCTTCGGGTCAGTCACATACCGACAATAGAATGAACATATGGGTACCCAATAACCAACACGGTCAAGGCATAGCGCGCCCAGCTGCTGGCGCCGTCTGGTAGCAGTCGAAGCGACAGAACTAGTGGGAACAGCCACACGGAACAGAAAAATACCACCAAGAAGCGATTGTTGATCCATTCCGATATGCGCGTCCAGAAGAGCAGCTGAATCGCAAAGAGTACGTAACCCGGAATCGTGAGCAGGTTCGTCTCAAACGTGTCAAAGCCCAGCTGGCGCAGGTTGAGCGTCAGGTAGTTTTGGATCGGGGCGACGGGTTCCAAGATCGTGAAGCCAAGGAGATAGATGGGCCACAGGTCAAAGTCGGACAGGGCCTGCCAGAGCAACGGCAGAGTCAGGCCTTGACGGTTGTGCATACCGCCCTAAACAAAGCTATCAGTATGAAATTTTCATCATTTGGAGAACTTTGATGGGGATTTACCTTGCTTGGGTCATCGCGCAGAATTCGGTTCACCATGATGATCTCTTCGCGCTCATCGAACCACCCATCCTTGCCGCGCAGCCACCCCGCCGTCTGCGTCGGGCTCGGCGGCAGATAAAACCACGAGATGACGCCAATGAGTGCCGTCAGCCCGCCCTCGAGCACAAACAGCCAGCGCCACCCTTCCCAGCCGCCGATGCCGCGCATGTGCAGGATGCCGTACGCCAGAAACGCAGAAATGATCGGCGTCAGGTTGCTCGCCGTGTAAAAGTAGCTCACGCGGATGGGCAGCTCCTTGCTGTTGTAAAAGTACGACAGATACAAGATGGCGTCGGGGATGAAGCCGCCCTCGAACGCGCCCAGGAAGCCGCGCGTGATGAAGAAGCCCGTGCGGCCGCGGATCACGCACTGTAGCATGGCGACGGTGCTCCAGAGAATCATCTGCGCGGGCACCCACACGTCCGGGCCGAGTTTCTTGGAGATCATCTGCGAAGGCAGCTCGGCAAAGAGGAAGCAGAGGTAGAAGATGGTCATGCCCAGGTTGTAGTCATTGGTCGTGAGGTTGAGGTCCTTGAGGAAGCTGTCGGCGAGCGCGTTGGAAATGTTGCCGCGGTCGAGCTGCAGCGCAAAGAACATGATGCAGACCCAGGAGCAGATGCGGTAGTCAAGCTGCTCCAATATTAGCTTTTTTTTTCTTCTGAGAGGCAGATGTAGAGATTTTAAAGCAAAGAGGAAAAGAAAAAGAAGAGGATATACCTTTCGAACGAGACGCTTCTCCTCCTTCGGAGTCCATTCCGCCTTGGGGTCGTACCGGTGACGACCCTCATACTCGGGAATAGGCTCATAGTGCTCCGCGGAGCCGCCACTGATAAAGACGTTGCCGTGCAGGCGGTCCTTGGAAGAAGCGTCCGATGTGCTGGCCGAGTCGGAGCCGCTGCCCAGGGTATCTAGCGCCGTGACGGAAGGCTCCTTGGCCGTCTGAGAACCCATGGCTGTCAATGAACGCGCACTTGTCCGCTGACTGGACACTTGGCAATTCACGGAGGGAAAATGAGAGCAGTGCGTTTTGATCTGAACTGTAGCGTTAATATTAGAGACGGTATGGGGTAGATATACAATCTTCAGAGCACAGGGCTACCGACTTGTGTGGTCTCTCTCCGCAGGATACTACGGCGCCACGCCTATGATGCCATCGTATCCTTGTCTCATGCATATCTGCGCAGGGAAAGCACATCTATCGGTGCCGCTATCGCTGCTAAAAATCACCGCACTCGTCCAACGAGATTTCCCACCTTCGGCAATCCGCCCCCGCAAAGTGCAGCGTCGGTCATAGTTGGCGACATCAAGGCTCTAGCATATGGCGTCGTGGGGCGGCCCGATCACGTCAGTCCAAGCACGCAACTCCTCAATGGGAGCCAGAAACGGGGGACAACGGTAGCCTATCTCGGGCTTTCAATTGACCTATTGCTTTGTAATTGTAAAGTAAGACTCTTTAACGCACGAAATGGTGGGTTTGATTATTTTGCTTGGCATCTTCCCGGGCTATTATCCTGTCCGCCTCGAGTCTAGATTGGCAGCGGCACGGCAATTACGCAAGGGAATTTAGGAATTTCAGAGCAAATGTCATAAATATTCAAGGTTTAATACCCGAGCTTTTCCTTTGCGGAGTGCATGCTACGATTATCTTCGCTGCACGTCATCCGTCTCATTAATGAGGGTGGCATTAGCCCGGCACTCTCAGCCCCAGGTCCTCAGCCCAATGTGCCTGGATGAGACAAACATTTGCTAGAAGCACTCATTCCACACTTGGGGCTCCATTTTTGTTCACTCGCGTACAACCGTGAGTCGTGGACGCTGGCCACTGTGTGTAGTCGACGTCCGGGACATCGTGAGTTGCCCGTGGAAGCCGCTCACAGATGGGTACCAGTTACACTGTACAAGTATTTAGCCCATTGGGCCCCGCCCGCTTCCAATGGAATCTCACACGGCTCTCACTGATCAACGCTTGAGACGTCGTATCATAGATGCTGTACTTGCCCCTGCCGCCGACGTCGAAGGTACGTCCGTGCCACGAGGTTGGGAGAAGGTCGAAGCTAAGATTCGGGTCGCTGACGGATTCGCTCTCTACGGTCCAGAATGGGATAGCTTTGAATGCCGGTTCCTATACTAAATAGAAGATCCGCCCCGCAGACTGCCCAAGTGCTGCTGCTGAGGAAGACGTGCTCCAGTTCATTTCTCCTGCGGCAGGCCGCGGCAGTAGTTTCGCTCTTGCTCATATATGCTTCCAGGTATTAAGGGTAACAATCTTCTAGAGTTCTTCATCTTTGCGATGCGGTGACCGGCCAAGTTGTATTCACGGCGATATAGCCACCGAACGGGCAGTGTGGGACAACTTTGCAAAGAGATCCCCATGAAACACTATTATACTCCCCATCTTTACTTTGATCGTTTCGTATATAGCAGCCCGCGCTCGAAATAAAAGGGTTCAAAATGATCGGTCAGGTAATATTCTCACTCCTCAGTTGCGGCTCTGTCCTCGCGCCGACTTCAGGTCTGCAAGCTGAGCGCCCCCAGTACCACGCTCGGCACGATCCGTGCTCCCGCTAGCATTCCTTAGCACCAGCGCACAGCCATGCACGACCTGTAGCCCAGCGACTACATTTACAAGCTATTCGCTTTCAGCAGAATGTCGCTATGGCGTATAAGTCACACAGTAGCGCGGAGCGCTACCCTTGTCTAGCTACATATATGCGGATGACTGAATTGGGTACGAGTCCGCAAGCACCACATCATCAAGATCTAAACATGTCATGGGTGGTCAAGCCAATGTGGCAGTGTTTACACAAAAGGAGACGTTGATTCCTGCGTGTAACTATCTAGTTGCAAACTTGCAATGCAAAACAAATTTCGCTTGATCTTGATACATAATTCGTAAAGGCTGCTCCATTTTTCGAGCGCCATGAGCCAAAAAGAAAAATACAGAAAAGACGCACGTGCCAATCAGGCAGAAGCAATCTCGTAAATTATTCCTGGAAGGTGGTATAGTCCAGGGTGTCCAGCATGGCGAGGTCGATGTTGGCAAAGATCTCGGGCTGGGTGTTTTGGGAGAAGCCCATGTCGGCGCTTGGCATTTCGCCAAACAGCGGCTGCATATCGTTGAGCTTGCCGGCATGGGCGTCAAAGAGCTGGAAATCAACATCATCGCCGCCAAGCGAATCATCGAAGCCCTCGTCCACGTCACGCAGAGAAGTGGGAGTGTATAGCATGGGGTTGCCATGACCGGTAGGAGAAAAGTGCGTCGGGATCTCCATGTCAGGCACAACTGTAGGCTGTGCCATCTGGAAACCGGGCATCTGTTGAGCCATCATCTTGTTGTACATCTGCTCGGCGATGGGCATCTGCTGAGGAAGCTGCATTCTCGCGGCGTAAAGATCTTCGTCGTTGATGATGAAGGTAGACCCATTTTGATACGGAGGGTACTGCTCGTACGAAGAGGCCGACGAGGAGGGAGAAGGGTTTTCAAGGACGAGATCCATGGTGTCAATGGTCTCGGGAGAAATGCCGACAGAGGCCAACCAGTCGGGCTCGTCCTGAAACATGGGGAAATCGTTGGACTGCATGCCTTGGGGCATGGCGTCTTGAGGCGGCGTTGGCACACTGTAGCTAGGCGTAGTGTTGGGAGGAGAAAGATTGGCAATGGAGGGAGTATCCATGTTGGCAGGCTTAGAGGGCATCTTCTTGCCGGTGCCGGTGGACTTGGTGCGGACGTAGGTCCAGCCGTGAGCTTTCTCCATGTGCTGCTTGCAGTTGGATTCACGTTTCGACTTGTAGGGGCAAGGCTTGAAGAGACACTCGTGCATGGCAGGAGCGTCAGAGTGCTTGTCGTTGACGTGGCGGTCCATCTCCTTCTCGGTAGGCCAGCCGTAGTTGTGGTACTTGCAGGTAGGGATGGGACACTTCCAGGGACGAGAGTGAGTCTTCTCGTGCTTGGTCAGATCGCAAGGGCGCTTGAACTCCTTGTTGCAACCGGGCTCGCGGCACTTCTTGGGGGCGAGCTCTTCGGGAGTAGCGTTCTTCTTGCGGCGGGCCATGGAACGCATAATCTCCTCGTCGTCGTCGAGCTGCTCGCTGAGGGAGCGCTTGAACTTGACGGGGGCCTCGTTCAGGTCAACAGGTTTGCCAGTGGCCATGGAGAAGGCACTGCCGTCCTTCTTGACACGGACCAGCTCAGCTGGGCGACCATTCTCATGAATGCCTCCAAACAGACGAATCTCATCACCTCTGAGGAAGGTATTAGCAGAGTGGCTGAGAGGCACAAATCGTGGCACATACTTATCGATGCTCATGTCATCGGAAAGGTCACCCTTTTCCTTGGTGGCGAGTAGTCTACCGTATTCATAAATTTGTTCCTTCAAGTCGATGAAATATCCGTTAGTGTAAGGGCGGTCGTCAAGTCGAACTTGCTCGTGGTCGGTGAGGTATTCGACAGTCGCTTGAAGACATCGGATCGAGGTGAGACAGAAATCCATGTACAGAGCGGCGGTCTTTGCCTTCTCCTTTACGCGCAATTTTCGATAAGCATCACTCCAAACACCAACGCCAGTCAGAAGCTGACTTACCGGAGCCTTAAAAATAAGTGTCCTCTCAATGTCCCGAAGGCAGATAATATCCTTGGAACGAATGCGGCCGGGAATGTCCAGCACGATGGCCTCAAAGGGCTTGAGCGAGGGCTTCTCCAGAAGAGGACGAAGCGTATGCTCGTGGATGCGATTCACAGCGCGGCGGCTGAGAGTGGGTGCCAAGTTGCTGTTACTGGCAGCGGCGGAGCGGATAGCCGCCTGCGCTTTCGTGTTCTTCTTGGAGGAAACATCGACAGCAGAAGCCTTGTCGTTTGTCGAAGCAAGTGAGCTCCCGAGGCCGCTGTCGGAAGCATGGTGTCTGCTGTGGCGCACCGAGCGGGGGCGGAGAACCCGACGCTCCTGCTCTTTAGCCATAGCTGGGTCGACGACGGGGAGTTCGAAGAGGCCACGAGGCACTGGAGCAGAGCTGTCGCGAAGAGGCGACTTCTTTCTTGGTTTCGAATCGGACAGAGAGGTCTTGGAGAGAGCCTCATCGATGTCGTTCAGAGTAGAGAGGGTCAAGGCCATACGGCGGCGGTGGGCGTCGGTCACGTCGTCCAGTTGAGATTGGGAGCGGGTGAGACGCGGTGGGAGATAATCCTCATCAACACTGGTCAACTTGGGTGATGAAGGAGAGTGAAAGGTAGCACCCTTCTGGAGAGAGGTGGTCGTCTTAAGTGCCATTTCCTTCTCGGCGATGGACCCGGAACGAGTCATCATTTTGCGGCGTGGGTTTGAGAACGACATTGTGGGAGAAACTTTGGGCGGGGAAGCCAGCTAGTAATAAACTACCACACCAATATGCAGGAAGCTGGCGGACAGAAGAGACGTTAGCCGGAGATGGTTTGGCTTGGTCTAGGATGCAGGAGGGGTGGTATGAGTCACAAGCCGAAATCTCGACGCAGATGTCGAGGATCGGGAAATCAACTTGGACGACGTAAATGGAGGACTAGAGAGGCGGAGCCGGACTAGGATAGAGGCGAAATGGAATAAAGGGGGGGCGTGTGATGTACGTGTGGTTTCAATCCGCGGATGTGATGGATGGGATGCGTCGAGTTCTTACCCAGTCGACGAGCTAACGTGCACTGGTGCTTCGCCCACCACAGGCGAGGAGGAAAGCAGAGTAGACGGCGGGTTTGCGATGAAGCGTCGATGAATGTCGAGTTGCAAGAGTGAGTAGCACGGCAGAAGCAGAGGGTGTTGAGGCTTCGGTTATGGAAGGAGCTGACAAACGGAGTGGCAAACGAAAAGAGGCACGGGCGGTGCGGGAAAGGCGGGAAAACGTTATAATATAGAAAAGAGCGCGGGAAAAATTACAGCGACAGTCGGCCAATAGCAGCGGCGGCTCGTGGCAGATGACGAGCAACGATCCGGGGTCACGGCGAGAGAAAATGGACGTGGCCTGAGGGGTGCGTATGTGAGAACGATGGGCAGCGTTGGACGAGAAGAGGACGAGAGAAGAGGTGATGATGTACTCTGCCAACGACGGTGGGAAAAGTGGGCTTTCCAGCCCGGGGGGCGCTGCTGCCTAGACTAGCGCCCAAAGCGGACTAGCCGTCTGTTGAGGGCAGCGGGTTTGCGCAAGAGACTGTCCTTTTGCTTTGTGTTTGGGTCCATCCCCTGTCAGCACTCACTCGCTACCTACCTACCAGTAAGAAATTCCGCGCGGGCGCAGCAGTCGCCGGTACGAGCTGCGCTAACAGATCCCACGGCACTGTTTCAGCGGACATGGCATCACCCAGCGGTCCGAGTCGGCATTGTTGACGCTGTCGGCCGCCCATCCTCTTCCAACGCTCTCTGCTGCCCATTTCTTTCGCTGCACCGGCACAGGCTAGCATACCCAGGATGACGAGTCGCTGGCACTCTATGTCCGTCCCTCCCCGTCTTACGATAGTGCGTAAAGTACAGACTACCAGAACTCAAACACAAACACACCCCAATCCCACGAGCGCGCAAACCCCCCCCCCCCCCCAACGACTTAACCAAGTTCCCTGCGCCGGTGAAGACGGGCAAACAAATCTGGATGCAAAGCGCTGGCCAGACAGATCAGTTCCCCTCCTGACACTAAAGCAGCATTCAAGTTTCCAGTCGTCAGCGTTCGTATCTAATTGAGGCTTCTTTTATATGCACCGCCTTCTGCTCAAGCCAAACGCCCCCTTTCATCTTCTGTTTCAAGTGTCCAGTCCTCGTGTGCTGATGACACGTCCCTTCTTCGCCCAGATGAGAAGCCGTCTTGTCCTCGACCAGCCAAGGCGTCTCCCTCCCTCTAACACGTCGCAGCCAATGATCGGCCAGCTTATGGTGAAGCCTGCTCAAGTGGCTCGCTCCACTGCTGCGCACTGCCATCCGCACGCTAGCCCAAGGCACCGACATTCCCGGTGTCTAGTCGCCAGGCTGCCAGAATAAACCTACACGACCCAGCCAACCAGCACGAGAATATCAAGCATCGCGCCTGGGAATTTAAACGGCTGCCTGCATATTTCTAGGAACGAAGTCAGATCGCGCGGTTGAGTCGGGTCTATGGGGCTATGGGCCTATTTGCGAACCTGGGCAACCTAAATCGATCGTGTCTCTTAGGTATTTCTGAAGCAGCCATGTGCCCCGGGACACCGTCTGCGCACCGGCACCGTACCACCATGATTTTCGTGATCAAGTAGATGAAGATGTAATTCCCCCAAAGGATAAAGGGACCACGCCATTCTCTGAACTGTACTGGCCGAAAAATACGACGCACAGCCGCGCTCCCGAGGTAGTAACAATTTCATGATCAGCTACAGGGTACGGAGACTGGTGGAGTTGAACCATCGTTGAAGCCAAAGAATAGGCCAGTCGTTATTATTTGCTGGGAACGTGAGAAAATCAAGAGACGATGAGAACGAATCAGAAAAACAAAATAAAATCAAGTGCATAGAAATTTATTTTCTAGCAAGTCCCTGCTATCATTTACGTGACGTCTCTTGCTACCACTGACTTGCCGTACTAGTGCAAAATTCCATCCTGGCATCGAGTCGAGGTGGCATGTGTACATGCACCGGCCGTATCAATGGGACTACCTATGTACCTTGCATGACTTTTCCCGATGCCAAAGTAGCGCATCGTGGCTGTCGGAAGCGGGCCAACACCACGGGAAATGATAAATTCTTAATTATGCATGGCTATCGACTCTGTTCGATGCGAATGACGATGCACTGGTAGAACGAGCATGCTCAATCGTCTTAGCTTCCTAGCTTCAAATGCTGAGGCTCTCATGCCGCAGGCTGTGGCTGATAGTCCGAGGTTTACTGTACTGCTCTGGAGAGGTTTGAACCAAAATCCAGGGTTATCTTAATTTACTTGTTTGCATTTCCTTTTTTCTACAATTTTCTTTTTGGGGATGGATGTTGAAGAGGCTCACAAACAGCACCTGGCTGCGTTCAGAAATGGGTTCGGAAACGGTGAGCACGAGGTGGTGATCATCTAGCCAGTTGAAGCGAACGTTCAGTCTTTTTCATCTGCTGATGTTACTCATTTGCACAGCTACATTGTAGCCTTGTGATACAGAACTTAGCTAGACAGGGAAATGCCGAAATAAAGTGCTCGTGCGGGCTGATGCAAGTAATCGAGGTTCTATTACAGTGACCTGCTCGTCGCTCTGCATGCGTAAGCCGTCAGGCAGCTATGCTGCAGGCTAGAGTTATTTCAGACTCCACCGCCCGGATTAAATTTACTACATTCTATACAGATTTATATAAAAGCAGGCTAGCCACCGGACAGCTGCGCCATAAAATCACCGTTGTACACACTATCCCGACCATCTAGTGAGAGTGTGAGCCGCCTGCCACTCCTGGCTTCGGCTACAATAAGTGGCACAATGAATCTGAAACGCCGATTTCTGCTTACTATTTGAGTTTGGGTTTACAAGGTCTTCGAGCGATCTAAATGCGGGTTGCCTTTGTTTTGGTACTTTGTCACTCCGCAGAGCACCACAATTGCGGCAAGGATTGTTGCTTTCAGTCATGCTCTAAGCTGCAAAGCAGTGATGAAGAAAGAATGCCTGGCTAAGGTTGCCGACTTTGTCCAGTTGACCCTAACTTCTGCAAATGTCTTTTTCTTTCCAACTGAGACCACAATGTGGTCTTTCACCATTCGTTCTCTGCGCTTCTAGGTACAAACCGAGACAAAGAAAGGTATCACTTCCTTGTATACGCACCATTTCTCTACAGTAAGGGTTTGTTCTATTATGACGGGGCCAAAATATGCTCAAAGGCTCCAAACGATATTGTCGAACGATGAATGACCTCAAACCACGGTCAGCTACCTCAGCGTCTCGCATATAAATTGCGTCGCATGCGCTCGATGAATCCCAAGATATTCCTCGGCACCACCCAACACAGGCACCACAAACTTCTGTCCCAATTTCATTAACAGATCTATACAATTAAAAGCATACAGATAAGCCACTACATCTGCAACATCCACCATGGCAGACAACAACCAAAGCGGTCATGTGGACGATTACACTTTCAGTACTAAAGCTGGCATAGCTGAGTGGCTCGACGCCGTGATCAAGGAAGATGAGCTGGCAGGTTACCCGATCGAAAGCTCGGTCGAGGACTTTTGCTACGAGTTCGATACCAGTAGCGGAGACGAACCCAACGAGACAGAGCATAAAGGGTCAAGCTCTGATCCAGCAAAGACGGAGTCTGACCCAGACAAGACGGAATCCGCTATTAGTTCGAAGGAGACAGATTCTGACTCCAACAGGACGAAATCCGTTCCCGGTTCGATGAGGACAAACGTTGGAGGCTACAAGACAAAATCCGCCCCCAAGCCACAGGAAGCAGACAAGTCTCCCGCCGAGACGAGCAACGAGGAGGTCCGCAACGTCACCCACAAACCCGACAGCCTCGAGGGCATGGTCCATCTGCAGCGCATCCGCCAGTACTTCATGATGCCCAACAGCTACACCTTTGAGCGGATCTGCCAGTTTCTCGAGAATAACGGCGATGTCATCCGCCACCTGGCCACCTACACGATCCCGCACCCGGACCAGTACCTCCCCGGCGAGGCCGACGACCTCCTGTTCGAGCCCCGCCGCGGGGCATCGCGCAAGGAAGCTGCGGATAGCATCCTCTACGACATCCGCAGCATCATCTGGGGCTCGGATGCGATCCAGGCGCAGCTGGACATCGTCTATGATACTGAAAACAAATCCGACAATATTTGGTTCTTCGAGCAGCTGCGCAAGCACCGGCACTTCAAGCGCACCCAGCGCGCCGTCGCCCACCTGCGCGCGACCGACCTGAGATGGAAGGCCATGGACGATGCGGCCAAGGAGAGGCGCAAGCGGCAGCTCGACGAGCACAGCGCCAGCCGCCTGAACAACGAGGTGCGCTTCGATAGCGGCTCGAACAAGCGACGGGGAGGAGATGATGCAGAGGTAAGCGGGGCATCCAAACGTTCTAGAGGCTAATTACTCGCAGCAGGGCTGTCTTGGTCAACGAGGTAGGATTTCTCTTTGGCGTTGGGGTCTTACACAGAAGCAGGAGTTTGGTAATTCGTTTAAGCCTTTGCACCGGAGGCGGTTTTTGATAAATTTGATATTTTTTCTCTCGCGATATTCTCTATGATTTGTGCAGATATGCAATACATGATGTGTAAAGTAGAAAACGAAATCAAACCCAGATGCAATTGTGTTTTTTAAACATGGCTCTCATGACCAACAAGGCCAAAGTAAAACTCCCTTCATACATGAGCCCATCCATTCTCCGCCAGGACCTGCATCTCGTTAATCAGGCAAAACACACCCGGCTCGTGCCTCGCCATGTCCTCCTTCTGCCACGCCTCGACGCGCGAGCGCACCACCCAGCCCTCAAACGAGATGCGCGCCCAGCGCTTAACACGGTTGGTCCAGAGGCCGAGGAAGATGTCAGCGGCCGCGACCCACGACGACGAAGGCGGGTGGGTGGCCTCGTACGCGGGCAGGTTGTAGCCGACGCGCACGCGCGGGTTCAGGTACACGCCGAGCGTCTTGGACAGCGGGTTGTCGGCGTGAATGAGGCAGCACTCGGAGCCCTCGAGGTGCTGCAGCGCCAGCGAGTCGGGGATGCCGCGGAAGCGCAGCTTGGTGGGGGACACGAACGGGTCGGCGGGCATGACGACTGTCGAGGACGCATGTGTTAGCCTATCTTCTTGGGGGAAAACAATTGGAGAAAAAGCTAGTCTACATACCGATGCCGTTCCAGCAGCTTGTTACAGGGACAGCGTCCTGGTTGTTGACCAGCGGCGACCGCGAGCCACGGGCCTTGAAGTAGGGCCACGTCTGCATAATATGCGCGCTCCCTTCAGCGTCTCGCAGCGCAAAAGTGTCATAGTATAAAGGCGGCTTCGAAAAGTCGAGCGAGCACGCGGCGCCATATGCGCCATCATTGGTATCCATTAATGTGACAATGTCATCCGTCTGTCACCAAGTCAGCAAAGCTCTTTTCTCTTTGCAGATTGCCAGCACCATCTTACCGTAAACACGACATCATTCAAGAACAAAATCTTGTCAAAAGTGACTCCCTTTTTATACAAATCAAAAAGGTCCTGCAACGTCTTGTTTCGCAGCCTCGCCAGGTACGGAATCCTTCGCAGCTCCTTCTTCTTCCTCGCCGTCTCGATCCAGCCCTCGCTGCCGTCATCCCCCCTCTGTATCTCGTCGGCGTGCGTCACGTCCGACACCTCGACGCGGTGCGGCACCCCGCGGCTCTCGAGCTGGTGGTCCAGGTCGCGCAGGACCTCCTTGCTGTCGTCCCAGCTGCCGCTCTCGTAGACGCTCACAAAGACGTTTTCCGGCCCAAAGAGCTCCGTCAGCTCCAGCACCGCATTGTTCCAGTGCTTTTTGAGGATGTCGCCGTTGTTGAAGTGCATGCCGGCAATGTAGATGCGCTCCTTGGCGCGGCCCGTCTTGCGCGGCATGTACTCGCGCTCGCGGGCCAGGTTGTGGTGGATGCGCATGACGTCGAAGATGTTGAAGAGCACAAAGACGATCAGCAGCAGCCGAATCGCCTTTTTGCGGCCGAGGCGCCGCAGATACAGCGCTGTGGCTATGGAAAGCAGCATGTTGCTGGTGGTCGTTATTGTTTGGTCGCGGGTCTCGTGTGTCGACGTGCGATGGGGTTGGCTGGTGGCTTCGTAAGATGCATTAGGCCTCCTTTGTGCGGCGGCGCGAGTGACCACTGATCGTTCACATGAGGCCGATTGAGAGCCTCGATATCGTCGTGATGGTCGATTGGCGGTTTGATGTCAGCCTGTCACAGGCAATTTTCGCCAAGGCTCGAGGTCAAGGAGCTGCCGCCCTGACTAACCTGAGCACAGCCTTGAGCTGGCCAGCGCCCGCCTCCTGCCAAGGGCAGCCCCTAGAGCCACTGCGGAGGTGCTATTGTTAGTGGAGATGGCCCCAACTTTAGCGCCCCTGGCAACTGTCGAAGGGCGATCCAGTTTATCGATGTGTCACCACGACGAGACAGTGTTATTTATTACTGATATGATTGGACAAAATATATTGTTCTGAAGGTCAACCTTCAGAAACACCTTTCAAACTTTTCTCATACATGTTTGCCAAAACAGCATACTTTGCAGTTTAATGTAACTCCCACTCCCAGCAAAATCGTACTCTAGATGCGAACAGTCATGGATTGAGCCTGGCCCAGACATCGTCATTTTGTTGATCCTGATCTCTGGTACCCGGACTCAGACCTGTATTAGTTGAACAATTATTTGGCAAAGTGCAAGTCGTAGCTGAGCCACTTTCTAGCCTGTACCGCGTCGACGGAGAGACCAGGATAGCCGTACGTGAGCGGCAGGAAAAAGTACCAGCCGCCGGCAATGATGGCAGTAATGACGCCGGCCGCGATCCAAACGCCGACAACGCTCTGACCAGCAAAGCGCTCCTTGGCGGTAAGGTGCTTTTGGCCGGGTCTATCGGTGCTGGGGGCAGCGCCAGTAGTAAAGACAAACTCGACAAGGGCACCAGCCACCAGGCAAGAGGCAAGATGAGCTGGCAGGTAGTGATGCAGGAAGAGCTGGCGGCCCATCAGGAAGAATGGGAAGTAGTGAGTAGCCCAGCAAAGCCAGAAGAATCCTGTAGAGTTGTATAGTTTGGAGCGAGTACCTGGAAATACGGTTAGCTGTATTGCAACGAGAGTATGCGTGGAATGTCTACTTACGGCGATCCAGGGCATCGACGCCACGGCGGAGAGAGATCTGGTCCGCGAGGATAATGCCGGCGTAGATGGCAAGGAGACCGCTAGCAAACCACCAACCAAGAGGGTTGCCCACAAAGTAAATCTGCTGGCGAGTGTCGTTCTGGGTCCAGAAGCTGACACCACGGAGCAGGAATGGCCACTGATAAGGGTGGCTGGCGTAGGGGTGGCTGCTGGTCAACTTGCTGTTGTGATAGAACATGGCACGCTGAAGCTCAAAGTACTTTTGCAGGAAAGGCATATGCTTGACCTCGCGAGCGGGCTTCTCGCGGCGAGCGTCCTTGGCGTCAAGTGAGGTGATGTCTTCAGCGATCCAGACGTTGGAGCTAGGGGGGATCTGCTTGTTGCCGTTGATTTCCTGCTGCTGATGACCCCAGTCAGGCAGAGGCTTGGAGTGAGTCCACATTGCAACCTTGCTCGGGTAGTGAATCAGCTTGAAGTGGCCGGCGACGGTCTTGAATTCTTGGCTGGCCTTGCCGTGCTCAATGCGAATCTCAAAAAGGGTGTCATTTTCGCGGCTGCCGAAAGCATCCTCCACGGAGACGGTGGTAAATTCCTGGTTGGTCGGGTAGTAGGGAGAGGCAACGTCATGGGAGAGCAGGACAGTGTTGGTGGACACGTGCTTGAGGCGAACGACCGCATTGTTGAGAACATTGACACCGGTCTGCTTGTCATCGCTAGCAGGCATAATTTGCCAGTAGTTGTTGGTATCGTTGAACGGATATCCAGTAACCTGCTGGCCTTGGCTAGAAACACGGCCATCTTCGTAGCGAAGGGGGTAGTTCTCGCCGTGACTGTGAAGGTAGGCCTTGGTCTCCTTGTGGCGGATCGTAATGGTGTCGTAATACTGGATGTCGACAGCGTTGGCGAGCATAACATTGTCGCTAAGGGTTTCCTGGAACTCGGGAGTCATGAAGTCATCGCCAGGGCCGGAGCGGCTCAGAATCGTGAAGTGGACCTGGAACCAAAAGAGGTAGAAGATGAAGGGCATAACAATTAGACCTAGGGCACGCGCAGCAAAGTGCTTGGCGTACACAGGCAGGCTGAGTGCGCCGCCAACACGCTTGATGTCCAACAACTCCCAAAGATCGATGATGACGGCAGATCCAATGGCGACGAAGGCAAAAGTACCGACATACTTGGTGGACATGTCGCAAGAGAGCGCGAAGCCGGTAAAGATGAGCCACTTCCACCACTTGCGGCCAAAAGGCTCGTGGCGCTGCTTGTAGAACTTGATGTAGCAGAGCAAACTGCAAGCCATTGCCAGAATCAGGGTGGCATCGAGGAGGATGAGGCGTGTCTGGCCGATATGGGCATTGTCGAGAAGGACCAAGATGGTGGCGATGAGGCAGGCGGGCACCGTGTAGCCAGACTCCCACATGATGAGGTAGGTGACGGAGACCGTGAGGGCGCCAAGGATGGCGGGCAGAGCTCGGAAGGCCACATAGGGCACCTTGTTGTCAATGTAGGAATCGCCAATGTTCTCAAACTTGAAGTGGCCGTCGTAGCCGACCAGCCAGCCCATGAAGGCGAACAGAAGCTTGGCGAAAGGTGGGTGGACATCAAAGAAGTATGTACGCTCGAGGTAGTAGGAAGCAAACTATGGCAGCAAGAAGGGTCAGCTTTTGCGACTCGGCATCGTCAGTCGTCCGGCGCCAGGCTGGGACTGTACCTTTCCAAAGTGGACTTCGTCAAAGACGACCTCGTTGGGATGGCTGATACCCCAGAAACGCGTGATGAAGCCGAGAATGGTCATGGCAGTCAGGGCGATTGTGTGGTCCCATTCGATTCCGCCCTTTTTCTGGGCCGCGGCGGCCTTGACGAGCTTGTCGAGTTCCTGGTCATCGTTGACAGCCACGTCGACGACCTTTTTGGAGGAGCCGACGTTCCGCTGGCGCAGAGAGCCCGGGGGAATTGCAGGAGACGCCATGATGCTGCCAATGGGTGTCAGTGGAATTGGACGATTGGGTGATTGCGCGAGTCTGGAGCGAGACGCGGAAAGTTAAGGGCGAGGCGATGAGGAAGCGTAGTTGGCGTCACCTCCCTGCTCCCCTGGTGATAGCTACCCACCTCAGAGTAAAGAGCAGACGAAACGCGGTGCAGGTAGAGGTAGAAGAAACAGAATAATAGGACAAAAGAGCAAAAGAATGTAGAGAAGTAAAAAGTATTCAATGAAGAAAAGGGAATACGCGCAAGACCACGCGCACTCAGCACCGCAATGGAATGGATTTGCGATGAACCTCCTTTTTTCGTGGACTTGGACACGAACTGATGAAAGTTGAGACCGTGTCCACGCCGACTGGGGCGCGCGGGCAAACAGCCAGACAGCCACAGCCCACCAAGCACAACTGCTTGAGCTCCGAGTTTAGCGGTCCCACGGTGAATATTAGGTGCTAAAGCTGGTGCTATGATGCGCTGCGGCCGCTGTGGTTGGCTGGCAAGCTGGCTCGCTGCAGGGGAGTGGAGCCAGCTGGGCAGTTCCAGGGGTTGGCGAGCTGGGCGAGGCGGCCCCTGATGATGCTCGCGCCGCCCTGCATAGGGACGGCTGCGACGCTGGCTCTTTGACCACCTTGGTAATTATTACAGATGTAATAGTAGCAGGCAATGTCTCCGTTACTATGGAGTACTGGTAGGTATGTGTGCAAGATATCGCGGCGATGCAGGAGGGCTACCCTTGGGATCGCTCTGTACCTCTGTGTGGAACAACCCGTACATGTACCGAGGCCACACGATATTGCACCAGAGATCAGCGAACTCATATACTTTTTGCCCATTCTCTTTCAAGTTCGAACCGACATCACATAGCTATAGTTTGCCGTGACACCCTGAGAAATGCGTGGGATGCGACAGAGGCATTGGCCGGGCCGTTGGCTGGTGCGACCTTTGTTGCCGTGTAGACACGAACTTCAGAGCCCAGGGCCACAGCGTACCATCAGCTACTCAATCGAGGAAACCCAGGATCTACCCGATCAGAATCGCAGCGTGATTTAAAAATAGCCGCCAACTCGACCGAGACACGCAAGCTATTACCAGTAGGGAGTGAAGCCCTGGTAGCCTCAGTCGGGTACAAGGCGACGTACATACAGATACCTGGACTGCCATTCATGCCCACAAACGCACCCCCATAACTCCAGTCCATGCATAATTGGCATTACACCACAAAACCAAGCTCCTTTCCCAGCTCGCGAATCTTTCATGTAATAGTGTGGTACGAGAAACCCATTCGCAGTGGGCCGCTGACGAATTTTTGGGCCGGCAGAAACCGCCCGTTCGCGGGGCCGCCGCTATCAACAGTGATGCTGCCAGCGCGCCTCGAGGGCCTGTATGCCACAAGGCGGGGTGTCTGGCTTCTGTCCGCCGCCGGAGCTCGGAGCGCCCCAGCCGTCCTCCTTCCCAAAGATTCGAATTCATCGGAGCACTACAAAGACTTGTTGCGTCCCACGTTGGTAATTGTCATTTCCTCCTCTTCTCCATACCATCATCCCGCAAGCAAAAACAACAACCTGACCTTTCAAAACTACACAGGTACGTCCCATGTCCATGACCATCACACGGATTGCCCCGCGACGACTGGTCGCCCCGAGCTTCGCTCGCCCGCTCTTGGCCGCTTCTTCCACCTCTTGCTCGTCTGCCACCGCGACGCCCAAACTCAATCGCTCACCAGCTTCTCCAAGATTCGCATCCACCATGTCTGACCAGACCATCATCTTCACCAAGGACGCTCCTGCTCGTAAGTCGCTCTCTGCTACCCACCGCCAGCGTTGCTCACCTTTGCTAACTTGCCCCTCCCCCACCTTTTAGCTGTCGGCCCCTACGTGAGTTCAATGCACCTCGAGCCCTTCCAACGACAATCTATCGCTACGTGTCTTTACAAATGGCCACTAACCTGCTCTCCCGCTACAGTCCCAGGCCATCAAGACCCCCTTCGCCATCTACTGCTCCGGCGCCATCCCTCTCACTGCCGACGGCACCTTTGTTGGCTCCAACATCACCACCCAGACCACCCAGTGCTGCGAGAACCTCAAGGCCGTCCTCGCCGAGGCTGGCTCCTCCATCCCCAAGGTCGTCAAGACCATGATCTTCATCTCCGACATGGCCCACTTCGCCGTAAGTCTCTTTACTCTACGAATGCCCTGCGCGACCTATATACTGACCAGCGCACGGCAGGAGATGAACGCCGAGTACGAGAAGTTCTTCTCCCACAAGCCCGCTCGCAGCTGCGTCGCCGTCAAGACCCTTCCCAAGAACGTCGACGTCGAGATCGAGGCTATTGCTCTGCCTTAAATGTAGTCGTGACCCGTTTAATAAGAGCATATATTCCTTTACAATCACGTTTCGGACGAAATACCAAGTGGCGTATAATTAATCTTTGTAGATGTCGTGAATTTTCTATGTCGCCAAGCAATGGCTTGTCTAAGCGTCCCAAATAACGACACGACCATCAACGCCGCTGGCTGCGATAGCGTTAGTAAACGAGCTACACAACTTATCGGCACGATCAACTTACAAGTAAATTTGGTAACACGGCCACCCGACGTCTCGTACGGGCGAATCGTAGTAACGGTGTTTTGATGAGTCGTCTTGAGCTGCGTGTCGTCCTTGGACTTGCCCTTGAGATCCATCTGCCTGAACATGTTCAGAGCAGATTCCTCACGCTGCACGCCGGCAGCGGCCCCCTTGGCCTCGACGGGGCCAGCAATCTCCCAGCCCGACTCACCACCTTTGAAGCGGAACGCCTCGCAGTCGTAGCCGGCGGCGATGATCTCATCGTCCGACTTCCACAGCAGGCTCTTGAAGGGCAGCAGCTGGGTCGAGACGGTCAGCACGGCGCGGGGCGGCTGCTCCGGGCCGGTGGGGTAGACGACGGTGATGCTGCTGTCGTGGGCCGCAAAGGCGAGGGCGTCGCCGCTGGGCGAGAAGGCGACCGAGTGCACCCAGCCCGCCGAGTTGTTGAGGTACTCGCCGCAGACGGTGTTGAAGGGCAGGCGCTCGCCCCAGACGCTGGGCTCGGGCTTGGCGTCCATGCCCTTGATGAAGCCGGAGAAGACGCGCGCGTGGGCGTCGGTCGAGCCGGCCGCAAGGAGCACCGAGTTGGGGTGCCACGCGACGCTGGTGATTGTGCTGCGGATCGGCTTCTTCAGGTGCTTCGACACCCACCAGTCGTTTTCCTCCTCAAAGTAGCAGACGGCGATGACGCGGTCGCCCGAGCCGACGGCAAACTTGGTCTCGGACGGCGACCAGCGCACAAACGTCGCGGCGCGGCTGATGCGTAGGAGAACCAGTGTCGGCTTGTATCCGGTCGGCGAAGGCTCCCAGACGAGGGCATTGCGATCTGAACCAGAAGAGTGCCGTTAGTGGCCCGCGACTTTCTGGCGCAGGGGCTGCGGGGTTGGGGTGGAAAGGGAGCCACGTTACCTTGCGAGCAAGTTACGATGCGGCCGCTGTTTGGCGCAATGTCGACACCAGTGACCGTCTTGTCATGGCCCTTGAGCTCGTCCTTGAGCTTAAAGGCATTTCCGACCTTGCCGTAGAGCTCGACGCTCGTGTCTCGTGCCACGGCGAGGACGCTGTGGTCGGTCGAGAAGGAGTGGTCGGCGATTGGGTTGTGGAACAAGTGGTGAACCTCGGGAGCAGCCATTTTGAAGGATTTGATCGGATGGGGAGCGATAGGAGTAGCTCTCTACTATCGCGGGAAGCTTTGTCTGGCGAATGTTGGAATGACGAAGGTGTCAGGGAGTCTAGCGCTGGGCGGCAGTGATAGCGGGGTTGGCACATTACGTATGTCGCTGGCGGCGCAGCTTTTGGGAGGTGCCTGGGCAGATGCTTGTGCCCCCACGTTCTCAACACTATGTCCGCCGCAGCGGTTGTATATAAAATTTCGCTAATTCACTCTCTGCAAGCAGCTCACCAATCTAGACTGTTTCCTTTTAATCTATATAAATGATGCATACTATAGGAGGAATCTACTGGCGTGAGCACGGGCCCGCTACTACTACGGTTTTTCCTACCCTCATTATTATAGAAGTACCAGATAGGCAGAAAGCCTAGTTAGAGTATTAATAATAATAATAATAATAATAATAATAATCTACTGGCGTGTCAGGCGGTTAGTGACTGGCCTTTGACACTCCCGACAGTCAGGGATTGGATCGTCTTACTCATAGTTACAGAAACCACATAAAGAGGAAAGAAATAACTACTTGACTGTGAAAGATGAGGAATTCCTCAGACAAAAATAAAAATGACATGCAATACTACCAAGTGTAAATGTGAGAAAAGAAATCAGACTTACCTAAATAATAGTTTCAAAGGGTGGAAGAAAAGGTCGGCGGGGCGAGCAGCATGAGAGCCGGCCAGCATAGCGAGCCATCGTGTTCTGTGAAAATGTCAACGAGTAAACCAAGTCCGTGCATACCTGTAAGAAATTGTCAGGCACAAGCCGGATCTCGTGCGAGGGATCGCAGTCACAAGGGCCAACGAAGAACTTGCACCGAATTAGCCGTACAATGCACATTAAACAGCACGGATGATCTGCAACATCTTCTCGGAGAGTGGGCACGGCGATTCTGCCCATGAATGAGTGGCTGGCGTAACTGCTGAAAAGGTTGGCGAGAGGGCCTCTCTGTGGTTGCTTGCTGGACCGTTTGGAATAGCGAGTCGCGTCAAGGCTACTTATATGCGAACGACTAGAGAGGTGCCATTCTTTGATGAGACCAGATTCTTGAAGCAGAGCGTGACGCAAAGAACAAAGGGTCTCATTCAACTCACACCACTTTCAATATTATCATGCAAAGAACATGTGGTAGCAAAGACGTAATAGATCTAGGTTGAATAGAGAGCAAAGAATCCTTTCAACGTAAGGTGGTGCATCTGCTTTTTCAAGCTTAGTGAGGCCTTGCGCGAGCCATCCCTCTTGTGTCGAAGGCCTTCAGACAAAGAACAATTCAGCATAGAAACTGGTGGAATAGAGTTCCAAATCGATTTAAAAAAAAAGAAAAAAGTGTTTTATTTAACGTGAAACCAACTTTCTGCAACAGCTTTTATGCATTGCCAGTGGAATTTAACGCTCCTTTGTGTCCTTTTCCCAGCAATGGCCGGTGCATACTGGTATAATGCTACTATTGATGCAGGATGTCTCAAATTGATATCGGTTCGGGTAAGCTTTTTTGGCGCTACCGCTGATGATGAAGCCGCACTGAGTTCAACTTATAGCAAGTCATGAAGAGAACATGCGTGTCGATAAGTATATTTGTGTTGCTGTTTCCAATACTTTTGAGAAGCGTGCATTTTATGGCAAAAGCTCAATGCGAGACGAAAACTGAAATTCTCATTTCTTCCACCATTAGCTTCGTTACCGTTCCTGGCTGGCCTCCGCTGCCAAGTCACAATGAGTTGAAGTCTAATATCAACAAGTGCCGCATGCATTCATCCTCTGAAATGCAATTGAAAGTCTAAACTGGACCGCTACTCACTATCATTACTAGGCCAAAATACGCCTTCCTCCCAGCCATGGTGTGGACGACGATTTTGAGAATGCAGCAGACAGCGAAACATCTGGCACTAATTAAAACTAGCCGACGGAGGAACCACATTGGGGGTGTCCTTGTATTTCCAAGAATCTGGAGCCTCGTTTTATTTACCCTCAGACCTTGATTCAAGCGACGTTTTTGTCATCGCCTTCCTACCCTGGCCCATGGTTATCCGTCTTGTCCGCGGACAACGTTTTGAGACAGGACCCGGGATCCGCCCGACTCTATGATGCTAAGCTCCGTGGGCGTACGGGCATTTATGGAGGGGCCTTGCCTCGGCTTGCCGTGGGTTTTACGGACCGGGTGGAGCTGGCCGCCTCCGGGACTTGTTGATAAAGTCCGTTGCTAGCTTTGCCAGCCAACATTACTCACACTAGTCCGATCTATCGCTTGGCCTCCCACCACTCATCGCGCCCCATCGACCCGGTTGTTCGGCAGCGTCCAACCGGAGTGCCCGTAGCCATCGTGGATACCCAAAGCTATGCGGTAGTAGCGCAGTTGGCTTCATCTTGACGTAGCTTCCCTTCCTTTCCGGTATGGAAATTTTCGGGATCGACAATGTGAAATACAAGCTCTTATAAAAGGCACCGTTGGCCTTCTCCGGAAGCTCGAATAGTTCTACACATTATTCACTCAACCATTTACCATATAATTCTACAAGCAAATCCCCTCGACTTGCTCACAAACACAAACACGATGGGATTCACACTACCTTCCACCGATGGCCGTGTCGTCACCCTCCTCGGTGGCGGCGTCCTCGGCCGCCGTATCGCATGCGCCTGGGCCGCCTCGGGCTTCGACGTCATCATCCGCGACCCCAGCCAAGAGCAGCGCAACGCCGCCGTGCACTACTGCGAGACGAGCTTCGACCAATACTCGGACGCGAAGAAGCGCGGCTCCGTCACAGCCGCCGAGGACCTCAAGGAGTCCGTCTCCCGCGCCTGGCTGGTCATTGAGGCTGTCCCGGAGAAGCTGCCTCTGAAAATTTCCACGTTTGCCGACCTCGAAAAGCTCACAGCCCGCGACACCATTCTCTGCAGCAACTCATCATCCTACAAGAGCCGCGAAATGATTGACGGCCTGCAAGACGCCACGAAACAGCGTATTCTCAACATGCACTACTACATGCCGCCTGGCAATCGGGTTGTGGAGCTCATGACGGATGGCCACACTCACGAGGCCATCTTTCCTTTTCTGGTCGAGAAGCTTAAGGCGGTAGGAATGCACCCATATGTCGCTCGCAAGGAGTCCACAGGTCTCATCTTCAACCGTCTATGGGCTGCCATCAAGCGAGAAGTCCTCACGATCCTCGCAGAGGACGTTTCCACGCCCGAGGAGATTGACAAGCTTTGGCTCGAGGTCTGGGGCGGCAACAAGGCCGGTCCCGTCGGCATGATGGACGCCGTCGGCCTCGACACCGTGTCCTTCATCGAGCAGCACTACATCAACGAGCGCGGCCTGCCCAGCACGCCCGTCGACTTTCTCCAAAAGTACATTGACGACGGCCGTCTCGGCACAAAGTCTGCCAAGGGCGGCCTGCTCCCGCCCGGAAACGCCACCCTCAGCAGCGGCAGCGACGCCGGCAACTACGACAACCTCAACGCGCCTCTCCTCTACTTCCTCGATATTGGCCTGTCTGCCGACCCCCTCGAAGCCTTCAACGCCGGCCGCGTCCTCGTCGGCGCCGCGGACGAGCGTCCTCTCAAGCCTCTCGTCAGCAAGCAGCACACGCCCGACGGCATCGACGTCGCGCTTTCTGCCGGCAAGCTCTTCTGGACGAGCATGGGCATCCCCAGCAAAAATGACGGCTCCATCTGGAGCTCCAACCTCGACGGCAGCGACGTCAAGGTTGTGATCGCCCCCGGATCGGTCCACACCCCGAAGCAGCTCGTCGTCGACCAGGTCAACTCCAAGCTGTACTTTTCCGACCGCGAAGGCCTGCGCGTCTTCCGCAGCAACTTTGACGGCTCCGCTCTCGAGACGCTCATCGAGACCGGCGACTTCCGCAACGAGGAGCATGTCGAGGACCAGACGCGCTGGTGCGTCGGCGTCGTCGTGTCGCCCGCCACCGGCATGTTCTACTGGACGCAAAAGGGCACCTCCAAGGGCAACAGGGGCCGCATCTTCCGCGCCGGCATCGACTTCCCGGCTGGCCAGACGGCCAAGAACCGCACGGACGTCGAGCTGCTCCTCCAGAACCTGCCCGAGCCCATCGATCTCGACGTCGACGAGGAGGCCGGCCATCTGTACTGGACGGACCGCGGCGAGCTGCCCCTCGGCAACAGTATCAACCGCGTCAAGCTCGAGGGCATCAAGCCCGTGCAGGACCCCAAGGCCACTAGCCTGCCGGGGAAGAACTACGAGCTGCTCGCGAGGAATCTGCACGAGGCCATCGGCATCAAGCTGGACCTCAGAAACCGCCACCTCTACACGACGGATCTGGGCGGCGCCGTGTACAGGTTTAACCTGGACGGCACGGGTCGGAAGAGGCTGTACCAGGACGCTGGTGCCTTTGCAGGAATTGCATTGGCTTATGTTTAGACCGCATAAATTTCATGAGAAATGGTAGAAATCGGAAGACCTTATAGACACAGGTAGAAATTATTTGAACCCGCTACGAAGCGATAATTTTCCAGCTTACATGTGCTTGTGAATTACTGGCCCTATATATTCCCCTTTTACTTTGTTCTTCCATTCCATTTCTTCTTCGACATGTGCGCCAAGCCATTGCCATACATTAAAATCAGTACGTACATTCCCATCTCTTACACCGCCTGCTACAGGCATTCAATCGCACGCAAAAGAACATCAATACCCTTGTCATCAATTTCACCTCTGTCGCCAAGCAGATTTCCAACGTCACTCAGAATACCTAACGGAATGTAGCATCCAGTCTTGGCCTTGTCAAGAGAGTCCTTGAGCCTGCTCGTGTGCTCCCACTCCTTGGCCGCCACTTCGGCACGCTCAATGACGCGGCCGGAGATGCCGCACATTGCTGCGCAGTGCATACCGAAACTGCCTTCCGCGACACCATCCTCGAGCTTGTACAAGAAGGTGATGCGGCGCTCCGCATCGTCGACATGAATCTGCATGCGGCGAGCTCTGATCTCGGGGTGGTTTTCAAACTCAGTGGCGAGAGAATGGTAATGCGTAGCGAAGAATCCAACACATCCTATGTGCGTCGCCACATGGTGCAGCACGGCTTGAGCAACCGCAACACCATCATACGAACTTGTGCCACGACCCAGTTCGTCGAGAATCACGAGAGAGCGGGGAGTGGCCTCCGACAGAATCTTCTTGGTCTCTGACAGCTCGACAAAGAAAGTAGATTGCGATGCAAAGATATTGTCGTTGGCACCCAGACGGGACATGATTCTGTCCACAGGTGTGAGCTTTGCAGAGATGGCTGGTACGTAGCAGCCAATCTGCGCCATAATGACCGCAATGCAAGACTGTTTCAAGTTAGATCGGCGCACTTGTATAAACCGGATATAGTTACTTACCATTCTGAGAACTGTAGATTTGCCCGCGGCGTTGGCTCCCGTGAGTAAATTAATATTGGCTTGCTCGCCACCGAGCTTGATGTCATTGGGGATGAAGTCCCCAGTCGCGTTCAGCATACATGGGTGGCGCAGCTCCTCAAACTCAACGAGGCTTCGATCCTGCTCAACAAACTGCGGGCGGCAACTGGGTTCGCCCAGGGAAGATGATGCCTTGGCCAAGCTGACCAAACAGTCCAACTGAGCGACGACCTGGATAGCGGAGAGCCAGAGCTCGTAGTCGACGTCAAACTTCTTGCAGAAGCGCGTAGCGACGTCACGAACCAATTGCGAGTGTGTCTCTTCTGCTTCCTGAAGCTCACGGACGAGAGCTGTCAGCTCCGTAAAATACCAACGTTTGACATCCTTGGTAGCAGACATCTGGCGCCAATTGGAAGGTACTTTGATCGTTTTGGGAGCCTCGATCTGGTAGATTTCCTTGCCGACGTCGGTAAACTTGAGCGACTTGCACTTGAGTTCTGTCTTCTTATCTGCTAGCAGCTCGTGGAGCTGGCTCTTGATGTTCTCCATGCGCTCTAAACTAGCGTCAAAATCTTCTTCAATTCCGCGCTCTGGAATTAGAATCTTCTCCTCTTTAGCCTTGGATCTATCGAACGCATTTCGCCAGTAGGCTAGCGGCTCCTCGAGATTGGGCATGGCAGAGATCAGGCGATCAAGCAAGCCATTGCCACCTTGGAAAGCGGAAACCAGGGTCATGGTGTACTCAATCTGCTCAAAACCTTCGAGGACGCGAACAAAGTCCTCTGGCTTGCAAGAGCAGGCATGGATTCGGGAAATAAGACGCTCCAGGTCGGGCATCTTGACGAGCTGGGAGGCAAACTGTTCGCGAACAGACGGATCTTTGTTGAGTATGTCCACAGCGTCCAAGCGTTCATTGATTTTATCAATATTCTGGAGCGGGTGGGCGACCCATTGTCGGAAAAGGCGCTTGCCGAAAGGCGTGATGCACTTGTTAAGAAGCTGGAACAACGTGCCTTCGCCGCCGCCATTGACAGAGTTGGAGAAGATTTCGAGGTTAATTAGGGTCTGGCCGTCGAGAACAAGGGTGCCATCCTTCTGAATGGGATTGTACTTGGAGAAGTTGCTCTGAGAAAGCAAGGGTCGTTCCACTTTGAGGAAGCGCAGGTACCATACCAAAGCTCCGACGGCTGACATGAGTAGGTCATTGTTCCTTTCTCTCTCGAGAGCCTCTGGCCATGATCCCTCACCGCCTTCTTCCGCTGCAAAGTAGTTCGCAGCTGTCAACTCGCGTCTGCAGGTGTCGGCATCCCAAAACTCCACTTCAGGTTTCAAGTGTGTCCAGAGTGTGGTAGGGCTGGTGTTGTTCTTCAGTATTCTGTTGGCCTTGGTTGAAAGGCGAGATTTCTCGAGCAGCATCTCTCTTGGGCTGATTTGTGCGATGAACGTCTCAAACTTCGTCAAGTCAATGTCATCAATGAATTCGGTCAAGAAGAAGCGGCCAGTGGCAGTGTCAACAAATGCGATGCCAAATGCAGGGAGGTCATCTATAACGGACTCTTTGATTGCAACGCAGTGCGCAGCCATGTCATCTTGGAGCATGCCTCCGTCGACCAATGTTCCGGCGGTTAGAACGCATGCAAGCTGACGAGAAATAACCTTGTCTGCCTTCTTGCCGGTCTTGTCTTGTCTTTCTCGCATCTCCTTGCCGAGATTCGTTTCCATCTGATCCACTCGTGCAACCTTGTATTGCTTGGCAATAAACTGGTTGACCCAATGGTCAAGCACACTCTCCGGGACTCCAACCATGCGCATATTGACGCGGTCCGTCATTTTGAAATCGAACTCTTGGTGGCCTATTGTAGCATCATTTTCATACAGTTCATAGAATTTTCCCTTTTTGAAAAAGACTATTGTGTCCCAGAGATTTTGCTTAATCTCCCAGTATTGCTTTTCAAAAGGTGAGAACTTGCTCCAGGCCAAAGGCGGGATAAAAATCGTTCTCGGGTCGTAGTCCGGGTCCCCGGGTTCACGCCTCTCCTTGTCTCTGATCTTAGAGAGCCAAGAGTAGCGATCTTCGGGTTCCTTTGTATAAGCCTTTTCCTTTTTCTTCGAGTCTTTGGCAGCCCGCTCGGCTGGCGTAGTAACAGGGCATTTCTCTCTGGACTCGGGGTCATAGTTCCATTGCTTGGCACTAGTGGGCGGCGGAATATCGGCCATAATCTCGTCCTCGTTCAAGTCGCTCAGCGCTTCTTTCATCGCGGGTGGGGATACGTTCGATCGCTTTCGAGCGCTGGCTGGCTGCGATGGCCTCTTTCGCTTCCTAGGTTTGGGAGTATCGCCGTCCGAGGCGTCCGAGACAACAAAGTCGTCGATATCGTCTGTCGGATGGCTTAGTAGTTTGCTAATTTTTCGGGGTAGGATATGCAGGCTCACCCTCATCGTCTAGTATTTCAGCGGAAGCATCCTCACCATAGTCATCCTCGTCGTCCACAACCGTCCGCGTCCTAGTGCGGCGGCGGTTTAGGGTCGATACAGGCTCATCGTCTTCTGAGGATTCCGCGTAGCTAACGACTTTCCTTGACTGTGACAATTAATCAGACGGGGCTCGAACACGACAAGAGTGACACCGCGTGGGCCCTTGGAAGAAGACTTACTTTCCGTCCGGGGCTGCTGCCAGCAGGGTCTTTGAGTGCTGGTCGAGGCTTGGGCTTGGCTTCAATGGCCATGGTCGGAGAACTCGGGGCATTCTCATTGCGGGACACTGCATCAAGATTCTCCTGCGAGCTATTGGGTTCCAACGCGTCACTCGAAGGCACAGGAGTCGAGAGTTTCTGGGCAGGCTTCGCCTTTGGTAAGAAGTTGGCCTTGGTCTCTTTTAGACAAGAACTGGGATCGGAAGAGACCTGTGCGCGTGCAGCTGGCGAGGGAGTGGCTGCCGGTGAAGACTTCTGGAAGAACGACATGATTGATTTTTGTTTGGCGGAAGAAGAGACGGATGCCGCAGCCTTTGCCGGCTGGCGCGCCGGAGTGCGCGTGGCATTGGTGTTGTCGCCGGCCATCATGCACGAAGCTGCAGGTGAACGCGTTTGCTGTGTATGCACGCGCCGCTGGCAAACGCGGCGAGGTATTCGCTCAACAATTTTGCAAATAAGTTATAGAAGCAGGCGCTTGGATACAGGCAAAAGACAAACGATGATCAAATGTTCAGAAAGCATCGAGGGGCGGCCCAGGAGATGGATGGGCGGACGAGCACCCTCCACTTTAAGCTGGCGCGTGGTAAGTCAAAGTCGCGTTCTGGACAGGGAATCGCGTAAAGCGACGCCAGACAGCCAGCCAGGGTCTGTGGGGCGACACTCAGTTACCCTGCAACTCCCATCACACTGGCAATTGTACAGCTTTCCCTTGCTTAACTCCTGAAATGTCCATGCCTGAGCTAACATGATATAAGCCAAGCCCTAAAAAGACACGCAACATTTACAGACGTTGTGGGTGGAGGACTGCTGTGGAATGGTTTGGGTGTACGCGGTGTAACACTATCAGTTGACAGCCACCATTGCACGATGGTGGAACAAGAAACGGCTTCTACAGCGTCGAATAAATATTGTTAACGTACTGGTGTCATACTATTTACCCAAGATCCGGCGCAGTACTCTAGAAATAACCAACATGACCAGGAAAAAAAGATATCTCAAACCGGTGCTGTGACCCGCACGTAATCTCCGTCGCGCGCCTGTTACAACCTTGGTCGCGCGTGGAAAGCTAATATCATCATAAGCTGCGATAGCTTCTGCGAGCGAACCACCTTTAGCAAGTTGCTCTGCAAGATCCCAGCCATCACTCAACCCGAGATTCGCGCCGTACCCTGCAAAAGGGCTGAGTGCATGATTGGCATCTCCAATAAAGACAACTGGCAGTGTCCCTATCTCCGAATGCCGAAACGGCAGTTTGTCGTGTGCGTTAATGCACATGACCGTGTCGGGGACGGTTTGCGAGACGATTGTCTTGAATGGTTCCGCGATATGGGAGCCAAGCTCCGAAGCCCGTTGGATGACCCGCTTCGCATGCTCGACGTCGCATATCTCTGTTGATGTCTTGTCTTCGAAATGCCCAACAGCCCATTGGAGCTCAGTTTCCCCGGCAGGAGACATGAAGCATGAGGTGCCCGTGCTGGATAATACGAAACCCCAGTTCCTGCCAACCTTATCTGGCAAAGGCCCGGAAAATCGTGACACTGCTGTTCGCAGGACGGCTCCTGTGTATACCAGTGTGTCGGTCGGCCGTAGATAGTCGCGAATCTTGCTGTTGGCTCCATCCGCGACGATGACAAGATCACATTCCATTGCTTTAACCTCGTTCTCATCGCCTCGAATTGTTCCTACTGCCAGGCGGCCGGTAGGCAGCTTTGACACAGACACGCACCGGGTGTTCCAATGCATGGCGCTGTCATGATCAAGTTGAGCGGCTTCAAGTAGTATTTGACGGATCTCTTTTCGGTCAATTCGTACGCTTGATGTGGGAATGCCATCCATCGGTGAGCGTCGATGGCTTGCGAGTTCTTTCCAGTTTGATGTCCAGAGCTTGAAACTCCCATCGCCGTCAACTCCAGCAATAGCGTTGCGTAAGACATTACCGAGAAGTCCCATTTTGCTCAAGGCGACAAGACCACCTGAGACATCATTGCCCACAAGAGATAGACTGTAGCCTCCGCGTCGTTCGAATGTGCCTTTGGGGTCACGGTCGAAGACCGCAATTTCCGGAAAGGGGAGATTGTGCTCCCATGTATTCCGCAAACTGGCTACAAAGGCGGAGCCAGAGAGACCCGCGCCGATCACAACTATTGACTTTCCCGAGAGGTAATGAGACGAGGCTCTGTCGGCAGACATTGCATATTCCCTTCGAAGAGCTGTAGTTGAAGGAGGAGAACGGTGAACGCAGTCAAAGGAGAGAACAGGGCTTATTGAAAATAGAGATGTATCATAAAACTCTTCGCCTTACAGGTATGAGTGGCTGATAGCGTTTGCGAACAGTCGCACAAGCAGCTTGGGGGTCGAGTGCTTATTGCTGTTCAGCACTCAATAAAGTGGCACGGATGTGGGAGATGCCGTGCTGAGTGTGCATACAAGTACTCCTTTCACGGTTCAGAAAGTAAAGACAACCCACTGTTGGAACGCGGCCGGCAGAACTGGTGACCTACCCGAATGGAGTACGACGATGCGCGAGCGGAGGTTGCCAGCGGGTAAACAGGACGCCGTCAAAATCAGAGCGTGAGAGCAGGTGCAAGTTTCTTTTTCAACGGCTTACAGCAAACTAATTAAAGTCTCAAATATTTCTTGGAGCGAAACGCCCGAGTGGCCAGTTTCACAAGACACTGCCGCACCATCGCGGAGGGAGCGACGCTGCAGACACATCCGGTGCTTATATGAGCCGCTTTTTACAACCCTGCAAGACAGTACCTAAATCAAGACAACATTACATTGTGGATTTACTCATCATTTGGCCTAGCGAATGAAATGCGAAACAAATAATAAACATCGCCGACGCCCCCCAAAAGGAGGGCGCCGGCTGTCCCAATTCGGAAATTCGTAATCATCGCGGACCCGCGCTGTCGGCCGAGCCGCTGCATGGGTGTGCAACTAGGTTTGAGATGCTCGGGGTGTCAGATAACACGGCCCTAGCTCGCGTAGCTGAAAAGTATGTGTAGAAGCCCAGAACCAGGTAGCATGTCGAACGCTGAATATGTGTGGGAGCCTCTCCTCTTGCTTTCTTTGCTGCGGTGTCGGGCTGCCTACTTTTAGCACCATACGTGGCGTGCAAATTCGCACCGGGACCCCGCAGTCGCACCGTGCAAGGCTGCCCCGCCAAAAGTTTTTCGCATCGTCGCATCGAACTAAACTATGCGAACATCACGGGAATAGGAACCAGGCGACAGAAAGCTTCGCAAAATGTCCGCCGAACTAGCTGCGGCGCCGATCCTGTCGACACCCGATGACCGTATATTCGAAGTCGCTGCTGAGCTCAAGGCGACCTCGTCCTTGAGCGACGATGAAGTCCGCGAAATCTACGATGTCGAACGAACGGTCACGGAGTTATTGGCTGGCAGCTGGACCAAGATTGCGCTTCAGTTCCCAGACCACATGCTTGTGGATGCACCAAAGGTTGCAGAGATATTGGACCGAGACATAGAAGGCCGTCGCGAAGGCAAGACGCCTGTCAAAATATCCATTCTCGCCGACACGAGCTACAGCTCCTGCTGCGTTGACGAAGTCGCTGCAGAGCATGCTGATGCTGAAGTCGCAGTGCACTATGGACGAACATGTCTGAGCCCCACGAGCCGAATTCCTGTGATATACATATACACTACCCACAAGTTGGACCATGACGCTGTGCTGCAGAAGTTCCGCAAAGAATTTGGCGATGCAACCAGCAAAGTGGTCATCATGGCTGACTTGACATACCAAAGTCATGTGGCTTCGGTGGTGAAGCTCCTGCAAGAAAGCGGCTACTCAGATATAATCGCTACAGAGGCCACCAGGGACCCGGCCGGCGTGCTACCGAACAGGAGAATTGTCGACAAAGAATTAGACGCAGAGCAACTGAAGGAATACGCGTTATTCCATATCGCAGATCCACCACAGTCGCTTCTCCTAGCACTGAGCTCTCGCTTCGCCTCTCTCCATATCCTCTGTATCCCCTCGCCCTCGAACCTCACGATCGACAACCCCACGATTCAAACGGCCGGCCTTCTTCGGCGGCGGTTCGCCAAGGTCTTGTCACTGGCATCGGCGGGCGTCATAGGAATCCTGGTCAATACGCTGTCCGTGTCAAATTTCCTACCATCAATCGACCTCTTGCGCGCAAAAATCGACAGGGCAGGGAAGAAGAGCTACACGATTGTCGTTGGCAAACTAAACCCAGCAAAATTGGCCAACTTTGCAGAGATTGAGGGCTGGGTCGTGGTAGGCTGCTGGGAAAGCGGACTGATAGAAGATGACGCCAGCTACTGGCGACCGGTCGTCACCCCATTTGAGATGGAAGTGGCTCTGATGAATGTAGAGGACAGGATCTGGGGAGATGAGTGGTGGGGAGGCATCGAGAAGCTCAAAGTGGAAGACAAAGAGACAAAAACAAATGGAAGTCACTCCGCGCTGAATGACATGCCGCAGGAGAATGAGGCGGACGACGACATTGACGAGGAAGAATCGATGCCGCCTGAATACGACCTCCGCACCGGGCGACTCATTAGCCAAAGCCGGCCCATGCGCTTAGCGGTCCGCTCAGCGGCTGCTAGCAGTGGGGAGAACGAAGACGGAGAGCTCAAGACCTCGGGAACCGCGCTCATCTCGAGAGCACCGGGCGAAATCGCCAGCATCAATGGTGTCGCCAGCCCAGGGGCAGAGTTTCTGCGCTCGCAAAGAACATGGCAAGGGTTGGGCACTGATTTTCAGCAGGAAGCTAGCACTCTGGTGGAGGAGGGCAGGAGTGGTATCGCGAGAGGCTATAAAGTTGGTGATGAAGACCAGGATAAGCATTAGCATGGAGCGGCGCCTTGATTTATGGGACGGACATCATATCCAAGAATATATATGCATAAAATTAACTTGCATTCATTTATGAACATTGTACGCTCCAATTGGCCTCCCCCTACTGATGTTCTCTGTTCCAACGCTCCTCTGCCGCACTCAAGCCGTAGCGCCATCCAATCCCCGCAGAGCCCGCCACTCATGCACCAACATACTCATGATAATTTCATCCCAACGCCTGCCGGTTTTGTAAAGCGCCTCCCTCTTCCGACCCTCTTCGCGAAAGCCGACGTTCTTGTACAGCGCGTAGGCGCCGTCATTCCACTCGTAAACAGTAAGCCCGACCCTGTGCAGGTTGGCATAGTTGAACGCCCAGTCAAGCACCCAGTTGAGCGTCTCCTTGCCGTAACCCATACCCTGAAAATCCCTGTGGATCCCGATGCCGATTTCCGTGCTGCCGTGCTGCACCGACGTCGAGTCCGAGGCATCCAGCACGACTTTGCCCACAGGCTCGAGCTTCTCAGTTGGTTCGGCGCTGCCGTGCCCCTCCTGCGCACCACCCGTGACGACTCTGTTGATGACGACAAAGAGAAGCTGATTGCCGTGGTGGCGCAGAATACCTTCGTGGAATGCGCGCGTCATGGGGCGCTGGATCTGAGAGCAAGACTTTGTCCAGGAGACGGGATCATTGTGCATGGAAAACAAAAAGGCATCGTGCTTGTCCGCCTCGAATGCGGTGTAGACCAAGCGTTCGGAGCGGTGCGGGTTCATTCTCGTTGATGAAGGAAACGGAGCTTGAAACTTCAGAGGTGAGATGGAGAAAAGTAAAATGCAAATGGCAGATGATTCTTTTTATTTGCTTTCGGAGTTTCGCAATGATCTCAAAACTCGTCACTCAGCCTGATTTCAAAGGTTCCAAGCGGACAAAAAGAGACGCCACTGTAGTAGACTGAAGTAGTAATTTCGCACTTCGTTTATCTTTGAATTCCCCTTTAATTCATGTAGTTGTACTCTCTGTATTAACTAGTTCCTATTTTCTTTGTTTTCTTTTCTTCTAATTATGTTCCCAATTTACCTCATTTCTCTCTCTTTTACCATAGCTAACAGACGCTGGCGTCTGTTTTTGCTACCCTTTTGGGTTCGCAATGTTGCCTGGTGCGGGGGAGACGTAACCACCAACTAGGCTGACGCGTATCACGAGCTATCGCCAATCCCGTCACTTTAATTAGAGGCTTCAAATCGAACGCGCAGAGGATGCCTTCGATAACATTCCCACGACTTGCAATTTGACGCTTTTATTAAGCAAAACGTGAAAAGCCTCGGCGTTGGGCGTTTAAAGCTTGGCAGCTGAAAGATGATGTGCAAAATTGCCATTTCAGCAGCCTGTCTTCTCCACAAGGCGCCCTTCAGCCCTAGTCAAAGGTGACAAACCCCTGCAACGGTTGGTTCTGATGCGGAGACTTGAAATTCGCAACTATATAAAAGCCCTCGCCTTGTCTTCGACAGGGGAAAGCTGAAAGATGGTTTCGAATCGTGGTCGTTCGCCGTTACTGTGTTTCCAAGATGTTGGCAGTGTACATCGCGGCGCTCTTATTTTGCCCTCCGACAATTGCCCAAGATTGGGTTTCCGATCCGCTCACAAATGTCCGACCGAATAATATCACTGGGTTACCGTACTATATTTATCGCTGGACCGGCTCGTAAGTACACTGCCCATTGCAAGTTACGAGTGGCCACCAAGCTGACAATTGGCTACTGAGTAGCTACTACAATGGCTCAACAACAATTCGTATTGAACCGAAAGAGTTTCAAGAGAAATTCGACAAAGACACAGTGGTCACAGAGCCTGTCGAGGTGACCTATGAGAATTCTATTCTTGCAATTGTCAAATCCAACAGATACGCCGAAGACAATAATGAATTGACCTTCTCCCTGAGGTATTGGGACAAGAATTTGAACATCACACCAGCCTACGATGATGACGGTGGTCCAATCAACTCAATTCAAAATATCGATTCTGTTGAGTACGTCGGTAGCACATTGCATGTGCATGAACTCCGATGCTGATGAGCCGTAGTATGAACAGAAACCCGAAACCGTTCGGCCAATCGCGACCCTATTGGCAGCTGGAAAGTACGTACGGTTCGGGAACGTCGTACTCATTTAGCGGTCAAAGGAACTACTCGCAGACTCAGCCCCTCAAGTTCAACTGTTCTCAGTGCATGTCCAGCGCCGAGTTCCGCGGATCAATCCTGAATCCCGTCGCTCACAGGAGCGGCGGCGACCCCCTAAACGTCACAAACTTTCCCTTTGTGAGCGGGCAGTTCAACAATAGATCGGCGTCTCTGAGAGTCACTGGTAAATTTGTAGGAGGCGACCGAGCATCGGGTGGCCGCAACACCACTGTGCACCTAGGTGGGCCAATCACGATAAGTTTCCTGGGAGAGATTGACGAGCTTCGATCAGATGTTTTGCTGCCGAGTAAAAATGGGACACCTCTATGGAACAGGACGCTTGGATTCGAAAAGCAGCTTTACGGAAACGCAGCATCATCAATCTGGGCGGAAAGGCTGGCCTTCTGGGCTTGCGTTTTTGCCGCTACGGCCACTTTTTGGAACTTGTGAACCCCTGCGCACTTCATGCCACCCAAAGCTTGACGAGTAGGTCGAGGAAAAATTGGGAGGTCAGGTGCACGCCATATCTATCGCTAGTAGGCTTAAAAAAATATTAATATTGTGATACCATACATATTCCATGATATCTGGACCTGTGAGTCAGTGAAGTCAGCTTCCCCTCATTGCTGCGCCACGTTTAGTGCCACTGTGGAAATTACTTCGATGACCTGTGGATTGCGTATCAACTTGGGGCATACTTGAGCAAGTACATTACTTCTCTTAAAGAGGTAAGTTAAGACACATTTGATTGATCCGACGCTTTACTTCTCCCTTCCCGTGCGTCAAGTTCATGCCCAAGCATTATTGAACAGAGATATCTTCAAGTATGCCTCTTTCTGTAAGTGAAGAAAATCACACAAAAAGCAATTTGCATACTTGTCGATTGACTGCAAAATGAACCACACGTACTGAATGATGGGTACAGGATCGCGAAAAGTGAGTAGTGACATGAAAAAGACCCCAAATGAGATACTTACAGCCTCCGCAGAAACGCCTTCTTGGGGCGTCTAAATGGCCAAGCCGGACGCTATGAGGCAACCAAGACACTAATCAAGGAAACACTTGAGACAGGGGTTGAGCCGAGCGCGGAGGAACAAATGTTGCTTAGCATTGCATACAGCAAATTGCAGCATACTCTACGAGATTCTTGGCGGACCATGTCGGCCCTTGAACAGGAAGAAAAAGCTAAAGCCGACAGCGACAAAGTCAAGCTAATTGAAGAGTTTCGTGAGGGGATTGAGCTCGAAATTGAAGATCTTTGCCACGAAGTGATTGGCCTGGTAGAGAAGAAAATTTCGCCAAGCGCCGCTACAGATGAAACGCGCCTCTTCTGCTTGAAGATGTTCGGATCCAATGATCTCCGCATAAGTACATTCAAGGCCAAAGCTAATATTTTGACAGGACAGGCGATTATCACCGGTACATTGCCGAATGCACTACCGACGACAAGCGCGCCGTTGAGACTGAACTGGCTGGCGCGGCGTACGACGTACGTAAAGCGACCAAAGGGCATAATGGCCGATGTGGCTAACTTGAAAATACTTGTAGGAGGCTGTCAAGTTTGCTCAGGATCGCTTTGATGCAGGAAGCTCTCCTCGATTGAGTGTCATGGTCAACGCCGCAGTGTTTTACCATGATTTCATGTACATGCAGGATTATGCGGTTGAGCTGACGGAGAGCGAGCTGAAAAAGGCTGCAGAAGCAGTTGCCGATTCTGCTGGTGAAGATACCAGGGCGATCGCGGGGATTTTGCAGGCGAACTTGCAGCTTTGGAAGGTCGACGAGGATGTCTGAAGTGCTTTGACCCACGAATCTTTACTCTGACCAAAGTTTCGTCGACGGCGATGAAAAGTCCCGTAACAGATCTCTGGTTTCTTCTCTTCTTCGGAGCAATAGTCTCTTATTTTCAAGAAGTCTTGAAAGTACGGAGATGCGCCCATGCCCATTTTCCATGCTTTTTTTCTTTCCTTTTTTTTTTATCGCGCGCTTGTTGAGGCAAGGCTTGTTTAGTCATGCGGCTGTTGACTTTTCGATATGCACTGATTCATTCCCAAGAGAGATTTCAAATACGATTCAATGAACTTTGATTCCACTATTACGCAAATGATGGGATCTTGATGCATTTCCCGCTAACAGTCGGCCGAGCTGAAACTTCAGTGCGCACTCAATGACGCAGCAACGAAGAACTCCATACAACGACTTTGAGCTTCCATATCCTCCAAAATGGTTCATTCGATCGTTTGCGAGAGAAAGTTTCAGGAAATTTATGGCTAGTCCGGCACAGGCTTGCTTTAGAGGATCAAGTAGAGAAGGGATCGTGACGGGTGAAGCACTCACGCACTAAATTGGTAGGGCTGCATGAGAAGCTTGCTGAAGATGTGACGGAAGAAAACGCTGAGGCTAGTTATACTTACAATCTTGTTTTGTTGAAATGCTGTTAGTAGTGGGATCTCAACCTGAGGCAAAAGCGACACTTACACACTAAAAGTTGTCGATTTGTCAATGCACGGCACTCTTGATGAACATGGGTCTGGAACTCGACATACTGCTTGCTGTAAAACATGTCAGAACAGAGATCGCAAGTGCTAGCACATTTCACAGAGTTCAAAGCCGCCATTAGTAACTTACACCCTGCAATTTGGCCCCAATTCAGCACTTGGACATGGTGTCGCGTTCGAGTATGCCTTCTTGAACTCACGGGCTGTTCCAGTCAGTATGCCAAAATTCTCTGGCTGAATAGCGTCCCGAAATAGAGCTATATACTTTCTTAAGTCCTGATATTAGTAATCGGTGCCCAGATGGAGAGGTATGTACGTACTCTCTGTATGTGTGTTTCAGTATATGTTGACAGAAGGCATACGACTCAATACTCACGCACTGTTCTTGTCAGCTGAGCGGTCGGCTTACGTAGAGACGAATACGTACAATCTTTTTTTGTCAGCCCTATTGGCAAATTGCATCGCGAAGCGCGTGTTTCTTCGCACTCACAGGCTGCGCTTCCGTCAGCTCGAGTCAGTCGTTGTGCCAATCCGCTGAATAACTCACGAACTAAAGTTCGGTTTTCTCAGCCATGTCATCTGGCCATCAAATGCAAGCTTTCACATACGTCCTGGGATAGAGATCGGTCAGTAAGCATCATTCCCTCGGTTTGCTGCTTTTTCACTAACTTCCTGTAGTTTGCCATAAGATCCGCAGTCAGTGGTGAAGTGTCGCAAATGTTAGTGGTAGGGGCACCCACGCCCTGTAGACCAGAAAAATTAGCGCTGAAGACACTGAACTTTTTCACGCAACTTACACACTGATTGAGCTTGGTTAGCCCGTTCGTTTAACTTGCTCGAAATTTGCCGACATACGTTCTATTTATATGGTTAGATTCATGGGAAAATCATGATGATATATCTGAAACTCACGGTCTGTGCTCTTGTTAGTGGCAAGATGAGGCTGCCTTCGATAGTAACTCAAATACTCACGCACTGCGTCTGCCATCAGTCCTGTCGCTTGACTAGTTTGGAGCTGGCTGGCTTTATCAACTTACGCACTAAATTTCGAATAATCAGCTTTTGCACAAGCATATACAATTCGGAATTGGACAAAGTGACTTACTCGCTGTTAATTGGTCGTTAGAAGTAGACGTCATGCTTCTTGCCGAAAGCACTGCACATACAAACTGTTCCGAAACATAGTCAACCACTGTGCACCGATGTTGAGGGGGCACTTACACCCTATCGAGATATTAAGCAGACATTCATTTCTTGTGCCGTCATTTCATACGTACGACCTGGTAAGATGTTAGCAATATATTCCCAATTTAAACAAGGTAGCTTACTCACAGGCTAAATGGAAGTCAGAGAACTGTAAACCCGAAGGGAGTGTGTTTGACTGACGCAATTCCCCTGCGGCAATGAAAAGTGTATTAGTGACAAAAATCGAATGTAATTTTCTCTGCTGTGCCACTCACGTTCTGCGCGGAAAGCCATTAGTTCACAGTCTTCAGCCCTCGAATAGAAGAGAAGACCATACGCCCTTGAAAAGTTAGAAATTATTAAGCGACGGATTGCAGGCTGCGACTTACACACTAAGGGGCAGATAATTAGTAGTTGCAACTTGTAGGCCGGTGATAGCTGGGCACTATAAAACCTTCGCTCCCGCTCTGCCCTGTACGTAAATATTTCACTATTAATACAAAAGGCGGATACACTGGGCACGGCTGCTGTCTGGTTCATACCCCGAGCTCGGCTCCCTCATGGGGGAAGGCCATAGCAAGGCTGGCCAGGGCAGTAATCAGGACGTAGAAGCTCTTCATTTTGCTGCAGGTTAGTTTTCGCTCGGCGATGAATAATAGTTGTAAGTAAATGAAGATAATTCGTAGTTTCAAGCAGACAGAGAAAGCTGCGAACAAATGAAGCCGCTATATATAGTACCTCTTCAAGTAACAAAAGTAATGCTCCTTCCTATTTCACTCTGGTCATATGGCGTGTTTAGCTGCTTTCAAGCTTATGGTGGCTGCTGTAGCCCTTCAGCTCTCGCGAACCGTACACATCGAGACTAACGTAAGATACACTACAGTCTGAGCTGCAATAAAAAAAGATGTAACTCGTCAATAGTCAAAATCCGGCTTATGAGCTGCATGATGCGAACAGTGGTCGAGGCCTCACCCGTTGCGCTGGCTGCATATTTGGAGGATCTGTTCCGGCGGTGGACACGCGAGCAGCCGCAGAGTGCTGCACCTACAGTGGGTGTATGTAGCCTTGTGGCGACAATATTTTAGGCCGGCGATAGCGCGCACCCTACACGGACCAGAGCGCGAGGGGCCGAAGACCAGCGAGACACAATGAATCGGCTGACCGGAGCGAGCTCTCGCCGTGATTCTCTTTTGATTTGCTAACTCGCCAACACGAAACAAAACAAGTCTGCTGTTTCTTTCCTTGGGTTGCATATGGAGTGTTCACCAGACTGCTTTCCTTGTACGATATGCCCCGACTTCCTTGCACATACGAGGGTGATAATCGTACTCCGTACTGGTAAGGCTATTATTATGCAGCACACACTTCAGCCTTGCTTAAAACCAAGGGATCAAAATGCTGGGATAAGACTACCCACATCAAAAGCATGGCCCGGAATGCTGTAGCTGGCGGCCCCATTTCCCAGTCAATGGGTCTTGCGTTGCCAAGGACGAAGGGAACTTCCACGGTATCGCCCAAATGGATAAACTTTCAGCGACGCATCAAGTAACGTTAATACTTGCTGCGGCTAATCCGACAGCCTGCCTCGATTCCTACCCAGTTCGCTGTCGCCGCCTTGCTTTGGAACGAATTCGCCATGCGCAGGGTAACCTAGTTGGAGGCTGAACTGTCTGAGCGTGGCACTCCACTGTAACGGTGACTGCAAGTGGCAAGCTCGAGGCTCCATACGAAGGCTAAAATGGCTTCACTGTCTAGCTCAACGGGTCGCTAATTAAAAGCCAAGACAAGCAATCAGAAACATGTGCGACATAGCTATTAAGACCCGCCCAGCTGATCTCGGATAAAAGGCAGCCACGCCGCTTTCTTCACTAATATTCATCTTTTAACTCATCAAGATGCGCCAAGACGCCGCTTTCCAGCCCTACGCCTACCACATCGCTGCCGCCTTGACTCGGTGCTAGCGCCGGCACTGCCAATGACGGCATGGTCGTAATTGTGGGTGCAAGGACCCAGCAAGCAGGACCAATACGAGGATATCCGATCTATTAAAGGAAATTTCTTGGGAGCGCGCTAATGGTCGCTGTGGATTGTTAAAATAGTGCCTTGGTATGACGTCGATGGATAGAATTTCTATTGAGTTGACTGAAGCTCGTCGTTGTGTATAAATTGGGCAGATTCTCATCACTATGCGAATAGCTTCCGAATACCCTCGTCACCACCACACACTTTGCCATGAAATACTCGAATGCGATTTTCCTGGCAGCGCTAGCTAGCGCCTGCCCGACTCCAAAAGATTGGACCCTGCGACAATGGGATGCTATTATTGTTGGCGCTGGTACCGCGGGTATTATTGTTGCCGATAAACTCAGTGAAGCTGGCCTCAGCACTTTGCTTCTTGAGCAAGGAGGCGCATCTTACGCCATCACTGGTGGGACTGAGCGTCCATCTTGGCTTGAAGGCACAGATCTGAGCCGGGTCGACGTTCCTGGACTCTGTATGCATTTGTCCATCTCCCACATGTTCACCGGCAGCATTGCTTACACCCGTTCACCAGACTCTAGCATTTTCGGAACCCCGGATTCTAATTTGATTTGTAAGCCCGAAGCAGTACGGGCGTTTCAAGCGTGCACCATGGGTGGAAATAGTGCCATCAATGCCGGTCTATATTTTCAACCGCCATCGTCTGACTGGGACGACTACCACCCGGAAGGATGGCACAGTGCAGACATGCAAGGCGCTACAGAGCGTCTCTTACAGAGGCAACCAGCCATTACAAACTATTCTTCGGACGGCAAGTCGTATGTCGAAGATATTCAAAACGCCACAAAGAGCTGGCTTGTGGACGGCGCCGGTTACGAAGACGTCTCCTTTGCGGATGAACCGGACAAGAAGGAAAAAGCTTACGGTCGCCCTGTTTACAACTACATTGATGGGCAAAGAGGAGGACCTGTGAGAACATACTTGCAGACTGCGCTTTTGCGGAAGAATTTCCACCTTTCGACCGGAGTCAAGGTCAAGCATGTCAACCACGAGGGCGGAAAAGCTTCTGGTGTGGAGATTGACCTCGGCAACGGCACAACAAAGGCTATCCGTCTTGCGCCGAGCGGCCGTGTCGTTTTGAGCGGCGGTGCACTCCAGTCACCCCAACTTCTCATGCACTCTGGAATTGGTCCTCAGGAGACTCTGCAGAAACTTTCCGACAAGTCCTTTGGCGCCTACACTGAAGCTTCCTCTTGGGTCGTGCAGCCTTCTGTAGGCGAAGGCCTCTTTGACAACCCAAACACCTTTATCCAGCTGTCCTCCCCCGCGATCCAGTCGTACAACTACAAATATGACGAGATTGATACGGAGGACAAAGATCTTTATCTGAACTCGAGAAGCGGACACTACTCGTTCGCGTCGCAGGCGGCCGCGTTCTGGACATATATGCCACACGAGGACGGCACTCGTTCTGGCGTGCAGGGCACTATTAGCTCGACCGGCTATGCCAAGTACATGGACAACCACACCATTACCCTCAACGTGTATGGCACCTCCGGCCTTCTGTCCGCCGGACGTGTCGAGCTATCCGACGATGGCCAGTTTATCGCAGGTGCCAGTGCCGATACGTACTACTCCAACCCCCGTGACGCAAAGGCCATTGCGGCGTTTGTGCACGACATCTTCCAGGCTCTGCCTCCGTCGACTCCCGAGTCTCCTGCCGCTGATGGTCTGACGCCGCTGAACATTGCGCGCGATGCGACTGCGGACGAGATTGAAAAGTACATCACAACACCCTCAGACTACGCCCGCGGACAGGTGAACCATTGGTCCAGCTCCTGTCGCATCGGGAAATGTGTTGACGCGGACACGAAAGTTATTGGAACGGAAAATATTCACATCGTTGACGCATCCATTCTAGCACCAATGACTGTCAATCCTCAGTTCGCAGTCATGGTCGCAGGTGAAAAGGGAGCTGAGAGAATCCTGGCCTTGGTCGGGAAATAATTGACGAAAAGGAATCTAAGGGATGCTTTCGTAGAAGGCCTGAGCTCGACGAGAAGCGACATGGGCCCCATCTGATTGTGGAAAACTGTGTATATATAAAAGGTGATATTCTAATCGCCATGTACTTTATTATCATCTAGATGCTGTCCTGCGATACGAAGCTCAGGAAATCCATAGAGGGCTTGCTAAAGTGAGCTAGACTTTAGGCACGATTAGCTTTGAGGGAAATAGCAAAACTAATTATGAACAAATGTTTCTCCATCTTGGTATGACATTCTATGTCATTTCTCTGCTGAAAGAATGGGCTGATAAATGCCCTGCAGCGCACAATAAAAGACTCCCCTGAAAAAGTCTATACCGTTTCCGCCTCCGGGCTACCTCTAGAAGTATGCGTTAAAACCGCCGTTCTATATACTACTCGTATAGTAAGAATTATATATATAACTCTATACAAGCTAGCCTTAAGTGTTATACTTATCGATAGTTATTAGAGCTTTTTAAGCTATTATAATTTATTATTAAAAGGTAAAAGTTAAAATATTTTCAATAGATATTTACTTAATAAGTTAAAAAGTTTATATAATTAATAAATAAAAAGTTTATAAAATAAATTAAAATACTATTTATAAATAAAGTTTAAGAAGTTAGAAATTTTTTATTTTAACCTTTTTATTTTATTATTATTATTAAATATTATGAATAATAAGTTCTTATTATAGTAAAAGATAAAAAATGCACTTTTAGTATAATCTATTTCAAAAGGCAGATTATACTTAAGGTGCCTAGCCTTTAGTATATAATTATAATCACAGTAAAGGAGGAGTTCATAACGTCTACTATCAGCGGGTCTACATTCACGTTAGACTGGCTGTAGAAGTAGTAGCATCACTTTACACCGTTGAGGACTGCGTACTATCGTCAACACTACGCTGCGTGCAATGAGGATAGTGGGCGAAAACTTATGCGGACGATCCGGCCTCGCCAACCCCCTTTCATCCCAACGTCGAGCCACGTATAGGATTCCAGCTCTTTTTGGCCTGGACGATGAGATGGCTGAGCTCGAGGATACTCCGACACGGCGCGTCAGTCCAGCTAGCCACCTGCTCAGGCAGAAGCCAGTATCTCTGATGAACGATCAACTGTCAATCATGTCCAATACTTGAGCCAGTTTATTCGAGAACCAAGCCGCGTTTCCCCAAGGGCCGAGATGTCGAAGAATTCTGCATAGGGAATAGGTCGCATTGCGACTTTGTGCCGCAGAAAGTGGCTGGCTGATGGAGTTCCAGTTATGCTCTGTGAGGACTCCAACCTGTTGAGCGAGCAGAAGCTCTGGATGATCTTGCAAGTCGCCTGACCAGCTAGCCATGACATCACCCTGGTTCGAAGCGAACAATGAGTACACAGCTAAAACGAGTCCAGCGTGCCACGCGCAGCGTGCGACATGCATTGCTGGTGCTTCGCTGACACGGAACTCCTCGAGTGACTTGAGTATGAGGATTGCATGAAGAGACGCAGTACAGGCATCCTTGGAATTAGCCCAGTCTCGCAGTGGCGGTGAAGACAGCGCGAGAGACGGGGTTCGCTGAAGCACGGTTGGATCTTGGCCGACAGTTGTGCAGCTTTTCTCCATGAGCTCAACATCACAGTTCATCAGTAGAAAGCACGAATGCCATAGCACCATTGGAGACAGTCGGTGTTTTCGTTCGGGGCAAAGTAGACTTTGCCGTTCCTCCAGCCACTTGACGAGTGAGCTCTTGATATGCGATACGTCCTTGATTCTTCTGTCATCCGAGGAAACAAGCTTGCTGTGAGTAACCTCAGCGACTATATGAGCCAGCTCTGCACAACTCGACAGCATTGCTACCGGCTGTTCGGTTGTAGACACAAAATGTCTGCGCAACGATGACCACTCGTCTGCCGTTTTGGCAAGATACAGAGTATCTGGTTCTGCCGCACGCGGGCATATCTGGGTCCGCAATTGTGCCGGTTGATTCGCGGTCGCAGCAATCTCGCCGTTGTGGATCTGAACAGCGGCACATAGGCGAAGAAGAGTTTGCTCATTTACCCAACGTTGCCAGTCCGACGGTGCTCTGCAGCTCTGGTCCAAAGTGCAAGAGTGCAGAGAGCTCGAGTCGCAGGATTTTGCTACCGAGTTGCAGTATTCCTGCATCGACACAGCCAACGTGCCATGAAACAGACGGGCCGTCCGTAGGTGTGTGGCTTGGCCGGACAGAATCACGCAGCTCTGCCCAATGACGGATGCTTGCAGAACAGCCAGGGTCAGGTTGCTCTCGCGGGGTTCCGTCGAGGAAGAAACTAGTATCGCCTTCCGCACGCCTTCAAAGAGCCGCACAGCATGACGATACGCGCCGACGCTCCCATCTGCGAGGGCACCAAGGGCGCAGATGTTGAGCAGGAGCAATGGATGCATCCGAGCTGGTTCAAAGGTGGGCAGATGAACAACAGGGATCAGAGGCCAAATGTGAGTCGTGTACAGGTATATGCATCGATTCAAAAAGTCCGTCGAGGGAAGCATGGTGTCCGGAACACGCTGCCAAAGGCTTTCGGCGAGGGCATCACGTGAGGCCTCGTCGACTCCTGACTGTGATGATGGTGCTACTCCCCCGGCAGCTGGTGAAATGTTGCGAGCCTGAAAGTGTAGCGTTTCAAGTAGCTGTCCTGGAGAAAATCCAAACTGAGGCGGGGTAGCCAGGATGTCAGGACCTGACGAAGGTGATGGACGCGCCGACAAGTAGGGCCGAGGGAAATCTGGTTCGCATATCCCCAGATCTCCCGTGGAGAAGGATGAATCGAGATTCAAGGCACTATCCCATTGCCAGTCAAAGTTTTCAAAGGCAAACTGCGACAGCACGTCGGGCGAAGATGAGGTCGGCGCACAATTGCGGCCGGCGTCGTGATCCGACGGCCCGACATTGCTGGTTGGATAGCGGGTGCAAGCCTGACTCGGTGTAGCTGTGCCATGACTTGCCGCAAGCGCCACGTTGTCAAGCCTTGGTGACAGGTCTTGTGCGTCAGGATGGAGGGAACGTTGGTGGCGACGTAGCGTGTCACGACGCGAAAAGGCCGCGGTGCATTGTGGGCAGGCAAAGGGTTTCTCGCGGGTGTGAACGCGAATGTGTCGTTCGTAGTGCTCCCTTTTCGAATATTTGTTGCCACAGATGCTGCAAGAAAGTATGGTGCGGGTCCGCATAGCAAGCCGGGACAAGACCTCGCGCGAGGCGTCACCCCACACTAAAGCTGTCAACTGTCGCGCTCAGCTCATGTATCTTGCTGAGTGTGGGACATTCAGTTCGCATGTCAGGGAGGTGAAGTAAGAGTCGTTGCGGGGCAGAGGAGAATGACAAGCAAGCAGTGGTCCCTCGATACTGTTGGGCGTGGGGTGCACGGCGGTTATTCTTATCCACGACGGATTACATAATTTACTGTGGGCTGGATCTTTGGATGCCTCTCCGATTTGTGCTGGGTTTCTTGTGGGCGACCGAGCGACAGCCGAACCAGCCAACCGTCCATGTCTTGTTATAGTACTGACTCTGTACGTATCGTATTCACCAGTGTTCATTGGCCCTCGTCAATTGACTACTCTGTAAACCGTTGGTCCAATTCCACTGTCAGTCTGGTACCACGCTACTGGTACTGGATCTGAGGCGAAAGTTTTAAAACCTCTCTGCCAGGCATATCTGAGCTGTTTATTTTTGAGGCTAGTTAGGCTGCCTTAGGACGAACCCGCCTAGAAATTGGTCGGCTACAAGCTCCATCGGACACTCCCTTGTGGAATAGCGCCCTGAAGGTCCATACCTCGGGTTCAAAACTGACCCATCATACCCAGTAGCTTTTTCATCAATAAACGCTTTAAATAATCTGTAGAAAATTGAAGAACCGAATAAAATGGTGGTCTATAAAGAATCATATCATACTTTTCAACGATTGCACCATGACGAAGAACTGCTCTGCGCGACACCCGCTGTCCCACCATGTCCTCCCACTGCCCCACGAGCGTGTGGCATAATGATCGTGGGACCGCGATCGTGGGACCGTGAGCGGCGTGGGACACACCCTTGCCCTTCCACATACGGAACCTCATTTGTCTAGGAGCCACCCACAAGCTCACCCATACCAATAACAACTGTAAGTGAAAAGCCGCGCATGACCCATAAGTACGGGCAAAGCACACAGATTGCTTTCCGAGGCTTTTCAAAACGCTGCTCAGACCAACAACATCATGTACAGCTTCGACGCGCTTGTCAAGTTCACGGCGAGAGAAGACGGCCAGGAATACTTCGCTGCCGTCACTGCGACAGAACCAAACGCATGTCCAGTTCCGCCGACGCCGGGGACTCTACTAGACGCTCATCACACACTGGAGCAATTTCTGAGTGGGTCAAATTCGAAGCAGGTGACCGTCGAAAACGTCAGTCAATATCTAAACTCAAGTCTGTAACTACACGAATGAGCCTGATGCTGATGCTCCAAGTCGTAGTTGCTGGCGCCGCTCCCTCAAGCGAACCTCCCAATTTACTGTGTGGGCCTGAACTTTCGATCGCACGCAAAGGAAGCCAAGGTGAGGAGCATCTACAACCCCGCATCGTCGCACGACTTCATCCATGTGCATACCGACTAATAGTATGAGCAGCTGACAATGACAAATTATCCAACACTGTGGAACAAGCCGGCGAGGGCCCTGGCCAACCCCGACCAAGATATACCCGTGAATGAGTTTTGTGCCACCAGTCTGCTGGATTACGAAGGTGAACTGGTGTTTGTCACGTCCAAAGAAGCCAGGGATGTCACCCAAGCTAAGGCGGCTTCCTACATACTGGGGTATACCATCGGCAACGATCTATCCTGCCGCATGTTTCAGCTTCAAAAGAATTCCGGAGGGCAGTTCTTCTTTGCCAAGGGTTTCGACAAGTTTGCTCCCATGGGCCCAGTTCTGATTAGCCAGAAGCAGTACGAGGCCACAGCCAGGAGTCGAAGACTCACGACAACGGTGAATGGCGAGGTTGTCCAGGATGTCGAGCTGGCGAAGGATATGATTTTCAGTCCCGAGCAGATTCTCAGCCACATGAGCCAAGGTGAGCCATCCGACGACAATCGGAACATTTCTGGACGCTGTCTAGAGCCGCTACTAAACACTAGTCTCCTCAGGTACCACCATCCCGGCTGGCACGGCCATCATGATGGGAACACCCGCTGGCGTTGGCGCCTTCCGCAGTCCCAAATCGTTCTTGGGCGATGGCGATAAAGTTGAAGTCCAGGTCAGCGCAATCGGCGTGCTGTCTAACGTAGTGCTTTTCGAAAAGTGAGTCGTCGTATACTCGGGGCGAACACTCGAGTTGAACTTTTATCACATATCTGCTGATACCGGCTAGTGTGTCGCTGTGGGGGCGATTTCAAGTTGTAGCCACTCGACTGATCCTCAGATTGTTTACATAACACATGTAATTATGAGTCGTTTCGAGTGAAAGTGCGCAAAGTATTAGCCAGAATTGACTTGATGCAATATATAATTGATAATGGCCTGCTGGAAGATCGTAATAAAACCTTTTGTTCACCATTTAACCGATTTTAGGGGCATGGATTTTGAGTGAATGTATAAAGCGTTGACGCTCTGCACGCTATACTGTCCTAATGTTCTGACGTCCTCATACTAGGCGTACATGTTTAACAGCGAGTACGAACTTCTTAAACAATAACATCAATACAGAACAAAACATTCCTACTTCTAGCACTACCTACAAACGTCCACGAGCAATCCCGTTCCCAAGTCCGCTGGAAAAGCTGCCCGAATACCCATCTTGGATGCCTGGCGTAGGTCACGCCTAAAGTGAAGCCTAATCAATATGGGTATAGAAGAGAACCTTGGGCAATCGTGATGATTGCATTTTCTAGTTTCCCTCCAATAACGTATTAATCCCGATTTTAACAAGCATAGTTTCAAGGTAGCAAGCGTGTTTTTCGGTTTATGCCGCTTCGACAACATTTGGAACAAAAGTCTTCCGAGATGATAGGTGGCGTGATTTCGACGGCGGACATTGACCTGTGCCTTGCTTGACAGCGAGGCGTCAGATTTTTCGGCCTGGTCCATGTCCTATAATGATTTGGACGATGATCGTTCACTAACCCGCCAATTCCGAGCTTGCTAACATAAGAACGCGACAGGCTTGAGGGCCTCAAAGCGCTCTCAATATAGACAAAAATACGTCTTGAAGTATTGTGCCCGCTTCCACCTGATTGAATCAACAGGTGTGCCGCTATATCCATCACAGGGTGGTCCAGTTGATCGTCTTCATATTCGTCACCGGAACTTGGTCTGGGGGCGTACCAGCACCCGGCTGCAACAGGTCGGCGGGGTTGTCACCACGGTGCACGCGAGCCAGCAAGTACTCCGGGTCGAAGTTGGTGCCAATTGGGTTTTTTGCAAATTCCTGCGAATCAAAGTAGTCTGAGGTCTTCTCGGCTGTCTCAAAGTTGTCGACTTGGAACTCTAGGCGGACTCCGTCCGGATCTTCGTAATAGAGGGACGTCGTGGGGCCGTGATTGATAGCCCAGATGGGGAAAATGCCGATCTTCTTGAGCCGCTCGTAGGTATTCATCAGCTTGGTTATGGTGGTGAACTGCACGGCCAGGTGGTCAATGCCGATTATCTTGCGCTGATACCTGGCTAGGGGAAGCAACCAGCGAATGATCCATGGCACTTCGATCAAGGCCAGGCGATGATGTTCGTGGTCCCAGCTCAAAAAAGTAATGTTCTGGTCTTTGTGCACGACACGTGCGTCAAAGACCTTGCGGTACCACTGGGTCATTTCTTGGCGCCTCGTCGTCTTGACTACCCAATGAGCCAGGAAATCAGGTGCAAAATCAGAAGATTCGCTGCCATGACGCGATGTACAGGCTTCAGTTGTAGAAGCCATGGTGAGGTTTCGACGCAAATTGTCCGTTCAACAGGAGGATGGGCCAGCAAGACTAGGACTCCAGAAAGAACTGTAGCCAGACGGCCAAAAAAGATGCCTTGTGCATGAAATGATTTGGCGGTTTTTAGTCTACCAAGAGAGCATATGTATTTCCTGGTGGGACACGTCCCACTGCACCCCTCAGTCACCGGTAGATCGAGTAAATGTATTTCGTAGCGTCCCACACCTGATCTCGATAGCTGTACTGGTTGCTCCGCAGCCACCTCTATGCGAGATCGAGTAAGTTTATTTCGTACCGTCCCACACCTGGTCTCAATGACGCTCCCCCAATTGCCGTGATGGCTCGCGGCATTGATTTCAAGATGATTAGTACTAAGGAAAAACAATGCGGGCATGTGATAAATTGCTTGGCTCCCGGCTCCGTGGAAGCAAGCTACTCCTTATTTGACAGCCCTTCAACCGTTGATTTGCTTCACCTTGGACGTACAACCCTCATGCGGTAGACACACAGAATGTCACAACACACAGCCACTGCTCCCGTGGTAATTGTCGGTGCAGGTGCAGCCGGTTGCACCCTGGCACTACTGCTCGCACGACGCAACATACCGACCATCTTGGTTGAGCAGCGTACCGAACCACGCATGCACCCTGCCGCCCATGTCATCAACGCCCGTACACTGGAAATCTGGTACGAAGCATCGCCTGAACTGGTTCACAAAGTCCAAAGCAAAGTTCCGCCAATTGATGATTATAACACTATTCGCTGGTGCACCGATATCCATGCCGACTCGCTAGGGGAGCTCAGCCTGCTCGATTACCCTGAGCTGGTTCGTGAGTCACTAGACCACTCTCCTTTTCGAATTTCTCATTTAGGTCAGCACCTTCTCACGCCTCTCCTCTGGGAAGCTGTGGAGAGTGAGGAGCTGATCGAATTCCGCCGAGGGTGGCGAGCCAATATGGTCGGTCAGGCAGTCAACCTTACAAAACCAGGGCAGCTGGCTGTTGAAGCAGTTGCGCGGTACATTGTTGCCGCTGACGGTGCCAACAGCCAGCTGCGCGATGCTGCCGATATCGTTATGGAGGGACCCGTACTGGCGAACATGGGTAGTGTCTTTTTCAAAGCTCCGAGCCTCCATGCAACCGCTTCGAGCCGCCCCCTGCTCAGTTGGATCTATAACCCCAAGTTTTGCGGCGTCATGATTGCTCATTCAGACGACGACTTTGTAGTAATGACGCCGTATCTCCACCGCGCGCAAGAGATCGCGCAAGACAGCCGTGCGTATTGGACCAAGCTGCTGCCTGATGTTATCGGCAATGACACCGAACACAAGATCCACTCGACGGGGACATGGACGATGACTTCGCAGACGGCCTCGAGCTTCCGCCGTGATAAGTTGCTATTGATCGGTGATGCTGCCCATAGGTTCCCCCACACTGGCGGGTTTGGTCTCAATAGTGGCGTTCAAGATGCCCACAACATAGCCTGGAAAATCGCCGCAATCTTGCACTCCGGAGCCCCCGATTCGCTTCTTGACACCTATGAAACCGAACGGAAGCCAGTCGTCACGCGCTTCGCCGCGCAAAGCATGAGCAATCACTTCAAACTTGATGAAGTCACGACCGAGCTTGGCATTAGCAATCGTATGATCCACCACGTCACCACCATCGCCGGCAACCCTTGGTTGTCCTGGATTCCCAATCGTCTTGCGGCGGTTATTGCTGACCTTCTGACGTCGGCGCAAATCTCGCGCGCTAGCATCCTTGTTGACCCTCGGCCCGACGCCGAAAAAGTGCGACAAAGCATCGCAAAGAGAATTCCCGGACAACTCGAGCACTTTGCCTCGCCTGGACTTGAGTTTGGCTATAGCTATCAAAGCTCTCTTATCGATGCCAGCGAAGGTTCTTGTCCTGACGGAAGTGTGACCCGTTACAGTCCTACGACACACCCTGGCGCCCGCCTTCCCCACACTGCGGTATTTGACCAGAACAGTGACGACGCCAGCTCTTCGCAACATGCATCGCTGCATCGCACGATCAAGGGTGACAGCTTGACGCTTTACACCCCCGACCCGAACAAATGGATGGCTGGTCTAGAAGGCTCTTCTATTACTGTTCCAATCTCCGTAGTGTCTTTGAACGCCACTGACCCCAAACTTCGCAAGTCAGGCCTGGATCTTCTCGAAATCGACGACCACGGAGCTGTAATCGTGCGACCTGATGGCCACGTTATATGGCGAAGTCGTGCTGATCCGAACAATAATGCTGCCGAAATTGAGCGTCTGCAAAGTTTTCTAACACCGGTTTGGAGCACGATATATCCGCCGCAGGGAAATCTGTAGCCGGTAAGCGAGGACAACGGAACGGCCGGCTAACGAAAGGAGTGCTGCCATCGTTACCAAAGAGTTCGGACAGCGTGTGAATTTCTCGCACACGGGGCTAAATATCTAAGCTTTATCGAAAATGGACATTATGAGAGATGTCTTTTATAGGACGTTGCTGTTGGCTTGCGCCGCAGGATATTCTGTCATAGGCTGACATTCGTCGTTTCAGTAGCAGAATCATGGCAAATTTCTTAATTCCAATCGCTGGGCATAAAAGAGAACTGTACACCATGATTACTATCTAATCATCGTTCGCTATATGCTATTATCCTTGTATGAGAATGTGATTATACTGGGACTCTTGCGAGCACTAGTGACTGGGGGGACACACTTCCACCACCTTAGGTGGTGACTGCCTAGCAGGACCTAGTTAGCCTATTCTTTCCTCCTCCATAGTTAGTCAGTCAATTCTTCAATAAGGGAATTGAGGCGACTAACCACCCCGCAATACCACCTTGTGACTAACATGGACACCAGTGTCTCAGTGATTCCTATGACGTGACACGAATTTAGTTTGCAATTGTGGTTGCACATGGTCCTCACGAGCCGTGATACAACCCCCCAATTTCTGTCATGGTGGGACCGTGGGACCGTGGGACAATAGGAGTGGGACAGTGGGCGCGGGGTCCCTTTTCAAGAGGAGTGGAAGAAACAACTACTACTCAGGACAATTAGCACCTTTAAGTAGTCATGTCAAGTCTCAGTTAGTCGATACTCTATTTCCTGTGGAAGTCTTCCCAAACCAACCTGTTATCCTACTCCGTCACGATTTGGTTTGATATATGCATGGTCAAGCAGGAAATCTGAAGGCCGAATCGACAATGCTGTCATCTTACCCTTCGATCGAAATATATTTGACCCTTGCTATTGCATTCTTCCTGCTCGGATATGGTATCTTGACTTTCCCCCGACGCAAGTACAGAGGCCTCAGACCCTTGCCGGCTCCTCCGCGAAACATCATAGGTGGACATGAAAACGCTCTCATTTCTCCATGCCGCTTCATGGTCTTTGACAAATGGGCTCGAGAATATGGACCCATCTTCCAAGTCAGAGTGGGACCGCAAACCATCATTTGTGTCAATGACCCCCGGATAGCAAAAGAGTTATTCGAAAAGCGAGGAGCCAAGTACAGCAGCCGCTCGAGCCCCTACGTCGCGTACGAATTACTCTCTCAAAAAAGAAGAATTGTTCTGACGCCGAATGGACCTATGCACACTGCTTTTCGTCGCCAGTTGCATGCCATTCTATCCATCTCAAAAACGAAGCAAAATTTAAAGACTCAGGAGCTGGAATCTCGCCAGCTCCTTCTCGAATTCATCAAATTTTCTGAAGGGCTGGGGCAACCCGAAAATCCACCTGATTACGGGGAGCCGCAGTCCATAATCCGGCGATACACACTGTCAGTGATGATGACTTTGAGTTTCGGCCACCGAATTAAAAGCCTCGATGACCCCATCGTCCGAACTGTTTTTGATATTATGGATGATATTGCCATAGCCAGTCAACCAGGTCAATACCTAGTCGATATGTTTCCTATACTCAAGCGACTCCCTTACTTTTTCAAAACATGGGAGCACAAAAGCGAGCGCAAAGTTGAATGGCAATGGGCGTTTCTGAACGATTTGTTGATGCGTACAGAGAAACAAATGAATGCTGGAACGCCAAATATTGGACTGATCAGGGCTCTGATCGAGCAGCGACAAGGCATGAGTGAAGCGGAGAAGGACCAAAAGTTTTTGGATGAAAAGTCTATCGCATATCAAGCTCAGACGTTGATGGAAGCCGGATCAGATACAACTGCAATCACGGCAATGAACTTCTTGTTGGCCATGGTATTGCACCCCGATATCATGCGCAAAGGCCAAGAGAGTGTCGATGCTGTTGTTCCAGCCTCTCGTCTACCGGAATTCGAGGATTTGGAATCTATGCCATACATCAATCAGATTGTCAAGGAAGTCATGCGCTGGCGCCCCGTACTTCCACTGGGTGTTCCTCACCTGAACACTACAGACGATGATTATGATGGATACCACATTCCTGCTAATAGTATGATCGTTGGCAATATGTGGTTTATGCAACATGATTCTGCCCACTACACGAATCCCTCGGAATTCAGTCCTGAAAGATTCGAAGAGAGCAAAGGAAAGTCAGCATTTGAGTCAAGTATCGAAGCTGACGCGATGGGCCGTGATCATTATGTCTTCGGATGGGGCCGTCGGATCTGCCCTGGCATGCATTTAGCAGAAGCAAGTATGCTATTGCTCGTGTCCAGAATACTTTGGGGTTTTGACCTCAGCACTGCTAAGGACAAAGATGGCAGAGATATCAAGGTGACGGCTGATCCTGAGAAGGCATACACGCATTCTGCTTTCGCAAACCCCAAGGCTTTTCCTATGAGTCTCAGCCTGCGGTGCAAGGAAAGGGGTGAGGTTATAAGGAAGTCGTATCAGGATGCTTTAAAGACGTGGTCAGAAATGAAATTAGATTTATTTCGAGAGGCTTAAGATCTCTACTAATTTACATATAGCTAGTAATAATACTACTATTATTTGTATAAGAGAGTTATACAAGATAAGTAATACTTTGTATATAGCTTGTATAATAAAGAGTATTACTATCTATATAGTAACTTTTACCAACTATTTAGTCTTATACATATAGCTAGCCTGGAAAAGCAACTAGCTGAAAAGAAAATTAAATTTAGTTACTTTCTATCTTTGAATACCGTGTTACCTGATGTAAGTAGTACATGTCGTCCGCGAGAACAAAAGGAGTTTGGTAGCTGGACAGTGGCACAGTTGCACAAGCCGCGCCAGAGTGCCACCATGTATTTTTGGGCCCCATCTTACCAGTTGCCCGAAGGAAAGGGACATAAAAAAATCATTCCGGTAAAATTCACTTTCTCTGAATTTGCGATGCGACTCACTGCATTGAACCCCAAACTCGCGCGCAACGCCATGGTCAGCCTAAGACGAGTCTGGGCTAGCTTCATCGCGCCGTGCGGGCTCCGGCCCCCGGGCGGACTGACCACCTTATTTCATAGGCTTCCCCGCATAATGGCTGCGATACATCGTTCCTACATCATCGTGCTTGCAACCATGGCATTCAAGTCTGAGCAAGCAGATATCTCATGTGTGTATAGTTGAGCTTCAATCAATTCGCACAATCACCAGGTGGGCGATACTAATCATTGTTGCGTTGTAGACCCCAAAGACCAGACCATCTGGCATTGGCTGTTTGAGTCTCGCCAGGCGTACAAGCCAAGCACCGCTTCCGCTTCCGCGGCGCCCGGATTTACAGATGTCAACACCAAACGGCACCTGAGCTTTGCCAAGATAAAGTGCTATTCGACTCACCTCTCTTCCGCCTTGGTCAAGTCGCACGGATTGAAGGAAGGGGATGTCACAATCATCTTCAGCAAAAATTCCATCTACTTTCCCATTGCTGCACTCGCGTCGGTGCGCGCTGGGGGCATTGCGTGCGGCGCCTCCCCCGACTACAATGCCGATGAGCTGTCGCATACCCTTCGACTGAGCAAAGCCAAGTTTCTCTTCGTGGGGCCCGAGGTTATGGAAACCGCTCTGTCTGCAGCTGCAGCTTCTGGACTGTCCAAGGACAATATTTTTCTGATTGATGGCCAAGAAGGCGATGTACGCAGCATCGACGAATTGATTGTACAGGGGAGCAAAATTGACGATGCGGCCCAGGCGCCGCCATGGGAACTGCCGCCTGGGAAAACGAACCACGACGTCTGTGCGTATTATGGCTTCAGTAGTGGTACTACTGGTCTGCCAAAAGCAGTAATGATATCGCATGCCAATGTCATCGCACAATGCCTTCAGATGCAGCCAATTACGCCGCCCGACCACGACAAGATCCTGGCTGCGCTACCGTTTTACCACATCACCGGCCTCGTCCACCAATTCCACCTGCCCATTCTTCTGAATGCCAACGTGTACGTTGTGCCCAAATTTTCGCTTGATCTTGCCCTTGCGTCGGTCGCGGAGTATAAGATAAAGGAAGTGCTATTCGTTCCACCCATCGTTATTCGAATTGTGCGCGAAACCGAACTCGTTGCCAAATATGACCTCTCTCATGTTCGGCGCTTCTCTTCCGGTGCAGCGCCGCTCTCGCAGGAAATATTGACTGCACTCGAGAAAATGTTTCCGGGAACAGGATTCAAGCAGGGATATGGCATGACGGAGTCGTGCTCAGTTATTACCTCTCATCCTCCGTCAAAGTACGATTACAAGTACGCTTTCAAGGTTGGCCAGCTTGTGGGCTCGACCGAGCTGCGCATCGTGGACCCAGACACTGGCAAAGACTGCGGCATAGACACACCGGGCGAGCTGTGGGCGAGAGGCCCGCAAGTCACTATGGGCTATCTAGACAACCCCAAAGCAACGGCCGAGACATTTGATGCAGATGGATATTTGCACACTGGTGATATCGGAACTATCGATGCCGAGGGCTTTATTTCCATCACCGACCGAATCAAGGACATGGTCAAGGTCAAGGGTATTGGCGTCGCACCGGCAGAGCTTGAAGACCTCCTTCTTGGCCATTCTTCTGTGAAAGATGCCGCTGTCTGCGGCATTGCCGACGACCGCGCTGGTGAACGTCCTAAAGCTTATGTGGTGCTGCAGGACAATGCTCCGCCAGCTGAGGAAGCCGGCAAAGCACTGTTGGAGTTTGTCAGGTCCCAAAAAGCCAGGCACAAATGGATTGTCGAGATTGAGGTGGTAAGTAATGTTCCAAAGAGTGCGGCAGGCAAAATTCTGCGTAGGAAACTTCGGGACAGATCGGCAGTCGACTCGATTGCTGTTGTGCGCGAGGACATGCCACGAGCCAAGCTCTAGCTTAGCGGCCGCCAACTCAGTCGCAAGAAAAAACGAACGAAGCATGAGTGCATATAGACTTTTGCGAATTTTCATCTAAACTCAGGCTATATACATATATACAGAAGTTTTAGCCTGTTTGATGATGCACAAGCTGGTCTTTCTGGGGTGCCCGCGCCTCAGTGTCACCGCTTGAATTTTTTTCGAAGAGCACTTTTTAGAAAGCAACGAGGAGTTTGAACCCTGTCTTTTTGACGCGCTCTACCAGGATAAATGTCGTTCCAACTAAGCAAATGATGCCAGCGAAAATTTTCATTCCCGGGTAACCTGCTGAGCTGTCGATGAGCGCGCCACTGAGAGGGTTTGTCGTCAGCCCACCAATCGAGGCAACAAAGAAGACAATGCCAGTACGGAACCCGATCTCAGGCAGTGGAGAGATTTGGGCGACGATTGGCGTAACAAGCGAAATGTAGGCTCCGGACGAGAAGCCAAACAGCGCAGCAAATGCAATGAGAGCGGGCTGGCTGCTGTCGGAGATCCAAAGCGCCAAAATCCAGATTCCTGACAGGTAGCAGCATACAATCAGGATATTAAAACGACCGATCTTGTCACCCATGAAGCCAGCAAAGAGGCGACCGAATAGAGATGCGCCATTGAGAATGGGCAGAAGATACTGGACCAGATTGGGGTTCAGCCCGGCGGCGGCAGCCTGAACAGGGAGGTAGTTCAGCGGCACAAAAACGCCGTATGTCAGAAAGAGGAAACCAGCCGCAACAAGAAGGTAGTCCACTTCGCGAAATGGCTTGGCGAGCTGCGCTCCAGTAACCTTCTTCGGGACAGGCGGCTGGAAGCAGCGGACCGTGATATTCGGGATGGTGAGGAGAGCCAGGTTGACAAAAGCGCAGGTCCGCATGGCCCAGCCAAAGCCCACCAATTTGATCAGATGCGTCACCATGATCGGCCAAACAACACCACCAACCGAAGCGCCAGTGGAGAGAATGCCAAATGCAGCGCCCCGTCTCTTGTTGAAGTATCCTGCGACGCAACTCAGAGCTGATGTCATGTCAGTATATTCCTCATGAAAGTCACAAAAAGTTTGACCTACGAGGCTGGAAGACGGCCGAGACGCCGATTCCGGAACAGACACCCTGCGCCAGGAGAATTTGCCAGTATTGTGTGCTGATACTAGCCATCATGATACCAAAGACGTGCATCAATGTGCCTACTAGAAGAAGATATCGCGGCCCGTACTTGTCAAACAGCATGCCAACGATGGGTCCCTGTTATCTTGGTCAGATGGAATGTGGCGGCGTCGAGATCGCAAAAAGAACTTGCCAGTCCGAGGATAAAAAATATTTGAAGCGAAGGAATCCATGAGACAGTGCTCGCGTTTTGGTTATGAAGCAGAACCTTCTGGTAATATTGCTGAAAGACACCGATACTGTTCAGCCAGCCAAAGCTGCAGAAGGCTGTGCACCAGCCACCAAGCACCACGAGCCAGGCTGTCGTGCCGCCATCTGGAGGCGCTGGTGATGATGAAGCAGGTGGTGCTGCCTTTTCCGAGTCTGACACGTCCTGTTGCGAACTCACTCGCGCACTGCTGTTCGTGTTGTCCATGGGCGTGGCAGACGCCTCGGCTTCCTCCGACTCCAGCATTTGCGACATTGTGAATACTCAGATCGACACTGCTTGGACAAGATGAATTGAGTGAAAGAAATAAAAACTTGATACCACCTACAAAGACAAAGAGGAGCCAGTAACTCTATGTAATAAGCACTGGCCCCACGAACCCTGTAAGGCTCATCTCTCTGCGTCGACAAGGGCTTACTCTTCCTTTGCGCAGGCATACATGCAAGCAACCTTCACTACGACCCTGCGATACGGACACCCCCCCACCAATAGTTATGGAAGAGATTTTCTACCAAGACATGTGCCGGCTCGGCTACCACTTTTTTTTCCTTGGCGCACTGGTAGACAGTGAAAAAGCAGTAAACATTCACGAGACAGGATGCCCGAAGCAGCGGTGGCGTCCGAGCAAGGCGTTCGGCTTTCCGCGTGGCTTGCGGCATTCGTCGCATTCATCAAGCGGAACTATTACCGGGGGGCTTCATGTACGTAACAAAAAAAAAGTGGCCATTTACTTTCTGGAATGGGATAGTCCATACGCGTATACGGCCCCATCGCTGATCAGCCCTGTAAGTCTGTCAGCTAACTAATACGTGCTAGAACCAACGTAGCTGATTTCGGAAGCGCAAGGCGAAGCGAAGGAACAAGTCTCAATTTGTCTCAGTCTTTCCAGCTGTAAGACGAGCAAGAAAGAGCGAATGGCCAATTTGCGATAGGCAATTTGCGCAAGTAGTCGGGGTTCGTGCCCGTACGATTTTCGGTGGGCGCTTCCCGTCGTGGCTTGTATCGGGATCGAACTTTGGGGGGGCTTACGATAAGCTGAATCAGAGCAGAGCACCCGCAAGGACCAGTGGCCATCAAAGAAACCTTTTTGCCCCAGGGGTTGGTCCTGCTCGGAGCTCAGAGGCAATCACATGTGTTGCGGCAATTGTTTCCAAGGTACTGGTACTTGCCTGGCTTCCTTCTTCATGGCCTGCAGCAAAACGCATGCTAAAGTTAAAACAAACAAGGTAGATTAGATGAAGCACTGTAGATGGGGCTTTTTTTCATACCCGTATTAATTAATATAATTGATTATGATGGATCCTAGAGTGGCGCGAGCTATGGAGCGGCGCCCCCACCCCCAAAGGTAACTACCGAGCTGCAAGCCCAGGTTTGGACACCAGGTCAGACGTCGCCCTTTTGTAGGCACATATGTCAAGCTATCCAAACAGCCACTCCTGTCAATGTTGTTAGCTAGTGTCAGGGTGCTGAACGAGCTGGTGTCGTCTGCGGCGTTGTCTGCGTACCGACAACCCCGTGTAGAAGACTGGGGGCGTGGCATGTACAATTTGTAGGGAGTATTTATGCTGCCACGGCCGTTCATCCAGTGTCAACCCCATAGCTTAGTTGCGTAAATTGTTTCGGACAACTGCTTTCCATACTAAACTTCTGCAGCTTACGTCTTTTTTTCATCATGGCTGGCAGAGTACGCCAAGAGATTGATCAGCTTGCGCTGAACTGCTTCCTGCGAGACTATGTGCCAGAGATTGCGACTCCCATTAATTTGAAGCAAGTAAGTAACCATGCACCAATACTAATCATGTGAGCGCAACTGACTGAGTGTGCTTACGAAAGTTCAAACATGGCCAATCAAACCCAACATATCAAATCACTGCTGCGGATGGCCAGAGATTCGTCCTGCGCAAGCGCCCTCCCGGGAAGCAAATCTCGAATCACGCGCACCGCGTAGAGCGCGAATATCAGATCCTCGCTGCTCTAGAAGATACCAATGTCCCAGTTCCCAAGCCATATGTCATGTGTGAGGATGCGTCTATCATCGGCACACCGTTTTATATTATGGAATTTCTTGACGGCCGCATCTTTGACGACGTTGGCGTTCCGGGTGTAAGTCCAGAGGAGAGGACGGCAATTTGGCACGAGGCGGCCAAGACGCTGACCAAGCTGCATGCCATTGATCCTCGCGACGTCGGACTGCAGGACTTTGGCAAACCGAGCGGGTTTTACAAGCGACAGATTCGAGCGTTTGACGCCATTTCGGCGAGCCAGTCCAAGGTCATCAACAAACGCACGCTGCAGCCGATAGGACCACTGCCGTACTATGCAGAGTGCACACAATTCTTCCAAAACCCGGCAGTGCAGCCTCGAGATAGGTCATGCCTGGTGCATGGCGATTATCGCATTGACAATCTCGTATTCCACAAGACAGAGCCGCGCGTCATTGGTGTTCTCGAGTAAGTGTAGCTTTCCCCCGACTTCTCTGATTGCATCCGCTAACGGTTGTGCAGCTGGGAAACCTCAACCGTCGGCCACCCACTATCCGACATTTGCAGCCTCATAACCTTCTTTTACATGGCCAAGCAACCTGGCGCATCGCCTTACGACCTCTCCAGCCTGCTACCCGGTCGCACGCCAGGCATGCCACAGCCTGAGCAGGTCATGGAGTGGTATGCCCGCCACGGGCCGTACGACCCCAAGCCGGACATGGACTTTGGCCTCGCTTTCAGCGTGTTCAAACTTGCAGTCATATGCCAGGGCATCGAGGCCCGCATGCTCACGGGACAGGCCGGCAGCGAGAAGGTGGCTTCGTACGCGGCCGTTAAGAACCCGATGGCGGAGCTGGCGTGGCAGCTTACACAATATTCCAACCGCGCGTGGCAGCAGGCAGCAAGACTGTAGACTTGCAACTGCCGGCAATGCTTCTTATACAGATACATTTCCTTAGTTGGCGGTTAAAATAAATATTTGCTTTCTATCTCAATAAATGAAAAACAAAAGCCCTTTATTAATTGTTACTCTTTGCTGAGTGACTCCGATGCAGTCCCAGAGTGTGTACGAATAAAGGCTCATGCGCAAACTGTGTACGGAGCAAGCATCTCAGAGAACAGAAGGGTAACAAAATAAAGAAGATTAAAGAAGTGGCAACCGCGACTCTTGCTAGAAACTCCTGCTATACAATGCAAAAATGGCACAAGATAGAAAACCCAAGTGAACAAGACTACAACTTGCTGCGCTCGCCAAGATAAACGCGTCCCAGATTGAGCATCTCCGTCGCTTCCCTAACCATGTCCTGCACGATCTGCCTTGCCGGCAAAATCACCGTAATCGAGCCGGCGACCTCACCCATCAGCACCGGAATCTCGACCGGCCTCCCTGCCCGCTTATCATGGTCCATTGGCACCACGCCCTCGCCGCAAAGCCGCTGTATCTCGTCGGGCCGGCTGTGCCATGCCTTGATGTATTCGTTGGCGCGCATCCGCAGCGGCCGGCCCGTGAGCACCAGCGTGCGCTCCGTGCCTTCAAAGTCGCAGTCGACAATGGCCTGCTTGGCCGCGTCTGGGACATCCGCTTCAACCGACGCCACGAACCGCGTGCACACCCAGACGCCCGCGGCGCCCTGCATCAGCGCGGCGGCCAAGCCCGGCCCGCTGGCGATGCCGCCGCCAGCTACCACGAGCGCCGCCGATCCGCCCAGCAGCGGCGGCGTGTAGCGGCGGGCGACGCTGACCACTGCCGGCACCAGGATCGACGTGGGGATGTTGCCTGTGTGGCCGCGGCCCTCCTTGCCCTGCGCGCACACCATGTCAACGCCCGCGTCGAGTGCCTTGACCGCGTGCTTCGGGTGGCCGACCAGGTTCATGACCAGCACACCCGCGTTGTGTAGCCGGTCAATGATGTATCTCGGGGGTACGCCCGCCGTACTGACAAAGAGCTTGGCGCCGCTGTGGATGGCCATGTCGATGAGCTCGTCAAGCCTGCCGACGTCTCTGTTTGTCTTGCGCGCGCCGCCGCCGCACTTTGGTATCGCCACGGCCACGCCAAAAGGGAGGTTGGGGCATGTGAAACGCTGCTTCATGTCCGCAATCGCATCGCGGAGCTGCTCCGGCGTGCACTCGTAGCCGCCCACGACGCTGAATCCACCGGCGTTGGCCACGGCCGCGGCGAGACGTCCGCCAGAGACCTGTGCCATGCCTGCCAGCATGATTGGATGCTGGCAGTTGAGCACGCCTGTCAGTGGTGTGGTGATCGGTCCCTGCATTGTGGGTGCAAGTTCATGTTCGATATGTCGCCGTTGTTGCTGCATTGTCTTCTCGCTACAGAGCACGAATTAGACATATGTGCTCTTTGTTGCCAAGTTGCTACAGTCTTGTAGAGAAATGCCGAGGAATAGATTATTAGACTATAGACTACGCTTAGAAGGGTGTGCACTTAGACGGCTAGGGTCGATGTAAGCAGGAACGGGAAAGTAGGGCAGGAACCGGTATTGGCGGATTACATCTGAACGAACACGCGACACTAAATATTTTAGCGGCTTTTTCTACACAGGAACCGGTAATAAATGTCAGACCTACATGTGAACTGGGGTCTCGCGTGCAATGAGCAGGTACAGGTACAAGTTCCTCGCCCATTACGCCCTACTCCTTTGTCCGTGGTAAAAACGGGAATCTCATTCCGAGGCTGTGGCCGTTTACTAGCTCCAGCCCAGAACGTGAACTATCAAATCCTGCCTCGGCTAGAAAATGCCCCTCTCTACAGCAGCCAGCTAGCGAAAGGGATCGACGTGAAGTTTTGGAGATTTTGACTTTTAGCTATAAAAAAAAAAGTTGCCTGCAGTGAAAATTTGGCTGTCCAGCCAGATTATCTATCACATCTGATAAGAATGCCGTCGCATCCTGTGGGAGACCCGACAGGCATACACCCCTGTTTCACCGCATCCACTGTGGACAAGCTGAAGAAATCAGACCAGGATATGTGCGTTGCGTGGGGTATTAATTGGGAATTTATACATACTTTTAACCATGCTCCGTATTTGGCCCCCTCCCCGAACGCCCAAACGATGTGGTTGATCTTTTAGATAATAAATACTATCGTTGATGCCTTGATCCTGCGTATTCCAGAGATCGGCCTTTTCACGCACAGATCAGGTTGCGGAATGCCCCGCGCGGGCACGCGACTTACATGGTTCGGAGTTCCAGCTTTCAACTTCCTATCGGAGCTCCGATGTGTGGACCTTGTTGTACGAGGGTGAGGTTGCAACGACGAAAATTGCGCAAGAAAAATTGGCAATAAATGGTGTCATAGACAGTCCAGTTGCGAAACTTCGAGTCAATTATGGAAACGGCTAAAGAAGGCGGCCATCGCCCAGAGCTGCAATCGCACAGAGCCAAGATTGGAGCCTTAGAACCGTCACTAGTCCAACGCCGAGTCCTTTGGATGCTTGGCGATAAAGATTATACTGCACTGGGGGTTCTTTTTCGACAAGTAATAAGCGATGTAGGCTTGAAGAACCTGGTCTAATGTCACATGCGTTCAAGTTGTTATGTCACCACCATGGATGGAGCAATCGATGTAAGCAGCAACGGGAAAAGCAGGGCAGGAACCGGTATTGGCGAAAAAGCTTTCAAATTTTGCACCGTACGATGTTTGTGAGTATTATGTTCTCTGGAAAGTTCCTTGGTTTGCAAAATGTTTGGTGCTGGGCTGCCGACACGAGCTTCGAACAGACTGTGGATAGTCTTGGGGAAGACTGAGAAGCAGTATCCGTGAACAGACTTTGCGACGACACATCAATTCCAGCTCAATAATAGACCAAAAACAGAAAGTCCGCGACCAAGACCGTAAATCGGTTTCAGGTCTTGCCTCCAGGACGCTTTGGGGGTCTTCAACTCCTGCATCCGGCCACGTTTCACAATACTTGACTTGCACGCGCGTCATAGACACGTCCGATGTCCTTTGCCATATCAACAAGGGCAAAAGCCGGAGTATTGTTTGACGTAAAAAGTATATACCTCATCGAAATCGCTCATTGCTATTCATCTTGGGCAAAGCAGGACAGGGTTGTAGCACAATGTCGGTTCGCCCAGCTGCGGCGTGATATGGATGCGTGTAGACCCCACGCGTTGGATACTCCTCCGTCGTCAGTCTATGCTACTGCCGGTTGCTGATCATCATTGAGTTGTCGGGTCTTGCAGTGCGAGGAAAGGTTCCGGTGAGGCTCTCGGATCGAGTCTTTGCGAGGCAAGGCCGACGACCGTGTAACAGTACGGACGCCTTCCGCGTCAGACGCAGGCCACTATTAAAATTTGTTCGCTAATCTTGATACTCGGTTGATTCCCATCTCGCTAAAGTCCGATGTAGCATTCTGTCTGCTTTTTAGCCTCAATTGATCAAATCCTCGGCGATCCTGCTTCGGCCGGCTGACCCGAGCTTTTGGCGTGAAACGAGTTAGCCAGAGCTGCAGGGGATTATCACGGCATGATGACACGGCGTGATGCAGGATGAGTCGGACTGCATGGAGCACTATAATTGGTATATGTGTCCCAGGCCGCTCTGATCGAAGATGGGAACGGCGGGGGTAAGACTACGATGCAGTGCGACGTGCTTCCCTAAGCTATAGGGTAAGTCGGCGGCAGCAGATGATGTCGACGGATCAGTCCTGTCAGTACCATTACGTTTTTCGAGTTCCCAAATAGCCTCTGGGGGTTCATTTTCGTGAGATGGCCAACAAAATCAGCTTGTGGCAGCTGTGCTTGATGATTTGTACTGGTTGCCGCATATCGACAGTATTGTAGCGTGCAGTTGTTGTGCACGCTGGGGTGCCGACCCCTCGACTGCCAGTTTCAACACATCACAGAGTATCCGGTATGCAATAGACTGATGATTTAAAGTATAGTATGTTTTTTCAATTTTAGAGACAAATAACTAGCTATACTTCTATGTAATAATTTCGAGCGCATGTACACATGAGCCGTGGTATTCGCGTGGCGTTGAAATCATCTACGTCCAACATACAGACATGAACAAAGAAAAGCAAAAAGGTACCGAGATAACCAAAACATGACCAAAAGACCCCGACTCCCAGCTATCGACTTCTGTGCCGAAATACACGGCGAAATTGACGCGACGCCGCTGCCGCACAAACGGCGACGGTGTCTGTCCTGTTCGACCGACCCAATAAATGTAGAAAAAATCACAAACGCTAGGAAACTCTCTTTCCCTCCTCATAACCTATCCACCTCTGCCCGTTCGGTTCCTAGACGTAGACTCGGCGCGAGTGGTGGCTGTGGTGGCTGTAGTGCGAGCCGTTGGAGCGGGAGCGGCTGCGGTGACGCTGGCTGTGGCGGCTCGAGTGGTGACGCTTCCTGGTGCGACGCTCGTCGGCAGCGCTGAAGTGGTCGCCGTGCATGAAAGCGGCAAAGGCGGTCCAGGCAAAGAAGACTGTGTTCATGATGGAGAACGCCCAGACGGCCTTGAGCATGTTGCAGGGACCCGAGGGGCTCCAGCTGAGGGCGTTGAAGTTGCCGCCGAGTTGGTTCGTCCACAGGTGGCTCGCGCTCGGATTCGCGGAGCACGAGGCGAAGCGGATGTTGCGCAGGTAGTAGATGCCGGCGATGAGGGCGCCGACAATGGCGATGTCAATGACGGCGACGAAGAAGGCATTGGCCGAGGAGCGGTGGTAGCTGAAGAGGGTGAAGAGGGCCCAGGCGAGGGCGAGGACGGAGACGATGAAGAGGATGAGGATCGAGGTCGGGGTGAGGACGTTGGCGCCGACAAACTTGTCGACGAACCAGGAGAGCATGCCCATGACGATGATCTGGGTAAGGATAGTGTCAGTTGTGGTCATTCCCAGAGAGAGCTGTGGCTTGTCGGCGCACAGCAACTTACACCCCGCGCAATGGCGGGGGAGGAGGGAATGGATGCGCCGGGATAGAGCAGAAACGTACCATGGTTACGATTTGACATATGCGCGTGCATACGAAAACCAAAGCGAAAATCATGCTGGGCGATTCTTACCAGCCAGAGGCGGCGGTGACGGGCAGAGGTGATGGCGAGAAAAAGGCCGGCAGGCGGGGACGGACGGCGCGGGCCGCTATGAAGCTATCCTCGAGGCAGAATGCGACAGGATGCGAACCGGTTTGCTGCAGGGTCAAAAAAAATTTAAAAATTGCGCGCGCTGGAATGTAGATGCAGGAAAGTAAATAGAAACGGCCGGTTGCATGGGCATACAAAAGATAAATAAACTACGCGGCTGAGAGGGAAAAAAAGAAATAAATGTCATGGCTGGGGAGAGAGTGGGCTGGCTGGTCCCAAGGATTTCGTGCATATTAACCAGGGGGCTGGGAGGAGAGAGGCAAGGCCACCACGAACCGTGCGTGGCTGCAGAAAAAGAAGCAAGAAAGAAACAAACCCCCCTGCATCATGGCTCGAGCGCTGTTGGTTTAAATGATTGCTTCTTTCGTGTTTCGTCATTAGGGGTATATCATGGGATTTTATGGGATGCACTGCATGAAATGCAAATCTTACGTTACCTAGGTAGGTAGAGAACTGGCCGTTTGCACAGTGCGCCCGAGTCTGCGCCCGAGTCTTTTTGAGATGCGCTATAACTTATTTGGCTGCCAAGACTGGTAGAACAAACGTGGGCTGGGTGACGTCGACGAGGCGCTGTGGAGCCCTGTGGCTGGCCGGTGCGCCGCTGTAAAACGTGGCAGCCCTCCGGGTCTCAGCCGTACCTGATTATTTTCCCGCACTGTCTTTTCCCGCACTGTCGCATCGCACGGCAGCTGGCTGGCGACATGAACCATGCAGCTGCATCACGAAGCCGTTCCCTCGAGCCGTACATCGCATCCTAGCTCAAACGGGTGACAAGCGCTCTTGAATCACGCGCCATGGCCGCATCGCACTCTTGGATGTGGGGGAGAGCTGACCATCTACTCGAGGTGCATTATCGCAGCCCATGTATTCTGCAGCTGCCTCGGACCATCCTCCGAAACGACTGACTAGCAAACGTTAAAATATGACAGGCGCATTTACGTTTATTTTTAGCTTATTCTCATATCTTGCCAGTACTCAACACCAAGTAACAAATCGACACCATGTGACGTTCGCGGACCTACTCTCGATGCCCTACGCATGGCCGTGGAGCCACAATTGCGGTTGTTCACGGACCAGCTAGCGCCGGAATGAACCTGTTGGCAAGGGCAGCTATCGCCGCAACTCGTAGCTTCATACTCTGAATACTGCCTCGCAGGATGAGCTACTTGAAAACTGCCCCATACCATCACTAGATGCCATATCTGGCAGTTTGTTGCCGGCAAGGCGCGAGTTAAGGCTTACGGCTTTACAAGCGTGCGACCAAGTGCCCACAATACACCACAATTCCCGACTTACACGGTAGCCAAGCCGTCTAGTTTCTTCTAGCCCTGCGTCTAGCTCTGCGTTCTAGCTTTACTTCTGGCTCAAGTTGAACGAACGAATTAGAGATTGGGCAAGTATGCCTTGGCCGACGGGTCTGACGTGCCAGTATAAAGAATCTAGTCAAGCCGTGGATATTGGGATGTCTCCAAGGAGTTCACACTCAAGGCATCCACGACAACTATAGGAGTGTCGCTGATACCTTCTTGAGCCATTGAAGACTCTTTGTCACCCTTGACAGCGTTTCTCAACTCTCATCTATCCTATCTACCATGAAGACCGTCATCCTCGGCACGATGATGGTCGTGGCCGATACGGCCTCCTCAGATGTGCGATTTGGCAAGCGCATCTTTGACGGCGACTCCAAGTTTGTCTTTGAATGCAGCCAGCAGACAATCCCTGGTATGTAGTCTTCTTCTAACCTGGCAGAATTTCTTCAGTCTGACACCCGCATAGAACCCGTCGACGGCGGAGGAACGTCGTACTTTTTGCAGGCTCTGAGCACGACGGAAAAAAGTACCATCCCCGTAAAGAAGACTGCACCGTGGACAAGGACGATGCTACCTGCCAGCACTGTCTTGTCGGTGGCGGAGGTCTGGACAGCGCAACGACGGTCAAGGTAAATAAAGGCCGCTCCAGACCCGTGATGAAGGCCTCCGCTCATATTGGCTACACAGGCATGCTGGCTCCCTCCCGCGGGAAAGATGTCATGCAACATTAGCTTTTACTACAGCAACCGCCACTACAACTCCTACACGGACAAGGACTTTTGTGAGAAAAAGGACGATGCAACCATCAGCAGTGCCAAAATAACGACTACCTGCTACTTTAACGAGAAACTCGCTCATCCTCCCACGACCACGAGATCTATCCCGCCTTGGACTCCCACGGCAGTTCCGGATCCTGTCAAGCTTGGGCCCAACCCCAAGGTTTTACTGTCGGCGACTCCATCACGTACGGACAGTAGGGCGACTTTACGTGGCGATATCGCATCTCGGAATGGTTCAAGAACTACGCCCCAGATACAAAGCCCGAGTTTGTTGGGTAGGTCCATGAAGAGGCTTCCTTCATGACGACTTGCTGACTCCGAAAAGACCTTACACCGGCACGCAAGAGCGCGACAAGCCTAAAGAGCCTCAACCGCCGAGGCTGAGCTCGGATTTACCACCAAACACTAGCCCTCGTAAGTCCAGGAGCCCGCTGTGCTTTGCCACAAGCGCTCAGACATTGGTTTAAGTACATCTGGAGGCTACCATGAAGGCGTAAAGTTTCAGTCCAACCATTTCGCCGTCTGGGGTCGCCAAACCGCGCAGGATATTCCCTTGATTCGAGAGGTCGTCGCAAAGTACAAGCCTGACATTCTGCTGGTGCTGCTCGGCTTCAATGGCATGGGCTGGTTTGTCTCTGATGCTCCTGGCACACTGAACAGCATGGTATGTTACAAGTTCTGCGCAAAACAGGGAGAGTAACTTGCGCTAATACCTAAACAGGAGAAATTTATTCAGGAAGCCCGCAAAGCTAACCCTGGCGTCAAACTCGCCTTCGCAAACGTTCCTCAGCGCTCATTCATCGGCGGACGAGACGATCTCCCCGTCAAGACAACCCTGTATAACCGTGACTTGCCAGCCTTGCTCAAGAAGTACGACAATGAGCTGGCTCCTACGAGACTCGTCGATATGGCGGGCAACTACGATTGTCAGCCTGCACATTGCCCGGTATGAGCCATGTGTTTTTCTTGACTCGGATGATGGATTTCTCTGATTGACTTCCCCCAACAGGCTGGTTATGACGGCTTACACCCCAATGCCTACGGCGAGTACCTCATCGCCCAGTCCTTCAGCCGCACGCTCTACAGCGACTTCAGCGTCGGCAAGGGCCAGCTCCAGCTGCCCCGGTCCTACCTGCCACGCTCTCTGCCCGTCCCGAGCAACATCAAAGCCGTACCGGAGCCCATGGGCGTCAAGGTCACCTGGGATGAGGTCTACCAGTCCAACTCGTACGACGTCCGCGTGCGCATCGCCGGCAGCTCTGACTGGACTGAGTCGGGCGCCGGCACCAACCGCTTCGACCAGACTCTCACCGGCAAGAATATCAAGTGGGAGTTTCAGATCCGGAGCAGCTACGGCGAGCCCGCGCAGGCGGCGCCAAGCGCGCTTGGTCCGGCATCGTTAGCGCAACGGCGGACCGCAGCACGCCCTCGCCGCCCATAGACATTCGCACCTCGTCGTCAGGAGCCAGCCTCACCGTCTCCTGGGGCGCCGTGGACAAGGGCCCCGTTGACCGCTTCGGCGTGATCGTATGGGATCGCGACACGCCCGGCGCTTTTATCAACACTCACGGCGCGCGCGAGAGTCCCTTCACTCTGGACGGCCTCCACTCGGGGCATCGGTATGACATCTGGGTCGAGACCTGGGGCGGTCCTGGCCTGGGTGGTCTACCGTCCGGCGGCAGTCCTGTTTTCATTGGAGGCGGCTCGCCGTTGACGCCGACGGGGCTGAAAGCCGTCACGGTTGATCCGACGACGGTGCATTTGACGTGGAATGCGGCGAAGAACGCCGCGGGATACAAAATCTACACCAACCCGGACGAGACGGCGCAGAAGACGGGATCCAAGCCCAGCAAGGACGGGAAGCTGGCCAACGGTGACACGAACTGGGGCGAGACGTTCCTGTTCCCGGGTGCATGGCACTTTGAGTTTTGTGTGTCGGCTATCAATGGCCAGAAGGAGTCTTCGCGGGTTTGCGCGACGGCACCCAAAGCGGATGGTTTTTAGATGAAACCGTTAGAAATCAAAAAAAAAAAAAACACACGATAAAATGGTACATCCGACAGCAGCCGAGACTAATTTGATTATGAACAAACGATATTGCGGCAGTTAGGAATAGCAAGGTTAAGTATACGCATTTCCATAAAAGTCATATAAAACAGAAACATCTTCGCCTCTTATTTAGACTTGAGTCCCTGCTTCGCCGCAATCACCTTGCCAATGCGTCCCCACGCGCCGATGCCCTCGATGAAGACGCTCAGTTGCCACTTGAACCAGAGGGCGGACCAGCGCGGCACGCCGTGCCTGCGCAGACGCAGCTGGTCAAACAGCAGCACCTCGGCCGCGTGCGCCGCCGCCAGCCAGAAGACGACGTTGCGCGTGATCCAGAGGAAGGCGTCGGGCCCGCCGGGAAAGTACTGCGCGAGGAGGTCCCAGAGCGCGCTGCCAGGCACGACCCAGCGCGAGGCGAGGCCCGCGGCGTACAGGGCCAGGGTGCCGCCGCCGGCGAGCCACTCGCCGGTGGCGCGCGGCCAGACGTACTCGGTGATTTGGACGGGTGCGCTGGGAGGCATTTTTTTTTTCTGAAAGAGAAATTGGTGGTGATTGTCGCGTGAGTGTGTAGGTGGGAAAGTGAGCCGAGGCAGAGGATGAGTTTTGAGCCGAGGCCTGAGTGTTGGCGGCGGGAAACGGGGATTGGCGTTCTTAGCTGGTCGCTATGAGCGAATCGTGCGTTTTAACTGACGTTGAGAAATTACTCTGTGATTGGTGAAGATGGAGAGATGGAAAAGGTCAAAGTTTGAGATGGCAAGTATAATTATAAAGTCCTCGGCTGCCAAGTTTGACCTCGTCCGCTTGTTAGTGCGGGCGAGTTTGCCGACTTGTCCCCACCAGGCGCCATCGCGGGCGGCCGGCGCAACTACGCAAACCGGATACCGCGGGGCAGGATTGGTGTCCTGGCCCGGAATTTTTGTAGGTGATGTGCCCGCCGATCCGGGGTACAAAAGTCCAACGGTCTAAAAGTCAAGCCTATGGCAGATCCGATGGCAATTGTGAATGGGCAGCCGTTGCGACGCATATAAGCGGATTGCGCTAATAATACATGACTTGTCTGCATATAGTCAAGAACCTACAACTTCAATTGATGCAGCGAAATCTTTTCTTTCTTGCAAGAAATAAAACAGGAAAGGGCGGTGACGATAGAAAAGAAAAATGCCCCGATATTGGCTTCTGGGTCACGCCGCTAAAGCTTCAGCTCCCAGTCCGACCACTGCACCCAAGATATGCATCGACTCCACCAAAATCAGGCCAGTGTGCCGGGCCAAATCAATGTGTTCTTGCCGATTGAGCTGTTGACGTACCAAGCCCTTACTCTTATGGCGTAGACGAGTGCTTTGAGACGCTCTTGGATGCTCACGTTGAACTGTGTCTCGGCCTCCAGTGTAGGCATCGCCGTGATGCTTGCGTCCCTGCCACGGCGCACATCCTTGCTTGCGCTGCACTTCTCCCAGATACACGCAGAATTCGGGTGATGTGTACGACAGGGCACTCGATGCCATACAGTGTCGAGTTGCCAGAAGGCAGGGTTTTGGGACCGGCCAGCATGAATAAATTGGGGAAGCCATTTACGCTCACACTATGCCCGGGTGTTCGCACTTCGCCAAACACGCGTCGTACCAAATGGTACTGGAACCTGCGCCAGAAAAAGAATACACTGACTCCATGTATACTTCGGCGTCACCTCTGCTTTGCCACTCCTCATGTAGGGCTCTGCCCTGCTGTCCACGGACTTCCACAGGAACCAAAAGGTCTTGCGCCTGGAGCCCATTCGCAAGAATGACCACGTCAACTTCTTGGTTTTCGCCGGCCGCGTCCATGATTGTTCTCTTTTCTAGTCTATTCACAGCAAAGATACCGCTGCTGCGGACGAGTCGGAATTTTGGACTGTCGGTCGCTTCAAGATAGCCGTGGTTCATCACGGGCCGCTTGGCGCGAAACTTGTATGTCGAAATGAAAAGATCGTGATACACCAGGTTTGCTGTAGACACCATAAGCGATTGGATACTCTTCGCAGTGTAGCGCCACAAGTTCTCATTCCAACGGCCATGCCTAAACATGGAAAACCTGGTGTCGAGCTTGATCGCTGTGTAGAGGCGCCGAGGGCACATCGCTAGCGGAATATACTAGAAGCAGGCCCGTTGAAAGGCCGACACTGGGTAATTGTCCTTTGGTGCCACCCATTGCGCGCTTCGCGCCAGTTGTGCCACGCTTTTTGGTGGTCGGGGAAGCACAAGACAATGCTTGGCTGCAGATAATCGGCAGCCATGGGAGCAGGGCATATGCCGAGGGAGTATACTCCGCACTTTTCGCACCCACGTGCCCTTTTCAGTAACAGTTGCTCGTCCACTGGAGCTTCTATTGCTAAATACCGTTTAATATTCAATTGAACTCATGGCTATTCGCTCTCGTTCTTAATGCTGCAGACCTATTGTACTTTTGAAAGAATGATTACAAGTCACGGGACACGGAGCAGCAACAGCAGAGAGCTGACTGACAGCACCACAGTCAGATAACGATGGTGCAGATATTTCACAAGATGGAACAGTCATTGTGATAGTTCCAAGATGGCTAGAAACGATCACTACTAAATACTCTGCTGCTGGTATCTGCCTACTTTTCGGTGCACTTCTCGAACTTTCCATCCTTTCTTCCAGCATGACTCCATACTCCGATAAATGTGGCCTCATCAGAGCCGACATCGTGTTGATAGACCACACGAGCATCACTTGTAGGAGTACCTCCTGTAAAGACGGTTTGACCGTCGTAGTTGAGTGGGAAATGATCAACATTCTTTGCACCTTGGTAGCCCTCTAGACCTGGGATACTCTCGGGGCTTGTAAAAAACTCTGGATACTTGCTGTTTCCAGCCTTGTTGTCACCATTGTCTCTGAGCTCGAGCGCAAAGTCGGTGCTTCTTTTGATGTAATCGGATTTGAAAGTGACAGCTACACAGTTCAGGCTACATTAGATTTTGATGTGGCACCAATAAAACGGATATCCTTACTTGTTGGCTTATTCTGGCTGGTCTTGCATTCCCAATCCTTGGGCGGGTAGCCGTGAATGGTACCTGGTAGCTTTGTCGGAGGCGAGCGAGGAGCATCCTCAACTGGCGTAGGGGCACCGGAGATGACAGTGGCTGCTGCCAGGAGAGAGAATGTGGCTCTGAGCAGATGCATGTTGAGAAAGTAGCGTGTCGGCAATCAAAGGACCTCAGAGAGACCGTTTAATGGCGGATGGGGAAAGCAGGGCTGTTAGTTTGAAGGTAGAGGTATAGGGAGTATACTAGTTTATATACACCTGGAGATATTGTTAAAGACTTTGAAGCTGTGAAGTGAGTGCTACAGATATTCGGACTTGACGGTCATCTTTGTCTCCGCGGCCGGGGGACTGCGTTGTTTCTTAGACATCATGCTTGTTCTTTCCGCCATGATCTGCAAAGACGACCCGCCTTGCGCTGAACAAAAAGCTGCTATGCTCATCTGACCACCCTTATTGCATAGTATTATAATTGACTTCCGTCGAATTGTGTGATCTACGTGTCACTCAGCTCGGCTTGTGAGGCTGCAGGTTACCGAATGCGGTCGCATCAATCAATCGGACACACCTGTCCGGCGGCAATAAGTAGACCACAAGCCGCATTAAAATCAGGCGCACTGACAAATTGCCGTCGCTTTAACACAGTTCATGTGATTTAAAGGATTCAGGCTTTCAATTCCGTCATCATGTCTCGCGAATTGTGGAATAGCGACCTCATTTTGGTGTGAGCGTACGCCCAGCTAACGCATGTGTCAGACGAGGCTGGCAAATCTTCCAACTGTGGTAGACACCGATGATTATTTAGAAAAGATCTCACAATTAATCAGGCTCGTCATTCCGTCATCAGGTCTCGCGAATCGTGGAACAGCGACATCATCTTGGTTTGAGCGTACGCCCAGCTATCGCGTGTCAGACGAGGCCGGCAACCCTTCAACTGTGGTAGACACCGATACTTGTTTATAGTATATCCTACGGTCAAAATCACAAACATGCATAGCAGCTTTACAATAAGGCTCTGGTCAGCTTACAGTGACATCATGGAGGCGCACACAAGGCTGCCTTGTCTTGCACAGTACAGTGAACCCCGCTTTGCCGCAACATGTAACGCCGCTCGGTGCATCGCGTCCAGCTCAGCGGTTGTCATTACAATTATGACCCCCTAAAAGACACTCTAACAGTGTTCTCGGACTGAATTGTCTTCCACAAGTGAACATTAAGCTCCGAATATCTTCCACAAGTTCACCATGGCCGATGCGTATTTTTGCCGAGCAAGCTCTGCTTTTGAAGGGTATTGCATCACGCAAGCACAGATCGACACCCTCAGGGCCTACATTGACGGCACAAGCACCACCGAAGAAGCCGTTTCATTGCTGGTATCGTATCCAGAGGCCTCCCCCAGCCCAGTCGAGATGAAGCAGCGACTAGGCGGGCTGTGGACGCTGCTCAACGACACTGCTGTAAACCTTGAGTTTTCTCAGCCACAAGTGATAAATATCCTCAAACACATCCGGACACTACCGGGGCGTCCTGAGCCAAAAGGCGAGGGAGAAGGTTTCATCGATCTCGACGACGGTTTCTACTGGAGAGAACTCACCGACTGGGGAATTAACTGGGCGGACGCTTTCAACAGTAAGTCAAATAAAGTCATTTGCTCCAAGTTACAGTTTCTAGTCCGTCATAAGCTAGATCATTCGACGGCTGACTTCGAACCTTTCCAGGCTACAGTGCTCAGCTTTTTAACGCGGCCTGCCCGACACAAGAGGAGCGCCGCGCACGTGAACGACGCTGGAATAGTGCCTGTAGGTATTCGGCGCGTCTAGCCTCTACTGGCGATGCAACACTGTCCCTTGGCGCCAGTCTGGATCTTGCTACAACGGCCATCTCAGAAGGTCTTGAAACAGACTTGACTGAGCAAGGATCTGGATGCCTCGATACTGCAGCGCAGGTGTTCGAGCATGCAAGCGGGGAGCTATGGCGTCGATGCAAAGAGAAGCAAGCTGAGGGTGTCTTGTCAAGTTCCAATGGGCTATGGCGTGGTCAAGCGGGTTATTCCATTGATCGCTGGCAGTTTTGGAAGGATAGGTGGAATTCCTTGGCGGAACAGCAAGCTATCTCTCCCAATATTCGTGACTTGGCAAAAGAAGCGCTAGCACATATGGACATGGTGGAAGACTGAAGATCGAGTCTCTATTGTTCGGAGATGGCGATTGCTGTCCCCCGGCGTTACATTCTGCGTCCAGAGGAGCCTTGTCTAGGAATTCAGGTGTCGCGCGTTACTGAACTTTGCAGCTCGCGGTCGGTGTGATAGCCTTAAGTTGGCAGTTACCAACTATCAGCTTTCATTAAGTACCACTCATACCTACTACCCTTTATATCACATCTAGTTATGCTCTAATGTCACTTATATAAAATGACTTTTTAGTCTAGAATGCACGCTCCCGGGTGGGTGGCTCCCCGGACAAAACTCCGCGGCCTCTGGATTATTACTAGATCGCGCCACGTTATCATTCCAGCCAACCAGGTGTTACAAATTAGAAAGTACGTGAGGTAGACTCAGGAGGCAGCCTAAGAAACAATCCGATAGGAGCCTATTACTACTTACAGCTCTCTCTTTTAGGGCGCTTTAGTATATCTTACTAGCTAATAAGATAACTGTATATTTAAAGGTAGGTAGGTAGTATTATAAATAAGGTAGTAATTATAAACTTCTAATGACTAGAGAATTTTTTTTTAAACTTGTTTTACTATTTTTGCTATTTTTACGGGTTATTATATCATCGGAACTTGGCAATAAACAGCTAGAGACTAATCATTGTGCCGGTGCCCTGCGATGCTCTGCGAGGTGTCCTGACCTCGACGCTCCAGTTAGTGAAGGGCCGCCGCTAGTGCAAACCGCCCGAGTCAGAATCCCAACATACGCAGCAGTTCTGTTTTACTTTCAATCAAATGAACGCGTCAAAAAAGCAATACTATAGCTCTAGAGACTAGATGTTATAGACACACTAAATTTGCACTAGAACTGTGTTGTGAGCAGTATACCCGCATCCGCGCCATGGCGTGTTACTGCCGGTGTTCGACCATGACTGGTCTCCAGTTACTGGTCGCGGGGCTCGAGAAAGTTTGTTTTCCACTTCAACAACACCTGGTACCCAGATGAGTCTTGGTACCCAGATGAGTGCCATTGGAAAAGATAGCACCCACCATGGATGACGACCCAGGAAATGCCGAGGCTACAGAGGTTTGTTTAGAAGCCGAGAGATGGCTATCGTGACTGGTTCCTTGCTGATATCGTGTCCAGAGGGCAAGGCTGCGTCGCAATCAGCGAAACTCGCGCGCTCGAAAGCAGGCATACATTCGAGACCTCGAGGACCGGTGGAATGAATGCGTCAAACTAGGTGCTCAAGCGACCGCGGAGATGCAGGCAGTGGCCCGAAAAGTCCATGAGGAGAATGTACTTCTTCGCAGAATACTAGCCCACCGAGGCTTTGGCGAGGATACCATCGAACGCGCTCTAGAAAATGAGAGAATGGCGTTGGGCGAAGATGACCCGAGGGTGGCATCACAGGTATGAATCTCTCTTCCCCCCTCTCACTCAGCACTGTGCATAGCAGTCCACTGATTGAGGTTTACAGCGACCAGCGACCCTGACCACAGTAAAGACCAGACAGGAGGACTCGGTGCCAATAAATCCCTGTCTGCCAGCAGCGCAGCTGCCTGCGGAAACCACCATCGGCCACGGCCTGGACGACACCTCGTTGGGCGTAAATCATGACTTGTCCCAGTCTGCGGAAATGTATAGCTGGCTGCGCGACTTGTGCGATATCAAGGACGCATTTAGTCTGGAGACGAGTGTGCGTATCTGAAGCATCCCACAAGAATTTGTTTGCTAATGTGAGCTCTGTCTGTAGTATGAATTTGCAGATCGATCTTGGCAAGAAACAGCTACGCAGACTGATCCTCCCATATTGGGCAACGAGAGATGCTTTGACGAGGATCATTGTGACTTGCTTGATCTGGCCGGCACGAAGAATACCGCCTGGCCTACATGAGTACAGCACCACATTTCATAGTATAGACGCGAACAGGCACGGGACATGGGAAAGAGCACATTTCTTTCTATACTAACAGATGAAGATATCCGTGCTAGAGAGGAGCTAGGAAATTATTGAAATAAAAACTACATATCTCTGCACTTTGCAAATTCGGTAGCATTAATCACAGAACTTGACAGACATGCTCTACCTTTTGGGTAATGGGACCCCGCACAGAGTACGGTGCAGACCTTGGCCTCTGACCAATGACAAGGCGTCGATGACACAACCGTGGCCGTCCTTGACCATTTTAGGTAGCGTCGGCACCAAGGCCGGGATCCTTCCGTGGCTGGCGAACTACATGGCAGCAAATTAGCAAACTCCGGCGAGGAAGGCGCAGAATCTCTCCCTTTTCTTTTTCCAAAAAGTCGGATTTTCTAAAAGCAACTCGCGGCATGTTCCAGTCAAGATGCCTGCGATCGGCCACCAAGACTTCGCCTGGCATACCGGATGGCCTTCCTGTGAGCGCCAGGTCTGAGCCTCCTCCTTCAGCGCCGCCACCCCCCGACGGCGGTTATGGTTGGATCTGCGTCCTCGCTCAATTTATCGTCAATGGCTTCACATGGGGCGTCGCAGCTGTAGGTCCCAGCAATAGCCATCATGCAGCTGTGGCTCAGCAATGCCTTACACGTGGTGCAGTCCTACAGCCTATTTCTCGCCTACTACCTGTCGCACGACCTCTTCGCGGAAGCGCATGACCTAGATTATGCTCTTATTGGTGGTTTGAACTTTGCGGCTGCGTTGTTTGTGGCGCCGCTCGCCGTACTGCTGGCACGCCATCACGGCGTACGGGCACCCATGCTTGCAGGTAGTGTCGTCCTCTCCGGGGGCTTCCTCGCGGCGTCTTTTGCGTCCAAAGTGTGGCATCTCTACCTATCGCAGGGAATGTGCGTAGGCATGGGCATTGGGCTGGTATATATCCCAGCCACAGCGGTCATCCCCCAGTGGTTCGACAAGAAGCGCAGCCTGGCCAATGGCATCTGCGCCGCCGGCTCTGGCATAGGCGGCCTTATCATTTGCTTCTCTGAGCAGGCGATGCTCGACGCAATGGGACTAGTGTGGGCGCTGAGAATCACAGCTCTCATTGTTCTTTTTGCCAATCTCGCGGCTACGCTGTTGATGAGATCGCGTGATCACGAGGTCCAGCCGCATCGCCGTACATTCCACCTCCGTCTGCTGGCTCTCTACCAGGTACAGCTGCTTCTGGGGTGGAGCATTATCCTGATGTTTGGATACATTACTCTCATGTTTTCTCTGTCGGACTATGCCCTCGTTATCGGCAGATCGCAGCAGGATGGGGCGATTGTGGCGGCAATGCTCAATCTGGGAACAGCACTCGGACGACCGTTTGTCGGATACGCCAGTGATAAACTTGGCCGCGTCGAAGTAGCTGGCGTTTCAACGTTCACCTGTGGGGTGCTAGTACTCTCGATGTGGCTTCCATCGACAAATTTCGGGGCTCTGATTGCGTTTGCGATTATCAGCGGCGCAATCCTGGGAATCTTTTGGGTGGTAAGTGATATTCCATGAACCGTTACCATGCACCAACCTGTCTGCTGACAACGCTGCAGGTCATTGGACCCTTGGCTACCGAGATTGTCGGGCTGAAGGAGCTACCGGCACTTCTCAACATGACGTGGCTGGCCGTTTCAGTGCCAAGCCTATGTAAGTTGCCATTCATGATTCCTCATCCGTCGGTCTCTGATAGTATTTGCCCACTTAAAGTTGCGGAAGTTATTGCTTTAAGGCTGCGGCGACCTGAAAAGGGAGCACGCTCCTATTTGGACGCTCAGATCTTTGCCGGCGCGTCGTACTTGTTATCGAGCCTACTGCTCCTTGAACTTTGGCGAGTTAGAAGGAAAGGTTCACAAAAACGCGCCAGGTCGTGAATAACAGACACCAGCCATGACAGACTACTGTAGACACATGGGAGTCTATAGAGAGGAAAAAAAGAAAATCGGGATATTAAGTAGGGAAAATATGTGAGCTTTCACGAAGAATGCTGAATGACACTGCACTGGTGTGGACACATTGCAGAGTAATTACACACGTTCAATTTCTGCCAGGTACTGCTCGCGTGCGACTGCCTGGACCAGGCGGTAAAAGAGGTAAATTGGGCACTTATTGGCGTAGCTTTCTATCATGTGCTCTATTGGGCCATATTTCGACGAGTATTATAAATTCACGCACTATTCGGCTGCGGGTACTAACAACAAGGTTGCAGCGTACGATGCGAAATGGTGCCTTGCCGTGGGCAGCCACCAATGATGACACACTCCTGCGATTTGATTGGCTTTGTGGAAAAATCGTCACTTTGCGGAGATACACCCGCAACCTGCATAGTGTAAACCGGGTCCCCCGAGTCAACAGACGAAAAAAGTACGGGTTTTGACAGCAGACTATACTAGGCAGTTCCGATTGTGCGCTTGTATGGGCGGGCCAAAATTGCATCTTCTGTTGTCCTTGTTGCGACCATGCGAGTTGAGGGTCAACTTCTTGCCCTCGCTTGCCTTTTAAGCCGGTTAAGTTGTAGCTATCGCAGAGCTGTACATCCATAGAACCAATACCAATCCAGAAAAAAGCAAATTGTAATCATCTTCTGATGGTAAGCAAGCCTGGTAATTGTGGTGGATTGTACCAGGGAAATATGAAGTCTATTTTAGAGCGCTAGCTGAAATTGCTTGGGTAGCCTTGGCGGCAGACTCCTTGCGCTCGCTGTACCGGTCGCCAAACAGCCCAAAGTGCTCACGCATAATGATGGTGTATTTAACAAACTCCTCCATGCAATCCACGAGGCGGTCACGGTTGCCACCGGGCAGCAGGCGCGCCTCGCCACTACCGTCGCCACCTTCATTCTCGAACTGCTTATAGGCCATGGGTATGCTCGACTGGTTGGGAATGGTAAACATGCGCATCCAGCGGCCGAGGACGCGCAGGCTGTTGACCGTGTTGAACGACTGGCTGCCGCCGTTGACCTGGACCACGGAGAGGGTGCGGCCTTGCGTCGGCCGCACCGAGCCCGTCGACAGCGGGATCCAGTCAATCTGGTTCTTGAAGACGGCCGTCAGGTTACCGTGCTGCTCTGGGGCGCACCACACGTGGCCGTCGCTCCAGAAGGACAGCGCGCGCAGCTCCTGCACGGCCGGGTGCTCTGGCGGTACAGAGTCGCGGATAGGGAGCAGCGTGGGATCAAAGACGCGCACGTCGCAGCCCAGCCTGTGCAGTATGCGGGCTGCTTCGTAGGCCGTAAGCCTGGAGTAGGATCTGTTATTGCAGACGTCGGTCAGTTCTTCTCTTGCTGGGGGAGAAAAGGCAGTGCAAGTAAAAGCCATGGGCCTGTCAACCGACCTCTTTCGAAGGCTGCCGTAAAGGACCAACACTTTTAAACGTGAGCCGGTGCGGGCTAGATTTGCTCGGGCCATCTCAGTGACAGTATCTAGCTCAAGATCCTCGATCCAATCCGAACCGTCGCATCTAGGAAAGTGCCGCAAAAATGGCCGGTACTTGTCTCTGATCTCTTGTTCGTCTTGATCTGCGGAAAGGCGTAATTGAGCCCCAGGCTTTTCGTTTCCTGAGGCGCCGCTGATGCTGTCGGCTGTCATCTTGACTGGAGGTTAAAGGCGTTGAGTTAGATGGAAGAGTGCTGCACCAGGAGCCTGGGGTCAAGGTTGAGCCAGTGCACAAGCTTCGACCACACACCTGTGGCTAGTGGCTTGCACTAAAACTGACCACTTTCTAATGAAGATGCCGTTAGAAGGTGCGACACAGATGTCAGGGCTAGAGCTAGAGCTAGACTGGAGCATTTCTTAATAAACTTGTAAGCCTTTAACAGATCATAAGTGAGTTTTAATTATTAGTCTATGACGAATGCGCAGCTACTCCTGGTATATCTGTAAAGTTTCCGCACACCGCTGTAATACACATCCTCCCGCTATGTGATGCAAATGCTTTTCTGTCCGACAGCAGCAAACTTTCACATATAGATATGCCGCCCCCCCGCCCCCCCAAGAAAGACCTCAGTCCTTCCAGTCCCATCGCTTCCGTACCAGCCGCATGGCGTATACTAGGGCAATGAGTACAGGAACCTCAATGAGTGGTCCCACGGTTGCCGCAAGAGCCTGGTCACTGTTTGGTCCAAAGGTAGCGACAGCAACGGCGATAGCCAGCTCAAAATTGTTGCTAGATGCTGTAAAACTCTGAGTCACAGAAAATTGATATTTGAATCCGAGCTTATAGGTGATGAACAGTGTCAGGACGAATATGCCCACAAAGTAGACGATCAGTGGAGCTGCAACTCGAACCACAGACACCACCTGATGAACAACTTGACGGCCCTGCGATGCAAAGAGGACCAAAATCGTATAGAGGAGGCCAATGAGAGACCAAGGAGCGGCAAATCGGAGGAAAACGCGCTCATACCAATCGGGCCCGGCTGTCATGCGCAGGGCAAACCGGGTAGCAATGGCGGCTCCCAGGGGAATGCCAAGGAACACTGCAACACTCACAGCGACAACCGAGTATGAGACGTTGTTTACCCCCGACTCTCCACTAATGACACGGAGAAAGAAGATGGCGAGCGGGGCGAAGAGAACCATCTGGAGAATTGAATTGATGGCGACGAGGATGGCACAGTATTCGTTATCACCACCTGCCAGACCGTTCCATATGAGGACCTGCCGGGTGCATGTTAGGGTTCTGGGGTTTCTTGAGCCAAGCGTGGCGGGTGGACATACCATGGCAATGCATCTTCCAAGACCGACGAGAATCAGGCCCTCACGCAAGCCACTCTTATCGGGAAGGAAAGCCCACGACAGGCCAAGCTGAGGAACACCGCCGCATTAGTCGTGACGAAAGACGAGCAAATGGTCCTGAAGTGCAGCAGTTGTTTGACTTACCATGAGGAAAGGAGCCACGATCCAGTTGACAATGATGCTGAACAGTATTTGCTTCCACATGGAGCGATGGGCCAGTAGAGTGTGCAGCGACTCGTATCGGACCTTGCATAGAATCGGGTACATCATTACCAACAGACCGACAGCTATTGAAAAGGTATTTGTCAGTTTCTTGAGTTTTATATACAGGTTTTTTGCAGGTTCTGCCGTTGCGAGTGGGAGAAAAGAACGTACCTATGGGGACTGACACGCCCACAAACTTGCCCTTTTGTAGCGCTGGCCCAGTCTCTGGAACGAAATTCCCCAGAATAATTCCAATGGCCATGGCAAGAAATATCCAGAGAGCGAGGAAGCGGTCGAGCCACCCTAAACCCTTGAACGCTGATATGGGCTCCTTCGTGCCGTCGGTGCCTCCATTGCTTTCCAGAGCGCCAGGCTCCATGGCCGAAGGCAACGTGCTGGGGTATTCAGCCTTTTCTGCAACATGCATGACTGCGTTGGGTATCAGTTATATTGTGGTGCAAAAGATACTGAGATGTAAATGGGATTGAGAATGCAAAGCGTGATGATGATCGGTCAGATCAGAACTCAGACCGTGGCCCAGTAGCCACCACTTACAATTTTAATTATACCAAGCTGCCCTGTAACTAGCTCATTAAACATTTTGGAAAACATTCCGCCAGCCAATAGAAGTCGGGGTCTGACACATACCGCCACCACTGCTTTCGCTCCACCCAATCATGGAAACCCCACAGCGCTACCACATGCCGGTACTGGTCACTTTGTCATGGCTGTCTTTTTGACGAAACAACATTCAATCAGAGGTGTCGCTATCGTTACTACTACATCCCGGAACGCAGGTTCGCCAGCCGTGATAGTACAGACGCCTATACAGACGAGCCGCACACATGTCTCACCTCACTCAGAGGCAACCTGCGTGTTAGAATTAAAAGCTAGCAACACAGCAACTTGACGGCGAGCAAGCCACGCATACATGTTGAAATCGCATTATAGGCCGTAGACTAGCGATGCCGAGAAAGGTATGGAATGGCCCCCACGAGATTTTCGTCTCTTTCGTCTCACAGCAAGTGTAGTCTAAAACGCCAACGCCCGAGTCGACGGCGCTGAATCGCGAAAGCCAGCGACGTTCAAGAGCGCGACGCAGAGAGCTCATCGATGACCTGTCGCGACAGATTGAGGAGTACAAGCACCGCGGCATCGAAGCGACCTTGCAGATGCAGTCCGCGGCACGAGTCGTGCTGGCCGAGAATCAACGGCTACGGGCACTGCTTCACCGGCACGGCATTTCACCCGATGAGTCCAACCAGCCCTCTCCCCGACTTGCGCCTGCGCATGAACCTGAGCCTCATAGCGGCGGTATCACTGAAAACACGCATGCACCACGACCGGCAGGGCTTTCCCCCCCAAAGTTGCCTGCTCAAGTTACCTCGAAAAATCTTGCCACCCCTGCCTTGGCACGTCCTCAGCCCCCCTCACAGCAGGAAGTGGCGTCGTCGCCCAAAAGCCACATACTGGTAACAGAAACTGGACGCGGCATGTCGCGGGTGGCATCAAAGGCAGCGACTAGTACATTGGCTGTGCCATCCAGTATCCATGGCCATGACGAAGCTGAAGGCCAGTGGCTAGATCACAACGGCCACGGGTGCCCTGAAAGGACTGCGTCGTGCGATGATGGGTCGCAAGGGACACTGTTCCCACCGGTTTCTGACTGCTTCTGCCCGCCAGAGGCACCGCAAAAAAGAATCTACCCTACAGATCTACAAACACCATGTGAGGCGGCAGCGGTCATTCTTCTCGACTTGCAGGGTCATGATGATATGGCGACGACGCGTACCAACCTAGGCTGCACAGGAGCAAGCAGCTGCTATGTGAAGAATACAACACTTTTCAGGCTGATGGATCAGATTTAACAAGATCTTCTGGGAATTTTTCAAGCTGAGTGTAATGACACATGCCGACCTTGTAGTCATTGTGCTTCTGGCATAGGGTGTGGAGATAGCTGTCAGTCTACACGAGTAAGAGGAAGATGAGGTGACGGATCCAGTAGAGCAGTTTGTAAGCCTGAGCAGAGCATTCCAGGCCCATAAGCCAAGCAGGATTCTCGGAGGGACCAGATTGTGACGATTCGGCAGTTGTTGGTCATACTTGCGGGCGAAAGCTAGACACCCATGCGCGGCATCTGCTATCCGCCGAAAACGCCCTCAGCACGCAAAGAGGGTCAGTAAAGCTGGGAAAGATGAACAAGATTACTGGAATTGCATCCCTGGCCTTGTAAATTGCCACTAATAGCGGAAGGGTGGGATAAAAGTTTCGGCTTGTTGGGCATCCCACCGACGACGAATCATGGTCAGGGCATGACACACTCCCTTACGGCTCGTTCGCAGACCTCCACCATCCTCGCATTGCAGCGCTGCTTTGGGATCGGACATGGAGCTTCGTAGCCCGCACCCCGGTGCTACTTCAATTCTGCTCAGTCATCGCGAGAATTGCAACCCTTTCGCATTCGACAGCCCATCGCCTTGTTCTCCCATGAAGTGAAAATGGCTCCTAGTATGCCCACCGAGGCTCCGTGGCATGCCGCATTTCCAACTCCTCGCAACGCCCAACCCGGGTGCATAACGCGCGAGACTCTGCTCGGCAAGCTGAAGCATGACGCTGGCGATGGGGTGGCCAAGCGCTTCCTTCTTGTTGATCTCCGCCGTACAGATTACGAGGTACGAGCGTCTGGCTTGCCATTCGGACATGATGTACCCTTTTCCCACAGCTACGCTAATGACCAAATTGGCTACGTTATTACTAGGGCGGCACAATACGCGGATCCATCAACTTGCCTGCGCAGAGCCTTTATCCAACCATACCAACGCTGCACAGCCTGTTCAAGGCGGCTGGTCTAACTACCATCATATGGTACTGCGGTAAACACATAAAACGTACGCCAAGTGCTACATAGCCAAGCTAAATATGGAATTGTTACAGGATCCTCGCGCGGCCGAGGTACGCGAGCTGCTTGCTGGTTCCAGGATCATCTTGACGACTGCGGTGACAAGGAAATGCAGAGTTTAATTCTGACAGAGGGAGTGAAGGGATGGGCAACTGCTGGTGCTGAGTATGCCGACCAGATGAGTGGCTATAATGCGCAATACTGGGAGAGCCACTGATGATCTGCGACGTCGAAGGGCGGAAGGACAGTTCGATTGGAGAATTGTATGAGATGATTAGTTTAGACCGAGTGATTAGGCCTAGATAGAGCTGTTCAAGTTCGCTTTCACTTCAATTCAAAGTGTTCATATCTTTTGGCTCAGTGCGTCCGAAAATTCGTCATTATTCTTTGTTACAGTAGATAAATTATCAACTCTGGTTAGGTTTCAAGAATATGTTATCCATCATGGCCTTGTCACTCGGTAGCACCAAGTTGAAGAAGACTCCGAGAACCGCAGCCAAAATGAATGGAGTCGTGATAGTCAACTCAATGCCCTCCAATAGACCCTGAAGGGCAGTGCTACTACCTTTGTAGTCGATGACGCGATCGAACCATGTTGGGGTCACTATGTCAATAAAACCAAAACCTAGTGCAACAATCAGGATGAAGCGATTCCGGCGAGTGAATTCAATCATTCCGAGAACTCGAATACCAGCCACCGCAATTGTGCTGAAGAGGAACACTTGCATGCCACCAAGCACCGATGCGGGCATCACAGTAAATATTGCGGCAAATTTTGCTAGCACGCCCATGAGAATCAGGAAGCCTGCCGCTGCCCAACCAGCGCGACGCGACTAAAATACAGTCAGCAACCTCCTACAGGCAATATGAGAGTAGCCATTTCCACTTACTGCACACCCTGTCACGACAATCGTGCCGTTATTCCCTGCTTGGGCCACCATAGGAAGCGCCGTACCAAGTGCGCTGATCAAACTGCCGATTCCGTCGCAGAGAATTCCGCCCTGAGTACGCGAGTTGAATTCAGTTCCTTCGATGTCCACGCCCGAAATCTCTGCCGTGGCCAGGATGTCGGGCATGCAGCTTATGCCTTGAACTATAAACATGATGATCAAAGGCAGCACCAAGGCTCCGTCAACACTGAGCTGGAAGCTGTGTCTCCACAGGAACGTGACAGGAGGAGCATCATGTATGTTCTTCGCGTCCCAGTAGCCAGTGGCACCTGAAATGATACATCCGACACCCAGTCCGAGCATAATGGCGGCAGACCTCATGAGCGGCGAGCCAAACTGCTCAATGAGGACGATGCTGGCAAAGACGCTAAAGCCTAGCCCAATCAGCCGCGGGTGAGCCCACGGGAGTGCGTTGGGTGCATCAATATTTGGGCAGAGCGCATAAAAGCCCTCGCCGTTGTAGCAGTTGACGGATCCAGCCCAATTGTTCATGCCCTGCCGAACCAGGTAAACGCCCAGCAGCAGCAGCAGAGACCCCGTCACGACCTTCGGGAACGCGCGTTGTAGAATTTTGGGCGGAACCAGAGACATGGCTATCTGCACCCAAACAGTGCAGAGTATGGACCCGAGCAGTGCTCCCCACGCCTCTGGACAAGGCAGGCGTGTTCCGTCCTCGGCGACCGGGCAGGTGCCTCTTTGGTATCGCATGTTTGTGTAGGTAAAGGCGATTGGTATAACATCAAACGTAGGCCCCACGACGCTGAGGAGCCCGGTACCGACGTAAAACGGGGTGCCTTTGATGTGCAGCCGCGTGACCTGCAGGGCCGTCGCTATGCCGGTGGTGATGAAGCACGCCGAAACGAGGTATGCAACCTGGCCAGCCTCGAGATTGAACGCGCCAGCAGCAATGGCCAGCGGTGGAGAGACAATGGAACCGACCACGGTTAGGGCATGCTGGAATCCCAAAAGAAGCGTCAGAAGGATGGGGACTCGATCATGCAGGCCATAGAATGGGATTGCGGTGTCCTTGTATTTGCGGTTGAACGGATAGATGTTGGGCGTGGCGAGATACCAGTAGTCGTAGTCGCCTAGCCATGCTTCTTTGGAAGACATTTGTGAACAAAAACGAGTTATCTTCTCGCGCCATGATGATTCGAGAGGACGATGCACCTCGTGGCTCTGGGCCGGGGCGAACGGCATCTCGCTGCAGTTGGAGGAAGACTTGACCTCCATGGGGTCTACCACGGCAAGTTAAAAAATTGAATCCGTCTAATGTCAATAGATTGGCTCAAGATGGCATTTCCTTTTCGTAGAACAAGCTCTTCTATGCTCTTATAGGGATTAGAAAAGTCTGGTCTGAATGTTTGGCCAGGAGGCGGCCGCCACTGCTCACAATGACTATCTCGACAATCAGGAGGAGTCAAGCAAAGGCTGTTATCTAAATTGATGGCTTGCGAAGGCTTGCGATGATTTGGAGATGAGCCTTGAAGATACAGAAGAGTATCGCTCACCGAGAACTTGGCAAGCTAGAGGTGCGCCGATTGTAGTTTGCCAATCTCTGATTGTCGTGTGTCGGATAGTGGCGTCGCGGGTTTATCGTACGACAGATCGGCCGAGAAACTAGCCATACTGCGCTCGGACTGCTGTGCGATAAAAGGTAAAATCGACACAAAGCAAAAGTTCTTCCGCTGGTGAGGCAGTTGTATGAATATAATTACGTGCTCCTATTTCTTTCTTTTTTGGTACGTGCTTATACAGCAAAAATGACAGCCTCCACTCATTCCGAGGTGATCGTCTTCACCCATGCCACCATCATCACTCAAGACTCTCAGCGGACTATCTGGTTGGATGCCGCGATTGTAACAAAGCGCGATCGCATAATAGCCATCGGAAAAACTGCCCAGCTTGTTGGCGACGGCAATGCTCTACCCAGCAACGCGCGTTTCGTGGATTGCTCCGGACGAGTTATCATCCCCGGGCTGGTGAACACGCACGCGCATGCGGCGCAGTCCCTCCTGCGCGGCCTCGCTGAAGATGTGCCGCTGCACTCGTGGCTCTGCGACGCGGTATGGCCGCTCGAGGCCCAGTTCGACGGCGACGATGGCTACGTGGCAGCGAAACTCACAATTGCGGAAATGCTGAAGAGTGGCACGACGTGTTTCCTCGAGGCCATGTTGACCCATCGCACCGGTTTTGAAAATGTGGCCAAGGCAGTTGAAGAGATGGGCATTAGAGCTTGTCTTGTGAGTATAATATGAAACCACCCGTCCTCCAACGCACGGCACATAATTGCTCCAAGAGGTTTTCTGGCTAATTGCGGTCGGGGCCATAGGGAAAATTGGTAAAGGCGACTGATCCCAATTTAAAAGATGGACTGCCGGACCCGAGGGATATTGATGCGCAACAAATGTCCATGGATGCGATGCTCGCTGCTCATGCAAAGCACGATGGATCCTGTGGCGGGCGGCTTCAAGCCTGGGTTGCCCTAGGTACTCCTCGCGGGTCCTCAGAGGCTGCCTACCAGGCGATCGGGGATAAATGCGAGAGACACAGCCTCGGAATAACGATGCACTGCGCCGAAGCACCCAAAGATCGGATCACCTACCACGAAGCTTACGACTGCAGCCCTGTCGAATTCTGCAAGAGGACCAAGCTGATCGGCCCGGGCAGGAAAGCCGTTCTGGCACACATGGTCAATCTCGATCTAGACACCGACCTTGCGCTGCTTCGCGAGACGGGTGCAACCGTCTCTCACAACCCTGCCAGCAATTGCAAGCTTGGATCCGGGATCGCTGCCGTTCCGCAGATGCTCGAGGCCGGGGTACATGTGGCGCTGGGAACCGACGGCGCCCCTTGCAATAATACCTACGACATGTTCCGCGAGATGCGTCTCGCCGGTCTCCTACACAGCGGCGTCCATAATAGGGCAGGTATCCTGCCAGCCGAGGACCTATTAGCCATGGCGACTATACGAGGCGCTGAGTCGCTGGGCTTGGACAAGGACATCGGCAGCCTGGAGGTGGGCAAAAAGGCAGATTTTGTTATTCTCGAGGCGACAACACTGGGCTGCGCGCCCTTTGACTCTGAACAAATTCTGGCCGGTGGCTTTGATCCGGTCACGGCAGTTGTTTACTCGTGTACCGAGGCGAATGTTGAATCCGTGGTCATTGATGGCCAGATCTTGGTTGAAAACCACGCGCTGGTGGGTGTAAGCGAGCAGAGCATCATTCTCGACGCCAAAGCTGCCATTCAGCGCATACGTAAAAGATCGAACTTCCGCACTGCGTCGCTGAGGAACTATAGATAAGTACCGCAACATAGGCACGAGCCGGCATACACCTAGAACAGAACTTGCAAACACATCGCTGTAAAGCTATTGATTTTTCTCTCGTGCACGTGCAAAATTATGGAAATCACAAGCAGGCAGAGGCGTGAACAAGCGCAGGTTGCCTGAATCCAAGTTCGCTGTCGGCGGTACTCATAGGCTGCGTGCCCGTGTCGCCTAAACCTGCCACGTAGCCGTTACGCAGACATTCATCGTACTCATCTAGAACACGTACGCGTTAAACTAAAAGTATTCCAAGAACTGCGAGTTATTTCGAATAGTATGGCTTATTCAATTCTGACTATGAAAAATGTGGCTGCAGGTAGTAAGTTATGCGCTAAAAACTTTGCTCGTATCGCTTCAAAAGATGCTCTTGGACTGTATATATCTCCGTTGCCGAGCCGTCAAGCGGCTCAACGACAAAATCCGGATTTCCGTCAAAGAAGAATGGAACAGAGTATCGTTCCTTGCCACTTTTGTTGATGACCCTGTGTATATTGGACTTGTAATATCCGCTCGTCCAAGTCTCCAACAAATCTCCCATGTTTACCACGAAGGCATCACTCCGTGCTGGCACATCGATCCACTCGTTCGTGGCCTGGTCCAAAACTTGCAAACCAGAATTGCCGTCTGTTAGAAGGATCGTGATGCCGCCAAAGTCAGTGTGCGCGCCGGCCCCCACCAGCGCGTCGTCCTCGACGTCGGGATGGGGTGGATAATGCAGCAGCCTGACAGCGGCGATTGGCTCGCGACAAAAATTTAACATCATGTCGCTGTCACTGACGTTGAGGCTTTTTGCCAAAAGATCCATGAGCTGGACCGCGAGTTCTTGCATCGCTGTGTGGTAGGCAAGCAGCGGTAGCTTGAACTCTGTCTCGGGTAGCAGATTCGCCTGAGGCCAGATATTCGGTCTGCAAAAGGGTTTGTAGGGTGGCTGCAGCCCTGGAATCTCACGGTTGATAAAATATCCCTAATATTCAATTTTCTTGAGTTATTTGCCCCAGACTTTTTTTTGGGGGAAGTTTTTGTTGGTGATGTGTTTCGCGACATCAAACTAACACATTGTGATGTAAACAGTAAAATGAACTAACCTCCTTCAAATCTGGTTTTCTGCCAGCCTCGAGGATCTGGGCTCCAAATGTCTCATAACCGACTCCTGGCCTTTCCTTTAATTTCAACTTTTCTTCTTCAGGCAGAGAGAAGAGTGCCTTGGACGCACGGAGCGCGGAGTCTTGCATTGTGAGCGATACGCCATGGCCGACAATCTGGAAAAAACCACTCGTCGAACAGGCCAAGCGGATCTGTTTGACCAGGTCTTGAACTGCCTCTGACTCTACCTTGCCTTGTAGGAAAGCGCTCAAGTCTACTATTGGAATGTTGAACGTTGGCGTTTTGCCAATCTCGGGTAGGGTAGCCATGAGAAAGAAGCGCTTGAAATTTGAGGTCCTGTAGACACTTTCTCTGAAATCTTTCATATACTTCGCAATTAAGTTATTATATAAACCCTTGAAAAGCCGCGTATCCAGCAGTTTCTTTACTTGCCTTCGATAGCAGGATCCGGCTTGGTGGGCCTAGCTTGTGGCAGATTACGGGGCTGGCTCTGATCTACATGTTTTTATCGTGAGCCAGTTAGCTTTCGGGCGGGCGCAGCTTATCGTACGAAAAAATATTGTGGCTTACTGGTAATGGTAATCTTATCTGGCATGGCCTATTATAAGATGGTTGCTCAGGCACCTACCTGCCATCCCCCAAATTTCTTATCATGTCGTACAGTCGAGGCCCTCTCGCAAATATAGCATCCCGCCCGACATCGATCCATGTCGCACTACATTTGGTCGCTGATGCAACACCCATGCATGATATACGAGTCGCAGCTGAACCATGGCCAGCCGTCCCCGCCGTGTTACACGCAGGAAGCGAGAGACGTGTACAGAATGTTCTTTACGACGACAAAAATGCGATCGCCAAGTACCGTGCGGACGATGTGTAAAGAGGGGCGTTGCCGAAAAGTGCACCGTGTTATGGGACAAGCGTGATGGTGAAGCTACTCATCGAGCCCAGACGCATATGTCCATCAGCGAGGGCGAGGATGAGTCCGTAACGGGCTCTCCCCAGTTTGGAGCCTCGTCGGCATCCTGGCGTTCTCATCCCCGGCTGCAGTATGTCTTTAGTTCCCCAACTTCCCCACAGCAACGGAAGTCGCCGGCTTGCAATGGTGGAGATTTTACGAATCCGAGTCCCGATGCAGTATCGTACGAAGACTATCTCGAAACTTTGTTGCCTTCGAGGCATCAAATCCAGTGTCTTATTGATTACCATGAGCTATATATGCTGTGGTACCATGGCTCTTATCACGGCCCAACGTTCCAATCCGTGCTTCGGAGTGCTATATTCAACGAAACGGATAACGCAAGTCTGGATATCGCACGACTAGACCTTCAATGGATGGCGCTTCTGCTTTCGATCATGGTTGGGAGTCTGGTTTGCGCCCCGAGTGCTCAGGTGGAGGAATGGGGATTCCACTGCGTCGAAGTGTCGGAGCTTGCCTTGGTTTGGTTCAAGGCGTGCGTCAACTGCCTGAACAAGGCCAACTATTCATCTAAACAGAGCATTTACTCTGTACAAGCCATAGCCACCCTGGCTTTGTCGGCACATATCCTCGACCAGTCTGCAGAACTCTCTGTGCTCCGCGGAGCTGCTACCCAAATTGCTCGGCGCCTCGGGCTGGACCAGCTCGAGCACAATCCCTGCCTTGACACCGCTACACCGACGTCTTCCGACGCGGACAGGCATAGGCTACTTCAGCGAGATACTGGGAGACGCTTGTGGTTTCAACTATGCGTCCAGGACTGGCTTCTGCTTCCCTTTGCAGAGAGCCACTTGATTGATCCGCTGCAGTTCACGGCTTGCAAACCGGCCAACAGGAATTTCCTGACCATGGACCTCATAGACGAGGGGTGTCCAACCTATGTCAGCTATACCAACTATTTGTTTCAGATTGCCAAGCTCATGGCCAAGCACCACGAGGCTATGCTCAGATCATCCACCCTGCTGACCAAGTATGAGCACACCATTGACTACGACCACCGACTGCGGACTCTTGCGTCCAAGGCCATGCCCAAGTACTTTGATGTCGGGAAACCCGTCGATTCTGCCTGGCCGGACTGGATTACATGGGCGCGCCGCAGTTTGACCGTCTGCTTCGCGCACAAGATGATCATGATTCATCGGCACTTTTTGCGCAAAAGTTTCGAGGTTACTACGTTTTCCGCAACCCGGTCTACGTGCCTAGCAGCGGCGAGAACAATCCTGAAAGAAGCACAGACCAGAGACATGGACGGTCCGACTATCTGGGTTGACGAGGCGTATTGCGCTTCGGCCGGCGCTGTTCTTTGCCTGGATTTGCTTCACCGTTCGCCGACTGACGGCCTGTTCCAAAATCATGCAGATCTCGTGCGAGAATGCATCAGCCGGCTGCACCGGTACAGCTGGGGCAGCATCGCCGCCCGAGGGGCCCGAGTGTTGGAATTTATTTTGGATAAGATAGAGACTGGCAAACCTTTGACTATAGACGCCGAGCTCTCACAGGTGCTGCAGATGGTCGGGTCTGAACAGACGCCGAACACGGACGGCGTTAATGAGGCCTGTCTTGTCGATGTGTTTCCCCCACCAGCTGGCATGAGTAACAAATTTCTATTTGGAGAATTATTTCAGATTAGACATCAGAGTTGAATGCCCAACTCCCAATATTAGTACTACGGTGTATCACAGTTATGTATAGACAAAGGCGGCATTAAGACGATATGCTGATAAAATAATATCATATACTTGAGGCTTGCGATAGCAAATTTTTCGTGCGCATGAGCAATCGTATCATTAATCGTGGATCGGATAGTGTGGTCGGCTTCTAGAATGGCCGATATCTATTAGATATCCTGATTTAAAGAAGTCGCCCGCAGTCGCCCGACAGTGTGCACAATCAACGGGACCGCCAATAAGACAGGCCGTGCAATGCACAATAACGCAGCTTCGAACTGGAAAACAAACCGAACGTTACGACACGTTATCACGAAAATGGCTTATGCGCTACACTGTCTAGGTCGGGTGGTGCCTAATTCGTACGACAGATTGGCTTCTCCGATTTAGATAGTCAGGCGCACTGATTGCCACCGCCAGTCGTTGCTCAACCATTAAAAGTCATCCCATGCAACGGGAAATTAAAGTTCAAAGGCTGCTCCGACTCGAAAGTATTTGAAAAGGAGCGCAACGCAACGAACAAGTTGACCCGTAGTCCAAAAGCAGGCAAACAGTCTACTCTGGCCCCTTCTCCAATACTGCAAGACGAAATCGCATCGAGCAAAATGTCTACCACGAAGTACTCCGACCGCGACATCCCAAGCATCTCTCTGGCCAACTTTGACCAGCGCATCGACGACATTACCACCCAGCTCGTCGATGCCGCGGAAAATGTCGGATTTTTCAGCATAGTCGACCACGGCATCGCACGCACCGATGTGGACAAGGTGTTCGAGTCTTCTGCAAGCTTCTTCTCCCTCCCCGACGACGTCAAATCGCTCGTGCCATTTTCACCCACCGAGAATGTCGGCTGGGAGAAGAACGCCCAGATTCGGCCGTCGACCGGCGCCTGCGACCGCAAAGAGTCGTACCAGCTGCAGTTCAATAGCGGCATGGAGACGCGATGGCTGCCCGAGACGACCGTCCCCGGCTTCCGGTCCACCGTCACGACCTTCATGTGCCAGGCCCAGGCCGTGTCAGAGAAACTGATGGTCTGCTTCGCGCGCGGGCTAGGCTTCCCAGACAACTTCTTTGTCGCCGCGCATGACGTTAGCAAGGAAGACTCGCAGACTGTCGCGCGTCTATTGCACTACTTTGCTGCGCCAGAGGCCAGCGACGGGCAGATATACCACCGCGCCGGGGCCCATACGGACTGGGACTTTATCACACTCCTATTTCAAAAGGCGGGCCAGTCTGGGCTAGAGATTTGCCCTGGTCGCGAGGCAACGTCGACTTTTGGGCAGGGCGACGTTTGGACACGCGTCGAGCCCGCGGCCGAATCCAACGCCATTATCTGCAACATTGGCGACCTGCTCATGTCCTGGTCTGACGACCGCTTCAAGTCTACGCTGCACCGCGTCAAGGCTCCATGCGAGCCGGGTGACTTTTATGGAGAGAGGTACAGCATTGCCTTCTTCAACCAGCCGCGCAAGTCGGCGGAGATTCAAGGTCCAATGAGGAAGTACCCGCTGGTGACGGGTGCCGAGTTTACGCGCAAGGCGATGGAAAAGAACTTCAAGGCCGTTTTGCAAGCAAAAGAAAACTTGGCGGTTGCTGTAGCCTAATTAGTTCCCCGGTAGTTATGGAGCACATGGTAAATCTCAAGCTGAACCATCACTAATCTGCCGCTGAGAGCACGGTGTATGCAGGCTGATCCTTCAGAGCGCATGTACGAGCCCGTCTATTCGTCCACGTAGCTGCTGATGTGAAAAGACCAGTCAGCCACAAAGAGCCATGATTAATACCCACACATGTGCATATTCATTGTATTTACCCAAATGATGAAACAACAAATGCGCAAAACCCCGCCCACCCCTCGCGTGCTTTGGCATTCACCCTTCACGTTTCGTTACACGGTAAATAGCAGTATTCGCTCCATTGATGAGATTTCGTTCTTTCGAGACAGCTCTAGCGAGCACAATTGCACGAATTTAGGCACATTTTACCCATCGTAAAACGTCATGGCTGAAGCGCTCATTATCATATCTGGTGTGCTGTCGGTCGTGGCTGCAGTCGGCAGCGTGTATGATGCCACCGAAGACGAAATGGGCCTATTGCCTGACTTCAAAAAGGCAGTAGCACTACTTCCTCTTCTCTCAAGCCTCCTCGATGGTATGGAGAGATATGTCAACGAGGAAACAGGCGACACCAACATTGCGGCTCTCACACCTGCTCTAAAAAGTTGCAGAACGAAGGTTGCACAGCTGCATCAAATATTGGAGAATGTCGTTCCAGTAGAGGGCGAGTCCTGGACTAGACGAAAATTCAAAGCTTTCCGAGCAATCGGCAGAGGTGGCCGCGTGAAGAAGCTGGTAGAAGGACTTCTGAAGGACCTACAGCTCATAGCGGCGAAATTCCCTGAGGATGTTTCACTGATAGAACAAAAGAACTTGACAAAGGCGATTGAGGAAGTGAGCAAGTTGAAATCATCCTTTCCTGACTTTTTTGAGGAGACGTCCATCTCTGCACACTATGGCAGTGCCGCCGAGGATGTTGATACTGGATTTGGAAGCCAGTATAACAACCACATCACAGGCCGCCAGAACAATGATCCGGACCAACAGTGTATCGACACTAACCTCGTCGGTAAGCCCTTTCAGCCTACTCCCTAAAGTTAAAGCTTAATTGAAGCAGTCCATTCGTTGACTGAAGGCTTTTGTGTGTTTTATGCAATAGCGCTGACCCGTGAACTATAATTCAGACTCGTTGACTCGTATAACTTTCGGCGATAGATATTATCATTTTCAAGCGGGGAATGTCACGTTGACAATGAGCCTACCAGCAGACTTCCACCATCTTCCTGGCAAAGGTAAACTTCAACGACGCTCTAGCTCCCAATCCGATATCTAACGAACGAACAGAGCGATCAGAAGCTTCGCCATCGATTGGGCCCAAGATGAGAATCAGCCGTGACGGCACGAAACTAGAGATGAAGAAACGTACGGAAAGCCTCTGGCTGCGTCCACTATCTTGGACGGAACAAAAACCACTCGAGAAGGGCAAGAGTCCTAGCAATGATGTCACGGGCGACTACACACTCTCAATTACAGACGGACTGTCTGTTTATACAAAAGGTACAGCTGCCGCGACCGGGACGGCTCACCAACAACTAAAAAAAAATTCCTTAGGTTATCCATATCGCCTGTCGACATTACTTAAACTCGTCTTTCCCGTCCGCGCCATTGTCCATACGGTGCCACCAGTCCCTCCAGGCCAATCCAGGGTGCGATGGATTTGTGTATGAAGTCTTCGATTAATTAGTGGCTGTTTATCTCGTCGCTGATTTTTTACAGACTTGTGGGGAAGAGCTGTATGATGACTTTACTGAGGTGATAGAGGGCTCTTTGATTGGGTTGCAAGAACGATTACGCAACCAACCCAGGGCGGAATCGTCCACCGAGGTGCCGAGTACTGCTGCCAAAATTTTCCAAAGCTTGCGAGAATTCGCAAATTCCATAACACCGATGCTTCAGCGCACTGTTAGCCAGATGACTTCCTTGGTAAGACGACCGAATGGACTACCTCTCCATAACGACAACGATGCCGGACAAGCTGCGCAAGTCCAACAACCGCCGGGAACATCGTCAGCCGAACATTTTCCAATTATTCTCCTTTGCATCAGCACGGGTTCAAACAGTACCTGGCTCTTCCAGGAGCTTCTTCAAAATGTTCATGATGACTCTAGGTTTTTCCACTTTCTTCGGAGCCAGTATTCCAAACACCGCAGACGCCCGTCCTGGCTCTCCCTCAAAGGGGTCAGCAAGGTCTCTTTGACTCGGGTGAGTCTCCCCACCTCTGCACGCCCACAGCTGTATACCCGAATCATTTCACTAATAGACATGTAGTTTCGAGTCGACGAGAACCATTTTGCAGATGTACATCACCACGATAGCCTTTGCAGCAACAACTGCTCATGTCTTCCCCCATTGGAAAAGGTGCAGGCAAAGGAGTATCGCTGCAGCCCGGCGCCCGAGATCGACCTTGGCTACTTTCCCCCGATCGGGGCAAATGCTCTGACGCACTACTTTCAAAGGCCACACGCGTTCAACACGGCACAGAAAACTATATTCAACCAGGTCCCCAAGCGAGGACAGGGTGTGTTGAGCATCGGCGCAGACGAATGGCAGCTAGGATGGGGTATACATATCGCCGAGGGCTGGCACTGGCGATGGATATACTTTATTATCGTGGTCCCTCTGCTTCTTGGAGGCTTCATTTTCGGTATTACATGGTCTGTTACAAAGGGCGATATTCAGTCCGCATTTGCCATTGCCGCTTCGTGGATGGCTCTGGCACCCGTATTACTAGGCTACATTGCCGTCCGTGACTTGGATTAATGCAATGCAAGACCTGGATTTTCCATTGAAGACCTCTTTCGTATTGTTTCGAGAGAGAAAAACCTCATTTTGGCGCCACAGAGCCACATGGAATGCTTTTTAGCCGATCGTACAGTCCCTATCAATATTCGTATCATCAATGTGACGTACTTTTTATTCAGCAATTAGCCCGGCAAGTCCCAGGCATGCGCCTGTTTCCAGCAGTTAATGAGCCTCAACAAACGGCATCGATCAAATTGCTGATAGGTTTGCGCTGTCTACATTCAGCCGTAAATCTTATAAGAATAACGGCCTCAAGTTTCCTTTGCACGTAAATTGCCCTGATGTTTGTTCAAGCACCGTGAAGATGCTCGCTGTGGCGCATCGCTAGTCCAGGCAGAAGCTCCCATCCCCACCTATCGCAGTACAGCTTCACCACGCGCTAACTACCACCCTCAAAGCTGAAAGCTCCAGACGAGTCAGCACGGTTTTACCCATTGCGGCGTCACAAGTCTATAAAGCCACCCCAAACCACCGTTTCCAGAGTCGCATACCATCACCACACATCACATTCCCGCTCTCAAGACTCCAAGCCCTAAAATGACCGACGTCAACCCCCTCCGCACCGTCGCCGCCATCTCCCTCTTCACCGAGGACCTCGCCGCGTCCAAGGACTTTTACACGCGCGTGTTTGGCGCCTCTGTGCTCTTCGAGGACGCCGAGTCGTGCTCGGTGCGCTTCAACAACGTCATCCTGAACCTGCTGCTCAGCAGCGCCGCCGGGGAGCTCGTCGGCGAGCAGTTCGTCGCGGGGCGGGACGCCGGCAACCGCTGCCAGCTCTCGGTCTGGGTCGCCGACGTCGACGCAGAGATTGCGCAGCTCAAGGCCAAGGGCGTCGAGATCCTGCTCGGGCCGGAGACGAAGCCGTGGGGGAAGCGCATCGCGTCGTTTCAGGACCCGGCGGGCCACAGCTGGGAGGTTGCGCAGGACGTGTAGATGGATGGCATCCAAAGTTTAAAGTGAAGACAGAATCGAGGGGTACCAAAGTGCGCTGTCGCCGCGGGGCTGCAACAGCAATGTGTTGTTTTCTGGTTCAAGCACACGCGATTCTTTTATCAGACAAGAAAACGTCTTCATACACAAAACATTCAAGATTTCATCAGGTGCCAATTAGGGATTCAGGAAAAGACGCGCACCGTCCTTTCATGTTTCGTTATGTAGCAATAAGCCTCCTCCATTAGGTGGGCATCTGTTCCCTTTTCCTGTAAAGCAACCCCCCTACTCCCGTCGTCGTACCCGCGCCCATTAAAACCGAGGGCGTTGTGTATCCAAGAAGACAAATAGCTCGTACTCGCATGGTCGCATAGACAGCGGCTCGAGGGTATCTTGCGCATATAATCCCCATTAAGTAGAAAAAAGAATTTGAAAAAAAAAGCAGTCCAAGGCGGCGTTCAAGAAACAGTTTCAACTCCTTGTCGACCCAACTGACCATGTACAATCATTAAGTAGTTAGGTACAGGCGCGCAAGCTGCGATTGCGACCGGGAGGCACAGCGTCTGCTCTGCCTACCTGATGCGACCGCGCATCAGGGCAAACGACATTGGCAATGCGTCCCGCGATCCCAGCTGTCGCGTTCTTTGCGGTTGGGAGTAAAAGGTGTCGCATTCTTTAGACGCGCGATCCGCCGCGCGAGGCCAGACCCTCAATGACAGCCAGAGCGGTGGCAATGGCCCAGATGAAGAAGCCAAAGGCGGTGGCGGCCTGGGCGACCTGGCAGCTGTGGACGCCGTGGCAGTGGATGGGGATCTTGGCGGCAATGGCGATGGAGCCGGCGAACCAGAACATGGCGGTGATGGCGAGCAGGGCGAGGCCGACGATGCCGTGGTAGAGGCTGGAGAAGGCGCGCTTGACGAGGCCAGTGTAGACGATGACGATGAGGGTCCAGAGCGAGTTGAACAGCATAAAGTTGAAGCGGGATTCGTGGCCGTGGGAGATGCTGACGACTGTGAGGTGCGCGGGCGCGCGTTAGCTGCTTTGTTCCGTCGCGGTGCGATGCGATGCGATTGATGCGCGATTGGAGGCGCGCGCGCAGAGGGTTACGTACGGTAAGCAGTCAGGCCCAGCTCGATGATGAGAAACAGGACCAGGACGGCGTGGACAATGGTGGAGATGCCTTCCATCGCGACGGTGTTTTTGGGGTGTTGTTTCTTTGGTGGATGAGGCTCAGGATGCTATTCGGAGTTGGAGAGCGAGTGTTGCACGAAAAACACGGGTGCAAGGGAGAGGAAAGGGTTTCGGTGAGAGGAAGCTGTACTGGTAATTCTATGTAGGACAACAAACGCAAGGTAGGGGGGGGGGGGGGGATGAGGGAGAACTTAGGTAGACACGACCTGGACGACTGGACTGGACTGGACTGGAATGGGTTGCAGCCGGGCCGGCGCTGGGCTGACGCAAGGATGCGAAGCAGGTTTTTTATTTTCCATATTTTTTTAGCGCCCTGGAGCTCTCACTTTCCGGCTCCGGCAGCCCCTAATTAGCTTTCCCTAGGGGGCACAGAGGGGGGGCCGCAGTGCCTGTTGGAGCTGGAGCTTTCCCGCAAAGTGGAGAGCTAGAGTAGGCGCTAAACAGCTCTGCGCCCGATGCGTGAGCCTTGGAAAAGCAAAGAAGGTGGTGCACCATTTCATTTGCGCGTTTTCGTGCGCAAGTCATTCAAATGCAATTGATAATAATTCGCATCCGTGGCTGGCAATTGTTTTTATCTATTTATAAATAAAAAAAGAAAGAAAAAAAAAAACCTGACATGTTGCCGGTGCATCGTCGCAGCCGGTGTTGCACGGCTCGCAATGGGCCGGTTCTGCTTCATCAGCTCAGCACGCGAACCGAGCCGTGCGATTTCTCAAACCGGAGCAATGATTGACGTCACTCTTGCTTCTTTTCTTCCCTCTCTCTCTCCGAGGTGCCAGGCCAGTGGGTCACGCTATTCGCAGCTAGCCTCTAGCCTCTGTGGGCGCTGGCTCTCTTTTGTTAATTCCCGTCCATTGAGCCTGAACGCCTGCTTCAAGACCTGCGACGTGCATTTGTTTGTCAATTCCATGAGCGCTTACCATGCAGTGAATACGGACTTGCAGCGTTCGTGCCGTTGTTTCGAGATGGTGCAGCGATCTGGCCCAGTCCCCCTACACCCACCTCGAAACAAAGCAAAGTTTCCGCTTCTCGCCCTTTTTTTTTTTTTCTTTCACGGCGAGCTTAATGCCGGCTTCGCCCACTCTCAAAATCAACTAGCCCTGCGACAAATCGTAAGCCCAAGCTTACCCTTTGGGTGTGTGGTTCTTCCCATCACCGGGAGCAGACCGAGCCACAAGGCCACGCGCGATTCCTTCCCGATTCGCCCATCTCTGGCACACACATGCTCCCAAAGGCACGCAGGGTCCGGCTCGCTTGCAACAGCACAAGTGCATTAAGCCGATTTACAACACTTGGGCAGCGATTGAATCTAGTTGCTCTGCCCTGCCCACACCTCTCTACCCGCAACACGTGCTGCACCTCCTCTGGTCAACTTGCCGCCTGCTGGCTTGGCAGGTTGCACCACCGATTGACATGAGCCTGTCGAGTTTCTTCAAAACCCCCGGCTGTGGCTGACGATGACGTTGCCCAAATTCTCACCCCCCGGCACCGCCCATTGGTGAGGTCATGCCCAGCAAAAAGTGGCTTAGCGTTTTTACCTCTCTCTGGTGCAGGGGTTTCCCGCCCACGGCCTATCCGGAGCCTGCGGATCAGAGGCCAAGCCCATTAATCAATCGGGGGCGGGCAATCGTCGTAGTCGCTAAACTGGACTCGTTTTCGCATTAGATTTGCAGCTTGGGCTAACGTTACGACTTTGCGGCAACTCCCGTGCACGTACGGATTACTTCAGCGGAAAATGGGATCCCAACGACCCCCACAACGGGAGTAGCAAAACAAATACGCCGATGGCTACGCTGTCAGTGGCGAGAAAAAGAAAGAAATGCATGAGGCGCGCTCGTCATGTGGGTTTGCTCTGGTCCTCAACAAGAAGATGAAGAGTTATTGATTCACCAATTTTCAATTTCCTTGCTCACTAGGTTCCTTGCCAGCCCAGAGTCCGTGGCATAAGCACTTGCAGAGCTCTCCGCCCAGTGACAAGGGGCACCGAGGCGCCAAAGAGACACGCCGTCTAGTAAACGTAGTGACTTATTATATCTTCCATCTTTTGTTATAATATCCTCTCTTTTAGTAATTCTTCCATCGTCTTCTACTTTTTCCACTTCTCTTCTCTTATTCTTACATTTTCTTTCTTTTGTTTTCGTTCTCTTTTTTTCCCGCTCTTCTTATTCTCCCTACGTCTCTACGCTCTCCCACTTTTCCTGTCCTTCTTGTTTTTCAGACACCATGGGTCCCTGCCGAACGTTTGCAGGCTCATTCATACAAACAGCAACCTCGGCCTCGTGCTCAGGCCGGAACATTAAATTCCTTTTAGGATAGTACTTCAAAGTAACAGGCATTGTGCGCTTGTGTGAATGCGTGCATGTGCGTGTTTGCGTGCGTGCGTCGGTGTGTGTGTGTGTGTGTGTGTGTGTGTGTGTGTGTATGTATAAACCAGCAACATGTCTACAGTACGTTTGTTTACATGGCCTCACGATTGTCACCCATCTACACTCTTGAGTCGGCAAGAGCGCAGCTAGCGACCATGCATCCTTGGTAGGCTGCGTTACTTTGGTGAGTATCTTGCCGTCTCTGGGGGCGTCGACCTCGTTGGCCTGGTCAGTAGCGCCAGAGACGCCGTATGTCGTACACCGGCCTGGCACATTGGGGGGCCGCAGATATCCAGTCGCATGGGTGTTTTAAGAGGAGAGATAACTATAGCACAAAGCTAAATGGAAGAAGAAAAGAGAGAAGCCAGACTGCGGTTGGGTTCTGTTCCAGTCCAGCGCAGCAGCTCCGGGGCTCATGCTGTTGGTCGGCTTCGCCGCATTACACAAGTACTGACTAGTACCCAAACGCCACCTATATATCTAGCTCAATACCGTAGTACATGTCTGCTTTTGTGCGTATCTACTTTGGCGTGTATCTACCATGTTACGAACCCATCTACCCACGTGCCCACCGGGGGTAGACAACTTAGCCTAACGGCCATCACGAAAAGAGGGCGAAAAAAAAAAGTTAACTGTTGTCTTTACAATCCCTGCATAAAAGTACTGCAATATAGAAATGAATATTCCCACCAACATAAATCAACCTACTACACCTTCATCGTCCCTTTCGCCATGTCGACACCGTCCGTCCCCCCCACCACAAGCCTCGAACGCAAGCGCAGTCACTTGACCATTGCCGACGTCAAGGATGGCTACACTACACGGCCCTTGTCAAACCTGCTTTGGAATCAAGAGTTCTTGACGTGCTATGGCCCAAACGGCTGCCATACCGTTTGTCTAGGAGATACCTTCAAAGACGGTCGGTATAAAGTTGTTCGCAAGCTGGGATATGACAACTCATCTACCGTCTGGCTCGCTCAAGACACCTCGTACGCCTTTTTTCGTCTTATCACTTTAATCCGTCCTGTTCGTCCTGTTTCTTAACGCTAGGCAGAACCGATACCTTGGTGGCACTCAAGATACGCATAGCCCACGAGAGCGGCAGCACCTCGAGGCGTGAAGTCACGGCTCTCGAAACCCTGCACGCCAACAAGGCCACATCCAAACTCTTTCCCGTGCTTTACGACGACTTTGTCCATAATGGGCCCAATGGTGCCCATCGATGCATCGTCATGCAGGTTCTTGGTCCTTCGCTAAGACTAGTTATTGAAAGCTAATACGATGAGCGCATCGACCCAAAGACTTGCTGCGGCTGGCGAGGCAGGTTCTCGAGGCCACGGCCACATTACACGAAGCCGGCTTTGCCCATGGAGGTACATCAATCGCATTACGATTCTTTTTGCATCCTCCAATACCATTGCTCCCACCCCCTCCTTTTTTTCGTTCGATCACTGCATCAACATATGGAGCGATATCGTTAGAGAGGTGTTCGGGCTGGCTTCCACCATTTCAGACCTCGATACCAATAATATTGTCTTTTCCATTCGTAACATGGCAAAACTCTCCAACAAAGCATTCGTCAAAAAGCTCGGCAAGTTGGAAACGGCGGAGCTGCTACGTGCGGATGGATCGCCGCCAGACGACTACTTGCCGAAGCAGCTCGTCGGTGCTGCAGAGTGGGACGGCTGGATCGACGAGGACGAAGAGGACATCCGCCTCATCGATGCGGGCGAGTCATTTCGCGTCGGCGACCGGTTTCCGAGCAGTAAAGACCAAGGTGGTGTATTACGCCCACCCGAGACGCTTTTCGAGGAGACTTTTGACTATCGAGTTGACCTCTGGCGTGTTGGCGATGTTGTTAGTTTAATCTTGTCACCCTCTTGATATAGATAATGACTAATGCATAGGCCCGATGGACTTCTTTTTGCCAGATTTATTGCCTTCTTTATGCGTCATGTCCCTTTATGTATTTGGGTCATGACTGCCATCTAGTCGACTCGATGATTGACCTCATTGGGGCGCTGCCGTCTGAATGGGAGCCACAGTGGCAGCAAATCCGCGAAGCCTCGGGCTGCCCTGTCGAATCTTGTAAGTGGCTCTCTTTCCTCTCTCTTCCCTTATCGTCTTTATACCTTTACTGCGTGTTTTTTCCTTCTTCTTCTTCTTCTTCTTCTTCTTCTTCTTCTTCTTCTTCTTCTTCTTCTTCTTCTTCTTCTTCTTCTTCTTCTTCTTCTTCTTCTTCTTCTTCTTCTTCTTCTTCTTTTTCTTCTTCTTCTTCTTCTTCTTCTTCTTCTTTCCCTTTTCTTGCGATGCTTGTTCTCCATCGAGAAAGTGATAGTTGATACGACTCTCAGCACGCGACGCCAACCCGACCACAACAGAACTCGAGACAGACTTTAGGGAAAGAGTACCAGAGCCACAGCTCGCGGTGCTGCTCCCCGTCCTCCAGGGTCTCATGCGTTTCCGACCAGAGGACCGAATCTCTGCACGCGACGCTCTTGCGCTCCTCGACCAGGGTAATAGCAAGGACGCGTCAGGCTCAAGTGGCGCAGACGAGTCGAGTAATGAAGCGGAGTTGAGTAGTGAGGAGGAGTCGAGCAGTGAAAGGGAGTGAAAATCGGAATCGGAGAAGACAAGCTGACTTTGGCGCTTAGTGTACCTGATTAGTTATAAGCGGTTTCTTTTTTCTTAATTTCTTAGATGAATATCTAAATAATTTCAGTGGCTATAGTCAAGAGCCAAGTCTATCTTTAGTTTGAAATCCGTCAACTCGGCCAACTCGCCCTTGACCTCACACAAGCACACCGAGGAGCTCATGATATGCAAATCGCCACATGCCAGATTCCCAAGCCGATCCCAGGACAGCCAAACAAAACCGCCCAGGATTTCACATCGAGTAATCACCAGTCGTTCACCACCACGCCCATCTCTAACCAGGCATCCGTCAGCCCCTCGCGGATCGCGTGCCCGACGGCGAAGCGTTCCGAAATCGCATCCAGGATGCGCAGCACCCGCGCGCGCTGGTCCCGGCTTGCCCACACCGAGCGCGCCCCCGCGATGCGCAGCGGGAACAGAAACAGCAGTGGCGACAGAGAGCTCCTCTCGAGTGCGTGCTCGGTGAGCGCCAGGATCGTCGCGACGTGCCCGTGCACCGTCTCTGCGTCAAACGTCGGCACTGCCAGCCCGAAGCGTGTCCAGTGGTGCATCTCATAGTCAAACTCGCCCGAGAGGTAGATGCTGATGGCAGCCCAGAAGAGCCTGGTCAGCAAGCTACACTCGTCCTCGGTGTTGACGGGGGATGCGTCACGGCGGCTCTCCGCCACCTGCTCATCCGCCAGGTGGGCTTTGTGCCATGCATTTAGCGCCTCTCGCAGTGCCATGCCCGTGCTGGCAATATCGCGCGCATCATCCGGTATGCCCTGGCTGGGGTTGTCGTCCTCGGCGTTGCAAAAGCGGTTTGCTCTGCGTCCCCTTCGTTAGCATCCTCCCGTCCGTACAAGATTGATCTGCGCACCTATATCGTAAGTCTGGACAGAGCAGCATGATATCGACCAGCGAGTCCAGCGGCCGCCACTCCTCTGAGAGGCCACCGTCGGACCATAGCCTCTGCGACGCCTTCCTCCACTCGGGCTGCGTCAGGAATGACCGGTCGTTGAACACAATTGTCCGGCACACCTCAAACATCTTGGCCTGTTGAAAGATGCGCGCTCCCGTCGCCGTGTCGCAGATGGACGGTCCCGATGCCGCCAATCCCTTGGCAGTCCCGTGCACCATGTGCTGGAGCCATCCCATTCCGCTGTTGTCTGACATGAGCTGGCCTCGCTGGTAAGCATATGATCAGAACCCATCGCAAGTCAACGACCTACCTCAAACATGCCGAGAAACAGCGTCGTCCATAGAAGTGCCGTTCGATTCGAATCAGACATGCCATTCTGCTGTCTGTCAAGACTTTTTCGCAGTCCGATAACGGCTTGCGAATACAAAACATAGCTCGTATAAGCGTCACCTGCATGACGGCTTTGGCAAGGCGAGCCCAGCTTGTACGCTTGAAGGGCACCCAGAGCACGTATCGAGTTGAGAAAATAGGGCAGCCTCTGCAGTTCACCCATCCGCTTCACATCATCTGTAAACAAGCGAGTCTTGCCGCTAAAGCTGTTGCGCTGCGCAAACACGTCAAAGTAATAAAAGTATCGCTCGTCGTCCATAGCGGGGCTCGCCCGGGGCGCGACCGGCCTCTGCCGGACAACCGACTTGGCCGCCGGGCTCCTATGCCTGCTGCTGTCGAGGATAATAATTGGCACGTCGGTGCTGGCGGCCACGTAGATGCATGACTTGCTGCTGCGGTTGCAGTTGGCACAAGGGTGCGCCCCCGAGCACTACAGGTTGCTGTTAGCATTGATGGAAAGACGACACTCCACTCGCGACAACGGCGCCCGAATAGGAAGCTCCCCGGACCCATGGCGTTTTAGGTATCGAGAGCGTACCTTGAGATGGCTGGCTGCACAGCGTTGGCAGCGCGATCGCTTGCGTCTGCCGTCAAACGGACCCAGCATTGGGGGCTTCATGGCACAACTACCCTGCACTTTCATGCGGATGCGGGGAGTAACTGGTATTGCGAGACTTTGTGCCGGTATTCAAATAAAACTGAGTCTCTGGTTAGCAATCCGTAGCATCAGGATTTCAGCTCTATCTCGTAGCAATATCACCGGCTGCAGGACACTAGTTGCGATGGAGATCGTCCTCTCAGGGCTGAATCCGAGCAATTCTCTGTGAACGCGCGGCCGAGTATTGTCTCCCGATCAAAGCTCTCGCATAGAGCAAAATCTAGACAAACATGATGAATATGTGCAGCGTCCACGGCAGTCGTCGGCAGGCGGCCATCGGGCAAAAGGGCGAAAGGGGATAAAGGCTGTGCTATATTTACCTATTCAGCCGCAATGGAGTCTGACGATGCTCGCAGGGTCGGTGTTTTGTGGTGCAAGTTGGCCGTGCCCCCACCGGAACTGAGGATGCAGCGCCGCTTTTTCAGCACGGCCGGCCTGACTATTGTCTGTTGAGCAGAAAATTATGAAGAAATGTCAAAAAAAAAAAAGACAAGAAGAAGAGATGGAATCAAATTAAAAATTCGCAATGGCCCGCGATTTGTTCGTGTCGCCAGCGGATTGCCTAACTATTACACGACAGCAACAACGTCCACGATCTTGTCGCCCGCTAATGCTGAGTCTAATAACCCACTAACTTGCAGCTCACAGGAGCTTCCGTCGGGGAAAGTGGCCGAGCGCCCGCGATTATATCATGCGAGCAAACCCTCACATAATTGAGATCTATGAGAGCAAACCATGACGTACTAGTAAGTCAGAGTCTCTCACATGTAGCTTGCTATTCTCTACCAGTAAGTTTTGCTGTTACTGTTACGGACTGGGCGAACTGTCTATGGCCGCAAAGTGGCACGCTAAAACACCCAGTTTAGCCTAGTCTGATACTCTGTATTCTCTTGGCGTTCGTGGGCGAACCGAAAAGGGAAACTACCTCGCGGTGCGGAGACTCGGAGCGGCCTACCGCAATGAGGGCCGCGACAGCCCAACATGTAACATATATCCTCTGTGGATTAAACATGGGATCAAGGTGGCTCATTTCATTCAGCTGAACTCTGCTGTTCCACTACATGGGCAAGTTTTGGGCCATGCCGCGTGAATACTGTCATTTCGAGATGCTGCTTCGTAAGCTCTTGGTTTTGGTCCACCACTGCTGCAAGGCTGCGAATCTATAAAACTGCAGCAGTCCGCATACCTGCCACCTTCCTTGATAGAACCAGTATTCACTCCAAAGCTCTTCAAACAATTCTCACCATGCGATCACTCCTTTCCCTTGTCTCTCTGGCGACAGCCAGCACCGCGCTCCTCGTCCCGGGTCCCAGCGGTCCCTACGCCGTCGGCTTCAGCACCTTGGTCCTCACCGACAGCAGCCGCCAGGATCCCTTTGCGCCGACGCCGCAGAAGCGTCGTGTGCCCATATCCGCCTACCTACCGGTCGATGTGAGCAAGAAACCATGCCGCAAGCAGACGCGCCCGTACATGACCCCCGCAGTGGCGGCGTACTATGACCAGGGCGCAGCGCAGCTGGGGCTGGCCAACGACACCTTTGCCAAGTTTGACATGGAGTATTGCAATCTCGAGAAGCTGTGCGGCACAAAGACGGGCGGAAACTTCCCGCTGGTTCTATACGACACCGGCGTCGGTCCTCCTCGCAGCCTGTACGGCGCAAGGGCGAGGGATCTTGCCAGCCAGGGCTACATTGTCGTGACCGTCGACCACCCCTACGACGCCGAGGTTGTCGAGTTCCCCGACGGGTCGATCGTCAAAGCAACCGCCTTCAACGGCACGGAGGCTGAGATTATCCACTTTCTCAAGGTAAGGCTTGCCATATATTAACCTGACAAAGACGAGGTCGTAGTGACGCTAACCACAAATATACTACAGGTTCGTGGTCAAGACCTCTCATTTGTGCTCGCCCAGCTGCAGACCAGTAGCGTGCACGGGAAGCTGCTCGCGCACTACCCGTCCGCCATTGACTTTTCGCGCACCGTCTCTGTCGGGCACTCGCTCGGTGGCGTCGCCTCGGAGCTCATCGCCAACAGCGAGCGCCTCGTCCGCGGCGCCGTCAACATGGACGGCGGCATCCGCGAGCCCGTGCTCAGCGCCGGCGCCACCAAGCCCACGATGCAGTTTGGCCGCGCCGGCCACGGCGACACGGACCCGACTTGGGACGAGTTCTGGCCGCGCCTGCGCGGGCCGGCCGCCGAGATTGCCCTCGCCAACGCCACCCACGGCACGTTTACCGACGCCCTGACGCTGGTCGGACCTCTGCTGGGCAGCCTGCCCCCGGCGGTTGTCAAGGGCGTGCAGCAGGAGCTGGGCACCATCGATCCCAAGGATGCTGAAAGGGCCATTACGGGGGCGTTGGTGGCTGGATTGGAGTTTGTCTTTGAGGGCCGCTCCGAGGGGATTGACAAGATTCATGAGCACTATTCGAGCATCGCCCTCGTGAGAAGCCACCTTTAAGAAAAAATCGTCAGCCATCTTGCTTTTGAAGAGTAGTTTAGTCTGAGTAGAGAATGCTCTGCGTCGGCAGCTTATCAGTTGAAAATAAACACAACTTTTCACGGTGCCTCCTATTTCCTGTAATTGGCCTTCTTTTTGTGAAATCTGGCGTGAGATCTTTCCGAGACTTGGATTAGATTCTTGGTAATATTTGACTAAGACGAGCCCCGACACAACGAGGCTCGGAGGCGTGTCCGTGGACCACTGAGGGCGCTGTAGCACTCCACTGGGCTGCATGGGATGCCCCTAAAACGGCAACCTGCAGCCCACTCCGCCGAAAGCCCAGGCATAAACTCCGCACCGTTGATTTCGTGTAAGTCTTTCTATGTCTTTAAAAGTCTTCACTGAGCCAATTGCATTCTCGTGGCTTCATTTGACATCTTTTACCCTTTCATTGTCTTCTAGCACTCGCTAATCAAGAAGACAGAACCATGGCGCCACCCAAGTTTGACGTCACCGTTGAAAAGGAGGGCAGTATCCTCGGCTTTTTGTCTCGTCAGTGGAATGTCATCCCCGAAGCTGTCACAGATGTCAACCTCGCCGGCAAGACGGCCGTCATTGTCGGAGCCAACTGCGGTGTCGGCCTCGAAGTGGCTCGCCAGTTTCTGAACCTCGGCTTGAGCACGCTCATCATCGGTGCCCGTAGCAAGGAAAAGGCCACGGCGGCCATCGCAAATTTGAAAATAACTTGTGGAGATGATGCTTCCATTCAGACATGGCCAGTTGATCTAGCCTCATACGATTCTGTCGTTTCTTTTGCCCGCCGCACAGAGACCCTCGACCGCATGGACTACGTGGTGCTGAATGCGGGCATGTGCGCCACCACGTTCAGGATCAACAAAAGTACCGGTCATGAGGAGACAATCCAAACCAACTACCTCTCTTTGGCTCTACTAGCTGCTTTGCTGCTGCCCGTTGCAAAGGCGAAGCGCGGTGCCCAAGGCGGAGCCCCAACGCGCATCACCTTTACCTCGTCGGATGTAGCCAGCTGGACGTCCTTCAAGGAAATGTTCCATATACCATTGCTTCCGGCTCTGGACAGGGGGGCTGCCGACTTGACAGACCGAATGATGGTATCCAAGCTTCTTGGGCAGTTTTACATTGCGGAGCTCGCCAGCAGAGTGCCGAGCTCGGTTGTTACCATCAACTGCGCGACGCCCGGCATGGTGCACGGGACGCAGTTCAACCGCGAGGTGGACAAGACGTTCGGCGGTAAGCTGGTGAAGCCTCTACTTCGGCGTCTTGGTTATACTGCCGAGGTTGGTGCGCGCAACATCACAGACGCTGCACTTCATCACGACAATGAAGCCACGCATGGCCAATATCTCTCGACCCAGAAGTTGAAGCCGTAAGCTCGCCAACGCTTTCAATTGCAATTACGTTGCTAACTGACACAGAATGGCACCAATAATCTACACTGAAGAGGGCGGTAGAATCTCTGCCCAGCTCTGGCAAGAGACCATGGCGGAGTTTGCTTTTGCCAACGTGGAACACATCATTAACAGTATGGGCGAAGAAATGTAAATAAATGATACGTCTCATAAAAAGGCGTTGGGCATATTGCTTTGTAAACCTGTCGCCAGCCTCATCAAATCTCAATCGTAAAATAGACACAGAGCTCATGTATATGTACAAAGAAAGGTCACTCCCGTCATTTTCACCGGTCTAGACGTCGATGCCGAAGCAGTTGGCGTAGAAAGTGGCAGTGGCACTCCAGTCCGAAAAGACGGCGAAAACGCCAACCTGCTGCCAGAGAACATCAAGAACCGTGTAAATGTCGCCGTCCGTCTTGAGCAGATCCCTGACGCTGTCGTAGTAGTAGTCGCCGCTGGCCTTGATTTGGGCCACGGGCGGGGAGCGGTCCAGCGACCAGGTGATGATCTTGAGGCCGAGCTCCTTGGCCTTTTTGGCATACTCGCTCGCGACAATCTTGCCGCCCTCGGCCGTGACGAGGTACGCAATGGGCGGCGCGACAATCTTGACGCCGTCGGCGGCGTAGGTGGTGAGGTTGGCCGTGGCAATCTCGACGGTGGCGGGCTTGTCGCCGCTCTGGTCCAGCAGGACGGCCTGCTTGCCAAAGTCGGGCTCGTTCTTGAGCAGCCACAGAATGTCCGAGTAGAGGAAGCTCTGCACCCAGACGTCCTCGGGCGCGACACCGTTCTTCTTGAAAGTGTCGATGATTTGCTGCACAAAGACCTCCTGCGTGTAGTCGCCCTCAAACGGCATCGGCACCATGGGCGTCTTGATCTCAGGCGTGAACTTGAGGCCGAGCGACTGCACGAGGGTGATGTGCTCCTCGAGCGTCATGACCTTGGCGCACGTTGCGTACAGGTCGGAGCGCCACGCGGGCGTGCCGTGCAGGTAGTCCTCGGGCGTCGTGGCCGTGGCGTTGAAGCCGTCCATCTTGGCGCACAGCGAGCGGTACTCGTCGACGGTCAGGTCGCTGGTGCAGCACTCGACCTTGGCGGGCTTGCCGCCGGCCGCCGGCTGGAAGGGCGTCTTGCACTTGGCGTTGAGCTCCGGTATGGTGACAATGTTGGTCGTCGTGTGCAGGTCGCACTGGCTGTGGCGGCACACCAGCTCGCGGTCTTTCGTGAAGCTCACGTCGCACTCCTGGATGCCGGCGCCCATGCGCGCGCCGGCCAGGATGGACTCGCGCGACTCCTCGGGGATCAGGAGCGTGCCGCCGCCGCGGTGGCCGATGGACCACGTGCTCGGCTTCATCTCCCGCTCGGTGCAGGAGCTGAGCTTGGCCTTGAGCGGGCCCGGCGCGAGGCTCTCGACGAGGTAGTACGGACGCGGGCCGAGCTCAATCTTCTTGATGGGCTTGACAACCCACGGCGAGCAGGGCGAGGCCGAGACCTGGCCAATGGCGACGAGGCCGGCGAGGATGGAGTTGGTGACGTGCATTGTGAGTTGGGCAACTGTCTCGCCAAAGTTGAATCGACGACAATGGGCAGGCTGGCTTCGAGCTGTTCGAAACCTCCCGCGGTTCGGAGAGCTGCCCTCCGCCAGCTACTTATAATCTGCCTCCCGGACCCGGCGAAGCTCAATGACTAGCGCATGCACGTTGTCTATCTGGTGGGACGCAAGCAAGGATGCAAACTGGTGGGCCGCAGACAAGGATGCAAACAGAACCAGTCCAGCGAGGCGCCTTGGCAGGCCGGGGTTGTTAAAGTTTGTAGTTTAAGCCAACCCGTCCATGTGCGCGACAAGAAAAACGCCGCCTCCACGAGACTTATCAGCCGCATCAATAAAGTGATTTTTGGAAAGTTCTTCTCAGGCCCAGTTTCCTCTGCTCCCTTTGCCAGTACTCCTATTTCCTTCTACTTTTTCCATTTCTCATGTCTTTCCTTTACCCGCGCCGTGACTGTTAGCCACCTGACTCTTTTTGGTCATCCGCCTGCTCATCACAAGCGCGGCTACAATGTCGGGTTACACTCGGGCAGTGCAAACCGATTCTGTGGAGAAAAACATTCTAGAAAATAATTCGAGTGGATTTGCAAATAGCCATCATGGTGGGAATTGCGGCGCTACCGAGTTTCCTCGCTTTGTCCAACCGCTGTATCGTTGCTATGCCAGGCCTAGTTTCGGTAGGCAAAGCCCGACCTATCAGTACACGGGGCCCCGGAACTCCGGGCCTTTGACTAATTAGCGCTCCCCGCGAATTGGTTCTCACTACCTTTGTTGATTTGGTTCGGCCAGACTTGCAATTGAGCTGAGAAGCCAACCTCGCCATATTTTGGATGCAACGATTCAGCTACTGTTAGCAGATACGCAAATGATGTGACGCACGCTTCTCTTGGCATAGTTACACGGGCATATCAACACGCCCGCCTTATTACAAGGTGTGGCCCGCTCGTGGCTTGAGCCTTATCGACCATGTGCGTGGAGAAGCGGGAGGTCGGGGGCGGCGTGCCTCAACTGCCGTCCATGATTTGTCGACCATCAGATACGGTTAGATTTGGTGGCAGAACACGTTTAATTCCCTCAGCATCTGGCCCTGTCAATAAAGTAGATGAAACAGCCAGGTTCAATTCGACCGAACTTTTTCCTTGACAATCTCAATTGCGTTCCACGTGGTGCGCCACTAATATGCCTGCAAAAGTACCAATAAACAGACCGCATCCCAGTTGCTGTCGCATGATCATGGCTGGCAATCCGGCCCTGTCAATAAACAACGTGTTACCGACGAGTCAACTAATCAACACCAGCCCCTCTTCACATCACAGTTCATCTTTACCCGCGTTCTCAGAGTTATGCAAGGCATGCAGGCCTTGAATCGTGGCGGCGAGTCGAGTAAAAGCGGGCGCATCCTCGCCGAGGCCCCAGGCGAAAACTCCACCAAGCCCCATTGATCCTACCAGCTCCGTCATTTTCTCCTCAATGGCCTCTACCGTGTCGAATGTCCACCAGCGATGCTCATGCTCGTCCCAGTATCCGTAGCTACCGTCATCAAAGTACTGACCGTCGCTCAGAGCCCTTGAAAATGATTCGCCTAGCTCGTCGGGCACCGTGTCATGCCAACTGAAGGCGGCTGTCCTACCAAGGTCACCTCCTGTCTCTGGGTCCTCGAGTAGCTGCGTTGGACACCCCAGGACGTTCTCTTTGCTGCACTTTTCCGTCATAACCCATTTCACATAGTACCCCAGCCCAAGATTTGCCATGCTCCTAGGAAGCCCCCGGTCGAGATACCGCTGCACGGCTGCCTTTGTGTCGGCTATGCCGCTGTGATGCTTTACTACCTTATCTCGGCGATTGATAAGATCGTAGGTCATGATGTTGATGAAATCGACTTGGTCCACGATTTTTGGCACCGTATCGGCTGTAAATGCGATCAAATCCCGCTCTAATCCAGGCACAGCGATTGAGAGGATCTTGTCACTACCTAGGGTCTCTCGAAGTTCCTTCAAAAGCAGATGATAGGCGTCAATCTCCCACTCGCGTTGATCGTTGGGAATGATCCTATAGTCGTCGCGATTACCCCTTTTATTGTTAGTTTGAGTCCGCAGTATGATCAAGGGCCTTACCCGGGATATTCCCAGTCTATGTCGATACCATCTGCCCGTGTCGTCTCCACCATTCGCTTCACATTTCTTGCCCAACGTCTTCGGCTTGGAGCATCTTGCGCAGCTTCTTCGAAGCCAACCGAGTTACCCCATCCTCCGATCGCAACCAATATTTTTGTGGTAGACTGGAAGTATTGTCGCACTTCCTCGACAGAGGTGAAGAGCGGATAATCGGCTGGGGGTGGGTCAAGGTTGAACGTTTCGGAGCGCATGAACGCGAGAATAACATGCGTTATGCCATCCCTCAGCTCTAGGCTTTCGGGTAGAACATTATGCTGCCTTTTCTCCCCCTTAGCCTTGAATGTTCTATCCAAGTGTAAATATCAATATTAAGCTTACCCTGTTAGATACATAATGCACCGTAGCGAGTCTGGTGTCGCAGCTGCCATGACCGATACTCGGAAGCACATGAGCCACAACTGTATAGCCGATTTCCAGAACATTTCGAATTGTCTTGCTGTATTCCTTTCTTCAAAAAGTGATTCAAACTGCTATTTTCGACTTTTGTGCTTCTATAGTGACAGAAGGGTTCCGGCCGATGCAGCTCGTTTGCTGGCAAGTGCAACCACAGTGCTTTTGGAGTCGACTCTGTCCTCGCACAGTACGGCGGCCCGCAACGGAGCTTGGCCGCGAGAAAAAAAAGTTGCCGAGCTCGAGGCAAACGGTAGCGGCTACAGCCTTGCGACAAACAACGAATTTCCCAATTGCCTTTCAAATAATAACGTTGCTCCTTGAAATCTAAACAAGGCATCTTGCCTTGAGGAGCTTCTTCCGCCCCCCACTACGCCATGTTCGAGAATTTGTGCACGCTGCCGCTTCATGCGGACGTGTTTGCGACAGCTCTCCATCCCTCCGAGCCACTTCTTACCGTCGGCCTCTCCAATGGTCATGTGCAGACATTTCGCTTACCGCCCAGCTCTTCGGCTGATGAGAACGTCGATGAAGACACCAGCGTGCTAAGCGATGGTAAAGGATACTTGGAAACAACGTGGGAAACTAGGCGGCACAAAGGAAGCTGCCGCGCTCTGGCCTACTCCCACGATGGTAGCGGTATGACCCCCAATCGCTGGCAATAAAATCATACATGACTGACGGATGGGTATAGCAATGTATTCGGCCGGTACGGACGCAGTTGTCAAGTACTTTGACCCTGAAAACGGCAAAGTCATTTCCAAAATGGCCATCCCGACCACCACAACACAGCCCGACGCGCCGACATTGCTACACGTTTTAAACCCTCAGAGCTTGCTGCTGGGCACCGACTCTGGCGCGCTACATATTGTCGATCTTCGGGACGGTCGCCCTGGCAAGAAGCCGGCGCAAACCCACTACCCCCACGCCGACTATGTATCGTCCATCACACCGCTGCCGCCGAGCGAGGAGAGCACCAGTGGCTTCTCCAAACAATGGGTCAGCACCGGAGGCACCACGCTGGCCGTCACGGATGTCCGTCGCGGCGTGCTGGTCCGCAGTGAGGATCAGGAGGACGAGCTTTTGGGCGCCTGCTTCGTCCACGGCCTGGGACCCAAGAAGATGCGGGGCAATGGAATGGTGGCGATTGGCTCTGGCTCGGGCATCCTGACGCTGTGGGACAAGGGTGCCTGGGACGACCAACAGGAACGCATCATCGTCGATGGAGGCAAGGGTGGAGGCGACAGCATCGACTGCGTCGTCAGTGTGCCCAAGGACCTCGGCCTAGGACAAAAGGTTGTTTGCGGTGTCGGCGACGGTAGCTTACGAGTGGTGAATCTGGTAAGCCGCGAGGTTGACCGTTCCATAAACCTGAGGCACGACGATTTCGACGCAGTGGTCTCGCTGTCGTTTGATTGCGAGAACCGCCTCATCAGTGCCGGAGGCCGCACCGTCAAGGTGTGGGAAGAGCTGTCGGAACTTCAGGCAAGCAAGAACGAGAACGCCGAGGAAGGTGAGGAGGATGAGGACGACGAGGACGAAGAGGATGAGGTTGAGGAAAAGACCCCGAATTTGAAGCGGGCAGCCGAAAGCGACAGCGATGACGACGAGGCTGATGATGATGACGACGATAGCGACGATGACGACGGCGTTGAGGAGATGAAACAACGTGCGAAACGACGCAAGGAGGCGAAGAACAAGAAGCTGGGACCCATGGGCGCGCATGGTATTATGGGCTTCAGCGGACTGGACTAAAACACGGCGGTGACCTCTTGTTAATTTTACATGTTTTCACAATAGAGACGATACCATGACACTATATGGACGACGGACTAGTTTTGCAAAATTCAGATGTTTCGGGTTCTTTGCATATGCTGAGGTTGTTTTGTGTACATAGGATATAAAAACTAGAACTAGGTAATGGTCATGAAAAGAAAAGAAAAGAAAAGAAAAGAAAAGGAAACTGGTATATTTTTCCCCTGAAACTCAGTCGCTCGCAAAAGGGAAAGTGAAACAAAAAGAAAGCATGCAAGATAGGAAACGGGAGGTAGAAACATTATATGCCTGGCAGCTGCATGAAGCTCCATTTGGATGAAGGGCTTTGAGCATCATCGTCCGGCCGTGGTTGCCGACCTGAATTGTTGGCAGGGATGAAGACGCGTTTGGGGACAGCAGCCGTCAGTTCTTCATCGTATATGATGACAGTCGGCTTGACTCGTTGTCTGGCGTCACGACTAGCGACGCTCACAACGCTTTGTCTCGAGCTGTTCTTGCTGCCGCTCGTGCGGCTCCTGTTATCGCTCTGCGGGCTGCCGATGCTGTGCCTGCTGCTACTTGGGCGTCTAGAAGCGGCCGCGCTCGCCGCACCGCCGTCGGGCTGGCCGGTCGGGATGGGAACGTCGCAGTCAAAGAGATGGAGGACTTCGGAGCCGCTGTACGTGGTGGGGATGCAGATGTGCGGGATGGATTTGCGGATGCTGACGGCGCGGGCGAGGCCAACAGCCGAGGCACCACCAACGCTGATGACGCAGTCTCGCTCCGTGACCCTCTCGACGGCGTCGTCGACGATCTGGGCCTTGACGTTGACGACGGCCGAGTCGAGAATTTGCGAGTCGAAGTTGGGGATGAGGTTCTGGATGTGGCGGGCCGTGGCCATGCGCGAGGGGCTGACGACAATCAAGGGCGACGACAGGCCCAGGCGGCCCAGTTCGGTTGGCAGACGGACAATGGTGCCGGGGCCGTAGACGACGCGGGAGGATGGTGCGGCGGACGAGGGCGATGGCGGCGGCTTGGAAAAGGAGGGCTGCTTGCCGTGCGTCCGTCTGGGGTCATGGCGATCGTCCCTAGCCGCCCGCTGGCTGGAAGAGGAAGACTTTCTCGACGAGATGGGGGATGGGGCGCTGCTGCTCGTGGCCGTGCGATGGCTGGCGGCAGTAGGGCTGGTCGCCGTCGCCGCCACCCTTTGTGACATGGTATTCATAGATCAGCCAGCAGCACCACTCCATCGGGTCTTGGGCTGGGACGGAAGATGTGGATGAAAGGATGGCGGGAATGATGACGATGAAAGCCCGGCGAAGATAAACGATTAGGCGAGATGGCGATGGCGATTATATGGCGGATGAAACCGGGCTTATGTGTGGTGTGTGTAGGGTTTTGGTGGATTGTTGGATGAAAAGGTTGCAAGAGCCGTTTGTCGTTTTGCTTGAATCAAAGGAACACTGGTTTACACGTCCAAAATGACGGTTTTTTTTTATCGACTAGATGAACAAGCGACGCTAGATGAAAGATTAAAAACCTGGGGTGTAGATGCAAGAAATCAAGCATGCAGCAGCCATCCAGTTTCCGGATGGTTGGTGGTGGTGGTGGCCAAAGGAGGAAATGGTCCCTCAAAGAGCGCTGGCATGGAGAAGTGGCGAAAAGGGTTGAAAAGGCGGCCTAAAGCCCCAAAAGTCCATGTTTCTGCCCACGGCAAAAAGTCAGATGGGCATTTCTGCATTGCATGGGGCGGTTTTTTCGGTGGACGAGCCGCACACTAACAGCGGGGTCGCCCAGCACTAACGCTGCACTAAAAGTTCGGTCGAGGGGTCGCTGCAGGGTACTGTCACACTGTCAGTTGCGTCCGGGCAGTAAGCTCCGGGTCGCCGGAGCAAAAAAGCTGGAGAAAAGGGAGTTTCACCTGATGATACAAGGAAAAGAAGAAAGAGAAAAAAATTGACCAAGACCCTGGATGATTATTTCCTTCCTGGGATTGTGCCCTGGATTTCCATGCCGTCCGAAAGCGGATAAATCGCTGAACCTTGCAGCCGTGCGGGAAATAAAGCTGCAAAAAGAGGCGTTGTAAGACAGCCAGCAGCCCTTGCCCCCCCTCTCCCCTGTCGGAGCCGACTAGGTTCGCCGAAATGTGTACGGTGCCCTCTCAGGACGAACAAGTTGCATTTCTCCGTCTTTTGTTGTAGATGGAATAAATACGGCTTGACCAGTATGTGGTAATATGGCGGCGCTATCTGTCTAGCGTCGACCCGGGTCCGACACCACCCTACCCGTGGCTGTCCTGGAGTAATCTGCGAGAAGGAGTCTTGCATTCGTCAGCTCGGCATGCAGCCGTTTATTTAAATGCTCTGCAATTTGAAATGACTGCCAGAATTTTGAAAACTAACCCAGATTTACTAAAGGGACATAATGTGCTGGCGCGCTGGGCCTAGGCCGTGACACTATTGATGCCATGGCCCCCAGCGCTAGACGTAGCCCATAAAAGTCGGCTCCGAATGAAGCATAGTAATCAAATCAGTAGACTTGTTTGATCGCATAACGAAAGTTTTATTTTCTCAGGCAGCTCGTGTAGTTGTGGTGTGCCGCCAGTGTAGTATATATCACTGCCTGCGTGGCCACCGTCCTACTGACATGCCGTCGACACGCAAATCAAACCCCACCACAGTTTTTCAAGCAACTACATGCTATATCCATCAAACAAGATTCGCTCGTCCTTTCGACACCGCCTTTTAGTACCCGGGAACGACCCTCGCGCGGACGTGCATCCCGCCTGCCGCCTTGACCGTGATCATCTGCTCAAACGTCACGTTGGCCTCGTCCATCATGGCCTCGTCGCGGAGCGCAAACTCGAACCGGCCGACCCACGCCGCCAGCAGGCACGCAAACTCGGCCTTGGCGAAGCTCTGCCCGATGCAGCTGCGCGGGCCGTGCAGGAACGACAGGAACGCATAGTTGCTCGACGCGCCGCCGACCGCCGCCTCCTTGGCGCTTGCCGCCGTGCCCCCGAGCCCGTCCGCCGCGCACGACACCAGCCACCGCTCCGGCTTGAACAGCCCGCCGTCGGGGCCCCAGAGGCTCGTGTCCAGGTTGGTGCCCCAGGCCGCGAGGAACAGCCGCGTGCCCTTGGGCAGCGCCTGGCCCTGGATCGACGTGTCGCGCACCGCCTCGCGGATCGTCTGCGGCACGGGGCTGTACACGCGCAGCACCTCGTTGCACACGGCGCCCAGGTACGGCAGACGGTCAATCTCGCTGCTGGTGATTTCGCGCCCGTCGCCCAGGGGAGGGAGGTTGGCGCGAATCTCCTGGCGCAGCCGCGTCTGCACGTCCGGGTGCCGGCACATGGCGTAGATGGCAAAGCTCAGCGCCGAGGCCGTGGTCTCGTGGCCGGCACCCAGAAACGTCATGAGGTGGTTGATGAGCTCCTCCTCGCCAAAGATGCCGGAGCGGAGCGCAATGGATAGGATGTCGACATCCTCCAGCTTGTTGTCGGCGAGCTTCTTCTGCTTGGCCCGGATGAGGTCCTTGCAGACGTTGCGAATCTTTGTGGCCGCTCGTTTCGCTTCGACGATGCGAGGCATCGGAGAATGAAGAAGGATCCACATGGGGACAAAAGCAGTAAAGTATTCAGTCAACGTCAACAGGATGCGGTCCTGCATGGTTGGCGTGGCGATGACCATGTACGTCTTGACAATCTCGTCGTTTTCGTTGTGCGTGGCGTCAAAGTCGCGACCCATGCCCGCGGCACCGATGATATCCAGCGAGACACGGCCGGCCCAGTGATCGACTTCAAAGTCCGCGTAGCCGTCCGAGTTGCACTCCTCGGTCATGACCTGCACGACATCGCAGGCCTTGCGCCAAAACAGCGGGTACAGATCTTTGATGTGCCGAAAGGCAAAGGCCGGCATGAGGTTTCGACGCTGGACCTTGTGCTCGTGGCCCTCGGCGAGCACAAGACCATGGCCCAGAAAGGGGCCAAAAAAGTCGCGGATGAATTGCGGTTTCTGAAAGTCATACGCTTTGGAGACGAGGATTTCGCCAAGCGCCTGCGCCGATGTCACGATGAGGTACTCGCGATGGAATGGGCCAAGCATGCGAATGAACCCATCGTTTGCGGTGTTGTCAATCCTGTCTGACAGCGTCAGTATGGCACGGTCGGGGCTCATTCGAGTTTTCTTGCAAAAATTTCTGCAGATAGGGGTTTGTCTCACCATTCTCGGGCAGTGACACCGACGCCTTTGCCAATAACTTCGACAGTGTGTCCAGTGATCGGACGCCAGCCTGTGGGAGTTGGCAGCTTGCGCAGAGGCGATATAAAGAAGGGATATATGAACGTGTACCAGAAACCCCATGTAAAAAACTGCACAGCCCAAAGTACTGCAAAGGCCACTATGCCGAGTAACCTGCTGGGTTGTTCAGCAGTGTACAGGATGGCGGCGGCGCCTAGACCGGAACCAATGGTAATTGTTGGAATGGCAGGCGGCATGATGATCAAAGTGAGGTGAAAATTCCAGAACAAATGGTCTTTTTGTCTGCAAATTGCGTTTGCAGCGAGAATGGTTTCCTAACTGATCGTCCCAAGCGCGACGTTTCCCAGCGTCTTATACAGCTGGAACTAGAGCCTGGCCACCCATGCAGCTTCATACCAAGACATTGGTTTTTTGTTGGGATGCCAGGAAAGTCACGATATTTTCAGCACTCCGTGCCCGTTCTCCTCCTGCGATGCATTCCATTCATATTACGAGGACTCGAGTAATTTCGCAGCTGATTACTGGATCTCCTCATGGTTCCCCTCACTTGCACTGACATGTGAAGTGTCTCCCCGCGCCCTAGCTAGAAAGGAGAAAGCCAAAAGACACGCAGCCCTGGCGCGTTGCAAGTGCGCTAACCCTGCCGGGCCACATTGCTCTGAATCGTGCTGGTTGGTTGTGTCACCCCCGCTGAAACAGAAAGAACCCCAACCCTGCTGGGCTGACGAAAGCGCTTGCGACCACCTTGAGGTTAAGAAGAGGCTACCAATAGGAGCATGGCATGCGCTGAAAGCAGCCCATGACGCTGCCCGCTAGTGCGGAGCCGGCGCAACAGGGCCGACCGCTGAAAAAGGGTAGATCGAGTACATGCGTGGCGTTTCGGCCGATGCCAAACCTCGGCCTCACGCTCAAAACGTGTGCTGCAAAGACGGGAGATAACGACGATACAGATTCACAAGCTCCCCCTGGTAGTTGTATGGGAAATCGTCGTGTGTTGCCCCTCGAGGGATCGAGGAACACGCGGCCAGCCAATAAGGAATAACACATTAGTAGTAGCCGAAGGCTGGCACTCAACCGCTTAGTCTACCAATTAGCCCCAGAAGTATCCCCAAAATATAGTTTTCACATGTCAAAGTCTGGGGTGGTTCTCACTCAGTATGACTTTTGTTGAGTTGGCTCGGACTGTTACGCGAACAAGAAAATATTTCCTCACAACTGTTTCGTTCATGCTATCTTGAAATGATTCTAGGAAGAAAAAGTATAAACCTGGTATATCAACGTCGTCTAAATAAATGGTGATGATGTTTCTAATAAAAAAAAGGGACAAAAGAAATAGTAGCAATAAAAAAAAGAAAAAGAAAATAGTACAGTCTAGTTTATACAATTTCCATTTCCGAAGCGAGGTTACCGTAGGTAGCCTTGTAGAGATCCTGCAGGTACGTCGTGCGCGGCGCCCAGGCACCCGTGCCACCCTTGGGAAAGACCGAGTTGGCGTTCTTGAGGTACGTGGAGCCCAGGTTCAGAAGAGGCCTGACCTCCATCTTCTCCGGGTTCTCGAGACGCGGCGTGCCCGACGTCTTGCCGGCGGCCTTGAGCTCGCTGACGAGACGGACGAGCACCTTGGCGGCGCAGTCGGCGCCCAGCGTCCACGAGGCGTTCTCGTAGCCGACGACGTAGACGAGGTTGGGCAGGTCCTGCAGCATGGCGGCGCGGTAGATGAACTTTTGCGTAATGTCAAAGGGCTTGCCGTCGAGGCTGATCTTCATACCGCCGGCGAAGCGCAGGCCGAGGCCGGTGGCGGTGACGATGACGTCGGGGTGCAGCTCGGCGCCCGACTTGAGCTTGATGGTGTCCTTGGTGACGGTCTCGATGTGGTCGGTGACGATGCTGGCCTTGCCGCTGCGCAGGGCGGCAAAGATGTCGCCGTCCATGGACGCGCACAACCGCTGCTGCCAGGGCTTGTACGCGGGCGAGAAGTGCGGGTCGATGGAGATGGACTTGGGCAGGAGGCGGCGGTTGACGGCACGGATGAGCGCGCGGGCGACGTTGGGGAACAGGCGGCAGAAGAAGATCATGATGTAGCTCTGGACGATCCACAGGGTACGGTTGAGGCGGTGGGCGATGAAGCGCGGCAGCAGGCGGAAGAGCCACTTGGCAGCCGGGGACTGCTTGGGGATGGGCATGATGTAGGTCGGGCTGCGCTGCAGCATGGTGACGTGCTGCACCTTTTCCGAGACGGCGGGCACGACGGTGACGGCGGTCGCGCCGCTGCCAATGACCACCATGTGCTTGTCGCTGTAGTCGTAGTCCTCAGGCCAGAACTGCGGGTGGATGACCTTGCCGGCAAAGTTGTCGATGCCGGGGATGAGCGCCTTCATGGGCGTGTCGTAGTCGTAGTAGCCGGTGCCGAGGAGGATGAAGCGCGTGCGTAGCGTCTTGGCCTCGCCGTCGGCCTCGTAGCTGACATCCCAGCACTGGTCTTGCGACGACCAGTCGGCCGACACGACGCGGTGGTGGTAGCGCATGTGCTTGTCGATGCCCGTCTCCTGCACGGCCTCCGTCATGTACTTTTTGATGTCGGCGCCCTGCGCCACCGTCTCGGGCTTGTGCCATGGCTTCCACGAGAAGCCAAACGTGTAAATGTCCGAGTCGGAGCGGATGCCGGGGTAGCGGAAAAAGTCCCAGGTGCCGCCCAGGCTGTGGCGCGCCTCGAAAATGGCATAACGGCTGCCCTTGGGGCCCTCGGTCTGGAGGCGGTAGGCGGCGTTGATGCCGGAGATGCCAGCACCAACGATGAGGACATCGAGGTCCAGTTCGGTAGACGCCATGGTTGTTTTTTATTCTTTTCTTGGTGTGTCTTGAAGTCGAGAAACCAGGGTGAGGGAAAGAAGAGAGGCCAATTGGACAAGGGAGGAAGGAGATGACGGCAACACAGCGATAACTTTCGGGGATCCAAACTTTACTTACAAGAACATATATAGTGGCGGTCTCGGCGCCACCTTTGTCCTGCGACTAACATTAACATTACCGAAGCCCCGCCCGAGGGTAGAAACCGTGGCGGGGAGCCAGCCAACTTTTCAGCCGAGGCACCAAGCCGCCAGTCCCCAGATCGGGACAAGGCAACAAGGGGAAATACGACTAACCGAGCAGAATGGGCTGTTCCTTTTTTGCTGTCTGCAGTTTTGCTGTCATTGAAATGCCATCACAGCGCCATTTCACCACCCCAACGTCAAGGCGCGCGTGATTATCGCGCGATTTTGCTCAGAACTCCGGTCCGTCTTGCAGCCCGTCCTGCGCCGCCGTGACATTTATTCGGCCGATTGGCCATCTCTTTTCGCCATCTAGCATGTAAACCTTGGCCAGATTACTAGGCCCCTGCCGGTACCGCCATACACGCCGACTCCGTTTCCGCCACACTAAAAGAGTCTAGCACCACTAGTTCGCCTCCACGGTGCACAGCGCTGGGTAGCGGTTCGCCAAACAGAATCTCCTATCAAATAAATAGCGGGTGCCATTCTTGCAGTGGTCTTTTTAGTGGTCTTTTTAGTGGTCGGCCGTCATGAATTATGGCCCTCCTCGCTCAGCGCATGCACTGCCAGACACAGAAGCCTCGGTGTCGCGTGCGCTGGCTGTCGTTGCCCGTGTGGATTGCGGCTCTCCCGTAGCCCTCTCCGACGGCGCGGGGGATTTGCCACTCTGCAGCTCGATGCCTTCGTCCACCAGCTGCTCTGCGCTCTGCGTGACCGTTAGCTTTGTCGGCAACGGGTAGACGCTCTGGGGCGGATTGCGGCGATGTCGCACGCCGGCACCGCCGTTGCCATCCCCGCCTCCAATTGTCCGGAACCCTGTTGCGGAATGGCCCGATCTCGACGATCGGAGCGACAAGATGGGAGTGAGATGCCGCTTGAAAAGCACCTTTAGCCGCGGAAAGATGATGGGCAGGTTCGTGACGACCGTGGCCACAAACGATTCTCGTACACCCCAGACACCTGCAGTCTGGGGGCCGTTTATTGGATCCTGCCAAGTGACAAGAGTGTTAAATGGAGAATGCTCAGTATTCCACAGTCTTGGAAAGAAAATGGTCCCACTAACAATGGTGATCAAGATACTTCTCAACAGCGCGCACACGACGACGAACGCGCCAGAAGTGAACAAAATTGTGGATGCTATTTTTCTTGATAATTTCAGCCCAGATTTCCACAGCATTGGCACTGGAATCGACATGAGATATAAATCGGTCGAAGCGTTGAGAGCTAGGTTCATCCAGATTATCTGAATCGAAAGCGCGGGTTGGCAGGCATCTGCGGAAGGAGCCTCGTCAGCCAGGAACGCATCAGGCTTGGCAGCGGAGCGGAGGAATACTCACTGCCTGGATCAGGATAAATTTGCCAGTATTTATGAAAGGGGCGGCACGACAAGAAGACGGTCGCGCCAAGAACCAAATAGGTAGAGCCGAGCAGTGCAAACCCAAGGTAAATCTGCCTCTTGTACGATTTGTGCAGACCCGACTATCCCCCTATCTGTTAGTCCCCATTACTGCGTATATTTCATTGATAATTCAATACTTGCCGTCAATCGCATGTAGTATATTAGCATGCACGTTTTGTATAGCCAAAGCATGGTGCCGTATGTCGTCCAGCCTGCTATTTGTATCTGCGATCCAATCACGCTATGGCTAATTAGCCGGAGCTAGATGCCGCAGTATCGAACGAAGCTTTCACCTACCGAAGTTTGTATTCGGGGTCATTTGGCGAGAGTGCTGCCCTTGCCTCGTCTGTCATGCCTCCGTTCGCTAAACCGTGCGCGACGTGGCCGACACTGAACGCCAAGGTCGTCTCGGCCACGTAAAAAATCTATGCCATAGTCAGCAATGCGTCTCCTAGTGTCCGTGCGATCCAAGGATTTCGAGGCGAAAAATCCTGCATTTCTGCGAGTGTAGGATCAGGGGCCGACGAACCGCTCCAATGCAGACGAGGTAGTCATCCCATCCCAGATTTCGTATCCCAAGCGCCGATATGCGAAAGCCTATTCGCAGGGCCGTAATTGCCAGCGCAGTCGCCAGCAATGTCCAGGCCTCGATGACGACTTTCTGAAATGCATCCTGCGCGCTATCTCTCGGCAGCAGCGCCGCCATCCCTTGCGTTTCGTGGCGTTGCGCGCTTACAGAGTCGAGGCGGGGAAATGCAGGCATCGTAATCACCTCCAGAACAGCGCGCGTGTGGTGCGCCCGACGCAAGACTTCATTTCGCAGCTGATAATCTGAAAATCAGGATGTAGCCGGAGGGATTTACTCTCTTTTTTTTTCTTTTGCAGATCTGGGCCGTTTTTGTGGCCGTGTTCAGGAGAACAGCCTGGCAGGCAAGGAGCACACGTTTCGACAATTTCTGATACGGCTGCCCAAAAACACCAAACAAGAGCAAGGAGAAGGGCGACGAGGCTCGCAGAATCAAATTTCTGCATAATTAGCGCAAAATACGCCAACAAGACGAAGAAGAAGACAAGGGTTATCACCCCCCAGCCCCTTGTGGCCATATGCATGCAGGCTCTGACTAGTTAGTGGTCTGAGGTCTCCCTTTCGACACGGTAAAGTCCGCCGCGCCAACCGCGACATCTCAAGGGCCTTTTGCACGAGTCCCAGCGATCTTTCCTTGCCCGGTAGCTTGGCCCCCTTGAAGAAAGGTTGTCTCTCTTCTGCAGCGGCCTAATAAACTCCACTCACTGTACCAGGGTTGCAGGCTTGCAGCATAGACTCGATGCCGTGACTGGTCCTTCTTCGCCATTAGGTGCGCTGCTGCATACGGAGTAACATACTCAGTATTAGATTACGAGCCCATCTACCATGTCTTGGTGCGCATGCAGGCCAGGATGTGGTGGCCAGCACAGCGTTGCGTGGCAGGAATCTCTGTGCGTCAGGTTCTGGAGGGCTCGCCGTTGCATATTGGGAGCAATGACAAAATTATAAATGCTTTCTTCTGTATCACATGAAAAAATTGTCGGAGTTTCTGTTATTGAGCCCGTTGTGATTCACCGCGTTGTGCAAGATAAAGTATTACTCAAAGCCATTAAGACGTTTTGTGCAGAGACATCCCAGTTGGCGGGCCCGAGCTAATGTGCGACCGACCGTAGGGGTGTCACAAAGAACATGCAGCTCGCACAACCATTATTTCCCTCTCGTTTTATTACGACTCTTGTCTCCCCCCGGAAAAGTTCTTCGGCACCTTGATTGGCACGTGTACGATTGTGTGTGTGCTGCTGCTGCATCGTCCCAAGACATAAGCAAAGAAAACAGCCCGTTGTCACTGCGCTTTGATCTCGCTGACCCCGAGATGGAACGCCTCGATTGCGCTGTGATCGGCAGCGGTAAGTCCCCTCTATCCCCTCTGCGACTCTGGCCCCAACGTCTTGGCCCCCGCCCTCATCCTCGATCCAGCGTACGGGGGCGCGCCACACAGATGTCATCACAGTCACGCAAAGCAGAATGCGTAATGAATTCGAGACAATAAGAATCGGAAGAGATTAGCTGATCTCGCATAAATGCATAGGTGTTTACGGATTAGCCGCCGCCAAGCAGTACCAGGCCACGCACCCCGACGAGAAGCTGGTCATTTACGAGTCGCGTCCCTGTCTAGGCGGGACGTGGTCGGAAGAGCGGCTGTACCCGAACCTCAAGACGAACAACCTTTTAGGCACCTTTGAGTACCCAGACTTCCCGCTTGATCCCGCAGCTGTCAATTTGCGGCCTGCCAAAGATCATATCCCAGGCGAGACGGCCAATGCATACTTCAAGGCCTACGCCCGCCGCTTCGGCATTGATGGGCTTATCCAGTTCAACACCAAGGTCATCGTCGCCGAACACCAGGAGGACACGGCAGAGGGTGGCTGGGTGCTTACGATTGAGAAGACGGAGGAATTAAACACTCCCAGCAAGGTCTTCGCCCGTCGCCTAGTTGTTGCGACCGGTCTAACTACCGACCCGATTCTGCCTACCTTTGACGGGCAGGACACTTTTGGTGCTCCCATCTTCCATGCCAAGGACTTTTCTCAGTATGCCGATACTCTGAAGACGGCAAAGAGTGCAACTGTGTATGGAGTTGGCAAATATGCCTGGGATGTGGCGTATTCGTATGCCGCAGCCGGTGTGCCAGTCAACTGGGTTATCCGCGGTGAGCACAGCTTGATCTTGCCCATAGATGTTTCCTTTGCGCTGACTAGATACGTTATAGCCTCTGGTCACGGCTTAGGCTGGGTTACGACCCCGCGTGTGTCGCCTTTTAAATTATGGCTCGAAAAGCTTGCGCGTAAGTTGTCATTGCCGTAATAACCCTGCGCAGCAGTCTGATCGCAGATAGACACTCGTCTCATGACTTGGTTCAGCCCATCCATCTGGTCCGAATCCGATGGATTCGGTTGGATCCAGCGATTCCTGCATCGCACCTGGCTTGGCCAGCTAATTGTTATTGCCGTGTGGAAAATTATCAGCTCCGATGTTATTGAGCTTTGTGGCTTTGACAAGCACCCTGAGACAGCCAAACTCAAGGCTTGGATTCCTCTCATGTATACAGCGACCAGCCTCAGCATGCTCAACTATGAAACCGACATGTTTGAGCTTGTTCGAAGCGGTGTGATTAAGGTCCACGTGAGTGAAATTGAGAAGCTCAGCCCGGGCGAGGTACATCTGAGCGACGGCACGACATTCAAATCCGATGTCATGATGGCATACGCTGGCTGGCAGCAGTCGCCTCCGGTCAAGTTCTTGCCCGAGGGTATAGAAGCCGAGCTTGGGCTGCCTCATTCGCGAACTGACGGCGAATGGGATCCGGATACCGGAAAGCAAGCACAACTTATCAAGCGTGCCGACGATGAGATTCTAACCAAGCTCCCGATGCTTAAGGATCAGCCACAATTCCCCAACTATGTTCCCATCACAAAGCAAGGCGGCGTCGTGACGAACAATGCTAAACCTCAAACGGGCTACATGCTGTACCGCTTCCTCGCTCCGCAGTCAGCAAGGCTGCTGCGGTACCATGACATTGCCTTTACTGGTCTCATGTACAACTTGAGCACCCTGACTACCGCTCATGTCAGTGGTCTGTGGATCAGCGCTTTCCTTGACGGAAAGCTGGACAACAACCCTTCCGACATTGTCGCAGACGAGGACGCCTACAACAAGCTGCAATACCAAAATGTGCTGTACAATCGTTTCGGCCACTGGCGTCACCCAATTGACTGGAACAACAAGTCTCCTTGTTTTGTTTTTGATACCGTCACTTATATCAGTATGCTGCTCCGTGATCTTGGGCTGGAGACTCACAGGAAGAGCAGCCTCTTCCGGGAGATTTTCAGCGCCTATGGAGTCGAGAACTACCGAAATGTGAATGAAGAGTGGGCAGCAGCACAGGCCTCCAAAGCAAAGAAGGACTGATGTCGTTAGTATCAGGCTTCGAATTTATATGTGCTAAAAATAATGAACTATACCCCAGTCATTGTGCGCCTGGAGGGGTTGGCGCCTTCTTATCGCGCAATATATTCGAAATTTGAAGGATGCCGCTGGCCCGTATGAAGCACTTTAAACTCGAAAACGGGTGATAATCTGCATTTATTCGTGTATCGTGACAGCATCAACTCATGAACGCTGCCAGCTGGCCAAAAGGGGTCCACGACCATCACGTGCTGCACGATGACAGAAATGTGCCCGCATTCAAGCCGTTCTTTCCTTCTGCATACTCTCTTTAAAACAGCATATATTCAGCGATTGCATTCGTTCTCGGTCTTTTTCCTTTTTTCTTTCCTCGTATAGACCTGCCAAAAAATGGCAACTGTTATCGTAAAGCTCGGTGGCGCCGCCATCACAGACAAGTCGGTCCGGGACACGCTCTCAGACAACATCGACAGCCTACTAGACAGCATCGCGCACGTCTACCATCAGATACTACACCCGAGCGGTCGCCGTCTCATTCTGATCCACGGCGCAGGCAGTTTCGGGCACCCACCCGCAAAGAAGTATCAGGTCAAGGCGGGGTGGACGACAGGGCTAGATGAGGCTGGCGGCGGAGATGTCAAGTTTGGCATGGCGCTGACCAGGCAGCGCGTGCTGCAGCTACACCTCCAAGTAATTCAGAGGCTGCACGAGCGGGACCGCATGCCCGTCTTGTCGGTATCGACATACGATACAGTAGACACGGACACCGGAGCCGTAACGGCGGGGTCCAGCGCTCGGCTGGTGGCGCGTGTGCAGCAAGTCCTGGACGCAGGCTTTGTGCCGCTGTTGTTTGGCGATGCCGTATTTGACCATACCCTGGGCTGTACTATTCTGTCCGGGGATGCACTCATGTACCATCTTGCTGAGCGCTTGCCGGCTGTTTTGCGTTGCGTGTTTGTCACGGATGTGGCGGGAATATTCACGCAGGATCCGAAGGGCTTTCCTGATGCGACGCTCATCAAGACGATGCGCTGCAGTGAATCAGATGGCAGCAGGGCAATAGATAAGGACGACTCGGCAGCGAGTGTGGACGACGTCACTGGCGCGATGCGGAGCAAATGGCAGTGGGCGAAGCGCATCGTCACTGATGCAAAGCAGGTGCAGGAAGTGCTGATATGTCAGGCGTCGGACTCATCAAGTGCCATTGGATATGAAGCAAATGATCCAAGCGAAGCTTCTCCAGAGAATGCTAATTGGACTACTATTATTCGGTAGATGCACAGGATGGGCACATGTACATATTCGATATGCCCCTCGTATCCAAAACCGTGCAATAGATGCGAAACAGTATAACTCGCGATGCATCAAATTTCTTATATTCATACTCCAGACGTCTGTTTGCTCCTCAGCGCCTCCCACTCTTGCTCCAGTATTGACATGTGCACAATGTCATACCACTGTCTGTCAAAATACACCGCCTCCCTCGCCCGCCCCTCCTCCACGAACCCCAGTCGCTTGTAGACGGCAACGGCGCGGTCGTTGAACGAGTTCACTGACAGCCCGATGCGGTGCAGGTTGGCGTACCGGAACCCCCAGTCGACGAGCCACTGCAGCGCCTCGCTGCCGTAGCCCTTGTCCACGTACGCGCCGTCGAGCGTGATGCCAACCGAGCTTGCGCGGGCCTGCGGCGAGAGCGGCGAGGGCGGTCGCAGCAAGAGAAAGCCAATGAGCGTGCCCGGGCTGTTCTTGCTCTGTGGTGTTGGTGACTCGTTTGCCGGCTCGCTCTGAAGAGTGGCTGGCTTCCCCGCAAAGACGGCTGTGGTGGCGCTGTTGGCGCTGTCGGAAGGGAGGTAAATGAGCGCGCCGAGGAGACACTCGGCTAATAAGTCGAGAACCAGCTTGTTGCTCTGCTCCAAGTTTCGGGGCCTTGGGAGAATGTCGGTAGATAGGCACAGCATCGCGGGATCGTTGATCATGTGGTCTTGAATCCAAGCCTGTATTTCCGTGTCTCTGGGCTCGACGGCTCTGTAGACGAGACGCTCTGACTTCCAGATGTTGCTGGCTTTTGCGGCAACACCTTCCATGTTTCTGTTACTCTTCAGATTGTTCCTTTCTTTGTTCCGTCTTTCGCGTTCAAATGATTGTCTTCTTGTGATAGTTGGCAAGTTTCAGCTTTTTTGTCGCGAATCTGCCCTCGACTGTGAAGGAGCCTAAAGTCTGACGCGGACACTAGAGCCCTTGCTCAGCCACGAACGCTGCATTTGTGGCTGATACGGCACTGCAACGAAGACATCATCTTTATTAAGTCTGCTATGCATGAGAGTAAATAGGACTGGACATCTATATATGACAAACGTAGATTGCTGATTCTGGCGTTCACCAGTCACCGTGTATGAGTACACATGCTGGCTGGAGCCGGCTAGGGTCATGTTGGAATTCTCGTGGCTGCGCCGGAGCCATCGGCTACGCAGCGTTAGCTACGTTATTAGCCACAATGTCTGTGTCGGGATCGTTCAACAGTGACGCCGAGTAGAAGTAGAGACGCGTAAGATGAGTTTAGTTTTGTCTGTACACCGGGTGGGATAGTTACTCGCTACCTGTTGTAATTCCTTGCCCAGCATGTGCTTCAGCACCGTGAACCCCATTACATATTAATGTTCAAGCATACAGAATGAAAGCGCTCGCTCCCGAGTACTACTCAGCTGAACGAGTTAGCTCCGATAGATGAACCTTATTATTTACAAGTGGCGTTTTCAAAAGCCTATGTGGCTGGCGGACTTGGCCGCTCACACGTGGTATAAGGAAGCACCCCGTCCTTCGCAGATATTCAACACAAGAACCGGTTTGGAATTATTTGATAGATCATTTCATGTTTCTGTTTGTTTTGGCGCAGTCATTCCCTCTCCAGTACATCGCGATAAGGACAAATAATAAATAGCGTACTTGGCGGTCTTGTGCTAGTCACCCCTACCCTGTAGTATACCAGCCTGATTATCACAATAGAGGAGCGACTGGTCATAACCATATGCATGCTGATTCTCAGCTGCCTTTCGCCATCTTCTTTTTTCCCATTTCAAGATCATGCGATGTACGATTAAGTCTTTCCAAGGAATTCCAATCATCAAAACACCGCAAAATGTGGCGACAAGCCGAGGATGGACAGGCTACTAGTGGCCTATCACACGCCGCGGGGATTTACTGATGGCAGTGATGGCCGCTCCGGGACCTACTTTTCGTGCTTGATATCTCATGAAACGGAGACGCCACCGGTTCCTGCGATAACAAGTTAAACAAAGCAGCCACGCAGCCACGCCAGCAATCTTGCGCTCCCTGTTGTCGGCATCCGCCGCCTTCCAGCGATAAATGCGATAAGAAATTTTGCTACTTGAATCGCATGTGTTCCTGACCTCAAGCGACGAGAGGAAATACGAGCGCATCGCAAATAGCCATTGTGTCGAAACAAGCAAGTCGACGTTATCTATCAGAGGCCCACCTGTGCGACACCGGCCCGGTACGTTATCCTGTTGCGCTCACACGCCGAGAAAAGGAGATCTTCATGTGAATTGCTCGTGGCTTCTCCTTCTTCCAACATGGACCCAGAGGCTGATGTGTCGCTCGACTTCTCGCGCAGAATCGAGTCCCCTCATATAGGCTTCAGCAGGTTCGCCCCCAACAACCGCCAGGATTCAGCAGGTTCGCCTGATCATAACCGCTGCCGAAGATCCCTTTTAATATAATTAATTACACGATACCTACTACGATCCTCAATTTCTTTCCCCCAAGATGGACGAAGATCACGGACCCCAATCGATAGGCCCGACGTGTTCGTCGCGCCGCACCGTCGGCTCCCGGCTTCGCTCTGTGACGCGAGCCTTTACCACTAAAAAGGGCCTCATTGGCGACTACGACTATGGCTTCCTCTTTCGTCCGAACCTGCCATTCATGCGGCGATCGAACTCGCGCAGTCCCTTTTTCGGCCTCAACGACCGCATGCCCTTGGTGCTGAGCCTGCTCCTCGGTCTCCAGCACGCGCTGGCCATGCTCGCCGGCATCATCACGCCGCCGCTTCTGCTCAGCGGCACGTCCGGCGCCAATTTGGACGTGGACCAGCAGCAGTACCTCGTATCTGCTGCGCTCATCATTTCGGGCATCCTATCCACCATCCAAATCACCCGTTTCCGCATCTTCAAGTCTCCGTGAGTTGACTCTCTTCCTGTCTCTCTGGCCCCCTCTGGTAGTACACGAGTAATTTGGGGCTAACATTGCACTGGAACAGCTACTACATTGGCACAGGCGTCATCTCCGTCGTCGGTGTCTCGTTCAGCGTCATCCCCGTCGCCCTCGGCGGCTTCCAGCAAATGTACGCCAACGGCTACTGCCCGTCCACGCCCGACGGCAAGCCGCTCCCTTGCCCGCGCGGCTACGGCGCCCTTATCGGCACATCGGCCCTGTGCGCGCTCATCGAGATCCTCATCTCCTTTGTCCCCGCGCGCGTCCTCCTGCGCATGTGCCCGCCCATCGTCACAGGCCCGACCGTCATGCTCATCGGCGTGCACCTCATCGAGAGCGGCTTCCAGGGCTGGCTGGGCGGCTCCGGGCCGTGCTCGGACCCAGCGACCGCCACGGGTATCTTTGCCCTCTGCCCGAGCACCAGCGCGCCGCACCCGCTGCCCTGGGGCTCCGCCGAGTTCTTCGGCCTTGGCTTCTCCGTCTTCATCACCATTATGCTCTGCGAGCGCTTCGGGTCGCCGATTATGAAGTCGACGTCCATTGTCATTGGTCTGCTGGTGGGCTGCATCATTGCCGCGGCGTGCGGCTACTTTGACCGATCGGGCATCGACGTGGCTCCCGTGGCATCTTTCATCTGGGTGCACACGTTTCCGCTGTCTCTCTACGGGCCCATGGTGCTGCCAATACTCGCCGTGTACATCATCTGCGCGTGCGAGGCGATTGGCGACATTACCGCCACCTGTGACGTGTCGAAGCTCGAGGTCGACGGCCCCATCTACGAGTCGCGCATCCAGGGCGGTGTCCTGGCCGACGGCTTGAATGGCATGCTCGCATGTCTCATGACCATGACCCCCATGAGCACGTTCGCGCAAAATAATGGCGTCATTGCTCTGACGCGCTGCGCCAATCGCAAAGCTGGCTACGCTTGCTGCTTTTTCCTCGTCGTTATGGGCATCTTTGCCAAGTTCGCTGCTGCCATTGTCTCCATTCCCTCTTCTGTCATTGGCGGCATGACCACGTTCCTCTTCACGGCCGTCGCTGTGTCCGGCGTTGCCATTATCGCGCGCGGCGTCGTCTTTACTCGCCGCAACCGCTTCATCCTGACGGCTGGCCTATCGCTCGGCTACGGTGCCACCCTCGTGCCCACATACTTTTCTCACATCTTCACGTACAACGGCGATAACAAGTCTCTCAAAGGCTTTTATGACGCGATTGTTCTCGTGATGCAGACAGGTTTTGCCGTCACGGCGGCGGTGTGTATGATCCTCAATCTTACCCTGCCCGAGGAATTGGAAGAAGACATCACTGCTGAGGAGACCGAGCTTGAGCACACTTCTAGCGGGCGCGAAATGAAGGCAACTGCCTAGGATGATGTAGTCACAAGTTAGGTTGCTTGAACTGCTTATGCACATTCAGTGTGCCGGGTGACAGGCTGTTATTTTTGCGTTCTGAATACATAAAAGCAACGACTTCTGGCGTCTTTGTGTGATGAAGTACAACTGCGATTATTAGCTCATATGATTCATGGCAATGTTACGCTCAAAAAGTGAATTATTCAAAATAATGACTGCGCCTCCCCGTATCAACCTATTTTTTATAATACAGAAAGAAACAAAAGTGAAAAGCGCCATTAACAAGAAAAGTAACAAAGAAAAGAGCGCCAGGTATGCCAGATAAACGTCCATAAGCCTTCCCATCCGCTTCACCCAAGAACCAGTAGAGAAATTTGAAAACGATCGAAAAAAAGAAGAACAAGAAAAGCCATCACATTGAAGAGATTTCTGCGAGCATCACGAGATATATCCCGTTGGCACTGTTTGCGTTTATTGCTGAAAGTCTCTTCCTTTGCGGGCAAGGACGCGGACATTGTCCAAAAAGCCCTCAACCAGCTCCTGGTAGCCGTGCGGTTCTCCAGTCATGGCCCGACGGCCCTGCTCAATGACGGCAGTACCAGAGACTTCAATCTCCAGCTCGTGCTCCTTGTCGCCGCGTTGTGACTGGATGGAATATTAGCAAACGTTGTACACAGTGGAGGAATGAGGATGTTGCTTACGCCCTGCCCACCGGGCATGGTGACCTGGGTGAGATCAACCTGATAATTGCCTTGCTTGTAGCTCAATCGGTCCTTGCGGCGGTCGGTAATGCCGTACACCGGTGCTGCAGCGTGCTGTTCCAGCTCGTCCACAGGGCCTTCCCAGTTCATCTCTAGATTAATGCTGATGCGGCAGTCCATGGGGCACTTGGGCATGTGGAGATCAATGTCAGCCACCCTGGCCTTGACAATCTTGTTCAAGACCTCCCCGGTTTTCTCGTCATACGTGACTCTCGCTTTCACATTTTTGCGCGTACCCAGTCGGGATCTAACGCAACCGGGTATACGCGCCTGCATGTCGAGTGGGAGCTCAAAATATTTGTCGATTTCACGACGATGTTTGTAGTGCACCTGCACACGGTTTTTGCCTTGTGCTGCGCGGGGGTCTGTTTGAATGACGATATTGTTGAGGAAATCATTGAATGATTTGTGGTGCGCCTTGTGTTCTCAGGTCAGCTTCGTGCCACGCGACAGAAATAGCAAGTGCTTGACTTACCTCGGTCATGCTGCTCTTGAATGCCACCCGCCCGGTGTCACGTAAAACACACTCTGAATCAATTGATTTCTCTACGCGATGGTTTGTATCCTTGTCAATCAGCGTCCCCAGCTTTGCCTCGATCTCAAACTCGATACCTCGGCTGGTTATTTCCTGTGCATCCTGGGCGTTAATAACGTGGATGAAGAGGAAATCGGCAACAGCTCGTGACATTTCTTCGTATGGTTTGACGCCAGTGATGCTGGCTTCCCAGGGTCCAAGAAACTCTTGAGGCCCAGGGGGCACCGGAGGTTGCGGCACTTGGTTGCTTTCTTCGTTCTTTTCGGCATCGGGTGTCTCATTCGACCGAGAACCACGAGATTCTTTCTCTCCGTTCATGTGCGAATGTTGGCGAGCCGGAAGAACATAGTTTGCATGCTTCGGTAGGGCCTTACCCAGTGTCCGGACGCTGAGCGCCCAAACAGGCGGCTCTGTGAAGATTTCACGCACAACGTTCTCGTCTGGTTCTGGTCGCAAAGGTGCCGCAGGCTTTTTCGACGCAGGTGTTGATTCTTCCTCTTCTTGCTTCACTGTCTCTTGCGGTGCCTCTTCCTCCTTGGCCGTTCCTTGTAGCATCGCTTGCGATGCCTCTTCTTTCTGTCCATTGACTTCTCCGGGGGGTGGTCTCGATTTCCTATGCTCGAGCTCACTAGGGCTCATACTGCGATCATCTAACTTCCGCTTGGCGGGCGTTGGCGCAGGGTGTTCCTGCTTGACTTCTACTGCGCTCGCGGGCTGCAGGGCTGGATCCGCTTTCGAGTCCCCCTCCGAGGTCGATGGGCGACGTTCAGCATTGCTTGGCAGAGAGCCAACACGTGTTTTGGGACTAACAGACATGCTGTGCTCTCGCGCACTAGTCGATCTGCGCTTGGCGCTCCCTGGGCGCGGCGATTCGTAGGCTGATTGCGAATGAGGACGTGGGTGGGAAAGGCGATGCTGTTGCGGTTGCTGTGGGTGCGGCGGGTGCGGCGGGCCGTTGGGAGACGAGTGGGCTTGTGCAACAGTAGCCCCTCCGATAGATGTCACTTTATGTTGGTAAGGGCTTGAAGGCTGACTGAAAGGGGGAGGGCCCTGGGAGTTTGCACTCGATGGGTTGGCACTCTGCGGCTGACTATAAGGACCTGGAGGGAGTGAAGGTTGACGGCGATACTCTGTCGGCGGATGCTGGTGTTGGGGGGCAGGGCTTCCCTGAGCAAACGAAGGGCCGTACGGATGTTGCGAATGTGCAGACGTTGGCGTCGGGGTGGACTGCGCGGAATGAGTTCGCTGAGCCTGTTGTTGACCTGGATGGCCTATCGGTGGTGTTTGAGGAATTGGATTATGTGGCAGATACGGTGTCGTCGGATGAACTTGGGGAGGAGGATGGCTGTCGTGACGCTGGTGCTGTTGGTGAACGGGATGGGGCGGAGGCTGGTATTGCGCCGGGGGGTATTGATGTCGCTGGCTTGGGCTTCGGATCTCGTGAGGAGCTTGATTCGGAAAGTAGCCTGGAGACGGACCATGCACTGGGCCTGGTGTTGAGCTCGTCGACTGACGATACGGCGACTGTACTGGAGGTGCGTTGCCAGGAGATCGAGGGTCCGCAAACGAACCAGGATGACTAGCTCGAGGAGGATACGCAGCTTGGGCCTGGTAGGGAGACTGTGGAGGGTACGCGCCGGGCGGGTACTGGTTGCTGTGGTGTTGGTAATCGGGCGCCCCAGGCTTCCCAGGGGACGGCTGAGGTGGTGAATGATGAGGGTATTCGCGATATGCGTACTGCGCATTGGCTGACGGAGGTCCACGGGGTGGTTGAGGGTGCTGCTGAGGATGCTGCAGGGGATGCTGCTGCTGCGGCGCTGGCGGTGGTGCCTTGGCGGCAGAGCGCTCCCCGTTATCAGAAGTATTAAGGACCGAACGAAGATCCATTATTGCAATGCTAACACTTTGTCGATAGATCCTCTGCGGATGCGATTGCGCGACGGGGGCTCAAAGAGAACAAAGAGTCGCGATATAGAGACACGGCCTGGCTCAGGACTTGACGGACATCCGCCGCACACTCGATGGTCGCGTATTAAATCGGTCGACGGGATAGACAAGGCTTAGATGCGCAAACGAAATGATGATGTACGAATCGCAGAACGCATCATTATAACGCTGAGGGACAATGAGTCGGCGGGGGAGGACGCGCGCTGTTGGACGGCAGAGGACTCGAGGAGGGCGCGACCGAGACCCAGCGGCCGAAATAAAGGATAGGCAAGGGCTCGTGCTGCACCAAAGGCGATGTCTCTTGAGCCAGGGCAGCGTGCGACACGATATCAGGCGTTGGCTCGGGCTGTTGGGTGTTGAATTGATGCTGCAATGTCGACGACTACTTTTTTCCCCAGGCCGCTTTCAAGATTCCTTTGCGCCAGATTAGAGACGTGTTGCTACTTTGGAGCGGCCCACTTGGCAGGGCCAACCAGAGCAATTCAGCGTTGCGAGCGGCAGAGGACATGAGAGGATGCCAAGACGGCTGTATACAGGTGGAAGAGGACCGGAGAGTCCCAAATAAACGGATTGGCCAGTTGCGTGTCATTGTAGTATCTGCATTTCTAAATTAGGGCTGGCAAGCTGCAGGAACTGATCCCGTCTTTGGCAACGAAGCTTCATGCTAGGACGAGGCTTCTTCCACGCAGCGGCAAGGCGCCAAGTAAGGACAAGTACCATTTTGGTGGACTATGCATGTTAATGATACTTGCCCTACTCCTGGCAGGATCTTTGTGCGGCGGGTACCTAATCGGTACCTCCGCCAACCATGCCAGACCCACCCAAGTGTAGGTCTCCAACTCGTAGCCCTCCTAGGTCACGTGCATCTCTTACTCATCAATCTCCGTTTGCTGGGCGGCGTGTGTCAGGTGGGTCTTGGGTAGCTGCAAGCCTGCAAACAAGCTGGCGCCGAGTTTAGGCAAGCTGTGCCTGACGTGGATGCTCTGGATTACCCGTGCGTGCCTGTCTGCCTGCTGCTGTGCGCAAAACATCCATCACCTTCCATCGCGACAGCTTCAACAATCAACCCACCACAAGCTCTCCAGGTGCTCTCCCATCGGTACATCTCACCTGGCACCCATAGCTGGCTTCTGAGAGTCTTGTCTTTACTTTCTCATCGCCTCATCTGCGCTACTCAGCGCCGAACCCCAACACGCTCAAGCGCTTCACTATGCCGGGCCTCGTGTCAGCAACGGGCGTCCTCGCCTTCCTCGCTGACGAGGAGCCTGAGCTCAAAGTCTTTGCACTACAGACTCTGAACGATGATATCGACACGATTTGGACCGAAGTCGCTAATGCCCTGAGCCAAATGTATGCTTCGCGATGCTCTCGCCACCAGCCATCCCTCGCTCCCTTCTTGCTGACTCTTTGACCACAGTGAAGCTCTCTACGAAGACGAGTCCTTTCCCGAGCGACAATTGGCTGCTCTCGTGCTCGCCAAGGTCTACTATCATCTTCAGGCCTACAATGACAGCATGGTGTTTGCCCTAGCTGCTGGCGACCTATTTAAGCTCGACGCTCCCGGCGAGTTTGAGGAGACCATTGTCTCCAAATGCATCGACCAGTACATCTCTGTCACGGCGGCTCGCCATGCCACCCCCAAGACGATCAAGAACAGCGATCTGCCCGAGCTGACAACAACCTTTTCCAACGCGTCCGAGAACGCCGTGATGTCTCCCACCACGCCCTTTTCACAGACAACGTTGCCTCCCAAGTCTCTGCTTTCCCGCGCCTCCCTCGACGATGCCACTATTGAGGCTTCCCTTCTGCCTCTCAAAGAGGGCCGCGCTGGCTCTGTTACTCAGCTTCCCGATCGCGCCACCGAGAAGGCTCTGCAGAGAATCATCGAGCGCCTCTTCGATGGTTGTCTGAAGCAGGGTCGCTATCGCCAAGTTGTCGGCATTGCCATCGAATCCAAGAACCTGGACATTCTGCGCAAGGTCATCAAGCGTGCAAGCGATGATGAGAAGAAGGCTGGCAAGTCTTCTGAAGGTGCTGCTGGCCCTGCCGAGGAGCTCATGGAGTACACACTTGGAGTCTGCATGGATATTGTTCAAGAGCGAAGCTTTCGCACTGAGATCCTGCGACTGATCCTCGACCTGCTCAACGAGATTCCTAACCCTGACTACTTTTCCATCGCCAAGTGTGTGGTCTACCTCAATGCCGACGAGGAAGCATCGAGCATGCTTCAGTCGCTGGTTGCCAAGGCCGATCGCACATCCATCGCCAACGCCTATCAAATCGCCTTTGATCTATACGATAACGGCACACAAGAATTCCTTGGCAAGGTCCTCTCCTCGCTGCCCTCTGGCGAGCGTGCTAAGGCAGAGGACAAAGAGGTCGACGAAAACGCTGAGGACGAGTCCCTTCTTCAAAACGAGCAGGAATCGCCGGAGGACGAACTCCCTGAGGAAGTTGCCAAGGTCTACCGCAACATCCGATCCATTCTAGATGGTTCTAAGACGATCCGCCTTAACCTCGAATTCCTATACCGCAACAACCACACCGACCTCAGCATTCTCAACAAGGTGCGCGACAGTTTGGAAGGCCGCAACTCCATCTTCCATACTGCCGTCACCTTCTGCAACGCCTTCATGAACCAAGGAACCACCAACGACAAGTTCTTCAGAGACAACCTCGAGTGGCTAGGCAAGGCTGTCAATTGGTCCAAGTTTACTGCTACCGCTGCCCTTGGCGTTATTCACCGGGGTAATCTGTCACAGTCCCGTAAGCTGCTTGAGCCTTACTTGCCCAGACAGGGCGGTCTCAGCAGCGGCTCCATCTTTAGTCAGGGCGGTGCTCTCTATGCATACGGTCTGATTCACGCAAACCACGGTGCTGATGCACTTGAATTCCTGAAGACCCAATTTGGCCAAGCTGAGGAGGAGGTTGTACAGCACGGTGGTGCGCTCGGTCTTGGCATTGCCGGTATGGCCACCGGCGACCACGAGATCTTTGACAAACTCAAAGACGTTCTTTTCCAAGACTCTGCCCTGAATGGTGAAGCCGTTGGTGTCGCCATGGGTCTCATCATGCTCGGCACTGGAAACGTCAAAGCCCTAGAGGACATGATTACCTATGCTCATGAGACTACCCACGAGAAGATTGTTCGTGGTGTTGCTCTCGGCATGGCTCTCATCATGTACGGCCGTCAAGAAGGCGCCGATGTCCTTATTGAGGGCCTTCTCAACGATCCTGACCCTACTCTCCGCTACGGTGGTATCATGACCGTTGCCTTGGCTTACTGCGGCACCGGAAGCAACAAGGCTATAAGAAAGCTCCTCCACACGGCGGTCAGCGATGTCAACGATGACGTTCGGCGTATCGCCGTCATGAGCTTGGGTTTCATTCTATTCCGTAAGCCTGGCAGCGTGCCCCGCATGGTTGAGCTTCTGTCCGAATCGTACAACCCCCACGTTCGCTACGGCTCTGCCATGGCTCTGGGTATCTCGTGTGCCGGCACTGGCTTGGACGAGGCCATTGACCTTCTGGAGCCCATGATGAAGGACCCGACCGACTTTGTTCGCCAGGGTGCCCTCATTTCTCTCGCTATGATCATGGTGCAGCAAAATGAGGTCATGAACCCCAAGGTTGCCTCCATCCGCAAGACTCTGAAGAAGGTCGCTGGTGATCGTCACGAAGATGCGATGACCAAGTTTGGTGCTGCCCTGGCTCTCGGTATCATTGATGCCGGTGGCCGCAACTGCACTATTGGCCTTCAGACCCAGACCGGCAACCTCAACATGGCTGGCATCGTCGGTATGGCTGTTTTCACGCAATACTGGTACTGGTTCCCTTTCACACACTTCCTGTCTCTTAGCTTCTCGCCAACCGCCGTCATCGGCTTGGACCACGACCTGGAGATCCCTGACTTCAAGTACCATTGCGCCACCCGCCAGAGTCTTTTCGATTACCCGCCTGAGCAGGAGGTCAAGACTGAGGAGGGCCCAGCGCTCATCGCCACTGCTATTCTCTCCACAACAGCACAGGCCAAGCGCCGAGCTCAGAAGAAGGAGCGCGCTCAGCGCCGGGAGAGCATGGAGCTGGATCCGGCCCCCTCCAAGAGCGGTGATAAGATGGACATCGATGAGGACAAGCCCAAGGACAATGCCAAGGAGACCAAAGATGGAGAAGAGAAGGAGTCGTCCGAAAGCAAGAAGAAACCCGAGAAGGAGAAGGTTGGCTATGAGATTGAAAACATGAGCAGAGTTCTCCCTGGCCAGCTGAAGTACGTCAGCTTCCCCGCTGGCCGATACAGGCCAGTCAAGAAACCTACTGGCGGACCTCTTCTCCTTCATGATACCCAGCCCAAAGAGAGTAAATCTCTTCTGGAAGAGAAGCTCAAGAAAGTTACCACTGAGCGCGCCCCCGTTGCTGGTCTTCAGCGCAGCGGTGGTCGATCTGGAGGCAGTCGTATGCTTGACGGCTTAGTGGACTCTCGTCGCGGGCCAGACACAAACGCTATGCTGAACTTGCTATCGGGTCGCGGAATTGGGCCTTCACTTTTCGAGAATCTCGAAACGTCTGGTTCAAACGACGAAGCTGCTGATGCAGCTATGCAGGCTGACGCAGCTACTGCGTTTAATGAGCTCAACGCTGTTGACGACGACGGCGAGGGTGCCGAGGAGGCCAACATGCCCGACAACTTTGACTACTTCACGGACAGTAGCGACATAGAGTGATTTGGCCGCCCTATTTGTCCGTTTTACTAATTTGCAAATCGGCCTACTACCGTCAACGACTATCTTGATAAGTAGCAACTAGCTGCAAACTTTGTCTGTATCATTAGATATATACTAGCTGGTGAAGATGCAGGGGCTGGAGCTGTATGCAGGGGACTAGATGACATGGGGGAGCACATTCCACATTCCAAGTTTAGACAGCATATCTTTTGTAATGTACAGTATCTCTGAATTATGAAGTGCACGTGCGTTCCTGGCAGTATGAAAAAAATCAGGTATACATTTGGCTGGCAGCTTCGGCGCTGCTGCATGCAATGTAATGGCATTGAGGAATGAACTGTAGCATGACGATGCATATGTAAAGGGACAAATTAAGACGATAACGACAAGACCTGATTCTGGAATGCTCCCAACTCTTGCCTAAAGACGGCTGCCAAGAACAAAAGGAAAGATGCATGTCTATCCTGTTTCTAATCCTTCTTCTCCTTCTTTTCCTCCTTCTCCTGCTGCTTCTTATTCTTTTCAGGCGCACATTCACTGCATACCTGCACCCGGTGCCACGCGTTCGCCAGATTGCCGCGGAAGTTCCACGTCGCGGCGTGGCTTTCCGGCTGGCAGTTGTACACCTCGTCAGTGGCCTTGACCAGGAGCGTCGTGCAGCGCCGGCCTGTCGTCTTCTCCGTCCCGCCGGTATCGGTAGACTCGGCGGGCGGGGGCGTTCCGTTCTCGACAGACTTGTCGTCGGCCGTCTTCTCAGGCTCACCGTTTCGGAACACACTGGCGGCGATCGCGCCCTTGTACATCCACCGCTTCCACGTCCACGCACCATGGCCGTGGCACAGCGACGGGGAGCCCGGTTTGGGATCGCAGTCGGGTAAGAGGTAGGCTTGCGTCCAGTTCTTGCCGGCGTCGATGGAGACGTCGACACGGATGATGGAACGACCGCCGCCAGAAAAGGCATATCCGCTGAGGGTCAGCTCACGTGCGTCATCAGCGGCGGTGGGCTCGTTTTGGCCGGCGTCCGTGCCAGCCGCGGCGGCGGGCTTCTCCTTGACCCATTCGCCGAGCTTTAATGAGGTGACGGCGCTCTGCACTGGTAATTCTTGAATCGCGGGTGCTTTTTCCCAATCGACCTTGGTCTGGTTGGGGCCGAAGCACTTGTAGTCCTTGCGCTGCCACTGGCTCATGCTCTCGTCCTCGCTTAGCGTGATCTGGTTCAGCCACTTGACGGATCGAGCGGCGACATGGCCAGGAACGATGGCACGCAATGGATAGCCGTGATCGCGAGGGAGCGGCTTGCCATTCATGCCATACGCAAGAAGGACGTCGCCTTGGGGATCAACAGCCTTGCGGATGGGGATCGATGCGCCATAAGCCTCCATGCCGTTGAACTGGACGTGCTTGACTTCGCTGGTTCCGCTCATGCCTTGGTCGTTTTCAAATCCGGCATCCTTGAGCACGTCGGCAAGGAGTACGCCCTCCCAGCATGCGTTGGAAATGGCACCTGCAGACCATTGAAGGCCATTCGTCGCGCGGCCAGATCCTTCCGACATGTGTTTACGGCGATTGCCAGAGCATTGCAAAACAGCAGTAACTTCGTGCTTGGGGAATTTGGCCTTGAGATCGCTCAGCGTGTATTCTTTAACGCTACCGTCGAGCAACTCGATAGATAAAAGGTGGTTGTCTGATTCGTCCTCTGCGATGCGGGGCACCCACATGTGATTGCGAACGTAGAAGAGGTCGTTGGGCGTAAGAAACTGCGCGCTCATGGCTTCGCCTGGTGTTTCGGCATTGCGTGGCTTCGCAGTCTTGGTGATGAGATCGGGATGGCGAATAGGGTCGTCGGCAAAAGGATCTTCAATGGCGTCCTGAGGTGGCTTTCCGTCCTGCAAGTCGGCCGGGTGCACGAAGCCAATCAAGTACTGCTGCAGAATGTCGTACACGTATTGATTTTTGTGAATCGCGAAAATGTTCCAGTATGGCTCGATAGAGCCACCAGCCGCTCTCAGGATGACGGAACCGCCTGGGTGAGCCGAAATCCATTCCGTAATGTCGTAGACTTTATCGCCATGGATTACCCACGGCCGCTCCGATTTGCCATCATGCTCCTTCACCTCTGACAGGCGGTATCGCGGCAGCGAGGCATCTCTTGTGTCGATGAATTCTGGTTCTGGCTTCTGAGGCAACGTTTCAATGGATGACTTGAAGTTGCCCATCATGGCCGTGGACGAGTCAAACGAGACCTTGGGCGCGACGTATGTTCCGATCGCGACGAAGGCGAGACCTGCGGTAAAGACCATGGCAGCCCGATGACGAGGCTTGAACGCCTGTGAGGGTGGCGCATTCTTTGATAGTTGAGAGGCAGACTTGTGGATGTCGCGTATTTGGCATCTCGCCAAAGACTGCTGCGCAAGCTGTGGTCTAGGGCGAACGCGAAGTAACAAGCGCTGCGCGCAACGGCTGTAAGATGGGGCAGCCATGGCTTGAGGGGATGGGGAGGCGTGGCGCAAACTCGCGATCGGGGTATTATCGCATTGCAAGCAGTGTGGCAAGGTGCAATGTACTGGAAGCGTAGCGGAATCAAGGGACTGAACCGCAGTCAATGGGCGTGGTGCCTTCTGTTTTGCGGCTCATCAATTTGCGCAGTGTCCACAAGTTCGTGATGTTTTCTGCTCGTGTCCAGCGACCAGTGGTAGTCTTGTAGATGGGTCGGAGCCTGTACTGAAGTGAGCTCCGGGGATTGTGAGTCGGGCGCAGAAGGTGCAACGTCGTGAGATGGTGGGAAAGGATGAAAACCGTTTCGCGCAGGGAGGTGAGGTGAGAACCGGGAGTCGGGGGACCTCGTGACGCTCAAAGGTGGTAATGCTGTCGCAGCAGCAGCGCAACCTGCCGACGCTTGCCGTCTCGCGACCGGGTAATGGGTGGCTCTAGGGCGCCGGGTAATCAAGACTAAGCAGACAACGTCAGACAGCGTGCCCGAATGATCTTTTGGGGATCTTTTGGCCCACTGGCTATTCGAGAAAAGAGGCTTATTGGGTGGGTTGGCTAGAGGGCGTTGAAGGTGCTAGAGCCATGCTCATTTGCCAAGCTGCAGCGGCCAGCCAGACAGCGGCCAGAATGTGTGTGGGCCAATGCAGCGCTGTCCTTGGTTTGCGGGGGAGGATGTGTGCCGTCGGCTGCCGGAATGCAAGGCTGGTAGTGTGGCAGACGGACGGTCGGCAACTAATTAATTAATGATTTCCATAGGACAGCAGGGTACATGGTAAAGAGTTGCGTTCAAGACAAGCACGGCGGCGAAATCGAGGGCACGGTCGCGATTTGGTGATGGCAAACGGCGGGATCGCTGGAGGAGCACCTAGCTAGACTGCCAGCTGGCAGCTGCCAGAGGGGGAAATCTCATCTGGCACCGCAAACACGCTGGCAAGAAAAGCAGGCGCTCTTGACGGCCCCAGGACACGGCGTCTGGGGCCTGCGACCGGTGCCGTAACATACTCGGACCGCGAATCGCGCTGTCGCGGGCTGTCTTTCCACTGGGCTCTAGCTTCAGAGGCACTGCCGTGCGCTGTCACGAAATCCATGTCAACGTGCGGCGATTTTTCATTTGCGCATGGACTAACCAGAGTGCCATGCTCCAGACAATGTATCGAATGATGCTATTTTCGTCAAGATCCAGGTACCAGCGCAGAGACGGAAGTCGGGCATCCACTTGTGTCGGTCCGTCGGGCGACCAGCCTAGCTCCTCGACGAGCCGCGACCGACTTCCGTCCAATTTCGCCCTGCCAGGGTCCTCAGCGCACAAGCATCTCATCTTTAGCCATCTGTTTGACTGCTCCGGATCCTAGATGTCTCCCGAGTCCTTTGCGCTTCTGGGACAGCTTGGACAGGCCGCATCATCAGCATCGACAGCGACAGAGGCCCGCCGCCGAAAAAGCCCTCGCAGCTTTGTGCGGGGGGGACTTGACGACATCGCATTGCCGAGGATACGACTGGCTGGCTGTCGACCTGACACCTTGTGGAATGTCTAACCTCGAGGTGACACAATGTCCAACGCGAGCGGAACAAAGCCGACCATAAATATGTTTCTTTGACATGAACGCGGTCGATTTAGGGGAAGTGACAGTATTCAATCTGCTCAATACATGACTCTTCTACTGGATGAATCAACATAGTTTCGTTTTCTAGAGTCATATCTTTAGACATACTCCCATCCCCCCATCCTTCTCACCGGTGGGCCGCCTGGGTTTCGCTCTGCTGTCGATTAGGCACCCTCGCAACACACGCGGGAGACAAAAGAATATAAACCATATCGCCACAAACATACAGCCAAAGCTGAAATGAGGGGTTTCAGTTGCTAGTACCAGGGTTACTACCGAGGGAGCCGTTGCTTAGAGTCGTGTTGGGGCTTGAAGCTTTGGCGGCCAGGCGCTCAACAATGGCCTGCGTCATGCGGGTACATTCAGCTGCGGCCTCGATGTCGATCTCTCTGGGCTCAGCCTTCCTGCAGGAGATTACTCTGGCGGTTTTGGCCAAGAGTGTGACAAACAGTATGGGAATTGCTTTGAGTACGAGGACGAGGCAGTTCTTGATCCTCCGCAGGTCGTCGCGAAGCTCACCGCTACGGTACTTGGCCAACATGTCAATGCCGACGATGCAGATGAGGAAGCCAAAGAAGGCGCCGAGAAGCACGAAGGATATGCAGAGCACACGCTTGTCCTCTATGACGGTGGTCACGGCATTGACGATCTCGTGCATGGTGTTGTTGGGAGGGCTGTGAAGGTCTGCCATGGTGTCGACGTAGGAAAATTTCTAAAGTGATGTTTTCGGCTGATGGGGAGGGGTTGGGTGCTTGAAAATTACTTGCTGTTTTTTTCTCTTTTCGCTTCTGGAAAGTAGAGATTTTGCGTTTTCGGGGAAATTGGAAGGCGGGCAAACGACTGAGATGCAGCCCGTGGGTGCAGCGGCAGGAAGAACGAGACAAGTGCTGAAGGATGAAGAAGAAGATGGGCATTTGCTTTCAACTTATAATGTCTCAGCTTGTAGTGACCAACAGAAAGGGCTTTGACGTTGACTTTGGTGGCTTATACTGAAGTTTGAATTCGAAGCTTTTGGCGTTTCGTGGCGCTGTAGTAGCATCGACACAGCCTCTGGCTACTTCTGTGCGGCTTTTTGGCAGCAAAGAAAACCATTCATATATACTCGCAAATATGTATATATGTACCCCCGAGAGGGATTCTGGTGAAACATGCACATGGATGCCAGGCCGTGATGCTCAGCTGTTCATCTCGCCGACCAAAGCAAGATAGCGAAGCAGCTGTTACAAACCAAGACTAGGTGCAGAGACTTTATTTGATATCCTAGCCGCCAACCGTCTGTTTTATTGGATATTTCTGCAATTTAACTTTACACTTTGGGTTTTTTTTTTCTAGGATGACTGCCCAATATCGGTGTGCTTGCTTGCTGAGCACTCATCTCTTCCCCACTGTAGGAGCTTGTTGCGCCTGCCTTGCCAAGGCTTCTAGATTGGTGTTGCAAGGCAAAGGTTATTTAAATGAACCGCCAGCCTACGCTTATCAAAGCTGCCAGGACGCAAGAAGTACCACACCTGGGGTGCAAAGCCGCAGAGCAAGGCTGCGTCCTTTTTTTTTTTTTTTTTTTTTTTTTGGCGAGCACAATCCCACTCGCCTTGTACTCCTGCGCATCCACGCCTGGCGACGTCACCAGAGCACCAATGTGTTTCCAAGCTGCCCACATAAAGATCGACGGTGCAAACCAACGTATTCTTCAGCTCCCCCATTTCAATACCCCTCTGTAATTATTCCAGTTTCCTTCTCTTTCCTAATGAAAATCCCTCTTCTCCTTCTATAATCCCCGCAAACCACAATCACAGTTACAGAAACATATTCACTTCCTCCCCAACTTCTCTTTTTCGCCATGGATTACACGCAACAGGTCGAGGCCGTGTCCCGCTCCGTCCACAAGGATGTCATGACGCTCGCCAACGGCAAGCCCGCGCGCACCATCATCCTGCGGCAGACCTTCCCCGCGCCCGCCGCCGAGCTCTGGGACGTCGTCACCAAGCCCGAGCGCCTCGCCGTCTGGTTCGCGCCCGTGTCGGGCGACCTGCGCATGAACGGCCGCTACGCCATCACCGGAAACGCCAGCGGCTCCGTCACCGAGTGCAACCCCGCCGACCGCTTCTTTGCCCTGTCGTGGGAGTTTGGCGAGACCATCAGCGCCGTGCGCGTGCACCTGACAGAGGCCGAGGACGACGGCAAGACGACGCTCGAGGTTACGCACACCTTCCCCATCGACAGCCACTGGAAAAAGTACGGGCCCGGCGCGGGCGGCGTCGGCTGGGACATGACGCTCATCGGTCTGGCTCTGCACCTCAAGGGTCTTTCGAAACCCTCGTCCGAGGACTGGGCCGCGTCCAAGGAGGCGGCGACGTTTACGGAGCAGGCGAGCGAGAGATGGCGCGACGCGGCGATTGAGGGCGGCGAGGACGAGAGGTGGGCAAAGGAAGCGGGCGATAGGACGACGGCGTTTTATGTGCCCGGATGGGAGGCAAAATCTACAAAATAACGGCGATAAACAAAATGATCTTCTTGTCAATTTCCATGCAATTCATCTGTTTCTTGAGCGAAAATGAGCCATATATTTACTGCTATTTGTAGCTGTGAACTCGAGCTGCGCATGGCTACGTCATAGCTATAATCTGTACATCGCTGCGGCTGTGGTGGCTGCTCCATGCAGCGCCCTGTAAGTCAACAGACGGCACTTTAGGAAACGGAAAAAGAGTCATACGATGGAGATCCAATGACCTGAGGCATAGCTGTCACTAGAAGCTTTGTCTCTTTTTAATCGTCCAGTGTTTAGCTTGTCGTTTGCACAAGCTATAATATTTAGTTTCCAGGCCCCCGATGGCGGGGTCCGCCAGGTGCTACAATGGACCCCGCTATACCTCGGCAGGGACCAGGAGCGAGCCATTAAGGTATAGAGGCAAAGCTTCCACGGAGCAAGCCCATCTTTGTGCCTCGCAACCCTTTAACTCTTTGTACATGCTTTTTATGACATCTTGCTGCAATTTTTTTCTTCTCTTTAACCTACTCGACCTCAACACAAATCATCGCTCCCCCAGAGTCCTGCCCAACCGATGGCTCCCTTGACCAGCTCGGCACCGCCCCCGGCGCTGCTGCTGCTCCCGTCGCCCCCGTCGCCGAGTAGCCGGCTCACGCTCAACAGCAGCTACCACGCGCCCCTCTCCGCCGTCCTCGCCACGCTCGCCGCGCAGTCCCGGCAGACGCGGCAGCCCATCCTGCTCCTCGTCGCCGTCGCCGCGCCGATCCTGAGCCCCCCCTCCCCTGGGCGGCGAGGCGCCGCCGTGCGCTGGCACGCCGCGCAGTCGCTCCTCGCCGGCGTCTACTCCATCGTCGCGGCCCTGTGCGCCGAGCAGGGCATCCAGACGGACATGGGTTCCACGGCGACCGCGACGGCGGGGAGCGTCGACGCGCGCGTCGTGCTAGTCGACCACGCGCGCGGGCGCACCTACGGCCGCAGGGGCGACGGCTCGTTCCAGACGCACAACGGCACCACGGTGCTGGACCTGGCCGGCTTCGCGACGCTGGTGACGGGGCCGTGGGATAGAGTCTTCCATCCGAGCAGCGAGTCCGGGTACGAGCTCCTGAAGACATATCTCCTCCTCGCCGAGGGCAGGCAGGTGTTTAAGCAGAGCCAGATTGTGCCGGTGCCGGGTGGCATCAGCATCTCGTCACCTACCGCGACGGCGACGACGACGACGACAGAGGAGGGGGAGCAGGATAAGAGCTACGCGACAGTCATTCTGGGCGGCACGTTCGATCATCTCCACCCAGGGCACAAGCTGCTCCTCCACGGCACGGTGCTTCTCATGCGCCTACCGGAAAAGCACACCACCTCGGCCGCCAGCATCAGCACGCTCATCATCGGCGTCTCCGGGGACCCCATGCTGCAGAACAAAAAGTTCGCCGACGAGCTCGAGCCCTGGGACACGCGCTGCCGTAGCGTCCTCGCCTTTCTCGCCAGCACCTTCAACATCTCCCCGCCCTCCGCCGGCGCCGCTGCCGGCGCCGCGCCACCGAGTGCCTACCGCATCGAGCACGTCGCCGAGGGTCCGTCGGGTGGCCCCGAGCTGCACGGTATCTACGCCGACGGCGCCGTGCTGGTACGGTGCACGGTGCTCAACGACGCCTTTGGCCCGACGGTCGACGAGGAGCCCATCGGCGCCATCTGCGTGTCGGGCGAGACGCGCGGCGGCGGCAAGGCCGTCAACGATAGACGAGCGGCCAAGGGTTGGCACGCACTCGACTCGTACGAGGTGGACGTGCTGGACACGCGCGGCATCGCCGAGGCTGATCGAGGTAGCGAGCAAGACTTTACGGCCAAGATTAGCAGTACAGCCATTCGGCAGCAGAGAGCCGAGGCCAAGGCAAAAGCACAGATTTAAAGCAGTCAACCACTGTGTTTAACCATTTGGATATTTGTATAGCGTAGCATTCAAGACATAATTTGTTCAAGTACGTTGGTATAAAAAATGTGCGTGGCGTTGGTGTAAGCCACGCAGGGATAGTATGAATAATTGTGTAAACTCGACATGTGCTGCTCTCTTGCCCATGATTTGCGCCATACAATGCACTATTCACAAATTCCCGCAGAATCCAGAAAAGGAAAGGTTCGCCTGAAATCAAAACAATAAGAAAGTGGAGAGACAACTCCCGGGTGATGCATCACCTCATGTCTTGATTAATTCGTCAATATGTACACGTTCGAAAAAGCTTATGTGTCCAAACCCAACCCAGTACTGCGCCAGCCGGTTAGGAGATAATAGTATAAGCTGGCTTTCAATAAACTTGTCTGTGAAAATTTCGTTAGCCCTAGTGCGCATATCCTCGGTTTATTGCGGTGCCCAATACGTACCCCGATGGAACCCGGCTGCAGCCACATGCCCTTTACTTCTCACTATGCGAGCTCCAGCAAACAACTCGTCCTGGGCATCGCCCACATAGCCGGCAGGGCCAAGGTCATCAGCCACAAATGTATATTCGCCGCGAGGTATATTTGGGTCGCCTGTCAGCTTGATCGCCTCTAGTCGACCTCTGTAGACCCGGGCGTTCAGTCTCCTCTTTTGCCACTCATCTTCAGTCTCAGTGTCACGTCGCTCCAGGCCAAGGTCAAGATCGGTGGCTGGAGGATCGTCCGGCTGGTTCACCAATAGAAATTCGCAGCCGTGGCCACTGTAGTCGCCAACCCAGATCCCACGCCACGGTTTCGTAGCCGTCGGTGTGTATAGCGTGGGATCTAAGGTGGAGTATGTAACGATTTCCTCACCGATATGCACTCCAATGGGAGCCTCAGCGCCGTTGCTGTTAGGTAAAGGTGCAGCAGCCCAGGGCAGCGGCGGCGGCGGTGCTCCGCTGAGCTCCATCCATTGCCGAATTCGGAAGGTCTGATCTGACACTTCGCAGCGGCGTCTGGGCCTGTCATAAGTGGATGTCTGCACAACGGCTTGGCCGGATTCAATGCCGGCGACATGGTGTCGAGCCGGGATGGCTGGTGGCGGCCAGATGTGGTGGTAAGGGTATTCGCTGGAGAGGCTCTTGTCCGCCTCTTCCGGATCAAGTGGTCGCGTCAGCATAAAGTTGCTGTACATGCCCGCCAGACGGTCGTCCAACGTCATAGGCATCTCGTCGGCAAATCGGTTAGCGCCGGGGCGACTGCGAAATTGTCGTTCTGCTTTGCCTTCCTTGTGCACTTTGAACTGGAGAACTGGTTTGTCAAGATGTAGGTTGACCTTTGGCTCAAATCCATGGATAATCACTTCCTTGTCTGCGGGCCAATGATCGTAGGAGTCTCTGCGACTGACGGCGAGAAGCTGAAACGCTTCAATGCAGCCCCTGCGTTGATCGTATCGAGCGAGGATAAGCTTGCCCATGAGGTCGCGGTCGCTGAACCATATTTTGTATCGCGGTAGAAACCATAGTCGGTCGAGTGCAGAGTATAATTCGCGATAGGTTTTGCATGGGCCGGGTGTCGAGAGCCAGACGCCTGGTACGTTACGCTGGATGCAGCGGTGCCAGTGTAGCTCGGACACGGCATATTCGCGGAGGGTCCGGCAAGTTGCTGTGACGTTCAGTAGATCGAACGGGGCAAGGTAAGACAGCACTGCATGCAGGAGCTCTGCAGGTAAGTTCAAAAGTGGTGTCACATTTTGCTTCTCATGCGGCTCCATGGTGGTCCCCCGCCGTGTGTGCAGGGGCGCATCACTAGGTAATCGATTGAGCAAGTCGTCTAAATTTTCTTACATTGCCCCGTGTCAGCAAAGATGATTGTTTGAGAGGCCTCTGCCTCTATTAAATAGACTCAGACATTTGCAAGGAACTTTTGAATGCATCTGCGGTACTTGCAAGGGCGGCAGCAAAAGCTGGGCCGTGCAGCCGACCGATATCAGATGCAGACATATCAGTACCAGGGTCTGATAGAATGAGGCTCACCTTTTAGAGGGTCAAGCCAGCGACCATTGGATTTCGTGAACCCTGGAGGGCTGGGTGAATCGGTAGGGAGTCGTTTGCGTCGTTTCAAAGCTCCTGTCTCGTCGGGGATGTGGTTGAGAAATTCGAGAACGCTTTCGTCCTCGGCATCATGCCGACCCCAGATGGAGGGCAGCGATGAGTGATCCATAGTCGGCATTGGCCCTTGCAGGCATGCGGCTGATGAGAGGTCAAATTCGGCGGCAACGAAGCGATGTAGGTGTAAAGAGTGCCTGGCGAGCAGCTCACTTTATCAATCGTTTTGCAGGCCGCAACATGGACCGCCAGCCAACCCGGGCCGAAAGGGTCAACGCAAAACAGCACGATGGCAAGCAGCAAGTCCTCAGCTGCAGCTGCTATGGGTGTTTCAGTGGAGCAGGCGGTAGGTAATAATGCGAGGCTTGCTAAAATGCGTTGGATGGCACTGCGGAGGGGGTGCAATAAAGCGGCGTGCTGGAGCTGCAGAAACAAGCGCAACGCCTATACAGCGGGCAGCTAGAGAGGCTATTCTGGACAGCAGCTATTTGTGGCGAGATGGCGGAGGGATCAAGATGCCCTGCTGAAGGATGCAGAATGCGAGATGCGAGCAACACGGGGCCAGATGAAGCGGCGCGAAAGAAGACAGCGCAACCGTGAAGGCGCATGCAATGCAGGACGCGGAAGCGGCATGCGGTGCCGATGGGTATAGTGGCTCTTGTGGTGCTGGGATGCGCTGCTGGCTGGACGAGATTGAGGCGTGGTTTGCGTAGTATCTCGTGCCGTGTCTGTGCTGGCCGCGATCTAGCTTGGCGGCGACCTGGGAAGCAAGATGAGCGGCCCAGCTGCAAGGATATTTTGGCAGGTCTGAGATTGAATGAAGCAGATAGAAGGCGGCTGCTGACACACGAGAGAGCTCTGTGGCTCGCTGTGGTTGTGGTTGTGTCTGTGTGTTTGCTAGCCTGGCCGTGGTGTTTTATGCGGTGGAGGTGCCAAGGGAGAAAGTAGCCGCAACGGCGATGAACGATGGCCGATTAGTAGGAGTACTGTCCCCTGCGAGATCTGCAAGCTGTATTCGAATTTGCAACACGGGCGGGAGTCCGTCTTTTGACGTGTTGGGGCAGAATCAGGATGGCGCGCCGAGCAGCGAAAAAGGATTCCAGCCAAGCGCAACAGAGCCGGGCCGCTAGTTAGAGATTAAAAAGCCATGGCAAAAAGGGCCGAAGTAGCAAGAGACGATACATGGGCTGGCAAGAAGAGAAGCGGCATTAAAAAATCTATCGTCTGTTGGTGTGCCTGGTCAATGCATCTGGCGAGGCTACTTGGTAAAGAGATGGGTGGCCGGCGAGGAAGCTAACGTTAGCTGGCTGCGACAGAGGGCAGGTGAAGATGGGGGTGGAACCGAAGCTGGTGCGTGCTTTTTGGTGTGTTTGCACTCTGTTCAAACCTGTCGCAGTTTTTGCCCATCAGCATTCAGCGGTACAGAAAAACTGGGCAAGAAACTGCAGTCACCCTTGCGAGTGCCTCGGACCACTTAAGCTGCCGCCAGCTCTTGAACAATTTGAAATACACGTCTTGCTGACTCATGCTGCTAGGAAAATGCCAGCTAGTTAGTTGCATGCGATGATGTCTTGGCCGTTGGTTACACGCCGTCTTCCCCGACACCGCATTGCTGCAGTCTAGCCGTCGGGCCATTTTGTCGTGTATCGCAATCCATTGTTCGATTTCTTCAAATTCTTTGATTACGTCGTTCTTTTCCCTCAACCCCTCCGAGCTCTCTAGCAACTAAGCCGGATGCATATGCCCACGCCTCTTCGTGACGACAATGGAATGGTCGCGATAGAGCCCCCACCAGGCTGTTATCCACTCTCGAAGAAGCCAGCTTCACGACAAGGCGGGCCACTCGGGCCATTGTTCCTCTCTCGACTGGCGTGCCGCCACTATGTCAAAGGGCTCGGTCGCGGACCTGCCACCTTGCGAGTCAAGTTAACACGGAGCTTTGGAGGCTACTAAGCATTCAGTCGACCACCAGCCTTGCCTATACACTACGGAGCAGACTTGACTTAGCGTTACACTAGTCTCGACCGTGGAAAGGCTTTGTCCGGTGCCGACAACGCTCCGTTGGCGAATTTCCCATTGACTTGCAGCCCGTCATCTCGGCCCTCGCAGCTCCAATATACTTGTTATAGCAGTGGGCTATTATGGTTTGGTGGGCTGGTCTCTGCTCAACTTGTCCAGTTTGCCGTCTCCATCCAAAGCAGGGGCAAAGAACCCCCCCGGTCGGTTGCGACGTGCCGCGTCCGGGTCAGCTGGTGGTTCGCTCTCACCCTTCTGGGTTTGAATATCCCTGTTACCTGGGGCGGACAATTGCACGAGCTCCCCGTTCTGCAGCCGGCGCTAGGCTTTGGAGATGGAGCAGCTATGGACAGTGACTGTCAACAAGGAAGCAGCAGGACGGTGCTACTCTAAGCAGTAATTAGAGCTAGCGGCTGCTCGGCTCGGGCTGCTGGGTGCATGAAATCCAAAGCATCCCAGTTGGTGCAGAAAAGGTGGTATTATGCCTTCTGCGTGAGTCTATTATTAGACCAAGCAGCTTCCTGTTCGGGAGGGGATCTTGCACTAGGGCTCCCACACCACCAAACCATGTCGTTCAGGCCGCCGGAGCGAGCAGCCTTGGAATAGAAATACCAGCTAATGATGCAGGGGACAGCCAAGTAAGCTAGCGAAGCCCGCGCTGGCACTGACTGACTGGAAAAGAATGATGCGCCGCGCCGGTCTGGTCCAGCTTGCATCCTAGCGGAGGTGGCCGCTCTGGACGAGCAGCCAGTCGACAAGGTTTTCCACGAACCAGAACTCGCTCTCCCGGACCTGGTCTGATGCAATTGGCATTGCTTGGCCGGCCTATCACCTGCTAAGGATGCGGTTGGGGGCGGGACGAGTAGACGGCGGCTTGCAAAAGTACTGCACTGGCGACTCGCTGTAAGCAAGCTTCTCAGTCCAACTGCTATTCTGGGTCTAAGCCTTGAAGTCGGGGGACAAAAGGCCCTTGGCATTAGTTGTAAAACTAGCTACCTTGCGAGAGCTATACACTTGCGGCATGGAGCCTCACAAAAGTGCCTTGGTTGATGAGGCTCGGCCGAGGTCTGTTGTACGGTGGAACAGATCAATTGGTCGAGAAGTGCGCATGGGCTGTCTGTCGGTGTGCATAGGTGAATCGTCCTGTCATGCCCAGGCCAAGGTGACACTAGTATTGCAACCTGCTCAATATTAGCCACCAAGGTCGCGCGCCAAAGCAGCATGTGCAAGTTTCGAGCAGCCTGTGCTGCGCCCACCGGGGTCTGCCACCTAACAAAACTGGTAAAACGCCGCAAGTAACGTTGAGCCCCAGCGGACCAGGGTTGACAGGAGAGGAAAGTGATGATGTTTTTCAATTTCCAATTCAGCATTGCAGCGGCAGGTCCGGGGCAGTTGCGACGAGCTGCTGACCCGGTCAGATGGCGCTTTATGGTGGCTTGGCACCTCAAGAAAGTCTGCGAATAGATAGCTAACTATCAACTATCTGTACCTAGGTACCAGTAGTTACTGATATGTGCCTAATGCAGGCAGCGGTGGTGCAGTCCGAAGTCGCATTCGTGGGTGCGACACGGCTCCGCAGGCGCTGTACTCCGCACCCGGGGAGGATTTAGTTTGGGGGGGGGGAGGCTGGGAATGTTGGTGGTTTTCCCTGTGGTCCCTGGCCCTGTGGCGGTTTGCAAGGCAAGTCTTGTGAATAGATAATAAGCCGGGGTTACAGTTGTCTTGGCATCTCTAAATATGTGCTGCTGGATTGGTCAATGAGGTACATGTGATGAACAATTGGCTAATTACGACATTTCCGTGGGTAGCTAATAAAATCACAATTGTTGTCCGTCGTATCTTGTCCGTTTGTGGTGCATTTGGGCACTTGCCAGCTGCCAGTTGCCTGCCAGCTGCTCGCCGCTCCTTGCACATCCACCATCCTCTGGCACTTGGCCCCCAGAAATGATAGTCATCTTCATCCTACCAACCTACCTATTCCGAACGCCCATCATTTTCTCCATCCCATCCTGTCCACCGAATATTGCCGGTCCCTTGTCTCTAGCAGGCTGAAACGGAACGAAACAAAGAGGCGCGCCCTCTCTCGAGCACATCATTGCTGCTGTCGAATAACATGGCGCCAACAAACACCGCCAGCGTTGCCAGCCATCATCCACTAATCAACAATCTAAACTACGCCGTACCCTGGCTGCCGCAACACAACATCACTGGCTGAGCAAGGAGCTGGACCGCCCTAGACTTATTGCACTGCAGCGCCGTGTCCGGCGCCACTGGCGAAGCCTGGCTGCATTGCCCTGGCGTTGTCGGAGGAATAGCCTGTCGTCGTTGTCGTCATGCCTTTTTGGCCGGCAAGCTCGAAACCTGATCTACGCCCGTCTCGTATCACAGACGACTTCTGCTGTGTGATGAGCTGGCTTCTGCGATGATCTCTACGCTTAGTTCACGCAGATATCCATGTCAATACTGTCGCCGACCTAATTCGCCGGCTACCGGCTCCTCTTTCGCTTCTCGAGGCCCGCCGCTGACTGCTCCTCCCAACATCATGCACCACTCACTCGCGCGCCCTCCCCACAACCATCCAACCAACACCACCACTAGTGCCCCTGGCGTCATTGATCGGCCTACTCTCTGGTCTCAGCACTGCTACCCGACTTCGCCTGCCGCCGCGCGCGCACCTCACACGGGCGCTGTTCTTATCTTGTCAGATAGCCAGAGTCTGGGGGTGGCGTCGTAGCTCGACTAAGCTTCCGCCTTGCTGGTTCACCTTCCTAGTCGGGCTCGCACTTGGGCTGTTCAACCCGGAGGGACACATCGACCCGTGCCAAGTAGCTCCTCAGCTTGTTGCCGGTCTTGCCTGTCGCCGTTCTCTACGTGCCTCTCAATCACTACTGGCAAGCAAACGAATGACACTTGCTTGCAGTTGACCAACCCGAGCTTTGCGCAAGATATACAGCCCAACCCTACGCTTCCGCGCCGTCGGCCACTCTACTCCAGCAGAACGCCCTCCGCCATGGCGTCACTAATACCGTTCATCTCGGAGATTCTCCCCATGATCATGCCCGCCTCCACCCACGTTACAGCAGCCAAGGATCTCCAGCCGACCCATCCAACTGTCGAGGGGCCTGTGATAAGGCGGGCTGCGGTCATCGACCGCTGCGACAAGATGTGTGCTTCTGGTAAGCTCGACACCACCTCCGCACGCGCACAACGCATCAGACCACAGTTTTCCACTCTTTTGCGCTTTACCCTGGTCTTTTTTTAGTCCAAATGCTACCGCATCTTTCCAACCCCCTGGTAGACCACGAGGTGTAACTATTTTTGGCAGTTCTCACAACCCGACCCCAGTCTAGCACGCCCGTCCGCCACAACAGCGAACAGGGTAAGTTTCGTCGCGCCTCGGCTGCGCCCTATCCCAACATGGCCTAATGCTACGCCGCCCGGCTGAGCTTTTCTGACCCATCGTCTCCAGATGCCATCATATATGCTGTCTCCGGTACCGGCCTCCTGCTTGTGAATGACAGCTTTGAAGAGGAACTACGACGTCACCCTCTGTCTGCCGGGGACTTTGCTTTCGTCCCGGCCTGGACAGAGCACCAGATCCGGAACGAGACAGACACCGACCTGGTCATGGTGGTGATACAGAGTGGTTCGCGCCCCGTCGGCGCCATCTTGACGGATTGGGGAGGTGATGAAGTGGCTGCGGACATATCCAGCGACTAAGCCTTTTCTTCTTTCAGCTCAGGCTGTGGGCTTGCGTTATATCATATTCCCGTTTCTATACACGCTAAGTACTGGCTTTATCTATACACGACGCTGAGTTGTCCACATATGAGCTGGCTCTTGATTGTGACAGGTCAATCCTCTTTCCCCTCGGCTAGAACGCACTTTATAATCTTGTTGTAGTCTGATGGCGTGTCAAAAACCTGCGCGTGATCAAGTTCGGGGAACCACAGCACCCCAACTCTCGACTCTTGCCCGCCCTCCGCCGCATCATCCTCGGGCTCCTGCAAGTACTCGGCCACGGCTGGTGCATTAACAATGATGTCCTTGGCCGCTAGGCTGACGGTGACTCTCCGGTGACCCCCACCCCCCGGCCGGCGCAGCAGGTCCTCCTTCCAGATGATGTTTTGCCGCCAGTGAAAGTGCCGTCCCAGCACCGTGGCGACGCCGACGTCTGCGCTGGCAAAGTACCACAGCTGCCACTCGGCCGCGGTCCGCGGGCGCCGCCGGGTAAAGTTGTAGGCCACGTGAGGCAGCTGCAGCATGATGGTGACGGGGTCGACGAGCGTGGCGGCTTCGACGCGGCGGCTGAGCGCCGTGTGCTCGCCGTCGGCCGTCAGGATGTGCGTCGTCGGCACGGAGCCGTACGAGTGCGAGACAATGGCAAATTCGTCCCAGCCGTGCGCGTCAAGGATGCTGGCAAAGGCGGCGAGGAAGGCGCGCTTGTCGAGTGGCGGCGACGTGAGCCGAAACGACACGGGCAGCATCTCCACGGCGATGATGCGGACTCCGGGTCCGTCCTGTGCGGATTGCGCATTGGCGGCTTTGACGAGATCAAAGAGGAAGCGGAGATAGGTCAGCAGGCCGACACCGATGCCGTGGAAAAATACCACCGGGAGCTGTTGTCCCTGTTTCTGCTCGGCCGCCGCAGAAGCGCGCGTCCGGGGCTTGGCGTTCTGGTGCTGCTGCTGCTGCTGGCTATTCGGTCCGTAGTACCAGTATCCCAGCGCCGGCGCCGGCGACTTGTATGTGCTAAAGAGCTCCTGCGGACGCGGCGGAAACGTCGCGCGCACCTCGGCGGCGCTGCTCCGGCCGTAGAAGCGAAACCCATGGGCGCGCAGAAACGCATGCGTAACGCCATCCACCAGCGCAATCACCACATACCACGCGAGGCTCCGGTACGCCGTTGTGACGGGCTCCAGTGTCAGCCGCAGGCTCCGGGCGGTGCCGCGGCCCGGCGCGAAGCGACGCCCCATGCGATCCTCGAGCGTGGCCACGTACCCATCCAGCTCCGCGTTATGCGCCGCCGCCGCGTCCTCGTCGGAGGTCTCGAAAAAGGCCCAGAGCAGGAATTCGCGCACATTGTCCCGGCGGATGTCATCGAGCGGCGCGTTAAGAAACCACCCGCGCAGGTACAGCGCGGTGTCATGCGCGTGCGCGAGACACTGCTGGAAGAGCGCCTGCCGCTCCGCCTTGGTGAGGGCTTTGGGATAGACGGCCTCCGTAGTGGCGGCGACGCGCAGTTGTGGCCGGTAGAGGAAAACGTAGAAGACAGCCTCGGCGAGGAGAAGGCCGATGAGGACGGCCTGGGCGGTGTGGTGCGGCGTCGCGAAGGGGTCGTAGATGGAGTACGCGGAGAGCGCGAGGAGAGGAAGCAGGTAAAAGAGAGGCGTGAAGCGGAAGATGATCACGGAGACTTGTATGAGAGCCCATTCGGGCGGCGAGTTGCCAATCATGGCATGGGGTGGGTTGGCTTGCAGAGCTGCGCACAGTCGATGATTTGGTTTTGGGCATCTGATGTGGAGTCTCGTTGAGTTATGAACAAGTCTACTTATGATAGTCAAAGGCAATAAAACCCTCTGTGCAAGGCTATTTTGTAGTATGAAATGATGTTGCTGTGCGATGTTGTGATGAGATTGAAATGAGTGGCGCGTCACCCAGGGGGTCCCGTATGATCGGCAGGTCCTGCCCCGGCAGCCAACAGACAAGCGGAGACTACATATGCCAATTGTTCATTATCTGTATTTTGTCAATATTTCGGTTTTGCATTGCCAGTTTGACTCTTTTTTATTTTTATTTTCATGGGAACCCTTATTTCAAGGTGAAGTAGGCAAATGACAGCTTACCCAATTCGACTTGCCAAAAACATTGCAGCTCGGCTCACACGCACCTGACTAGGTAAAAATGCCTCAAACCTAGCCACCACTATTACTGAAATAGAAATCTGGGAAGAAAAAGCAGCAATATCTGCAAATGGAGCCAAGTCCAAAAACATGAAAAGGAGAAATAGTACGCCTCATAGGCGCCCCTTGACAAGTAAACTCGTTGATGCATCACGGTGCAGGGTAGGCTCAAAGATCGCTGCCCCCCGTTTTTACCCGCTTTGGCGCTACAAAGCTTCATCTCCATGACGTTTGTTGAAGAAAGCCCCAACGTCATTGTCCAACCGTAGCTGAACCGCGCGAGCTTTTTAAACCTCTCAAATTTACGCATACACGACATTCTTTTCCAATTTTGAGTGGACTTCGCCCGCCCAAACATTCAACCCCCCAGAAGACAAGGAAAAACAAGCTTGGCCTTTCAACCATGGCGGACAAGTACATTCTGCGCATCACCGCCGGCGGCGACTACGACGAGGCCAAGCACGTCCAGGTGCCCGTCAACAAGCCCGACACCGTCAGCATCGCCACCCCGCACGCCGACATTGAGCTCAACGTGCGCATCCAGGGCTACCAGGGCCTGCCGCCGGGCTCGCCGTCCACCTCGGCCTACTTTTCCGCCGAGCCGCACGCCGCCAACCAGGACCAGTACAGCATCTCCTTTCGCTTCACCCCGAAGCCTCCCCCCGCCTCATCCTCTCCAGAGCAAGGCATCAGCGGTGCGCACCTCCAGTTTGGCAACGACTTTGATCGCCCCATCCGCGACAAGCTGCCGCCGGGCTTCAACACGGCCATGCGCATCGTGAAGTGGTGGATCGACCCGGGCCTCGACGGCGACGCCTACGCCGACAAGCCGCACCTGTACGGACCCGCGCTCAGCAGCTTCAACGTCTTGGAAATGGGTGCGGGAAAGCATGATGCGGACAAGGGCGGGCTGTGGTTCGAGGAGGGTGGCGAGGAGGCGACGCGTCAGGAGCTGGGACTGCCGGACACGGGCAAGGCGCGCATGAAGTGGGCGCTCAACGACGCCAACAAGGACAAGTTTGTGTTTGAGTACGGCAAGACGTACGGCCTGGACTTTTTCAATCCGTACCTGGACTTTGCCAACTTGGCGCTGCGGCTGCCGGGCTTTCAGCTGAGCATCGCCAACTACTGGGACGGCCAAGCACTTCGGTGAGTGATGTACGACTGTTTGCACCTTTTCGCTCTCTTTCAGCGCTCAAGTGAGCCCTCCTTCAAACCTCATCATCGTGCATTTCTTCTTCTTCCCCTGCATAGTAACCATTCCGTTTTCTTTTCTGCAGGTCCTCCGACAGGCGCTCACACCAACTTAGATATGTCCTCCGGAACAAAGCAACCGGGGACGTCTACCTCGTGGTTGTCTTCAGCCTGTTTCTCCGTGAGGACCTCAACGAGGACGGCACGCTTAGGGAGGGCGCGCAGCAGCACACGGCGGGCGGCGCGCAAGTGGCGACGGACAAGAAGAAGCCGGAGACGGACAATGAGCACGACCACGACGAGGAGGCGGCGCTGAAACGGGCACGGGATGAGTTTGGCGTGCCGCATCATGAGACGAGTGCGGATGATGTAGACTAACGAGTGGGAATGCAAAGAAATAGACAAAGATAATAGAATATAGCATACAGTTCATGACTCGACGAGGTTACACACGCAGTGTTGACGAAATTAGGTGATCCGCGATGCAGCAGTGGACAAGCTCCATGGCTGGTTACACCAGCGCTTGACTTGATTTATAAAGCGACACTCCCGCGTTGGGAGGACGCGATTGACTCGAGCAAACTTTCGCTGACACAAGCAAACAGCATTGAAAACTCCAACTGGGGATGATGCAGCTTGATTTGGGAACGCCCACTGCATATCAGAGTTGACAGAAACTTGCACCCATCAAATGTCCATGACGTTGATGGCGCGCGCATCGACCACGGCTCACGCCATGCCCATGACCACGCAGCCACTGGCCTGCCCCGCGCCGGTGCTGACGGCAGACTTTGACCGCTGCAGCGTCCCCGGCGGGCTCGATCTGTGGCGGAACGGGGGATATTATTCACCTGGCGTCTGCTTCATTGGCTACGTGGCGCTGTGCACGCAGACGGCGGCGGCGCCGTGGCCAATCAGCAAGGACGAAACCGCCGTGCGGTGTGTGCCAGTGTAAGCAAAACGTGCTTCCCCCTCCTCCGACAAGAGATGGCGAACATGGGGGTTCCAGCTAAATTTGTTGTGTGCGTGCAAGTGGCTACGAGTGCAACGACAAGATGGCCGACCAGAGATACGCCACGTCGCTGTACAATGACATTGCGCTCTCTGCTCCCGCATTCGAGATTCGGTGGCGCAGTGGAGATGTCAACGGCCAGTTTACCCACCCGCCGCCGCCTACTACGATCCCGACAAGCACGTCGGAATCGGCAACGTCGAGATCTACGGGGGAGACTGAGAGCTCCTCGGCACCACCGACGCCTTCCGAAGCGGAGAACAAGACAACGGGCGACATGCCAGCGGGGAAAATAGCCGGCATTGTCGTTGGCGCCGCAGCGGCCATTTGTGCAGTTCTGGCGGCCGTGCGCGTAATGTACTTTCGGCGCAAGCACATTCTTACAAAGACACATCGTAACTCTGACGCGGGCAGAGGCCATGGCGACGCTGCCGAGCTTGACCCAGGCGCAAACCCCATTGCCGAGCTGCAAAGCGAGGGGCCAGTCAAAGAGCTGGACAGCAACCGACCCAAGCAGTACAATGATCACGCCGCGATCAATGTAGAGCCTGTGGAGTTGCCAGGCGATTCGAGACTTGGCTCGTTGTCTGGAGTGGCTGAGCGAGACTGGACCTACTAGTCTTGGTGGGCTGATGATGGTGCTAATTGGCGAGAAGAAAAAAGAAAAAGAAGCACTGCATATGTTTGTGATGCTCTCTGAAGGCGGCAGCCCAAGTGCGACATTTTTCATCGCCGAGGCCGAAAGACCGGCCACCATCACAAGTGAGCGAGATATCCGGCTGTAAGATAAGAGAAGCGGGGATGCACATGAGCCATTGGGCTCAGCCGAATTTCGCAAAGTTAATTTATTTTCATCAGCCGTGGCTGGCTGAGAGTGGTCAGAGGCGAGCTGTGATTTGGCGGCTCGTCTGCATGAGACCAGGGTGGGCGGGCTAAAAGACATTAATCCCAGCCCGCTGGATTCCTTGGCATGGGCACAGTCGGGAATAACAGACGGCGGGGTGGAACGCGGCACTTGCGGCGGGAGACAGATGTCGCAACTTACTTTCTGCTAAAGGTAACGGTGTGCTGGGTAGTATTGTCGGTGAGTTGTTGGAGGTATACCTGTGCATCGGTTGGAGGATGGGTTCACTCGTTACGCCGAGTGATGAATTTTTTTGTTCTTTCAACTTGGCAAGATGGTTGCGTGGAAAGAATTGACAGAGAGGGCATGGGAGAAAGAGAGGGAAAAAAATGTCTCTTATTATTTCCGGAGGGGGCCCAGACCACTCGGCGTCGAAGCCAAGACCATGCAATAATCACTAGCTCCAAGTTGGCTTTCTTGTCATGAGGGCGGGGCCTACTGCATTCGCGAAATGACTCGATTTGCTTATTATCATCGTGGTCCCCCTTCTCACCGCGGCCTAGAACGGGGGGCCTCATCATGAGCGCACTCAGGTATCCTTTGAGGACAAGATCGGCACACCCAAACACGGCATGGTGAAAAATAGGGCGTGCCCGCCAGAGCCGCGCGAAAATAAAAATGAAAATAAAGATCAAAATAACCCTAAGATACAAAGAGAAAACAGCCGTCGTTCGTCTCGCCCCCAGTCTGAGAGGCTGAGACAAGGTAGCGACAGGCGATGCTGATCTGTAGACTGGTCAATGGCAGACTTTTCGGTATCCGGGGCGAGGGCCGGCCGGCCTGTCGTGATTTGGCGTGGCAGAGCCAACCCATCTCCTTGATGACGAGCAAGGGGGAAGACGAGAGAGACATACTGGTAAGAGGATCAGAGCCTTGGAGGACTGGAGGAGCCAGAGGAGCAGGATGGGACAGGATGGGGAGAGACGGAGAGTGTCCGTTTGGGAGTCAAATTGCTTCAAAGGTCCACCCGCCAGCTGGCGAGCCAGTTGCCGGTGAGGAAGATGCCAGACACACAGAGGCGGCCTGGGCTGACGAATAGCCGTGCCGCAGCACCACCGGACACACTCTGTCGTTATTCCCGACAAGCTTTCGTCACCTCGGGGTTTCAGTGGATTTTATCAGCCATCTCGCCCTCTGTTTGGCCGCTGTTTGGTTCTTCTTAGCCCCGTCATCCCCCTGCTAGTGGCATGCCTGCGGCTTATTGCTTCTGCCCTCTCCCTCCACGCCTCTATCCAGTTGCTGGTCATGGACTTGGGACAACCGGCCCTCCTCCTCCACTCCCCCCGGCCCAGCGCTCCAAAAAAAGGGCTTTCCCTTCTGCCCACCGCCCACTCGGCATCCATTCGGTTATCCTCTTTCTTTTTCTCTTTTTCTAACATCACGGCCCTACATCCCACATTCTCCGCTTACATGTCTTTCTCCAGACTTTGGAAAGACAAGGTTGTCGGTTGAAGCGGCTAGTTGTCAACGGTGAATAGTCCAACATGGCTGAGCAACGTTACACTACGTCGCCGGTTGATTTACAACCGTTGCACCACATCGACGCCGCTGTCACCACCACCAGGAACCCTCATGAGAAACGGAAACAGGCAGATACATCTCTCTCCGAGGTCAACTCGACAACCCCCATCCTTCACCTGTACCTCGACTTTGACACGCCGCTGCCTACACCACCGCTTCCCGACGACACCTCCGGAGGCGGCGCCCGCATACCGCCATGCCCGGACCTACGCGCCTACACGTCGCCGCTGGAATGGAGCCCGGCGCGGAAGAGCGTCCTGCTCATCCTGTCCTGCCTCGCCACCTTCCTGACGGCCTACACGGCGGGCGCCTACTCGCCGCCCGTGGGCCTCATGGCCAAGGACTTTGACACGTCGCGCACCGCCGTCCTCGCGGGCATCACCACCTTCTGCCTCGGCTTCGGCTTCGCACCCATGGCCCTGGCGCCGCTGTCCGAGGCATGGGGCCGCTACCCCATCTTTGTCGCCGCCGGCAGCATCTACCTCGTCTTCCAGGCGCTCTGCTCGGTGATGCCTCACGTGGCGGGCATGCTGGTCTGCCGCCTCTTTGTCGGCGTGGGTGCCTCGGTGTTTAGCGCCGTCGTGGGCGGCGTCATTGCCGATCTCTGGGGCAAGGAGGATAGGAACACGCCCATGGCGCTCTTCAGCGGCTCTGTGCTTCTGGGCACCGGCGCTGGCCCTCTCGTCTCCGCTGCGCTGATCAACATCATCAAGAACCGGACGAGAGCGTGGCAATGGACATTCTGGCACCAGGTCATTATGGATGCGGTTCTCGTGGGCTTCCTCATTGTCTTTTTTAAAGAGAGCCGTGCGTCTGTCCTGCTCACGCGAAAAGCCAAGATTTTGAATGAATGGTATGGCAAGCTTGAAAATTGTGGTGTATATGGCATGTGGATTTCGCTGGCCAACGTCAATGTGGCTTCTTCGACTGAGGTGTGGCTATCGCAGCCTCGCGGCTCAGAGTCCGATGGCGAAGATCGCCAGGCGGTTACGCGGGTACAATCACCAGAGCTCCGTCGCATTCGCTGGGTTGTCAAGGCTGATGAGCTGCGCCCTACCCTCAAGGATCTGATCGTCACATCCATCAGAAGACCTTTTGCCCTCCTCTTCACCGAGCCTGTCGTCTTTTGCTTTTCGCTCTGGGCAGCATTCTCCTGGGGTGTTTTATACCTTTCCTTTTCAGTCGTGCCTTTTCTGTATAACGGAAACCTAGACATGTCCAGTCGCGTCTACATCTCCATGATGGCTGCGACGGCCGTGGCCACGATCACGGGTGTATTCCAGGAACAGCTTCTCAAGAACCCGTCGTGGAAGAGTCTCGAGGCAGGCGGTCGCCCTACAGACTCCAAGTTCTGGCAGCTCATGCGACGCAAGTTTCCCGCCGAGGCCCCGGAGTCGAGACTGTACTTTGCGTGCATCACCGCCATGTTTCTGCCGGCTGGCTTGTTCGCCGGCTTCCTCTCTCCAGACAGCTGGAAAGAGTATGCGCAAGCGATTGGCCTTGGCTTTGCGCTGTGGGGTATCTACTCCGTATACCTCGCCACATTCAACTATCTCGCAGATACATACCACGTTTATGCATCTTCTGCCCTGGCATCCCAGAGCCTTTGCCGCAACTTATTGGGTGGAGCTTTCCCCCTCATTGCCACACCCCTCTTCCGTAATCTAGGCACACGGGCTGCAGGCGGTATCCTTGGCGGCGTTGCTACGGGATTGACTGTGATTCCGTGGGTTCTCGTTTTCTTCGGAGAGCGAATTCGCTCACGCAGCAAATTCGCAATCGTAAGTTGTGCTAGCTTCGCATCCGGTAGAATCATGCTGACCAATCTTTAGTCTTTAAAGAAGCCGTGACGCAGTGGCTGATGCCTTCATAAAGTCATGATATAGCATAGCATATTGGAATCCACCTTGGAATTACTGCATAGCATAGTGTTTTAGTATATCCGCATTCCAATTGAATTGATGCATATGAGCACGCAATCAGAGAAGATTGCGAGCATTTTATTGATGAGATGTATCGTGATTCTCTAAACTTTTAGGTATTCAATCCCACTAAGCTTCCGTAGATGCTACATCCCTATATACAACCGCGTAAAAAGATTCCCTTATTTGCCTTTGGCCTTTTCAGCCTGAGCCTTTTCGTAGATCCAGTCGTTGAGGCCGCTCTTGTTGCGGGCGATTTCGACGGCGTAAAACTGCATACGGGGGACTGGAGAGGACAGTTAGCGGCAAGTTCAAACGGATTAAAAAACTTCCAGTATTCTTACCGAAAAGAGTCGAGTCCTCCTCGTACTCGACCTTGGGGCTGTTACGCAGCATGGTGCCAAAGTTGTAGTCGTCCACCTTCTTCTCGTACGCCATGAGAAACTTGCGCCAGCGCTCCTTGCCGACCTTGCTCTTCATCTCATCCTCGTTGATCACGGCCGCGGGGTCAAACTCGGGGAAATCCGTCTTGAGGTGCTCGTAGATGTCGTCGTCCATCTTGGTCAAGCGCAGCGAGGAGCCGCGCACGCGCTCCAGGATGGCCCAGTATGTTTGCAGGTGCTGCACGGCCTTGACGGCGAATTGCTTCTCCATCTGTTCAGATTGTTATTAACTTTGCTTCATTCGTGCACCCAAGAGGCATTGCCGCGCAGCACGAAGCTGTGGCAGCAGTGACATCATGCCCCTCTTGGAAAGGTTTTTTGAGTAACCTACATCTTCCATGTTGCCGGCATCCTCGGCGTTGAAGCCCGCCGGGACACGGCCCCCGGACACGGACATGCTCTCCATGGGATCCATTGCTGTTGTTTATATCGTAATTCTGTGAGGAAAAGCTTGGTCGTTTAGAAACAAATTCTTGATGGTCGCAAAATCTTGACGTGGGGCTCGAGCCCAGTCGCAAGTGGGATGGAGGGGCAGATGTCATCTCTACAGTGTGACACTGTGCGGCACTGTACGGCTACCTGAAGCTTCCAGATCCCACGCGCAACGTCCGGATTTCGCCATCTATCGAGGCCCGAGATCAAAAGGAATTCGAGGCGCGATCAACCCCGAAAAGTATTACTACTACTTTGGCGATAGCTATTAGGTCAAATTCATTGCGTTACTCTAACAGAAGATGGACTGCATCCTTTGAGGTGAAGCTATCGGCTATGTTTGAGTCGGCCATGGTATCTTTCATAGGCGTGCCTCGCAAACAGCATTTGTGCTCTCGCTGACACTACTTCCGGCATTCGATCATGTAGCTATGCCTTCATTATCCAATATTTTCCTGAGCTCCTTGTTTGATTCCCTAGTCCTCTGCACATTCCTCTGACACTTCTCTGGTCGTGCGCAGCTTGACATCCACCCGTGTGCACTTGACACAGTCCGACCATCCACGATGCAAGGCTCGTGCTGCAAGCTGAGTCGCAGATCGCTCGCCGGGCCGTTCCGACATGGTCGAAGAACCTGGGAATGCGTGTTGTCTGCCCTGGAACCAACAGAAATCTGGTTGAGCAACGTGGCCAGCAAACGAGCCAAGTACAGGAAGGCCTATCCATCAATTTCAGGGCCTGTGATGGCCACACTTCCAACTACAGATGATTCCAACAATGACACCGCCTGACTCAGACACACGTGATGCTCATTCAGCATTTTTTAAAGATTTCACAAAGCCTGATCCTTTCATTATGCTCTCCTTGCGACAAAAAAACCTTCAGTCATGGGCAACGTTCGGCCTCCTCAGCCGTCTCCATAGCTTGGTGCTGTAGGCACTTGGTGGCCCGGGCGCACCGAACAATAGCAAGCAAGCCCATTGACAAACAACTGCGGGCGTCAAGCGTGCCGGGGTGCAGTCACTTTTCCTCACAAGACGAAAGAGCCGAGCATTAAGAGATGAGACATCTGAGTTGTTGCGCCATGAAAGAGATTGGTGTGTGCGTCGAGGAGCGCCCGCTCCGCCGATGCTCGAGTCCAGAGCTTCTTCACATCTCCAGGTCGCACCATTTACAACACCCCGCTCAAGAGTGATGCTGAGAGTCGTATCTCGAAATGAAAGAGTCAAAATGCGATATAAAGTCGACGGATCAGCGCGGAGGCGTTACAGAGCTTCTCAACGAGCGACCGAAATGGAGGCATCTCTTTGCTTTTACGACAAAACACCATCTCTACTATCTCGGTGGCGCGGGTCTATCCTCAGCGGGAGCTGCCGCTCTCCGCACCACCCTCGCGGTTATTCTGGGACGCGTATTCGATATTGTCGCTGCTGTTGGAAATGACCAAATTACAGGATCAGCAGCCTTATCTCAGGTGTCACGATATTGCATCATACTCGTTGCTCTCGGTGGCGCGCAATGGATCATCAACTCGGCATTCTTGGCTCTCTGGGCCATCTTCGGCGAGTTACAGGCCAACAATATACGGCAGTCTCTTTTTTCCGGGCTCATCAAGATGGAACGAGCTTGGATTGACTCCCTGCCTCATGGTACTACTGGCTTGGTCGCCTCAATCCAACGGTAGGGCTATTTCTGCTTGTAAAAATGAGCCATGCTAAACATAAACACAGGAGAATACACGAAATCCAAGTCGCCACATCTCAGGTCCTTGGTTATCTCACCGCAGATATTCTTACCGCGATCACTTCGCTGGCCGTTGCATTTTATACCTCGTGGAAGCTGACTCTCGTCCTGCTCGCTACATTACCGCTGTCTCTCGTCGTGCTAACACTGACGAGCCGAAGAATCCAACCAGCCATTGCAAAACAAACATCCCACCTAGACTCGGCCTCGAAAATGCTCGCCGCATCACTAGGCGGCATTGATCTCGTCAAGCTCTACAACGGTTACGCCTGCGAAACTCAAAAGTACATGAGACAGATCGACCGCGCTGCCGAGCAATATCGCCTCCAGGCCCGATTTAATTCCGTTCAAATCGGATACACCGGTTTCTGGGCTGTGTGCATGTTTGTCATCGGATTCTGGTACGGGCTCATACTCGTCGAGCAAGGAGAGCCCCCAGGGAATATCCTGACAACATTCTACGCGGTGCTGGCAACACTTCAGGGCATCGAGTCGCTGTTGCCGAATTGGCTCGTCTTTGAGAAAGGGATGAGTGCCGGCCAAGTATTACAGGCTTTGCAAGTCGAGGTCATACACGCCGCTGAGGACGATACGAGCACAGCGCGACCTGGCTACTTTGTCGGCGCAATTGATTTGAAGGAGGTAAATATCCCAGCACCAAAACGAGTTGACGTTGATCGCTAAAAATACCACAGGTAAACTTTTCTTATCCAACATCACCATCGTTGAAGCGCCTTGATAAATGTACGCTTTCAATTCCAGCGGCAGAATTCACTTTCATCGTCGGTCGCAGTGGATCTGGAAAGAGCACCATTGCCAACCTCATCTCAAGAACCTACGAGACGGCCAACGATAGCATATACGTTGACGGGATACCCATAAAGAGGCTTGAAAAGCAGTGGACGCAGCAGAATATTATGCTTTTGGAGCAGACTCCTGTTGTTTTTAACGACACATTGTTTCGCAACGTTGTGTTTGGACAAGGCGATCCATCTTCGGTCGCAAATCATCGCGTTGTGCAAGCATGCGAAAAGTTTGGACTTGATTCTACAGTTGCAACCCTGGCTGGCGGATTGCACGCAATCATCGGCGGCAAAGGGTGCCCTTTGAGCGGCGGTCAGCGACAAAGAATCGCCCTCGCTCGAGCCTACCTCCGAGATCCCGCGGTGCTAATTCTGGATGAGCCTACGTCGGCGCTGGATCAGCACAGCACGGAGATGGTTATGAACGCGATCAGAGACTGGCGAAGAGGGAGAACTACTGTCATCATCTCTCACCACCTGGACAGCATGCGCCCCGACGATTTTGTGTACGTGCTGGATAAGGGCACAGTGACAAAGAGCGGATTCAAACGGAATTTGGAGCATGCCGACTTAGGCGCCTTTCTGACCGAAGCACTGAACGAAGCTATTAAAGATAGCGCAGCGAATCTTCAGATCAACGTCATACCTCCCATTGCAGAAGATATTGCTCAAAACTTCGGTTGCCACGGGTATCAGCAGTCACGAGCGCACGCTCACACGTGGCTGATGAGCAGAACTCCTTCTTCAAGCTACAGCCATGCCTCGATTATCTCCCCCAGACTCTCCGTCTTGTCGAATACCGCACGAGTCACGGGCGTGAATGCCATGCTCAGACCACCACCGGCTCAGTGCAGCGGTGCCCTTTCTCCGAGCTTGTCGGCCATGGATCAACCCTCAGACGCTGCTCGGCTTTCGTCTGTCGTCAACAGGCAATTTCAATCGACACCCTGGAAAGCATCGCTGAATCCCCACACCAGAGATATGCAGCCATCATCGCCCCTTCAGAATGCGCTAGATTTGGAGACCATGTCTACTGTCAGTGAGGCGTCGAGGTTTCTCAAGAAGAAGAAGCGCCGGGTTGTCGAGCTCGGCGTAGTGACTAAAAGTCAGAAACGATCTCGAAACATGTCTTTCTGGAGCATCATTCGAAGTGTCGCACCGGCTCTTGACGGCCCCAACATTTCGTGTCTTGCCCTTGGCGTCCTCACCACCATGATTGGGGCCTTGAGCACACCAGCATTCTCGTTTTGCCTGGCGAAGCTCCTGGCGGCGATGTGGTCAACGGGGGACAAGAATGCGGAAGGAAAGCAGTGGGCTTTTTATCTAATCATTATTGCCATTGTGGACGGCGTCTGCGCAGGCTTTGGACGTTATCTCCTCGAATCGTCTGCGCAAGCGTGGGTAGACTCGGTCCGGCGCTCTGCCCTCGAAAACATACTCCATCAGCCAAAATCATGGCTGATCGACGACAAGAATTCGCATACACGTATCCTCGAGGCGTTTAATGTGCATGCCGAAGAGATGCGAAACATTGTGGGTCGGTTCGTGCCCATCATCGTCTCCGTCGCCACCATGACTTCTGCGTCTATTGTCTGGGCGCTCATCGTCTGCTGGAATCTGACATTGATTGCTCTCGCGCCGCTGCCGCTAATCATCATCGCTCTCAAGACGTATACGTTTCTGGGCAAGGAATGGGAAACGAAATGCTCCAATGCCGTAGAGCATGCGGGCCAGATTCTCGGAGAGGTGCTCACCTTTAGTCGCACCATTGCCAACTGCGGTCTCGACAAACACTTTGCCGGCAAGTTTGCACAAGCTGGGACTCAGTGCCTTCGGCTTGGATTCAAGAGGGCCATCTATATATGTCCCTTGTTTGGGCTGTACCAGGCCTTCAGCTACGCCCTGACCTCGCTCATGTTTTACTACGGAACTTTGATCCTCACGCACAGCAACCCCGTGTCTGTTGACAGCGTCTTGCAAGTCATGAATCTGCTGCTCTTCAGCATCGGCACCGCAACGGAGCTGCTCAGCGCCATGCCGCAGATCACAATGACGACGGCCTCTGCGGCGCGCGTTCTAGCCTACACGCAGCTGCCCGACGGGGAGCTGTCGCCAGAGATTAAATCCCAAGGCGGCCGGGCGAACCTCTTGCCCATCTGCATGCGAAATCTCACGTTTGCCTACCCTAACCAGGACTGCCGCAACACGCTCGCCAACGTCACACTCGACATCCTGCCCGGGCAGTGCACCGTTCTCGTCGGCGCCTCGGGTTGCGGCAAGTCGACGCTGCTCTCCCTCATCCTCGGCCTGCACCGCCCCTCGCCGGAATTCGCCCTCTCCTATGCCGACACACCATTGCCCGTGATGAACCCGCAGCAGCTCCGCGCCACCGTCGGCTACGTCACGCAGACGCCCTTTCTATTTCCCACCACCATTGCCGAGAATATCGTCTACGGCCTCGACCGGGCCTCTACGCTGCGGCACCTTAACAACATCCGCGCCGCCGCGCGCGACGCCGGCATCGACGAGTTTGTCATGTCCCTGCCCGAGGGCTACAGCACGGTGGTCGGAGAGGGTGGGACGGCGCTGTCTGGCGGGCAGGCGCAGCGCGTGACAATTGCGCGGGCGCTGGTGCGCCGCCCCTCACTGCTCGTCATGGACGAGCCCACCAGCGCGCTAGACCAGGAGAGCGCCGCGGGCATCCGGGCGTGCATCGCGGAGCTGGTGGTACGCTGGCGCGCCGAGCGCCGCTCGGCGGCCGTGGTCGTGGCGACGCACAATGTGGAAATGATGCGCGTCGCCGACATGGTCGTCGTCATGGACAATGGGCGCAACGTCGAGCAGGGTGCGTTTGAGGACCTGTGGTTCAACGGCGACGTATTCAAGCGATTGGTGCGGCAACACGAAAATGACCCGATATGAATCTCCTTTCTTCCTAGAACTTATTCATTGCGTTATGAACTTATGATACATGTCCATGGTTCTTTCATTTTGCATCAAGGCGTGGCGGTGGAATCATGGCATGATCACTTTCACTCCTGCTTGCGGAGAATAGAACCAATTCGTCCATTATATGTGGTTTATATATCAGGAATAAAACAAAAAAAAGCAAAGCGATCTACATGTAACCGCAATTTTTCAAATCATACGTCGTCAAGATGTGTGTAGCCAAATGATGTGTACCGTTTAGCTGAAACAAGAAAGAAACAAGCAGACTGGGCACAAGCAGATAAAACGAACAAATCTGGGGGAAAGCGAAAGCTGCTTCTCATGTATCAACCGCCTTCTTTGTTTCAACTCCCTCCTTGAATGCGGCGAGAAAAACGTCTCGCCGTAGTGTGACTGTCTTGTCGTATATGAAAGACACCTTCCCATGAATAAATAGTGTAAACAATATGCAATTATGTAATAAAAAGTTTTTAGGCAATATAGATGGCCGCAGGCTGTAGTCTCGTCTATCGACGTTTAGAGCGGAGAAACGACTCCCACGTGAACCCGTTGCGCGCCTTGGGTCGTGTGTGCGTGAGCTGCGGCCTCGTCGGCTCGACCCATTTATATGTGGCCGGGACTCTGTTGCGGCGCCGCCGCGGCGTCTCATCCTCCTTGCCCGCATTCATGTAGCGCAGTATGTTCTCATCCTGGCTCGGGGGCACGCGGTGGTTGATCCATGTGCCGAGGATTGGGTCCTCCTTGGGCGTGCGCGGGTGAATCTCGAGCAGGTCGCGGTCCACGGAGCGGCCGACCTTGGCCGCCTCGATGAGGCCGAGGAGATCAACCTCGCGCTCGGGCTTGTCTTGATCCGCGCCGTCGTCGCGGGCGCGCTGGGCGGCGATCTCGAGGGCCTGGCGCTGCTCGGGCGTCATCTCGAGATCCTGGCCCTCGCCCTTGAGCTGCTGCAGCAGCTGGCGGCCGTGGCGGGACATCATCTCCTCCACCGCGCTGAGGGGCTCGGGCTGCCTAGCTTGCTCCTCTGCGTCTTGCTGCTGCTTCTTCTTGCGCAGGCGCGGCAGGCGGCGCTGCACGGGGCCGGTGACAGTCATGAAGGCAGACTTGATGGCTAGGAAAAAACGTAGGACCCAGCGGTCAGGGACCTGGCGGATCAGTGCACCAAGCGGAATGGTGAGTATGCCAAAGAGCATACTCCACCCCCACTGGGCACCACTGAGGGGTACCGTGTCGAATGCCTCGCCACCTTTGAAGATGATGATGAACTGGCCAGCCAGGGTGAGGCATTGGACGCCAATGAACCAAGGGTTGCGCAATACACCCTGGTACCAAATATCGAGCTTGTTGTCGACTCGTCGGCAGTTGTGCTGGTTGAAGAATTGCATCCAGACGTAGATGTTGAAGACAAAGGTTTGGAGCTTCTCAATATCGTTTGTGGTGGTAGGGTCAAAGATGTCCCATCCAATGTAATGAACCAAGAAGATGACAAGGAGCTGGTAGATGGACTGTCCGAGAATCATCTTCCACATGGTTATGCTGACAACCGGGGCGTTGCGGGGTTCAGGCTTTCGCTTCAAAAAGTCTGGAGAAGGATGGTCGGTGGCCAAGCCAAGAGAAGCAAAGATGTCCATGATCAAGTTGATCCAGAGAAGCTGAACCACGGTAAAGACGGAGTCTCCTACCAGCTCTGACACGACTGTAATGATACCGGCCGTAATGTTGATTGTAAACTGAAACTGGCAAAACTTCTTCACGGCGTCGTTGACGGTACGGCCCCAGCTCAGAGCCTTGACAATGGAAGCAAAGTTGTCGTCGAGTAGGATAATGGACGCTGCCTCCTTAGCGACCTCTGTGCCCTGCAACCCCATGGCGAAGCCGACATCGGCGGCCTTCAGTGCAAGGGCGTCGTTGGTACCGTCGCCGGTGACAGCAACTGTTTCTTTCATGCCACGAAGGCGCGACACCAATAGAAGTTTATCTTCGGGGCTAGATCGCGCGAGGACCTGGAGGCGAGGAATGACGCTGTCAAGTTGTTCAGGAGACAATCTTCGGAAAGTCGGCCCATCCATGGCAATTCCGCCAGACGTATAGATGCCACATTCAGTCGCAACAGCTTTGGCTGTCACGAAGTTGTCACCAGTAATCATGCGAACAAAAACACCAGCCTCTTGGCATTTCTTGACAGAGTCAACAACTTCCGGTCGAAGAGGATCTCTGATGCCAAACAAGCCAACATGGACAAGGCCGGAAGCGAACCATTCCAGATTGACCGCCGCCGGGTCGTCGTCTGGGCTGTCAAACACCTCTGAAGCTTCAAAATCGCGGAAAGCAACGGCGACCGGGCGCAACATCTGTCCAGCATACTCCTGGATAGAGTCGCGTACGCTTGTTCGATCCTCCTCACTTAGACGGGCGGTGCTGATGCGGTATTCCGTATCAGAAATGGTATAGGCACAATACTCAAATACAACTTCCGCGGCGCCTTTGATGAGCAGGCGATACCGTCCGTTGGGAAGCTTGATGAGAACAGCCATCCACTTCCTCGTCGAGTCAAAGGGAAACATTGTGAGCGCGGGCGTATTGGCGCGCTCTTCGCGAAGCGGCCCCATCCCCAAATGATCATGAGAGAACTTGAGCAGAGCGGTTTCTGTGCTAGAGCCAACGTAGTTGGGCTTGGAGCTATCATCGGTCTCAAAGGCTGTCGAGTTCAAAGCGATGCTATCCTTGATAAGATCACGCAGGTCAGTTGATAGATGCGAGGTTGCGTAGCTCGAGGTCTCGCTCTTGACCACGACTGTAGTCGGCGCACCAGGCACGGCCTCTTTAGTCTCTGTGTCGTCAAAACTGCATTCTAGACCGATCCGACCAGCAACAACCGTCATCTTATTCTGGGTCAATGTACCAGTTTTGTCGGAGCACACGGTCGTCGCGTTGCCCATGATTTCGCAGGATCGAATGAGGCGAACTAGGTTGTTGTCCTTCAGCATGCGCTTGGTGGCGAAAGCAAGGGCGATGGTGACGTTGAGAGCGAGGCCTTCAGGAACCGTAATGATGACTACGGTAATGGCCAGAATCAAGATTCCAAAGAATTTCTCGGCCTTTTCAGATGGCCCGATGCCCTTGAGGTCGTCCAAGTTGACCATGAAGCGGATGAAGAGGATGAGGAAGAAGACAGAGCCGGCGGCGGCACCAAACAGGATAAGCTGCTTTCCGAGCCGGCCGAGCTTGGCTTGGAGAGGTGTCTCTTCCACATCTTCGCGCAGGGAGATGAGTGTCCTTCCATAGGTCGAGTTGGCACCTACCGCCGTCACCAGGTACTGGCCTACACCGCGGCAGATGGTGGTGCCGCTGAAGAGGAAGGGGTCGGCGCGGGTGGCATGGGTCGGGTCGTGGTCGTTTGCGAGGGTCTTGTGAACGAGGCCGGCTTCGCCAGAGACCGAGGATTCGTCGACGTGCAAGCCAGCAGCACTGACGAGGACACCGTCGGCGGCAAGCACCTCGCCAGCTTCGACGTGCAGCACGTCGCCGACCATGACGTCGTAGACGGAGACGTGCTGAATCCTGCCATGACGCAGGACAGCAACATCGCGCTGGGATTTACGCTCGTTGAGCTTTTCAAACTTGTGATTTTTCTGCCAGTCGGTGGCGGCGCTGGCAAAGATGATGACGAGAATGGCAATGACGACGGTGACGCCGTCTACCCACTCAATGTTGGCATTCTTGCTCTTGGCGTCGACGGACTGGTAGATGCCAATGGCGAGGGAGATGCAGGCGGAAATGGTCAGCAGTATGAGGAGCTTGTCGTTGAAGGCAATCCACATGAGGCGGAAGAAGGATTTTTGGGGTCGTCGCGGCAGTCGGTTGGCGCCATAGATGCGGCGGCGGTCTACAAAGTGGCTGTCGGGCTCGTCTCCTATTCGCAGCGTGAGGCCGGTGCCGGTCGATCTGGAGGGCAGGACCTGTTCGATGGTGGGATCGCGTTCTTCCCTCGCAGCGGCGACGGCCTCGTCAAAGGTGATGCGGCCGGGCAGCTTGGCCTCGTCGGCGCTGAGGCCCGTGGCGACGTTGGCTCGCAGGCCGCCGGCCAGGCCGTAGAGACCGCCAAAGACGTCGAGGGCGGCCATGCTGCGGTACGTCAGGAGCTTGTAGAGCTGCGTGGTGGAAAAGGCAAAGGGGCCGCTGTCCGAGTCGGGCTCCTCGTCGAGGACGTCTCGAGAAATGTCCTCAAACGAGGCGGGCGCGGCGGCCGTGTCGTCGGGGTTGCTGTTGGGCACAGCAGCAGCAGCAGCGAGTCGCTCATGGCGCGAGGCCGGGCCCGGGACCGGCGTGATTTCGTCCATGGCGATGACAACGATCCCGCTTCCGGTGCTGCATCTGGTGTCTCAACACAGATGGCAAGCTTTGAAAGTCTGGGGGAAGAGGATTGGCAAAGGGAAAAAGCTGGAGGGGAGTTTGGGGAAAACCCGTAACTAGAGACGGCTGCCAACGGGGAAAGAAAGTGGTTGAAGCCGATGAGCACAAGTTTAGACGGGGCCAAAGGCCAAGACCCGCCGCTGATAAGTCTATTTTATTAGCTGGCCAAGGCAAAATTACAGTGTCTGTCGTTCCCTGTACGCCCCTGTAGGTCCCTGCAACTGCCTGTGAATGGAAGCGCCATGAACAGTCCCAACTCCACTGGAGGGGACGCTAGAGCCGCTAACAATGCAGCCGAGCCAGTCACTGACGACCGCTGTGGGCCGACCGCAGCGTCCTTTGCCCGGCGAATAGCGAAAGACGGGGAATTAGATACAATGCTTGATTGAATGAGGGAACAAGGAGTCTGTTTCTGCGGGACGAGCCATCTGCCATGGAGCCATGGGCCATGTACTTGCAGCAGGCGTTGAAGCTAGTATCGGGCGTATAGTGCGGCCGGTTAGTGGACATGGTGATGGTGCAGCGACTCAGCTGCCACTTCTGGCGCTGCTTGGCAGACAGTAGCGGGCTTGGGTTGGAGTGGTTGGCTGGCAGGGGGGGGCTGGAGGCTCTGCAGATGGATAATTTATGGTTGCAATTAAACACTGGCCATGTCTCGCTTTCTTTTCCTCTCGAGTGTTCTGTTTTACTGGCCGGGTCTTTGGTTTGCTGACAGGTCATTGACAGGCATTAAGACCCTGTGCTGACCAGTGCGAACCACCAATTTCACGACTCTCTGTTGTCTGCCCTGCCTTTTGACCTTTTCTCACTGCCGACGTTAGTGCTGCCAGTACAAAGGTCCTTGCCGGAAAAGAAAAGCCAGTACTGATTGCAATGCTCTGAAAACATTATCCGCTGCCAAGCCTCTAACAGCGTCGCTCATGTTCGCGACCTTTGATATCCCAATGTATACGTGGCAACGTGGGGCCGGCCTCGCCGTCTCGCATCTGAGAAGTACTTTGTGCTGCATTGCATTTGTGTCCGGTCATCGCTGCCGCTGCTTGTCTTGATCATCATTGCGGTCATCGGCAGATGATTCTGTGCTTCTGCATAGCAACTATGCTGAGTGCTCACCCATATCCTCTTACTATTCCATCATCCCCCACAACACCAGCCATGATGAACATCACCGCTTCGTGGCTGCTTCCCCCAACCCCCGTCTGGCTCCTCAACTTGAAATCTTGCCCATCCCAGCGATTCCACCTTTAAAGCAACCTTGCCTGGTACCAATGTGGATTCGGCATGCTTCCCTCCCTCTTCTTACTCGCCTTGGTTACAATTCCGGTTCACGGTCATTTGCCGGGCCACGGGCCACGCTAACTTCATCGATTCAACAGTACTAAGTAGTCGGCCGCAGCCCGTTCCCGCCGCCACGAGAACGCATGAGGCGCACATCGCCTTGACTTCATCCGCACAGCGAATTATGCTTGTCTCCAAGTCTAGCGTATGCTAGGCCCGGCCGGAAGGCTAGTCGTCCTCATCTCAGCCACCTGCCACCCGATACAACCCACCGCCATCAGATCAATCAGCTAACGAGAGAGCCGTCAGATGTAGCATCAATCATGATCCATCTGTGAACCCCCCAGATTTAGATTGATTTATTCTCTCATTAATTCCCGTGTGTCTCATTCTCTCGCCCCTGTTGGGGAAATATCTGCAGCAGCTCTTCTATTTGGCCTGCTGTTGCAGCGCTTAGGCAGGCATACGAAAGCCAGCATCCCATCAAAAGAGCGACAGCAGTTGACTGTCTTATCATGGCTCTCTGGCACAGGCGCTTCTCCCGGCAGCGTCTCCAGTTCCAACAGTGGCACGTCGCCGTCACCGAACCCGGCGGCAAACAGTGCACCGAGACTTGCTACCCCCGAAAGCGACCGGCTAGTTGGTGCGCAAACAGCCATAGCTGCGAGTGTACCGGTATACTCCACCGTCCCGACGGAGGTGTAAGACTAGAAGCCAAATGTTTTCACGGGTCCGGTTACGTCTCACCAACAGATAGGGCTTCTCGAGTGACATGTTGAGCCAATGCACAGTAAAGTTTGTTTTAAGCATTGGAGCGACAAAATAGACAGCACGAACATTAAGCCACCAAGGAACCACAGGGCAGCATATAATTATCGTCAAGCCCGTATGAGAATGTCTCAGTGCTAGCGTTTTGTCGTGTGGAAGCGACCAGCTGTACGATGAGGCGTGCGTCTTCCCGCGTCAGTCACTCATATTCCACAAGCAAGGTCCCCATTCAGCTCGTGCCACTGTGTCCGGCGAGTCTTGTTCCCGTCGAGACGAGGCTGCTAAATGGTTTCCGCAGCGAAAAAAAGAAAGAAAAAAAACGAAAACAAATCACACAGCGCGCGTACAGTGATCAGGCACGTTGCCGAACAGTCACAGTACGATCCGTGAGAGGGGAGGGTGGCTCTGTGCAACATGGCCAGCTCGGCGTTTTGGCTTGTCTGCCTTCCGATAGTCTTCTTTTTTCTGTCTTGTCGTTTGAATCCGGCCCATAGTGATTGAGTTCGCCGGCTGGGCCCATTTTGGAGCTCTCGCCACGATGAGGCCTGTTATCGCCCAAGACTTGGCGATGACAGGCGAGAGCTCTCTCTCTCTCGTCCTCCCGTAGTTGGCAATACTGTCTACAGCAAGCGAGACGGCAAGAGATTTGACAATGCGCATCATAAAAAGGGCCAAAAAAAACGTATATAAATGAACAGGATCCAAGTTCTTTGCATCTCAGCATTCTCGACAAACAGAGCCTCACATCCAAGACACTCTCACCATGCACTTCTTGACACAACTAGCCACAATAGTCGTTGCCGCTGCAGTGGCTGTCACAGCAGATACTATGACCCCCAAAGTCATGATTTTTTCCATGGTTGGTCGCCCTACCTACTGCCTTTCCTCTCCTCCATCACGAGGCTTGCTAACAAGCACACCACCCCGGTCTAGTTTGATCCGGAAGCACAAGCCTGGTACAGCAACTTTGATCTGTCCGGACTGGGCAACCTTTCATCAATCAACATCTCCTCGCCTGGCCTCTCCATGCTTTTCCCTTTCGTATCCTGCACGGAAGATGCCAGCGTCTGCCACGTCACCCTCGGCGAGGGCGAGGTCAACGCCGCCGCGTCCGCCATGGCGCTGCTCCTGTCACGCGCGTTCGACCTGCGCCAGACGTACTTTCTGCTCAGCGGCATCGCCGGCGTCAATCCCGATCGCGCCACGCTGGGCAGCGTTGCCTTTGCGCGGTATGCCGTGCAGGTGGGCCTACAGTACGAGATTGACACCCGCTCGGCGCCCGACGACTGGGACACCGGCTACGTCTCGTACGGGAGCGACCGCCCGCACCAGTATCCGACCGTCGCGTACGGCTCAGAGGTCTTTGAGCTCAACGCCAAGCTACGCGACGCCGCCTACGACTTTGCCTCGGCAGCGACGCTGGACGACGGTGAAGATGCGCGTGCGCTTCGCGCGCAGTATAATGTCGGCACGGCCGCTAGTCACACGCCCAGCTTGGTCAAATGCGACGTCACGACGAGCGACGTCTACTTTGTCGGCAAGGAGCTCGCCCAGACGTTTGACCAGACGACCCGGCTCTGGACAAACGGCACCGGCGCGTACTGCATGAGCGCGCAGGAGGACAATGCCATCCTCGAGGTCCTGGTCCGCGGCGCCGTCGACCGCCTCGTCGACTTTTCCCGCATCGTCCTCGTGCGGACGGGCGCCAACTTTGACCGCCCGCCGCCCGGCATGCCCATCCGCGACTTCATGGCCGCGGCCGCCGGCACGCAGCCCGGCCAGGCCGTCGCGGCGCAAAACATGTACAGCGCCGGCGTCGAGGTGGTCCGCGGCATCGTCCGCAGCTGGGACGAGACGTTTGCGCGGGGTGTCGCGGCGGACAACTACGTGGGTGATATCCTGGGCAGTCTCGGCGGCGAGCCCGACTTTGGCACGCCGGGGACGAGGCTCGAGGCGCAGCAGCGGCACACGCCCGGCTCGCAGAGGCAGAAAAAGCGGCGCATGCAGATGGCGAGCACGAGAGCGCCTTATCCTGCAGGATTAGCGCCGCGCCAAAAACGGCAGAAGAGACGGGCTTGGCGAGACCGCAGAGCGGCGACGTCAGTGGTGGTGGCGAATGCCAAGGCATGATGTATTATTATTTGTTAGCAAACCATTACACGTACATAGCTCTTGGTAGATATCTCCCGACTATTTAGAATCCCACATTCATATTGCTCCGATTCAACTCTCCATTCATAAGTTCATGTCTTCATTAAATCTGTCACAGCACTCTCACAAAGAAGGTTCACAAGGTGGCATGGGATGTGTCACAGAGCCAGCGGATCTTGTGCGACGTACAGCTGCAACGAAAACGTGGGCAAGGACGGAAGACAGGCGAAAGCCTGGACCCCTGCCCTTCGGCTCCTTGACAAGGTTTAGGCAAAGCAGCCTATGGCTCTACCGACGCGGAACGACCGCATCAAACATTCTCTACCAATCGGCCCATTCCTGGCGCGGGCCATAGGTGCACAGGGCATCCCATCGGCCCGCGAGCCACAGCGTGGCAAAGTGCAACACGAGGAGCACGGCACCCGTGCCACGCGCCTGAAACAGCCCGCCGACGTGGTAGTGGTGCTGGCTGCGCAGCCGGCTGCCGTGGCTCACGGGCGACGAGGCAAAGAGCAGCTCGAGCGTGGCGACGACGAGCAGCGGCGCGCACACCTGAGGGCTCGCTACGTACGGCCAGCACGGCCGCGCGAGCGTCGCCGTCTTGAGGACAAAGATGGCCAGCTGAAAGGCGTACACGAGCGACTGCGTCTCGACGCCCACGGCGCGGCACGCGTGGTAGAGTGCGACGGAGATGCGGTGCTCAATCTCGGCCCAACGGGTGCGCGGTGGTGGAAGCAGGAGCGGCGTCGTGGGTGTCCGCCGGTGGTGCTCGCGGGACATGTGCTGCGGCAGAGGTGCAAATGCGGTCGTGGCGGTCGGCGTTGCTGATTCATCCTCGTAGCTGCTTACGTCTCGATGGGAGATTGTGAGAGACTGCTGGATGACATGATCGTCAGCGAGACTCATCGAGGCATTTGCGTCAGCGCTCTCCGAGGTGGCCCAGGCGTTGGAATCTTCATTTAGCCGAGAGCCTCGATTCGTGTTTTGTGTCGTTTCTAAGCAGCTGAATTAGTAGACGAAGCCTCCCGAACCTCGTCCCTCTGTACATACCTGGTAGTGGTGTCCCTGGTACAGCTGGGGAATCAAGATTCTGCACTCGGTTCCCACGCAAGCCACCCAGCACTGGATTAACCCTGTCTGGGCGTCCCATGGCGTCAAAATTGGTCTCGCTCTTCATTGCGTGTAGCACCTCGGTTGCGCTCGGTCTCTCCGCGGGGTCAATAGAAAGCAGCTTCTTAAGCAGGGTGTACAGCTTGGCGGGCAAGTCGGGTCTCTCGCGTCGCTCATCTTTGAAACCCTTCCAATCAGAGATTTCGGCGCGGAGCAGCTCCACATCCTCCAATTCTTCTTGTATAGCGTTGGCGCTGCGATACGGCAACTTGCCAAAGCACATAAAGTACAAAATCATGCCCAGCGAGAACATGTCGGACTTGGTGGTAAAGTTGCCATAAAGGCCAGTCGTCGGGTCCAGCTTAAGGACTTCCGGGGCGCAGTATGATATAGTGCCCGTGGCGCCTGTAGATTTCCTCGCCGCGTGCTCTGCTTGAACCTCGCCAAAATCACTAATCAAGCATCTGAGACTTGAGTTCTCTCTGTGTAGTAGACAATTGCTGGGTTTCAGATCGCGGTGGATGTAATTGGCAGCGTGAAGATAGGCCACGCCTGATGTGATGTCTTTGAAAAGCGAATAAATGTCCTCCAATACGAGCTGAGACCTGTTTCCAGTCAGATTCTTCGGTGGCTCGGGCTGGCCCTTGGATCGGCGTCGCATTTGAGCTTTCAGCTCTTCTTTCGTCGTCTGCGTCGGGGCCTCGCCAACGACATAGTGCTGCAGGTCGCCGCCGTTGCAGTATTGCTGTAGAATGAATGCGCACACGACAGGCGGTCCAAACATGTTTAGTCGTACATCCTCCAACCACACGTGCCGGTAAGACACCAGGTTCGCATGCGAGAGTCTGGCCAGCAGTTCCACCTCAAGTAGGGCCTTTTCCAGCCATTCGTGGTCGTCGCCTACAGGTACCCGCTTGCACGCAAAGTGTCCGAGATTATACCCATCAATTTCGTGCCGGACGAGCAAGACGACTCCCTTGCCGCCTTTGCCCAAGACACGCTCCTCGATGAAGAAACTCTTCAAGTAGTTGGGGCTGAACGCTTCGCGGCGAATCCTGCTTCCTCTCCGCTGCGGCTTCTCGGGCGTTTGGCTAGGTTCCAGGTCTTCTTCTTCATCGAGGACCTCGGGTGATCGAAAGCGGCCGGAGCCGCCGTCGTAGTCGGGTCGCGGCAGTGATCGCACCGGACTGTGCGAAGCTCGTCCGGCGGCGGGTAAGAAGTTGTAGTTTCCGTGGCGGAGCATGCGAAAGTAATCGGGATTGACAAAGGAGTCGTCTGCCGCCTCGAGCGGCCGGTCGTAGCCGTGGTCGTTGGCAGAGGCCGAGGCCTGTGGGAGCGGCTGGTGACATGTCGGACATGTCTGGCTGCGAGTCTGGCCGCGAATCTCGAGGCGTTGGGAGTCGGGATCTCGAACGACAACGGCATTGCGATGGCGTCTGCAGGTGAGGCAATGCTGCGATTAGATAGACTGGCCTAGATGGTGCATTTCTGTTGGGTGGCATACAGGACGATCTCGCGACCCTCGCGAGGGTGTAATGGGATCAGGGACATGACGTAGGCGGATCGAGACTATGCTCTAGCAAAGTGTATGGGCATCCACCATGCCAGCCGGGCTTTCCGTCCAGAGAGTCAGGTATTATTCATCACCTTTTGCTTGCCGTAGCTAGTAGAAGAGTAAGAAGGTTCGTTGACGGGGGAAAGATGAAGAAACCGTTGGAGATTGCTGTTGAAGCGTTTGCGGCGAAAGGTGGGGAGCTGCAAGGGCGGAATTTGGTCTCTAGCGGCCGGTCAGTCAGTAGTGAGGTGTTGGCGCTACGATGAAGCTCCAGCTTAGCTTCTCCACCATAGGACGGCTTGCATCATATGTATGTATCTCGATGTGCAAAAAGCAGGGCCTGGATGTTCCATAGGACATCTCTTATAATTCGGCTTCCTGCTTCGAAATGTACGAGTTAGCACGGAAGGCGGTGTGATGCTAAACACCTCCGACGTGTGGCATTCTTGTGACAGGTGCCGTGGTCAGAAGCCTGAATGCACGCGACAGACAGACCGCCGTAGCTGCATGAACCGCCCACGCCGTGCATATTTAGCCCATTCCACATCCAAAAAGGATGCATGACAGCGGTGAAAGGTTTCCGACGTTGGCCGCGGCCGCGAAAAGACCTGAATATGCTCTGGCCGACAAGCTACCCTACATCGGGACCGATTCTGCGGGAACAGCGTTGCAGAGGCTGCAGAAGATGCCCATGATGAAAGCGCTCGGCGTAGCACGCCCCTTACAAATGCCTAGCCTATCTCGCTTCAAGATTTGAGTCCCTAACTGGAATATCAGTCAATACAACAACCATACTCTGTGTAAATAACGTCGCGAGGCTGAAAGTCGAGCAGTTGGGTTGTAGGCTTGCCCTTGTAGACTTTTTCTCGAATCAAACCAAAAGAATCGTCAAAGTACCTCTCGGCTCCTTGAAAAGCTTAATCATTAGATGCTCGTCAATATAAGTCTATGTATATTGCTTTCAGTTTCTATATCATCAAATCGTGCGGGCAAACCACACCAGTGGTGTGTCTGCCGTCTCGTCTCTCATATCAATTCCAAAATTGACAGGCATCCCCAAACTGTCTAGCTCAAACTGTGCCCTGTAGCAGGCGGTCGGTCGCTTCACCATTGGGTAGTCGTCCATATAGAGCCATGCAACCCAATCTCCGCCCGAGACGTGCTGCAAGCGATACGACAGCGGGTTGCCAAAGCTGTTGCCCTTTTGCACGCGCAGCACGCAGTGCCCGTCCGCCACGCTAAAGACAGTGGGTGCATTTGCTGGCCCTTGCCAGTCACAGTCGCGGGAGACGGCAATGGAGCCATAGCCATCGTTGTGGTAGGTGCCTAGGAAGTTGTCCATGGGAGCGCCAGGGTCTTGCGGCGCGCTGACTAGGCTCGGATAATATAGCTGCGGGCATGTGTCCAGATTGATGCTGCTTGTTTCCTTGTATTTGTCATACCTATATGATCCATGTTAGTGCGTGACTTATTCGAAGTACCACGAGTCCTTACGCGTTTTGAGGATTAAACCGTTTGTTTGGTTCCACCTTGAAGTAGTCGTTCAGAACCCTGGCTGTGATTGCATCCAGCGACGCCAATGAGTTCGTATTCATCATGGCAACATATGCAAACTTGCGATTCGGCACAAAGAGCATGAACGAAACCATCTGGTTGACATAGCCCGAGTGATACCATACTGGTTCATTCTCGAAAACGCCCATGTTCCAGCCGAGAGCATAGTTGACCTGACCTGTAAAAGCAGCATCCAAAACATCAATGCCCTCGTCTATCACCATGTGTGACTTTTTGATCATGGTGTGTCCAGCTTTGGACATTGGACCCGACTCGTCTAGCATATTCTGGAGATACTTGGACCAGTCCTCCACCGACGAGACCGCCATACCTGCCCCCGCGAGATTTGATTCGTCGTGCTGCGGCATTGGGTACAGCCTCTGTGTGTCATTGTCCCAGTAGAATGATGTGGCGAGATCCTCGCCATTTGCGTGCGCCTCGCCTGGGTGCAGATATGTGTGATTCATGCCCATGGGTCGCCAAAGCCTGTCTCTAAAGAAGCACGCCAGTGTAGTATTGCTGAGCCTCTCAACGACATGACCCATGGTACCAAACATCATGTTGTTGTATTGCCACTTGGCGCGGGGCTCGGCAGACATGGGCAGGTAGCGAAACCGGCTAATCATCTCTTCAGTGTTATTGTGATATGGGCCAGACAGGTCATGCCTTGGGTACCCAGTCCGATGGCAAAGGGCGTCGGTGATTGTGATGTGGTCCGTAGCCCATTTGTCCGAAAGGACGAACTCGGGCATCAGCTTGGAAACTGGCGTGTCCCATCTGACAGGAGATGACGAGTTGGCAGTATCATCGACAATTATGGACAGCGCAGCTGCTGTGTTTGATTTTGTCATGCTACCACAGAAAAACAGAGTAGATGGTGTCACAAAGTGATGGTCATCTGTCGAATAACCGTAGCCCTAGCAGGAGACTAATCAGGGCCTAGTCGGCGGCAGCAACACATTGCAACTCACTTTGGACCATGTATTGTTGCCGTCAATGATGGAAATGGCCATGCCGGGCACATTTCCGGTACTCATCTGAAGCCGCACAAAGTCCTCGAAGCCTTTCGTGACGATTGGCACGCTGCCCTCTCCAATTTCGACGAGGGGCGCAGCAAGCGCCGCGGCGGCGGCGAGCACGACTTGCATGGCGCACCTGGCAGCCCGGCTGCGAGAGGAAACATGCCTAGCAAATTTCATCGCGAGAAGCGGCGGCCGAGCGAATTTGGGCGATGGTCCTGCTTATATACCAAATAAGGAGCAAAGGGCTCGGCCGCTCGAGCGATTCGCTGATAGCGCCACTACGGGCGCGATAAGTAAGACAAAGGACTCCAAAAAAGAGCGGTATGCTGACGATTAGGGTCAATGCGATTGGCAGAGACCTTTTCTGTGCGAGTGTAGATCAGCGACACCAAAGCGGCTGACCTTAGACCTGCAGAACGAAGGGATTTTGCGCTCTCGTGGTTGATCAGGCGGGTGTGTGTGTGCATTACGGTTGCGAGCTTGAACTGATGGGCGCGGTACTGCTTTATATGACACAACAGATAAACAACATGACCCCTGGTTGGCACATTCGTACCGCGCCCTCTCTATCTCTGTCTCTTTTGTCTCGGTAATAATCTTTCGCCGAGCATGGAAGAGAGCGTTATCGAGCTAGGTGCATCCCCTGTCTGTCGTGGTCCATTTTAGCGGGAGGTTTGCTAGGCGCTAAATGGAAAAGGCCGACGATAACGGTGGAAGCTGGCCTAAACGCTTGGTCAATTGGCCTCGATTGATACCAACCTGACCAAGAATGGGCAAGGTTCGTGGGTTCTTCTTTTGATTTACACACAGAGTCGCAAAAAAGCAAGACTTGAATCATCTCGAAATCGAAGCTCGGCGCAGCTTATCAGCTAGTTGCGGAATCTTGGCTGGGCCCCAATCCCAACCAGCCACGTCTAGGCGGAGTCGGGACCATATTTAAGTTTTAGAGCGCGGGGTAGTTAGCGTAGATGTAATGATCGTTACGAAGGCGAAGAGTTGTCCCTTTTTCTTTTCCTCGGGCGGCATGCGGCGAAGTAAGGGTAGTTGCAAAAGACTTGGCCTCTTCACACCAAGACAGTGTCTCAGATTAGACGAGTCTGTTCTAGACAGATCTAAAGGGTTTCCTTGGCCAGCTGAGATGGGCGTCCTTTTGCAAGCTTTGCGCCCATCCGCGACAGCCATGGCCAAGTAATTCAGTATGCACGACAGCGCTGGTGACATTGTTCTACCAAAACAAGTCTACTGGTGGCCATAGTCGACCGGAAATGGCAACCACCACGGTCGACGCCAAACGCGACATGTGCGAGCTACTAAAGTCATGTCGGTCCTTGATAATTAAAGTCGCGGAATTTGTGCCCAAGAGCCACGGCAACATTCCGGCCCCGATGGGCTTCCTTCTCGGCACGGTCGCCGGTCGCATTTACACGAACACCAGGCTTTCGCCCGGCTTTAGTTGGCACCGAACGCCGGAGCTGACCGGGCAGCCTTATGAGCCTATTGACCGGGCACAGTCTAACGATTCAACTCACTGACAAGGCGAGAGGAAACACGACACCGATTTGTGGCCTCAACGCCATGACAGGGCTCGGGCAGACGTAGGTGCCTGACAAGTTGCCCAGAGGCGGCTCCGGATGTTCATGCTTGGTCGCCGTCGGGATGAGCTCGTGAACCAGACACATTCCAACAGGCCAACTCGCTGACAAAACAGAGAAAGTACTACGTCGGTTTTGGTGGCATCATCAAACTATAACAGGGCTCGGCCAGAAGTAGGTAAAGGCCGGAGAGTCGTACTGGTAATGCAGAACTGGCTCCCGACACCACCCATGCACAAAAGATCCGCGTATTTGAGCATAACTTGCCTCTGGCAGACACAAGTTCCGGTGCCAGTTCCCCACCGTCGGCAGTCTGTGCCAACAAGGCTGAGCAGATGCAGACCGATTACGTGTACTCGGTCATCCCTACCGACTTTTCTCCTCAGACTTTCACATTCTCGAAATCAAAGGCATTGGGAATCCATTATGATATACACACTAAACCTGCTGGCCTCTATTGCCTCTGCTGGCTTTGGCGTCATTGCCATTATCAACCCCAGCGTGCTCTCCCACTCGTCACAAGTTACCAACGGCGAGCGCTTCTATCAGCGCATGTACAGTGCACGCGCTGTGACATGGGAGCTTCTTACAGGAATCCTGCCGTTTTATCATGTACGAGGACCGGCGGTCGCGGCGGTGCTCGCGACGTCGGCTACGGTGCAGCTCGCTGATGTCGCCATTGGCCTTGGGCGGCGAGATGCAGGCATGGCGATGGGCGCTTTTCTTGCAGCCAGCGTGCATGCTGTATGTTACTGGTACACGTTGTAGCAGAATGGCGGTGGTATTCTAAACGCTGTGGAGAATGGTGGTTTATAAATTATCGTTGAAACCCTTTGAATTAACTTATAGTTACTATTATATTCAACACTACCTATCACAGCCTCTTTCTCTGTTTATTCTTCTTTGTTTTTACTTATTTATTGCGTTTTGCAAAGGAGAGGTCAGCTTGCCGGTCGATGTTCGGCTTGGGCGTTTCTTGGGGGAAAAGACAGTGCACATCTTTTTCTACCTGCCAAGCCACGTTTGGAACTAACGCGGCCAACTTGCCCATTCTATTGTTGAACCCCGCTCTCTGGGCAATCTCTCAGCCCGGAGCTGAGGCCCCAAAACGTTGCTAAGAAATTGCCCTTTTATTGTGGACGGGAATAAAAGTGCTGTTGCGTAGAGGACTCGGCCGACGAAGGAGTGTCCGTGTCACCCACCCGGGCAACCACCATGTGCTTGTCCGTACGGACTCTAGATCTTTTTGCCGACCCGCGTATTTGGCTGACGCCATGAACCCCCCTCCCTCCCCCCTTGGAGTCAAAACCATTTACTCCGTACAAGGCCTATGTAACAGCCATGCTGTGTGAGACATGATCTATCAAGACCGTTGTCGGGTACGGTTTTCTACTCGATGCCCGAAGCCAGTGAATTCATCGGTAGCCTCAATAACGTAAATCTCCGTCAAACCCCTCGGCCAGCGTCGTATCTTGTCGCTGGATTGGGAAAACTGGCCCGGCCAGCACCACCACGGCAAATTGGCGGCCGCAGCAATGGCTGGCGTGTGGTAGGGAAGCGAAACGACAGGCTCTACCTGTACACCTCTGTACCAGTAACTAGTTTGCCCATTGATCGCCCGCATCCCACGCCAGGGATGTTCACGCAGGTGTTTACATGTAAACGTTAGCTTATTTTTTCAATGCACGGATAGCCCACACCGTCTCCGCCTCTGCGCACCATCGTTGCTGTTACGTCTCAGCAATAATAAGGGTGCAGAGCGCCGGCCTTTTTAGCCAACCCATTTGATTCTGGTTCCTATTGTGACTGTTTAAAAAGACTGCCTACCACTTTCCATCGTTTTCGGTCCAGTGGACGCTTTCTCTAGTCGACGTTTGCCGAGCCATCGCCTACAAGCGGCCGTTTGCTCCCCGTCGCTTCCCCGGACACCAATCTCCTTCCCGCAGAGGCGCTACAGGGGATTTCGCGCCAGCTTTGTTGGAGCCCTTTTTTTCCTTTGCCAGAAACCGAAGGATTCGTGAGCTGGGGGGGGAGAAGAAGCCAGAATTCGTGTTTTCGGTGAGTTTGATGAGCTCTTGCCCCAAATATCACTGCTACTTCCGCGCACCAGCCCATGAATAGAGCGACGCCAGCGGGATAGGCGTTGAACCCCGCGGGTCTCATTGCCGAGGATGAATCATGGCCAAGACATGTACGAGATGGTCAACGTTCAAGGCTAACGGGCTTCGATTTTGTTTTAAATCAGGCTTATACAAAAGGACAAGCGCAGCGCATTAGGTTCATTTTGCGTTTTGTGCGTGCGCGCGCTCTATGGCCACTCCCATCGATGCGCCGGCCCGCGAGGAGGTCGTCGACAAACGCAACGACACCACCGCCCACATCGCGACAGAGGAAGGCGCCAGCGAAGACTCGGCCACCGAGATGAATGTCGACGAAAAGACGGCCACACGAGAGGCGCATCCGACCAAAGGAGACGAAGATGCCGACGGCATCAAGGCCGAGCCCACGGCGCAGGTGCTGCACCATGCGCCGACGACGCCCGGCGTGGACGAGAACAACATTGTCTTTTGGGACGGTGATGACGACCCGCACAATCCGTACAACTGGAAGAGATGGGTCAAGGTCTTCAACTGCGTTCTCATCAGCGCGCTGACGTTTGTCACGCCATTGGCATCGTGTACGTTTTGTTCGCCCTCTAGCTCACTCCGACAAGACCACCATGTGTCTTTTTCCATGGTTATCTCTCTCTTTGATATGCTAACAGAGGAAACCACCACAGCCATGTTTGCGCCTGGTGTGCCCAGCCTCATGCGCGAGTTCAAGTCTGACAGCAAGGAGCTCGCCTCTTTTTGCGTCTCCGTCTACATTCTCGGTTTCGCCGCCGGCCCCATGCTCTTTGCGCCCTTGTCCGAGCTCTACGGTCGGACGCGCATCTATCACGTCTGCAATATTGGCTTCATCGGTCCGTCCCCCCTCCCTCCCCCCCTGCCCCCATTCTCCCATACGCGCAGCTAACAGCATACAGCCTTCCTTATTGGTTGCGCCCTTGCACCCACCCTCAACGCCCTCATCGTCTTCCGCTTCTTCTCCGGTGTCTTTGGTTCCTGCCCGGTGACCAATGGCGGCGGCAGCATCTCCGACATGATCACGCAGCAGAAACGCGGCGCCGCCATGGCCGGCTTCTCCATCGGCCCTCTCCTCGGCCCCATTATCGGGCCCGTCATTGGCGGCATCGTCGCCGACAAGCTCTCCTGGCGCTGGGTCTTCTGGATCCTCGTCATCATCTCTGGTGTCATCTCCTCGCTCTTCTTCCTCCTCTCACGTGAGACCTACGCGCCCGTGCTTCTCCAGCGCAAGACGGACCGCCTCATCAAGGAAACCGGCAACATCAATCTCCGCTCGAAGCTCGATGCGGGTCTGACCCCGCGGGCGCTCTTTACCCGCGCCATCCTGCGGCCGTTTAAGCTGCTCGCCTTCTCCCCCATCTGCGCCATCTGCAACATTTTCGTGGGTATCGCATACGGATATCTGTACATCATGTTCACGAGCATCACGCCGCTGTTTGAGCAACAGTACGGCTTCAACAGCATCCACGCGGGGCTGGCGTTTCTGGGGCTCGGCGTTGGCTCCATGATTGGTGTCGGGTATTTTTCCACCGAAAGTGATCGCTATATGAAGAAAAAGGCCAAAGAGGCCGGCGAGCTCGCCGCCGACGAGGAGGAGATGGCACGACGGCCTAGTGTTAGTGCCATCAAGCCCGAGTACCGCCTCCCGCCGCTGCGCGCCGGGGCCATACTGCTCCCTGTCGGCCTGTTCATCTATGGCTGGACGGCGCAGTACAAGGTGCACTGGATCGTGCCGATTATTGGCACCGCCATCATGGGTATTGGAAACCTGATCATTTTCATGGTAAACATCTTCAGCCCCATTTTTGCCTCAACCCGCCACAAGTCTACTAACACCATTCTTCCACCACCTAGTCGCTGCAACTATACCTCGTCGACACGTTCACCATTTACGCCGCCTCTGCCCTCGCCGCCAACTCGGTTGTGCGTTCACTGCTCGGCGCCGTTCTCCCGCTCGCCGGCGGGCCAATGTACGAGAAACTCGGCCTGGGCTGGGGCAACAGTCTGCTGGCATTCATCGCCGTGGCGCTGATTCCCGTGCCGTGGCTGTTTATGCGGTATGGCGAGTATTTGCGCAAAAGATTTGCAATTGAGAATCTGTAAAGAAGACGCCGAGCGAGAGAAAGAGAGGTGACATTAGCTTGCTGTTTGGGGTTGTTAGGTGAAAAGTAGAGTCATTTTATATACGTATACAACGAAGTACATATTTTCTTTTCGGCTTGGAGTACCAATCTCTACTAAATGATAATCAAACGTTAATTTTTGATTGCGGCTTATTACAGTCACCCAAAAAAATCAATGTAGCGACTTGTTGATTGTGCTATTTCAGATATAATACTACTAAAGTTGTTGCCTGGGCTGCTCTACAGGCTGCGCAGGTATTGGTTGACATTCTATGCGAAGTTCTCTCTCTATCTTTGTCTTCGTGCATCCAATGTCCTTCATTACGTTACAAAAGAAACAAAAACTCCATTTTGTGTGTGCTTATTTCCGTCATCATTGCGTTTCCCCGGGTGTTTGGCCAATTACATCTCGCCAATGCCAAGGTGCTCGGGCTCGGCGCGGACAATGCGCAGAGTGTTGGTGTTGCCCATGCCGCCCTTCCAGCCCTGGACGACGACGACGGTGTCGCCGGTGGTCAGGGTGCCGAGCTGCAGAGCCTGGCTGACAGCCCACTTGATGCGCTTGTCGACATCCTCCTGCCAGTTGACCTTGCTGAAGTCGGGCTTGGCCTCGGGGAAGAGGAAGGGGTAGACGCCACGGTACAGGTGAGCGAAGCGCGAGGTGGTGGCGTTCCGGGTGATCATGAAGATGGGGCAGACGGGGCGGTACTTGGAGAGAAGACGAGCAGACTCGCCAGAGGTGGAGAGGACAATGATGCCACCGGCGCCGAGATCGAGGGAGGCGCGGACAGCGGCCATGGCGCAGGACTCGACAGTGCGAACGGGGCGCTTGACGAGGCTGCACATTTCCTCAAAGTGGGAGACGTAGGGAATGGTGTTCTCAGCCTTGAGGCAAGCCTCGTGCATCTCGCGGACGGCCTCGGCGGGGTAGTTGCCCTTGGCGGTCTCGCCGGAAAGCATGACACAGTCGGCGCCATCGGTGATGGCGTTGCCAACGTCGCTAATCTCGGCGCGGGTAGGGCGAGGGTTCTTGATCATGGACTCGAGCATCTGGGTGGCGCAAATGACGGGCTTGCCAGCCAGGTTGCACATGGCAATCATCTTCTTCTGGGCGGCGAAAACCTCGGCAGCGGGAATCTCGATGCCGAGATCACCACGGGCGACCATGACACCGTCCGTCTCGGCAAGAATCTCGGGGAAGTTGTTGAGACCCTGGCGGTTCTCAATCTTGGCAATGATCTGGACGCCAGCACCCTTGGGGCCGAGGACCTCGCGGATGTCCTTGATGTCTTGGCCGGAGCGGATGAAGGAGGCAAAGACCATGTCGACGTTGTTCTCGACGCCAAACTTGAGATCAGCCTTGTCCTTCTCGGACAGAGGGGGTAGATCGACATCGGTGTTGGGCAGGTTGACACCCTTGCGAGAGGAGATGAAGCCATTGTTGCGGGCACGGGCCTCGATGGTCTGGTCGTCCTTGATGGAGAGGACGTCGAAGGCGAGGACACCGTCGTCAACGTAGATGATGCGGCCAGGCTGGATGACCTTGGTAATGTTCTTGTAGTCGACGTACCTAGGTAGAGAGGTTAGCAACTGCGGGCAATTGGAGGGGGAGCCTAGAAAGCTCAGAGAGCTTTGAGCAGGGCAGGGAAGCTTACATGTTCTGGGTGTCGCAGGCCGTCTTGTACTTGTCATCAGTGGTAATGTTGATGAGGGCACCGGCAGCAATGGGCAGGTCAGCATCGTCCGTGGTGTTACCAGTTCGGATCTCGGGGCCCTTGGTGTCGAGAGCAATGGCGCAAGGGCGGCCAGGGTGAGTGGCGACGGCCTTGCGGGCATTGTCAATGACGGACTGGTGGTACTCGTAGGAGCCGTGGGAGAAGTTCATGCGGACGACGTTGAGGCCGGCATCGCGCAGACGGTTGATGGCCTCGACCGAGTTGGTCTTGGGGCCAATGGTGCAGATGATGGAGGAGCGGCGGTAGTTGTGCTGAGGGCTGTAGGCGGTGTCGAGGGAAGAGAGCCAGGCGAGGCGGCCGCCGCCGACGTCGAGATGATCCTGAGCAGTAGCAGCCATGAGGGAGACTGAGCGTTGACGCTTTGGTGCGGGAGGCATGATGAAGAGAGAGGGAGAAGAGGAAGGAGTGAGATCTCAGGAAGAGAGAGACAATAGGGATAAGAGAAATATTCAAGGAGCTGGAACAGGGTCTGGCTGGCCTGGTTAGTTGAGGTGGAGGAGAGTGGATGGCGGGATGGTTGGTTGAGAGGAGGGGCGGCGTGTAGAGAGTGAAAGAGAGAGAAAAAAAGCCACGGAAGCTTGACTGGGGGGCAGTGAATGGCAGAAAGTGGGATGCAAGCGGTGGAGGGGTAGCAAAGGGACCAATTGATGCGGCACGTTGCTGGTTGCTGGGGGAAGCTCTGGCCTGGTTGGAGGGGTCTGTATCTGGGGGATGTATTTGTGCGTGACGAAACACGGCCAAGATTTCGTGATGCTTGCGTACGGAAGAATAACACCTCACCTGGCTAAGTGAGGACGTACCAAGACCACAAACCTCTGTGCAGAAAAACCTGACAATGCTGATGCATGTCGTTTCGTGAGATGTGGCGGCGGTTTCGGTCAATTCTGCCCCGCCCAAGCTCTCATCCTCTCACCAAGTTGGCACTAACGTTACTTGGAGCAAGAACCCCAGCCCAGCAAGACTGGCAAAGAGGCTGCAGGGCCCTGTAGCATCGCTGTCAGGCAGCACGTACAGGGGGGGTTGGACGTCAGAATAGAGGGCCGCCTTGCCTGTTACAGCGCCAAAGCCGCAAAACCTTGCAGAGCTTCTGTCCGCTAAAGCGCCGGGCATGAGGGGCCAGAGAGGGGTCGCCCCGCCTGGACCAGCTAATATTAGGCGACTGGCCCAGTATAATTAGCTGCCCTGGTTTTTCCTTATCTTTGCGCCTTGAAGATGGCGACCAGCCAGCAAGACAGAGATTTACTGGGCAAAGCAGGCCGTTTCTCATGGGTACGGTGTGCTGGCGAGCTGGCTTCGGACGACGACACGGCTGGGCTAGGTGAGAAACTAGGCGTCCGTGGCCCGGGCACTAGAAGAAACTCCTGCATCTCGGTGCTTAGTATCCCGCGAGTAATACGCAGTACATGTAAATACACTCGCACGCTGGTGGTCAGCCTCCCATGCGCCCCTGACGTCAACAAACCTTGCTCTTTGTTGTCTTGCTATACTTCATCAGCGCTGCTGGCAGGTTGAAGGCTCTTGTCTGACAGTTTTTTCAACACGGACCGCCTCAAGGGCTGCCTCTGCCACAAGACATAAAAACCTCACCCGCCCAGCACAACCAGCCACCTCCCGCGCCTTGCGCTATTTCTTCAACATCCAGTCGGACCGGTCCCTGCAGAGACCGTCGTCCTTATCTGCGACGCTACAATAGGCTGGCTGGCATCATCCACACTGCCGGTGTGCGGCGCCGGACCTGCCGCCTCCTTGCACCGGAGCATCGGCCCGCTAGTCTCACTCAGCACCGCGCCATGTTTGAGTATATCCCTCAACAATTTCACGCTTGACACTGGCCACTTTACAGACAGGGGCTGTCTATTAGTCGATGCGATTGTTGCATTTCCCATTGTTTTGCTCCTTGTCGCTCACCCCAGGTACCCATATTCGCCGAAAGACGAGCCACATCTGGGGCAATTAGATTTCCAACCCTGGTGGGCTTCTCTACTCGTGAGATGGCCGTGAACTCTGGGTCCTGAGATCCTCCATTTTGTAACAAGATTCGTAATATTACTCGTGGCAGCAGGGCCAAGGCACCACGCATGCCATGCCATGGTAGTGTCACTGCGGCAAAAAAAAAAAAAAAAAAAAAAAAAAAAAAAAAAAAAAAAAAGACAGGAAAATTAATAGCAAGCTGTACCTTGAGATCTGAGCGCTGACCGACCTCGATTGTCCAGAGAGATTTCTTGAAGAACAAAAAAAAAAGAGGAAAAAAAACTTATCTTCACTTCCTTTCAAACTCTGTTGACTGTCCGTCCAGCCCGTGTGATCTGAGATCGGACCCCTCCAATGCCTGTAATGGGCCCATGCTATCTGCTGCACCGCTCGCCAAGCGTCTTTACTTGCCCCGAGAACCGCGAGTCCTGATTGCTCGCCTACAATCCTAGACCTCTTGAGTCTTTGCGCGAGGCACTTGCAACCTTCCCCGCCACAGCTGCTCTACATGATGCGCCATCGTCCGGGAACTTATACGGGTACAATATTCCGAAGAATAGATGCGCTCTATTCTCACGACTACACGAGTTTGCTCGATAGTTATGCCGCGCTAGTGGAAAAGTTAAAATTTCGACAATGACAAAAGGAGGCTGCCTGCCGCACCCGCAGGGCACCCTTGTAGCGAGAGAGCGCCAACAATACGGGCCGGTCCCATGGGCCTTTGCTCGCATTGATTACGAAAATAACATCGATTTGTCTCAACTTGTTACTTATTGATAGTGCCATCTGATTATGTAATTTGCGATTCAGCTACCTCACAATAACAACACGGCAGGAAAGCGCTGAAGTAAGCACCAAGCCACTCTTGAAGCATTCTACTTGGGCAGATTTGCCGCGCATAGACTGTAGCATGATGTAAAAGTGGCTTAATGCCAAGAACAAATACTATTACCAGCTTCTTCAGGCCTCAACCCTTCGGGCTACGACGCTATACATCGAAACCTGACCCGCAGTGACTTTATTCGTGAAGCTCTCCGCAAAGTCGTGCAAATCCCTGACCGCTTCCGAAACTCCGTTTGGGTACTCTGGAAAGTTCTTCTGGATATTGAGCTTCAACGTGAGGAACCAGTGGACAAGCTCGGCGTTGGAAGGCAGCACCCGCATGTCTCTTATCTGAAAGCCATTCTTGCGTAGGACAGACGTGTAGTACGCCGGTGTCTTGTGGTCCTCTGTGCCTACGCCGTCGGTTGCTTCGGGAGTCTTGTCTGGCGAAGAGGAGGACGAGCCCGGCTGCTCTGCGTATAGAGGATCTGACAGCAACAGTATCCCACCCGGGGCCATCCGCTGTGCCACTCGTGCCACAGACGCCTCAAAGACAGCGGGCAAGCAATGGAACCACACGCCGCGGACAAACACAAAGTCATAAGGCACTGCAAGGTCAGGCAGCTCGTCCACGTTTTGCACGTTGCATCGGTATAGATTCACCCTGTGCTGAAGGTCCGGTGGCAGCTTGTCTGCGCAATACTGCAGCTGCGGCACGCTGAGGTTGGCAGCGTCGATGCGCGGGCAGTCGGGGAACGTCTTGGCCAGATGCTGTGTGAGCACTCCCCAGCCACAGCCCAAATCCATGATTCGCTGCAGTGGTCGCGCTTGCGTCTGCACTACGCCTGATGAATCCAGTAGCCCAGCCAGTTCGAGCTGCCGATTGATGCCCCGGAACTCAGAGGCACCAACGGGTCCAGGCTGGGGACCGGCAGCGAGCTCTTTTTGGGAGAACAGGCCGCCGTTGAACGACAATGTCTCCCCCAAAACTTTCTCCCATACCTCAGGTGGATCCTCGTAGTTTGTGAGCATCGCTTCCTGATACTGGTCGGAGTAGTCCGACTCGATAACGTGGATCGGTACTGGAGACTCCATGCTGGCAGCGGTATGTTGTTGTCGCTTTCTCGTATTGAGAGGCTTCGGGGAAGCAAATTGATAAATCTTGTCGCTGCCAGCAGTTTCGTATGTTAGTATTTAATTATGAAAGGTCAAGTGACCGCGGTTGGACGTTTCTATCAGCAAGACTGAGAACACAGATACCTTATACCATCGATATGACAGGAAGGCGAGTAGTTCGAAGGGCGGGGAGAGATCTCACCCAAACTTGAAAGTATCGATACCCATAGTACGATTATTATTGGCGCGCCTAAATTCCCATATAATGCATGCGGCAGGCGTACCAGCAGGTCAGCTGTGGCCTAGGCGCCATCATGCATGAGCTCTGCGCCTATAGCCTTTTCCGCAGGAGCACCATTAGCTCTACCCTGTGCGTCTGTATAGCCATGCATCAATCAGCTTATAGGAGATTTTATTATCTGAATGTTCTATTGCTACTATTCGTAGGCCAACGCCAGGGGACTGCGAACCGCAAGACTCTTTTTCCGGTTTCCAGGTAGTGCACACTCCGTAAAAGCTAGCTTTAGACCTCTGCGGAATAAAAGGCATTGACTCGAGCCACCGTACCGAAACGTACCAAGCTCTTCTCCCTTAGTGATACGCTGCGGCAAGTTCTTGGTGAACTTCGGGCTAATCTCGCATGTAGACACGTCGGCGATGCCAATAGCGACAAAACACATCAGGCCTATAGGGTCATCTCCCTGGATAAAGATGAGAGCCCGCGTCGCGAGGTGGCTCATGTATACTAGATTGTACGTTGGTGGAAACGGAGGGTCGCTATCCAGTCCGTTTGTCGATCGCTCCGAGAAATATGTACCGCCAATGACCGCAGCGTGGACGACCCTGCCGGACACGGGTGCACTCCAGCGGTGGTAAGACGTTGTTCGCAGCACCGACTGGTGCACGGTACCGCCCACAAAGTGTTTGGCCCATTCATGATGATTCAACATTTCAGAAACCGAGTAATCTACCTCTTTTAGCCAGAACTTGTCGACCTCTTTGACGTCAGACTTGATGGCCACTGGCATCGATTCGCACGAGTTAATAACCCACGCCGACTGGTCAGGAAAGCCGATGGGGCGCAGCCTATCAATATCTCTGAATCGACGAGCGAAAAAGCTATCCCATGACTTGAACCCCCAATATATCGGGTCAGCATGAGGGTCGCATTCAAAAAGCTGCTGAAACGAATACCACCGGTTGGGGTCTAGGTTGGTGTCCTTCTCAATCGCAGTCAGCGCTGCTGGACACAGCCAGTGGCCTGGAGCTGTTGTGATGACGCTTCGAGACTTTGTCGTCTTGAGAACATCATCTCTCCAGGTATCAAGTATTTTCTTGATCCTTGCGTTAACCTGAGCGTCAAGGAAAAAGGCGTGGCCGCTGGGTGTTCCCATGGGCCAGTCTAGGATGGCCTGGAAAGGGAGACCCATGAGCCCCAAACCCTTGACTGAAATCGTATATGTTGGGGCGACCTCAGCAACAATGACATTGAATAGCTCAATCATGTGCTCATATCCCCTCACATCACTCTTTGGTGGCTCCGTCCCATTGATGTTGTTATAGGGAACCTTGTTCGGTACTTCTTCAAACATCGCTGATGCCCACATGCGAAGCTGCGCTTTGCTTTCAATCAGCTCTTTCAGTTGAAGGACTGCAGGATGATACCTGGCAAGGTAACTGGGCTTCTTTGCGTCCAATTCGCGAATGAAATTGTGTAGCCATTGAGTCGCTTCGACCGGTTGTGAGAACGCCACGACTCCTTGGCCGTTCATATCAAGTCCGCCTTGCCCAGGAGATCGAGACTTTAGAGTCATGGTAAAATGAGATAACGTCTGCTTTGGTGTACTCCTTTGATCTGCCAGTGTGGACTGTTGCGAAGGCCAGATGCAGACTTGATTTGCCGCTGCTTTCAATGCCCACGGCTGCGAGCACAAAATTAGGCGTCGTCTGAGAAATGTAGCTTCTAAATCGCACTGCGGATGAAAATCTTGTACAGTGGAAATATCGCGCCGCGCGATTCGGGTCTACACATGACCTGGCAGACACCGCCCCGTTTACACCAGGTAAGCTTTGCTGCACCTTCATCTGCTTGCATCTGCATCTGCATTTGCAGCATGCAACGCCACGTCATGAGACCTTCTGCATCACATTATGCAATCAAGGCATCGGGTGGCATCAATTCTAGAGGAATATAGATAACCAGAGGAGGATTATGAGACCTACATCGAGAAAATAGACTAATCGCGACTTTTGCTCCGCGGATCGGCCTACGGCATTACGAGTCTTTCACACAGAGTAGGTACGGGATAGTCAGACAGTACCTTCCGTTTTCAGCTGTGCAAATTGGCACTAGAGGCCGCCACTCAAATAATACTATTGCCACTCTCACCTTTGGTGCGACTTTACGTACACACGGTCGTCCTTCGCAAGACTTCCCGTCTACCGAGCCTCACTTCGAATGGGCCCTGCCGATGTGATGATTCTGCCACAAGACTATATTTTGCCTTCCAGACTCTTTTTGCATTATACAACCGTTCTTTTTTCAAACTTCTAGGATCTTTTTTCCAATATCATTGTTTGCATTACTTTCATTCCGAATATTCTGGGCTCCTTCGATAATACCCCGCGTAGTGTATCATCACATGTGAGGCGGCGAGCCAAACCGCTGCACGCTAGTCTCATGTATGCTACCGCTTGTGATGCAAGCCATCTGCACTGCTCCTCACGATTGTCATAAATAATGCCTATTAGCAACGAGTTCGTCATTCCAGATAATAGTTTCCAGATAAAACCTGCCACTGGTATTGGACTGCAGGGTCGAAAGTAGCAGTAGTCGTCAACCTGGCATCTTGTCGCATAAATGGATAACTATTCTCTATATCCATCAATTTGCATTCTTCTCTGCAGTGTGAGAGAAAGTAGGACAGAGTGTCTCGGCACAGAAGCATTGTCTCAGCCCCCTTGAACGCGATATGTCCGCCAGGCAACGCAGCAAAACGGGATGCTGGACTTGTCGTCTCCGCAAGAAAAAGTGCATCGAAGACGGCCCTCCTTGCACCAACTGCCATGAATTCGGCGTTCTCTGCCATGGGTACGGACCTCGTCCAACGTGGAAAGACAGAGGTGACTTGGAAAAAGAAGAAGCCAGAAAGCTCCGCCTGCATGCCAAGAAACAAAGAACAGTTTCGGTCTCCTCTATTGGCAGTCTAGACTCGACAGCCGCGTCAAGTTTGGCTTCAGACGTTGTCGGAGTTCCCTGCTCCGCAACCCAGACAGATTTGGCAATGTCTTACTCGTCGCCACAGGCAGGAGCTGACACCGACTTTGGCTATTTTACCGAGTCACAATTCGAGAGAATGACCTCAGACTTATCGTTTGCTTATGATACCGATTTCTGTATCAATGAGCCCAGCTATACCCCGGCGCCTTTGCTGCCGATTCTCCCACCTCAAACACTGAGCAATCAGTCCGACTTCAATCACGCTGGACTTGTGCCTGTGCCGAGTCAAAGTCACTTTGGTATAAAAGCCTCCGAATCCGATATATCACTTCTCATGATTTTTCTTGAGACTAGCTTTGGTCGGCAATATTTATTACACAGTTGCCCTTCAACGCCACAAAAGAATTGGCTGTTATGTTTGTTGCTCCGGTCGCCCACCTTTTTCAACGCCTCCCTCAGCATGAGCGCCTATTTTTCACACTTGAACGCATCCGCGACTTCTGGCTCTAGAAAACTGGCGTTTGATAAGTACCGGCGACATCGCGACCTGGCCACCCGATTTTTCGACTCCATGTCTATGAGCCCGCGCGGGGTGCATGGAGAAGCCATCGTCTGCGGCGTGCATCTGGCCCTGCTGGAAGTCGGTGTCACCTTCATTTCAGCAGCACTCTTTTTCCCCCGATGATGAAGCTGACATGTCATCTGCAGGCTCTCGCGAACAACATGCAAAGCTGTCAATCGTATCTCAGGGGCGTGTCGGGATTTCTTGCGAAAGAGGAGTCCTTCCTTGCACCTACACTGGAGTTTCTACGTCTCAACCAGCCCAACGGAAATTTGAAAGACTTTTGTATCAATTACGAAACATCTTTGGATCCATACAATGCTACTCCTTCGCCTCTACCCTCGAGTATGGAGAGTACCGCAGCCGTGTTCTTCACAGCGACATTTGTTTGGAACGACATTTTATGCGCCGCCGCAGAGATTCGAATACCCGACGCAGAAGCAAAGTACCGACTTTTACTTGCCGAAGACGCTTTTTCTTCAGTGCTCAGAGAAGTCACAGGCTGCGGTGCATGGGCTCTGAGTAATATCATGGACATAACATCATTGGAAATAAGCAAGCGCTATCAATTATCCGACGGTACTCTCAGCGTCCGAGATCTTGTCCACAGATCTTGCAAGATTGAAGCAGCCCTAGAACGCGAGATGCGAAAACTACCAAGTCACAGTAGCAGCCCATCAGATTGCTCGAGCAAGTCGGACGACAATCAGCCATCCCCGGATCGTGCCATACGAGCCCGTGTTTTCGGTCATGCAGCAATAATATACCTTAACACGGTCGTTTCTGGGGCTTTGACCGGCGTACCCGAGATTCATCAAAACATCTGCCAAATACTTCCCTCGTGGGAGATGCTGTCAGCCGCAAACAACTTAAAATATTTAGCGTGGGCTTACAGTACCACGGCCAGTCTCGCTCTGCGCTCTCAACGCCCAGTCTTTCAAGCCATTGTGGCAAACTTGCCGCTTCTAGATGCCGGGACAGGTATACTTCGCGGGTGTAGAAGCGGTGTTGAGGAGTGTTGGAAAGAGATTGACAGACACGCACCGAATACTTCAAGCGTGCCGTGCGACTGGAGAGAAGTGTATAAAAAGGCCAATCTCAGTTTTATTTTTGTGTGATAGGATTCTGTTGCAATTTTGACTATCCCTGGCAAGTTGCACATGCAATTCATTTGTGTTCAAGTTTCTCGCCGCGCCTGTCCAGCCACCACGCTTGTAACATGGCATCGAGCATTGGGGGTGTCGGTTCCTGAGATATGTTCCGAGTGCAATAGCTTAATTGGGCAGTCTAAATGTGTGTGGATCTTTCTATCTAGGCGCACCTATAGAAATCGTAGGCGCTGGTTGGAGGCGCCGTGAAAATTGACATCAGCTGTCCAAGCTCGCTGAATGCTATTGCGCAAGAGTCCGTCGCCAAATATGGATACAGTCGTGGGCATAGAACTATAATACATATGGCAGGGCATTCTGTCAGAAGTAACCATCCCCAGCTTCCAGATCGTATCAAGAGACTCAGTCTTCGCAAACATCATGAAGTTTTCCGCTACCTTTGTTCTTGCAAGTCTTGCGGCCTTGTCCAGCGCCGTGCCTACGCCTGTACGTACCTCGGCTCAATATTTTCGTCTTCAACTGAGGTTTTTCTAATGTCATTATCAAAGGGCAAGAGCGTTGAGGACTACACCATTGGTCCGGAGAGACGTGCCAAGTCTGTCGAGGATTACACCATCGAACCTGAGAAGCGTGGCAAGTCTGTCGAAGACTACACTATTGGACCAGAGAAACGTGGCAAGTCTGTTGAGGATTACACCATCGGCCCCGAGAAGCGCGCCAAGTCTGTTGAAGACTATACCATCGGACCTGAGAGACGTGCCAAATCCGTCGAGGATTACACCATCGGCCCCGAGAAGCGCGCCAAGTCTGTTGAAGACTATACCATCGGTCCGGAGTGATTTCAAACGCTGTATCAATGACAAATTGGGCGCTGTTTCGCCGAGCTTGAATAGTCTAGTCGACAACAGAATCGTGAATTTACAATACTTCGTCACTCGAGCTACCTAGTCATTGATTCTAAAAATCTATATCGATAGCTTCTTGCAATTCTACTCAAGGCATTTTTGCTCGTTCAAAAATTAGTTTTCCTGCCATTTATCTTGTTGCGAGACTGTCTCGATGCACAAGAAATGCCAACAGCTGCGGGGCGCCTCTATACCGTAACGCGCTGGCTGTTGAGGCTCGCTGTTACATTTCTTATCTTCAGGATCGCGACGAGGGGAATCAACTTGTCTTTCTGGTAATTCGTGCTGTAAGTCCGAAGAAAGTATCTGATTAATTTATTGTAACGCTACTAGTCAATTTCCACCTTCTCCGTGAAGCGGTTCGTCTCCGTCCACTCGAATATTGCATCAAAATTCTTGCAAGTATGCTGAAAGCCCCAGCCTGACGTCTGAAAAGTCTCCTCTTCATTAACCCATTCCAAAGACGTGTCACCAGCGCACATGATGCTCTGTCTCAAGTAGTCCCAGCAGTGAATGAGGTGCTCGGGTGGGATTTCATCGTCGTCGCCAGCGCGAGCGTTCCAGTATGCCTTGTAGGTAATGTACTGTGTCGGAACTGCATAAGGCTCTTGTTTCATGTAATTTGGGAGTTTCGAATTATATAATCACTCACCAGACAATGCATTTGATGAAATATTGCCACACAAGCCTTCTGCTGCTGGGCCGGGCGGCGAAGTCCAGGCATGTTGGAGAGCTCGGTGTCATTCTTCACCACAATGAACCCTTTTCCCTCTGTAATAACGGATTGCGTCCAAATTTAGCAAGCTCTAATCACGATTGGCGAACATTGGCAGAATTCTACTTACTTGGGATCATAGAGAGCCAGGCTTCCTTTGCCGTGCCGACCGGTTCTTCTCCATAGATCTGATGTAGGCGGAACACTTCAGTGCGCCACTCTTCTGGCGGTAGCCAGTCTGGATGTGCGTCAACATGAGGCAAACCACCGAGCGGCACTGGTATCTTCTTGTCGTGTTCGTGGGGGTGGTGGGGAGGGTGCCCAAGTGTGGCATGCGTCTTGCCAGAGGACTTGTGGCTGTTCTGCTGTTGACCCAGAACTACCGCACCGAGGATCACATTGGACACAGCCAAAACTGCGATGAGCAAACCAAACAAGATACCCTTCAATACAGGCCTAGAAGATTTTCCTCTCTGTACCATGACGCGACTCAGGAGTGATTCCTTCTCCTCCAGCGGAATATCCACGTCTGATTCCTGGGCAGTTGAGCTGCGGCTGTCTCTGTAGTCCTCCATGGTGTTGTCCGAGAACGCGTGAGTAAATTTCTACAGGATCTTCCAACGGATGAAAATTTCATGATATGTTTGCTGATAAGGTGACTGCTGCAGCATCATGGAGCAGGTTGGCGCATGGTCGATAGGCGCAGCGCCAAAATTGATGAGGTTTGGCGCTGGCGCAGCGCACGACAGGTACGTCTAGACCTCGATATATCTAATCTCGAAAACCTCTCTATTTCCGTCCTGGGTGGCGCGCCTGAATACCGTTTGGCAGATAAGTGCGGTAGCCAGCCCCCTAAAAGACAATTACTACCGAGATCCCGGCGCCAAAGCTTGTGAAAGAGGTTCAAGCCAGTTCGGTAGCCAGCACACTCGATCGGCACGTTTCTGTTGCGATTGCAGAATAACTTGGGTTTGTTCGAGGCCAGTTTGATCTTCGCTTACTGAAGTAAACAATCTTACTCACAATGCGGTGGCTGCAATCTACAAGCGAGCCAAAATATGCGGTACTGGAGAACTCGAGGTCGGCGTCTGATAAGCAAAGTAGGCATGCGTCATCGCGAATAAAATGGTCATTGGCAATACTATCCTCCTTCACTACGGTCGGACTAATCGCAGTTTTTTTCCTGGTTGCGAAAGTTGACCTTGTTAGCCCGGTGTCAAATTTTTGCACCGATCCGCCCATTCGTCGCGAGTGGCGGTCACTCACAGCCAAAGAGCGCGATGACTTTGTGCAAGCAATAAAGTGTATAGCTGGCACTCAATCTTTTTGGAAGCCGAACCGGACAATATATGATGATATTGCAATCCTGCATGGAGGAGTAGGAAACTTATGTGAGTCAACAAGTCGCACAAAGTCGTAGCACACTACGGGAGAGACATGCTAACTCTTTGTGCACTTCCTTTTGCAGGCCATCGCTCTGCCTGCTTCTTACCGTGGCATCGGCACGTATTGGCTGTCATTGAGTCAAAGCTGCAGCATCACTGCAGCTACCGAGGGCTAATGCCGTGCGTTTTGCGAAGCAATACTTTTTTTTATTCGGAAAATTTAACGTCTTTGTAGATACTGGGACTGGTCATTGGACTGGATGGACCTCACGCGTTCCTCTATATGGGATAACAGCACAGGGTTCGGTGGCGACGGGGACCCTCACGGCGCAGAGACGGTCGGCAAAGGCCGTTGTGTAGTTGACGGCCCTTTCGCGGACTTGCGACCTATCATTTACAACCACACATTCACCGAGCATTGCCTGTCCAGAGGATTCAGCGATGGAACAACCGCGGGTCGCCTTTCCGGTGACAAATTCAGCCCGGAGAATATGGGCGACATTCTGAGGCAAAGCAACTATTCAAGCTTCTTGCGTCGGGTCGAGAGGGATCTACACAATACACTTCATAACTCAATCAACGGAGACTTTAAAGCCATGACAGCGGCCAACGGTGAGTATAAAACCTGGCCCGAAAAAAATGGTCGAGCATTTCCCTTTGCTCTCACTGACCGAAATCGCCAGATCCTCTGTTCTTTTTGCATCATGTAAGTCTAGATCGCCTATGGTGGACGTGGCAGCGGCAAAGACCTCAAGATCGGCTGGAGCAATACCTGGGACAGCACATGTACAATTCCACGGGGGCCGCAGAGCTAAGTGATCAACTTCTGTTTGACGGCTTTACGAAAGACGTGCTAGTCCATCAGGTGATGGATACAACGAAGGGCCTGCATTGCTATACATACTAGCCGACCTTTTGGAATAAATGTATACGCTCCAAGGGCATTGAATAAGAAACTGCGATGGTCCGGTTGCAAAGCCCCCAAAAAAGTCCCGGCAGATGTATCATCAGAGCGGGCTCATCAGCTGCAGACAAAAAGACCCCTAAATGTTTCGGATAATAGATCAGTAAAAGGAAAATCCCGTGTGGCGTCGCCGCCATGGCTGGCTGAAATATAGAACAGGCCTTGCAGGAGACCCCTCTGCACTATGCAGATGCAATGCCGGCTGGAGCGGCAACGATCGTCACTGTGCGAGAAGATTTCGCGACGGTCGCAGCATGTTATTTCCTGCTTTGGAGATGCACATGATTCCCATTTTCCGCTCAGTGGCGCGCCCGTTGGGCACCTATAGCAGGTGATGATGCAGCCTGTACACGTGCTGTGTTGTTGCAGGTATGGTGTTGTTTGCGTTTGCGTCACACCCGCTGTAGCATATTCACGGCTGGGTGTGGCAGCAAATCTCTCCGGTACTTTGGTTGCCCGTCTCTTTTACCGAGTCCTAGCTTTCTTAATCTGCCTGGGTGCGCGAGATTTTTTTACTTATTTTCTGCGAATTTCTTCCGAGTTTTTCTTGCATTATTCTCCTTGGCAGAGAATGGCGGGGGGTGAGGAGCATTCTGAGCGTCATTGCTCTGGCTCAGCCGCTCAGGACGAACGCGAACGCCTCATCTCACCGGTCCTCGACAACAGGTCGAATAAAGTCAAATCATATCCAATCATTATTAGATGCTTCTTTCTCAGCATTTGCATGGAAATAAGTAATGTCCTCGTCACGATTCCGCTCAACCAGATTTTAGAAAGCATCATCTGCCACCGCACCTTTTCCGATCTTTCAAATGGTACAGATCCGCGCTGCAAGGATGAAAATGTCCAAAGAGAGCTGTCTTTCATCCGTGGCTGGCAGCTTACGTTTGACGTGATCCCAGGGCTCCTCACGGCGATGCTGTATGGCCTAGCCGCAAAGAGGTGCGGAAGGCAGTTTATTCTAGCATTGTCCGTATTGGGCGGCACGCTAGCAGCTGGATTCGTCATTTTTATTTGTATATTGGAATCTTTTTCCTAATCGCTTCGTCGAATAGTATTATTGTTCCTGGTACTGACCCCGGCCACAGGTTCTTTCCCGGCCGTCTTCTCGCCACGGCTCGTGTGGCTATCGTCTGCTTTCTCGTTCGTTGGAGGAGGCGTGCCCGTGTTCACGGGCATGAGCTTTGCTTTACTAAGTGATGCTGTTGACGAAAGTCAAAGGTGATTCAAGAAAATGGTCCACTGCAAACCAGACTAATACCAATAGATCAACCACGTTCTTCTACATGAACGCCACAACCATTGGCAGCCAAGTAGTGGGTGGTCTACTGGCCTTTGTCCTGATGCGTATGAGCGCATGGATGTGCATTTATTCTGGCGTATCTTTTGCGGCAATCGCCACGCTCACGGCTTTTTCGCTCCCAGTAAAAACAGACAACTACAAAAGTCTTTCTGTGGAAGGCACTGCGAGTCATGGAGCGCCACCAACGCTTCGTGGGCAGCTGAAGCAGGTCCTAGAAGCTGTCATCTGGTTTACACGTGGAAATCTTGTATCAATTTCGCTTTTGTCTACCTTGCTTACGACTACACTGGGCCGCTCCGCGCCAGATATTCTTCTGCAGTATGTCACCAAACGATACGGATGGTCGTGGTCAGACGTGAGTTTTCTTCTCTTCTTTCCCTCGGAGTGTCCTTGGAATAATATGCACTGTTTTCAATGCCCTAAAACTAGATACTAACGGCTCGCGAAAAAGGCTTCTTTGTTGCTATCGATCCACTGGTTTCTTACATTTGGTCTTCTTGCGGTCATTCTTCCATCAACAACCCAGTTTCTCATCCAAGTGAAGGGGCTGCCTACACAGAGAACCGACTTACTTCTCGCACGCTTCAGTGTCTTCTTTGCGTCAACTGGGGCCTTCTCTATTGGTGTCTCTAGCAATATCCCTTTTATGACTGCCGGCCTTGGGCTGTTTACGTTCAGTTACGCGTATCCAATGCTGGCACGGAGCTTGCTGGCGTCGGTCATCGACAAGGACCATACAGATGTCATGTACACCACCATAGGCATGTTTGAGGCTTTCGGGGCTGTTATAGCTGGGCCGCTTCTATCAGCGTCGTTCAGACAAGGTTTGAAATGGGGCACAGATTGGCTGGGGCTGCCGTTCTTGGTTACTGGGGTGCTCTTCGGATCTGCTGCCATCCTTCTATGTGCTATACGATTACCAGGTAGAGTCGGGACCGCGATCTAGATATCAATAGAGAACCAAAAGTTCATGTTTCTTATGTGTTTCTAATACACCACTAATCCCTCTTCGCATAGTCTTGTTTGCCCCCTTCACCACAGACGCCATAAGCACGAGCGGCCTTCTCCTCGAGAAAATCGCTTTGCTCTTTCGCACTCTGATCCAGGTCCAGAAACAAAAACAGGCCCAGCGCACTAACAAGACTGAGAGCGAATAAGAAATAAAATGGCGTTCTGTTGCTCTTTGCTCCTGCGCCTGGTGTTGCATCGATGATGGCGCTGCTGATCAAAGGCCCAGTCAGACTGGATGCCTTCCCAATGACACTAAACACCGAAAAGAAAAGATATTCGTACCCTCTTGGGGTGACAGAACTGATCATAATCTGTGCATAGCTGTACCAAGGACAGACGAACAGGCCGTAAAATACCTGATATGCCCAAATTTCGGGTACGGTCTGGAACCCGCCAAAGTTTGTGGTCCAGTTGCCCACCATGCCCCAGGCATCTAGTAAAATGACGGCCACCATAATTACGCAAAACATGGTCTTTGGTCGCAAATTATACCGTTTTTGGACAAACCAAAATGCGCTTATACCAACAGCTTGAGCGGCAATGTTAGCCATCAGCAGGTAGGTGAGCTGTAAGGTGTTGAAGTTGACGATTTCGTTTTGTAGCGTGGCGACGAGCGTGACGGTCGTGTTTAGAGCGTCGCCGAGCAAGAAATAGCCGACAAGAAAGATCAGGCTTTGTTTCAGCTTCCATATTTGCGTGAAAGCTTCATAGAGCTGCCAGACCCCAACAGTGAAAATATTCTTACCCGGCGGTATCTCCAAGCCCGGGCGAGTTTTTTCGACAAAGAACCACGGAATCGACAGCACAACCCAGTACGCGGTAGCAAATGTGATCAACACCGACAAGGCCCAGTTATTATCATTTGCCGCGCCATTCTTGATACCAAACATGATGCCTATGATGATTGCCAGCAGAAATAGCTCGACGACGGACTGCGCCCAAAACGCGACATTGCTGAGCCTGCTGCGTTCGAGCTCGTCGCGGCGGCTGAGCTCTTCGTAGCTGATTGCACCGCTGCTGTACTCGCTTCGGGAATCCTTCAGGTATTGCGTATTTCGGGCGAGGGACGGGAAGGCGGCGATCCAGTACGCCGTCGTGAGCTGGTACGTGATGGAACCGGCCATGTAGAGGGCCGCTGCAATCTTCCACTGGCCAGCGTCGTGGACGCCGATCCACGCAAATCCCACGGCGTAGGCTAGAATCGAGGTCCCTAGTAGAAGCCAACGCCGCCCAGTTCCAAAGTCAGCGTAAGCGCCGATAACGAGGAACAGGGCTGTTTGTATGCCAAACGACAGGCCATTGCAGAGCAGCACGGTGCTGTTTATGTCGCGCTCTCGCCCTGCAAAGGTGAGAGAGCCTGTATTCGGTCCCGAGGCGGTTGCTGCTTGGGACAAGAGGTTCTGAAAAGCGGTCGGTGCAAAGTTGAAAGGGCCGATGCCGTTTGCTCCGACATAGTAAGCATACCAAGACCAAATTTCCCACTTTGACGTTGTTGCAATTTCTTCCTCTTGGAGAACTGGCATCGCTATTTGTCTTTCAACATTCGGGTTTGTTGTTGCGTCATCGACTCTGTCATCTTTCCGATCGGGCTTCCGCAAGGTGAGCGCCTGTTCGGCTGCCATCGTGTGCAGGTGCCTGATTTTGGCGCGCTGGGAGTCGCTGCACCTGAAGTGTTCGGGAAGGAGGTCAGGCGCTGTTCAACGGACGCAAAACGAAGGCATTTAGTAGTAATTCCTTCTTGGACTAGATGGCAGTGAAAGTTTGATGTTGATTATTGAATTGTCTCAGCTCAGATCCCAGCTGAAAAGCTGAATGCATGATCCTGCAGGGTTGCTGCGGGTGCAGGAGAACTTGTGGTGCGACTCGATGCATTATGTGCGGCGTGTAGATCTGCAGCAAGAAAATAAAAGCACTTTCGGTCAAAGAAGGAAGTACCACCAAGGGTTCAGTGGTAACGGCTAGAAGCCCTTTAAAAGAGCCCGAACAAACTGCTGACTTACTGGCATCAGGCTATTGTTCACACATGCTACCCGGGAACATAACAGCGTACATAATTTACAGTTTCGGTGCTACATACAACCTAAAGTATGCAAAAGAACTTAGCTAGCAAAAATACATAAAGATATGCTCGATGAATAATTGCACATAGTTGAAAGTTTTGTGGCGTCTGCTTCGTTCCGGCCACCCATCTTTCGGATTAGGAGGCTAACGCTGATGATGACAGCTAGACAACAGGCCGAGCCATCTATTCAGGCTTGTTCCTGACATTGTTTTCCTATCTGTAGCTACTCTCCCTAATGCCCTATTGTCAAGCACGACGTTTTTTGCATGGCGATGCTCACTTTTACCATTCGTGTATGCGTTGCAGGCCACATTACTTGGCTCACCCCTTTGAAAAACTTCGAAAGAGGAAAACTGAGAAATGAGAAAAAACCGAAAAATCAAAAGTCGAAGAATAACATCGTATCATGCTTTCAACCAGCGCAGGAAACAAGTCTTTCAATTGTATACTTGTTATCTCTACAATACTGTGCCTGCTGTGCCACACCACGAGCCACAGCCCGGCCATAACGCGCACGTGAGTCCCTCACCAAAGCAAGCTCAGCTGCCCACCCGCGCCACTCTCTCGGCCGCCTGTCACTGGCGGCGCCCGGGGTAGCTTGGACTCCGCCTGACCCAGGTTGCCCACGCAACCACCATCGTCACACTCTCTCAACTCGAACGCATCTGCTACAGCTTTTCCGCGAGCCGAATCGATATAACCCGACTCTACACCCAGAACTTCATAAACTGCAAAGATGGTCGTAAGTTGACACACTCCCCGCACCCCCTCGTGGCAGCTCTCCCCCGCGTCTCTCACGGTTGTCCCGCCCGAGCTTAGCTTGCGATCGCATCGCAGGGACGGGCGCATTCTGTGCAGCTCGGGACACATTTCTTGGGAGAACGCTGCTTCCTACCTTTTCTTGCTTTAAATGACCTGTTCACGCAACCAATTTGGTTTCTTTGGAGCTGTTGTCTAAGACGATTCTCCTTCTCTTGCAGCTCCTCAACCTACTGACGTTCGGATTATGGTCAAAGGTCGGACGATTGACACACTATGCCTTTGACGCGGTCCTCAGTAAGTGCAACTCTCGCGGACTACCGAGCGCAGAAATTCTAACCCGTCGTCCCCAACCCCAGTCTCTGCATTTCTCGCGGGCATGAAGCGATCGACCGGCCTGACGTGAGTGAACCGAAACCCCAAAACCGAAACCCCCCGAGCGGTCGGGTAAATCGGTCACAAAATGACCGGAGCCTGTGCTAACGAGACAGCGTCGACAGCTTCAAGACGGACAAGGTCGCTGGCGAGAACAAGGAGGCCAACAAGTGGATCAACAAGTATCTCGGCCTAGGCGAATGGGTCATGGATCAGTCCGTTGCCATTGCCGGCTCGAGCAGCTTCTTTGAGCGCACGCGATAGAACGTTGACGACGACGACGTAAGAGGGGAACCTTTTTCTGATACACCTGCCATGATGACGGGCCGAACTCTCGCTACTCAACGCACATTTACCACGGCCGTTCGCCGCACAAGATACTCGCTCATCTGTCCGGGCGTTGTTTTGCGGGGAGAACCGGGACATGCCTGGTTTTGGCGGTCGTGTGCCATGGTATATTGTTATTCTGGCGTTTTGGGAAACTTACTTTACCACCTGTACGCAAAGTTTTGGAACTATTTATGCGACAAGGAGTTTTATTGTATTCACGCATCTACAAACGTGCTTATGAGTCTCCAATGCGTGTCTAGCACGCGGGGCTGCTTCATCGGTGCTGCGCTTGTAGATGGGAGACAAATTCGACATATATGGATGCACATACATATATATATATAAGATTCGACTAAATGCTAAATCGCTAATTGAAAATAATTTCGTACATGGTCATGAAACGATCTCTTTGATACACTATTCCTCCTTCTCCAGCTCGGCCAAGAATTCGGGCGGTACGTCATTCTCGCTATCAGCTCTTCTAAAATCGACCGTGGTAGTGCCCTCGTCTTGCGGTCCATCTTGTTCTTTATTAGACGCCTCCGAGGTCGACAAAAGTAGGTCCGATGGAACTTCATTGTCACTCTCATCTGTGGCCTGGCTTGCCTGCCGCGATTCTAGGCTTTCCTTGTTCTGGGATGCATCAGGTTCCGACGGAGCATCACCGTCCACAAAGCTCTTGAGCATATCCTGAGCTTCGCGAAATGCTTCCAGCTCCGCTCCAACGGCGCATACGAGCAAGTTCCAGCCCTCGGACTCGGCCTGATCCAGACACCCTTCCAGCTGTGTGACAACATCGTCCATCTTTACCAGCTGATCTTTAACGAGGCTCTCTTGTGTAGGCACCTTTTCTTTGCCTTTGGCTGATGGAGAGGCCTGCGGCACACCAGTTTTCATGAGATGCCGCAGGCTCGATTCGAAGCTCGTGACAAGGGTTGTCACCTCACGCCATACGGCACTGCCTTCTTCTAAAGCCTGCCTTTCTTTACTGATTTGTCGTCTGCGCTTGTCGAGTACATCAAGCTCATTCTCCCACCAGGATTTGGCCATAGCCGGAGTTCGTCGTTCGGGAATGAGGCCTAGGAATTCCATGCCACCGGAGTTTCTAGCATCGTGTCCGGCAAGGCTGGACGAAGAGAAAACTTCCGGGTCGAGTGGCTGGATGGTCGGGTGCATCATTATTGATTGAAGCTCGGCGTCAATATCCTTGAGCGCACCTCGATAACCACTTAGGCCCGCATCACGTCGATTTTGAACATCCTCCAACTTTTCTCTGACAAATTTGCGCTGATTTCGCATCGTCATGAGTTTTTCTTCCATCTGCCTAATTTCCTGTGTCAGAGATTTATATTTCGATCCAAGCTCTCGAATCTCTTTGCCCAGAGGTTCATCCTCGTCCTCTTCAAGTTCGTGGAGCTCGGTGTTGACGCCATTCCGTTTCACTGATAATCGTGAGAGATGGACGAGAGCCTTTTTTCGTTCTGATAGTGCTGCATCGACATACGCATCCTCTTCTTGCTTGAGCTCTACCAGTGCTGCCATGGCTTTGCGAAGGCCGGCTCTGGCAGATCTGAGGCCGAGGGGTTTACCGCCAGTCGGTTGTCGTACTGGAATGACATTGCCGTCCCTATTGGCCCGTGCCGGCACGTGCAGCGAGTTGAGCATTCTCGACTTTGATGTTGCTGTTGAGTAAAAGGTTCCTGTGGGCGTGCTGCTACCAGTGCCACTGTAGTCGTCCCCGTCGTCTGGTAATCTGCCGCTGCCAGCAATTAGTCCAGTAGCCTGGAGATCCAGCAACTGTTGTATTTCTTGCTCGATGGCTCGTTCCCGGCGACCAAAAGCACGCCATGCCGAGTCTGGTCGTATTTGGCTCTGTTGGCGAGGCGGTTGAAATAGAAGGCTGCCCAACTGGGCTGTACTGGCGGCGACTATGCCTTGAGATCGGCCACCATCGGAGCTCCCTTTTGATCGACTGCTTTTCATGATCGAGCCAGAAATAGGAGGGGGTGGTCCATGGAACATTGCTCGTCGTTTAGGCGCCGAAGAGGAGCCTGCCGAACTCGGCGCATCGTGGCTCCAGCCATCTGCCGACTTGTCCCTGAAGGACTGCCCAAGATGGCGCGAATTGTCGTGAGTGTAGTCTCGCGACATCTCGGGGTATTCTGGTTTCGGCTCTAGCTCGTGGAGTTGATATTCCGTCGGCGATCGCGCTGGAGGACTGCGAAAGGCGGCCAGTATAGGGGATCGCAATGTAGGGCTGGATATACGGTCCAAGATGGACGGGTTGGACATGTCGGGTGCTTGTTAACGGGGCACTGCGCACGAAACAGGCTCGGTCGCAGGATTTATGGCATTAGTCCATCAGTAGAAGAATGGAGTGTAGGAAAACAAAACACAGGCAAGTTAGGACACAATGTCGCGTCGTGGCAGATGGGCAGAGGTGTTCACGAGGGCAGTTACGGGAGTGGGGAGGAGCATGTGCCCGCCGCCGCCAGAGGTGCCTGCTAATAAGCTGAGCTCTATGTCCGAAGTAAGCTATGTGAGTATAGGCTACATTGAAGAGAAAACTAGACAAATGCAGTTAAGTTGCAGACTGATTAAGGTGAGAAATATCTAAATAGTAATCCGACATTCTTTTCATAGCTGAAGCGCATTTATTTTGCGAATCACCTTTTCGCCTGGAGTCAGGCAAAGACACAGCTCTGGTGCTGTTTGAATACTTGAGTAGGTACCTACCTAATTACTGGCCAAGCGGCACATGCATGCGGTCAGGAGCGCTAGCCAAGTACCGGCCAGGCGCCATTTGCGGTAAAAGATACCTCTGCAGCAAGCGAGAGAACCGTTGCCACAGCAGACATGGCAGCAGCACGGGCGCTATATTTCTTTGTTTAGCACTGCCCACTACCCGCCCGCCAATAGGTAGGTACGTACCAAGGAAGATGATCAGATACCAGTACGGAGTACAAGTCAGGTAGAAGAGGACCAGACCAGACCAAGGACAAGGACCAGCTTTCATTTTTGCCCAAAGCAAAGCCCCATCCATCAAGTTTCAATTGCCATCAAAGTCGGCACCCCCTTCGCCAGAACTTCATCTCAGCAAACAAAGGCTGCCGCTCACCCGCATTTCCAGCATCCGCCACACTCGGGCTGGCCAGGCTGCAGGAGTTTTTAAGATTGAGAGCACGCCTTCTTGAGTCGCTCTGCCACTGGAGAAGGGGCTCGATAGATAGCGCTGACCTCCAATTACAGGCGCCATTGCCTCGCTAGCTAGGTACCGCTCACAATCTCACCTTAGGTGCTTCTACTGGAACGCTTTCCCCGTCTGCCCACCATCCAATGAGCCAATCACAGCACGTCCCTTCAGCGCGGCCACAGCCCGCCATGGGGCGCTACGATGGCTCCCACGACGAGCTGCATATGGCCGCAGGTGCGGGCTCGCAAATGTCGGTTCCTCCTCTTCGCGACTATCCTCCCCAGTTCAAGTTTGACCACGCGCCGCCGCCGTCGTCTGCGCCGCCTCCGCGTCTCTCTTCAGCGAGTGCCAGCGCCAGCGCCAGCATCTCCGCCGTTCCCAACGTCCTGCAACCTGGTGGCATGGCATCGCGGCATCATCCAATGTCGTCCAACACCACTCCCCAGCTGCCCGGCATGCATCCCTCAATGCCGTCCCAGCACGGCCTCGCGCAGCAGCCTCATTCCCAGCAGCAGTCTCCGATGCAGGAATTCCCCCCCGTCGGCAAGCCTCCGCTGAGCCTGTCCCATAGCTACTCGCGCTCCAGCCCCGCCGCCGGCTACGATGCTGCCTCGTCCTCCTCGTACCATGCCTATACGCCGACCACGCCCGGCGGCTCCGCGTCGCAGTTTGCCTCGACGCCCGATGCCAACAAGTATGGCCCTCCCGGCTCCCAGCGCAACATCTCCAACACGCCATTGGGCCTGGCCGACATTCGTCCCCGCGCCGACTCGAGCATGTCAGATAGCTCCCCCAGCGGCATGAGCTACGACGTCGTAAACACCCAACCTGGCCCCAGCAACTATCTCGCACCATGGGCGGTGTATGCCTTTGATTGGTGCAAATGGAGACCCCAGGGCAATGGTGCCGGCAAGATTGCTGTCGGCAGCTACCTTGAGGATGGACACAACTTTGTACGCACAGCCGTCTGCTTGACGTGACCGCCAAGTTAACCAGCCTAGATTCAAATTCTCGATTCCCACGTTGTCCCTACGCCACAAGATGTCTACACACCTGGCGCTTCCAAATACAGCCTCGAATTCACAAAGCTTGCTGAAGCTACACACTCGTACCCCGTAACCCGTCTCCTCTGGGAGCCGCCGTCCTCGCAGAAACAGTCGACAGATCTTTTGGCCACCTCGGGCGATCATTTGCGACTTTGGTCCCTACCATCCGAGACGCCATCGAACCCTGGTAATAACATTACTCGCAGTGGTCCACGAGATCCTGCCACCGCCAAACTGACCCCTCTTGCGCTGTTATCAAACTCAAAGACGCCTGACCACACCGCTCCTCTAACATCTCTCGACTGGAATACCGTTTCTCCTAGCCTCATCATTACCTCTAGCATCGACACCACTTGCACAATTTGGGATATTCCCTCATTGACGGCCAAGACGCAGCTAATTGCGCACGACAAAGAAGTTTACGATGTAAGATTTTGCGCCAACAGCGTCGATGTTTTTGTCAGCTGCGGCCAAGACGGCAGTGTGCGCATGTTTGATCTCCGCAGTCTTGAGCACTCAACCATCATCTATGAGCCTACTGGAAAGGACGACCGACGTAAGGCACCTTGACTGCAGTGTTATTGGAGTACAGCGCTAACATGAAACAGTTGATGGCTCAGGGCGCACCAGTCCTACTCAAGCCCAGCAAACTATGGCCAACCCTCCTCCTCTGCTGCGTCTTGCCACATCTCCACACGATACCCATCTCCTGGCTACATTTGCCCAGGACTCCAATATTATTCGCGTCCTTGACGTACGGCAGCCTGGCCAGGCCCTTCTCGAGCTGCAAGGCCATACCGGGTCAATCAACTGCCTGGAGTGGTCTCCTCTCCGACGTGGCACTCTGGCTTCTGGCGGTGACGACTGTCAGGTTCTGATTTGGGACCTCATCAACTCAGGCTCTTCCATGGTCCCCGCGAACGGGTCGCAGGAGAATACGCGAAGCCCTGTTGCTAGCTTGGAATGTGAATATGAAGTAGGCAACTTGGGTTGGACGCCACACCTGCAAGGCCACGACTACGGCGAATGGCTGGGTGTGAGTGCTGGACGAGGCATCTGGGGTGCACGCCTCAACTAACGCACTGCCCTCGACCGACGCAGTCAGCTTTTGTATGTACTCGGCTACTGCAACCTAACAACACAGAGTGGCTTTCTAGACTTGACTTTCGGAGAAGATTTCGTGTTACTACGGAAACATTTGTCATGTCCTTTCTTTTGTTTGGCATTCAAGAAGCTGGCTCGTAAATTGCACGTTGCGTTGATCACGACAGCAAGCAGAAAACGGTGGAGAGCTGGGTAAACGACCTCTTTTCACGCCCCGGTGCTCATGGGGAAACATATATAGGGAGTTGTAGGTCATTGGATTTTCAATACATAAAACATACATCCACAACGCGCGCTCATGCATAACCGGGAACGTTACAAGCGAGAGACATTCCCGCCCGTCGCGGGTCGCACCACTGCTTTGCCAAAGATTCTGCGCTCTGATATGTCCTTTAACGCCCGCGGTACACTCTCCAGTCCCTCGTACATTGCGGATAGAGTGGGTTTGACGCTCAGGTACTCGAGCATCGGGTAGAGCTGCTCCCAGACCTCCTCTCTTTTGGCGGGGTTTTCTCTCAACGACTGCCCAAACCGCTAAAGATACACATTAGCAAACAAATTCGCCCGACGAGAGAATGGACGAATAAACATACGTATCCAATGAGCTCCACTTGCTTCAACAGAATGCGATTCATGGCAATCTTTTCAAAGTTGCCATCCGACCCTGCAAAGCCCACCACAACAACGCGAGCCTTCGAGGCCACACACTTGAGGCTGGGCTCGACCAGGCCGACCGGGTCAAACACCACATCCACGCCTTTCCCTCCCGTAATTTCATTGATCCTTTTCCACCACTCCTTATCCGTAGAGTAATTGATGCACTCGTTCGCGCCATAGCCCTTGGCGTAGGCGCACTTGTCATCCGAGCCGGCAGTGCCAATGACGTGGCAGCCCTTGGCCGCGGCGATCTGGCAGGCCATGGTGCCGAGACCGCCTGCGGCCGCGTGGACGAGGACGGTCTCGCCAGCGCGCAGGCGGCCCGCGGAGATGAGCCCGTCGTAGGACACGGGCAGCGTGGCGGCGAGTCCTGCGGTGGCCTCGACGGGCCAGCCCTCGGGGACGCGCAGCAGTGAGGTGATTTGGTCCTGGGGGATGGAGATGACTTCCGCGTACGTGCCGGCATGGTCGCCAAAGACGGCGTCGCCTTTTTGAAACTCACAGCCGGTCGGCGCGGCGATTACGGTGCCGGCAAACTCAAGCCCGAGCACGAATGGGGGAGTGACATGTCTTTTGTTGTTTTGGTGTTTTCCACAAGCCTGTGTTATCTTGTTAGTAAGTGTAATAACATCAACGCACCCAGGAGAGAACTCACGTATAAAGTATCAACATAATTGACGCCGACACCCCGAACTCTGATGAGAACATTGTCACCAGTCGCTTCTGGGGTAGGGACCTCGGATACACGAACTTGATCCAACGTGTCGCAGAACTTGTCTATCACGATAGCTTTCATCTTGACATTGATGTTACAAAAAATCCGCGTAGAATGATTGCAGTGGCTGATGCGCGATTGCTCGTCAGCGTTTCGGCAACGGTCGGTAAGTAGGAACGGATTATGTAGGTAGAGGCCGCAGAGGCCGAGGTTTTGGCCCTTTGGGCGCAATGCACCCGCCAAAACGGTGAATCAGCCTTGATTCATTTTTGTTGGAGGCTTCATTTTGGAGTCACGTTCAATTAATCATTCTTTAGAAAATGTTGAGTACATTTTCCGTATTTTCTTTTAGAATTCCTCAATTGTAGTTGAAGGTGATTGCGCGCACCACCTTACTGCGCAAGGGTCGCCGTGCGACGCCCGATAATTAGCCGCCGCGCGCATTTCATCGTCGTAGCGCTATCCAGCATTCTTGCTCTTGACATGCCAGAGTCACACACCTCGAGGTGCACCGCCATTTTAATCTCAGCTTCCTGCACAAAGTCTCTGGCATCGAAATTTTTCGAGGGAGACTCTGCCGGCCGTTGTTTTAATCATGGCATCCAACGACCCTCGATTCGATGACTCGTCAGATGAGGAGGACTTCAACCCTGCGCCCGCTGACCTGTCTGACGAGGAGTCGGCACAGCCCAGAGAGGAGAAGCGCCGCAAGACCCCCGTTCGTGAGGACGATGAAGACGAAGATGAGAACACGTCACCTGCGCGTCCGAAACAGGTAGATGATGACGAGGAAGAGGAGGAGGAGGAGGAGGAGGAGGAAGATCAAGGTGGCAAGGGCAAGCACGATGATGATGATGAAGAGGAGGAGGAAGAGGACGACGATGATGAGGACGACGTGCAAAGAGTATGGTTATTGCCATGACTGATGCGTCTATTTTTTGCTAACGATGCGCAAAGGGTCATCGCAGAAAGCGTCGTCGCGACCGACGAAATGCTTTCCTCGATATCGAAGCTGAGGTTGACGACGAAGACGAGGCTGAGGATGACGAGAAGGAAGACGAAGAGATAGGAGACTTCATCGACAACGAACATCCCGACGACCTTGCCGATACCGCGCGACTCAACGATGATCGCCGCCATAGAGAGCTCGACCGTCGCCGCGACATGGAATCGAGCTTGGACGCCGAAAAGCAAGCCGAACTCTACCGACAGCGTTATGCCAAGTACCGCTCTGGAAAGGGCACTGGCGAATCTGCTGTTGTCCCCAAGCGTCTGCTTCTCCCTAGTGTTGACGATCCAGGTATCTGGGCCGTGCGATGTAAGGAAGGCAAGGAGCGCGAGGTGGTCTTTTCCATTATGAAGCGCATCGAAGAGCGTATGGGAACCAAGGGCGAGCTCGCTATTACGGCAGCCTTTGAGCGGGGTGGCACGACCTCTGTCATGAAGGGCATCGTCTACGTTGAGGCCCAACGCCAGACGGATATTCTTGTTGCCCTCGACGGCGTCCTGAACATCTACCCGCGAAACAAAATGACTCTTGTCGACATCAAAGATATGCCCGAGCTTCTACGCGTGGTGAAGACCCCTACCTTGGAGCCTGGCGCGTGGTGCCGAATCCGCCGCCCGCTCAAGCACAGTGGCGACCTTGCTCAGGTCCTGGCTGTGACGGAAAACGGTCTGGAAGCTCGTATCCGTTTCATCCCCCGACTTGATTACGGTATGCGCGATGACTCTCTCGGCAACGTGACACAAGATGGAAAGAGAAAGCGAGCCTTCGGAGGTGCTGGTCCGAAGCCCCCTCAGCGTCTGTTCAGTGAAGTTGAGGCGCGCAAGCGCCATCCTCGCTTTATTCAGGGTAACCCCACCACAAATACCTGGACATACAATGGTGACGAGTTCGAAAACGGGTTTCAAGTCAAAGATGTCAAGATCCAGGCGCTCTTGCTTACCGATGTGAACCCTACGCTTGAAGAGGTCACGCGGTTTGCCTCGGGTGCCGAAGACGGTACAGAGAACCTGGATTTGAAGGCCCTTGCTGCTAGTCTTAAAGATAGCAACACCAAAGTCACATACCTGCCTGGCGATGTTATTGAAGTCTATTCGGGCGAGCAGAAGGGCGTTGTGGGCAAGGCCACGAATGTGCAGGGCGATATTGTTACCATGGTCGTTACTGAGGGTGACCTCGCCGGTCAGACGATTGAGGTTCCGACCAAGGGCTTGCGCAAGCGCTTCAAGGTCGGTGACCACGTCAAGGTCATTGGTGGTAGCAGGTTCCAGGACGAAGTCGGAACTGTCGTCAAGATTTCGGAAGACAGGGTAACGCTGCTGACAGATCACACCAACAAAGAAGTGACTGTCTTTAGCAAGGATCTTCGCGAGGCAAGTGACATTGGCGGACAGGGATCATTGGGTCAGTACTCGCTACACGACCTTGTTCAGCTTGATATGACTACTGTCGGTTGCATTGTTAAGGTCGACCGCGATTCAATGGTCGTGCTCGATCAGTTTGGCGACACGAGACAGGTCATGCCGTCAGCGATTTCCAACAAGATTGACAAGAGAAAGACGGCCGTTGCTGCTGATCGTGAAGGATCTGAGATACGACTCGACGATGTTGTCAAGGAGTACACCGGGCAACAGAGACAGGGCAAGATCATTCACATCCATCGCTCATACGTCTTTTTGCACACCAACGACACGAATGAAAATGCAGGCGTCTTCGTTACCAAGTCCAGCTTGGTCAACACCGTGGCTGCCAAGGGCGGCCGTGTCAATGCCGCTTCCACAGGCCCTGATCTCAGCACGATGAACCCTGCCCTCAAGATCCACAAGAATGGCTCCGAAAACAAGCCCATCGCCCCTGTCAAGATGTTTGGTCGCGACAAGGCCATCAACCAGACTGTTATTATCAAGAAGGGTGCCTACAAAGGACTGCTGGGTATTGTAAAGGACTCGACAGACACTCATTGCCGTGTTGAACTGCACACCAAGAGCAAGATTGTCACGGTGCCGCGAGACTCGCTCAACTTCAAGGACAAGACGAGTGGTGTCTCCATCGACATCAATGGCAGAGGCAGGGGCGCACCTGGCGGTGGCCGTGGTGACAGAGTGCCCAGCTGGCAAGGAGGATCCCGCACCCCGGCTGCTGGCGGTGCTAGTGGTGACCGCGTTCCCGCATGGGGCTCGCGTACACCGGCTGCCTCGGGTGGTCGGACGCCCGCCTGGAAGGGCCAGGATTACTCTGGCTCGCGCACGCCTGCTTGGGCTGATGGGTCAAGAACAGTGAACCCTTACGACGGTAGTCGTACAGCGTACGGTGCCGGGTCTCGCACGCCCGCTTGGCAGTCTGGTGCCAGAACTCCCGCGCCCGGCGACGCCTTTGGCGCGGGCTCGCGAACTCCTGCCTACGGCGGCGGCGACAGCTGGGCCTCGGGCTCCAAGACGCCTGCTTGGGGTGCATCTGCTCCCACGCCCGGCGCCAGCGGCAACGACACATGGGGCTACACACCCGGTGCTGGTGCAGGTGCGTACGACGCGCCTACTCCTGGTGGTGCTCTAGGCGCTCCCACCCCCGGCGCCTTTGGAGCGCCGACTCCTGGGGCCTACTCGGCCCCGACTCCTGCAGCCAGTGCTCCTACGCCGGGCGCTGGATGGCAAGGCGGCGGCTGGGGGGCGGACTCTGCGCCCACTCCAGCTGCAGGTGCCCCGACGCCAGCGGCGAGTGGTTACTACGGCGCGCCTACGCCAGCTGCGCCCCCGGAGACGCCTGGTGCTAGCGGCCCGCGATATGTGGAGGACGACGACTGAGGAGGATGTCTTGTTGACAGGTTTCATTTAGGCGTTTCTTAGGCAGATTCTCTTTTTTGTGTATCATTATCATTTAAAAAAATAGCTTCTTTCATGGATGGAGAAGCCGTATGTAGTAGTGCCAAGAAAGAAGGAAGCAATAACGGACACGTAAAAAAATTGAGCATTAAAGTGTTATTTCACACTGAATACTCTTGTCTCTGTAGCGAGATCGAGACGTTGAGCGTGACGACCCACATTAAAAGTAGCTCTCAACGACCAGGTTGCGCATTGTGCTGGATAATTTAGACTTGCCAAGTACATTTCACAGACCTAGGTACGCTTTTCGGGATGATTTTTCCCCGCCTACAACAGCGGCTGCTCTCCGTGCGCTGCGTATATTCCGTTGCACGCAGCCGAGTCGCCCAGCCTACGCAGCGCCGGCTCGCCTCCTCCTCCTCCTCGGGCCCCCGGCAGCCACCAGCCGCAAAACGAACAGCAGCACCGCCGCCACCAAGCCCGAGCTCTAGCAGCTCCGCGGCGGCGGCGACGCACGCACGTATAAATGCAGAAAAGGAGGCGCCGCCTGTAGAGACGGCCGAGGAGTACAAGGCGCGGTACAAGAGCGCAGCGCGGCGGTGGACGGCGACGGTCATTGCGCTGCCGATCCTGCTAGTGACGAGCTACTATCTCTTTGACCGATGTACGGAGTTTCTCGTTGTCTTTCTCTGCGAAGAGAGATCACAGTTCCCTTTCGGCTTTTTGTGCGCTAACATGGGAGATAGTGGCTCTGGGGCATGCGCCCAAGGTTTTGAACCGCGAAGCCACGAAACAAGACGATTAAATCTCGACATTTCACGACCGGGGCGAACAAATCCAAACTGTCTACATGTACAATATGTATTGAATACTGAAAAAAAAAAATATATGCCATCATTTACTCTCGCGGCAAATTTCTTGAAACAAAAAAAAGCTGTGGGAGCCACGAGTACTTGAACATTGTCGTCGAGTCTACATCTTGGACCGTGTCCAGCCCGCCTTTTGCATCTCGGCGGCGTCGCGCTTCGACCACTCGCGCAGGAGCTTGCGGACAATCTTGCCGCTGGCGAGCTTGGGCACGGCGTCGACAAAGGCGACGCCGCCGGCGAGGCGCTTGTGCTTGGCGACGCGCGCGGCGAGCCAGTCCTGGATGTCGCGGGGCTGGACTTTGCCCTTGGAGACGTCCTGGATCTGGACGTAGGCGCGGGGGTATTCCTCGTGTTCGCTGTTGGACGACAGTCAGCTCGCTCTTTCTTCCCCTTTAATTATCAGGGGTAAAAGACGGGAATACGTACAGTTCGACTCCGACAACGGCAGCGTCGGCAACGTGCTCGTTGTCGAGGAGCAGGGACTCCAGCTCGGCGGGTGCGACTTGCAGGCCGTTGACCTTGATGAGTTCCTGCAGGTGTGGTTAGCGCTTTCCCCTGTTATATCCATTCAATGCCATTTGGGAAACGCACCTTTTTGCGGTCGACGATCCAAATCATGCCTTGCTTGTTGTACACGGCCACGTCGCCCGTCCGCAGCCACCCGTCCGCGTCCAGCGTCTCCTTGGTCGCCTTTTCATTGCACCAGTAGCCCAGCATCACGTTTGGTCCCCTCAAGAACAGCTCGCCCGGCTCCCCCATGGCGACCTCCTTGCCGTCCTCGTCCAGAAACTTGGCTTCGCAGTTGGGCAGCAGCATGCCGCAGCTCGCCTCGCGGTCGACGTGCCCGCTCGGCAGACATGACGCCGCGCACGTCAGCTCCGTCATGCCCCAGCCCTGCGCGAGATTCAAGCCGTACCGGTCCGCGACCTCGTTCTGCAGGTCCGCCTTCAGCGGCGCCGCGCCGCAATTCACGTCCTTGACACTCGAGAGGTCGTAATTCTTCACCTCGGGCCGCTTGGACAGCATGACGACAATGGGCGGCACCACCTGCAGCACGTTGGGCCGGTAGCGCTCGATGCACTGCAGGTAGCGCTCAAAGTTGAAAACGGACATGACGTGGACGGTGATGTGGCGGCGCGCGGCCATGAGGATCGTGTACATCTGCCCGTAGGCGTGGTACAGCGGGAGAAAGGCGAGCCAGACGTCGTCCTCGAGATCCGGGGTGAGGCCGTGCGGGTGCCGCGCGCCGAGGATCTGCTGCACGTTGGCGATGAGGTTGCGGTGCGCGCCGCACACGCCCTTGGGCAGGCCCGTGGTGCCGGAGCTGTAGTTGATGGTGGCGAGCTGCGTGCGCGCCTCGGCGGGCGTCAGCGACGGCCACGCCCAGGCGGAGGCGGCGTCCTCGGGCGCCAGGAAGGCGGTCCAGTCGCGCAGGCCCTTGACGGTGGTGGTGGCGGCATCGCTGGAGATGTCGTCGCTGAAGTGGAAGATGCGGTCGCGGGGGAACTTGGCCTCGGCGGCGGCGGCGAGGACATCGTCGATTTTGGAGGGGTGGGCGAGGATGATTTTGGCCTGGGCATTGGTGATTTGGTATGCAATTTCTGCGTTTCTGGTTAGCTGAGTTATTTATACAAAAATAAGTTCTTGTTCATGATTGATTTGGAGCAGTCGGCTGCATTTTCGTGCGTCAGGAATTGTGAAAATGTACCTTTTGGGGTGTAGGCCGGATTGGCACCCGTAAAGGCGCACGTCGAGCCCACGACGCCGAGATACAGCACCGGCACGAAAATGTGATTCGTCGAGCACATCATGACGACGTCGCCTCGCTTCAGGCCGAGCCGCTGCAGTCCGGCGCCGAGTCTCTTCACCCAGCCGAGGGTCTGGCGCAGCGACAGGCTCTTGGCGTTGTCGTCGGCGTCGATCCAGAGCGGCTTGTCGCTGACGTCGCCGGGGTTGGGGAAGATGTAGTCGAGGACATTGACGGACGGAACGTCGACGTCGGCGAATGGTGAGCGGACGGGCATTGTGCTGGGTTTCTGTTGGTCTCTGAGCTTTCTAGAATGGTTCTTTCCTTCTTTTCTTCCGTTGCAGAGAATTGAGAGACTGGGGGAGAAAATTACTTTGTTGTGTGCGGAGAACCGAGGTCCGGCTTTATGAGGCTTGCTCGCGTGTACCAAGGTGGGCTTTGGATAACGCACAGCAGGGCTAAGATTAGAGTGAAAAGGCCGATTGGTAAAGCAGAGGAATAAAAAAGCCAATTGCTCTGGTTTTAGGAAATATAGCTAGGTGGGAAATCTTGCGGCAAGTCGGCTACTGGCGCGGGGTCGGAGACAATGCCGCTCCAAGACCAAGGACAAGTACGGCGTTGATGATGACCAGCCCAGTGTGGGGGAGGCGTTGATGTATGGATCATGGCTGGGGAAACTAAAATGGAGCCGACCGAGCTATGCGCGAAAAGCTCCGCGGACTTTTAGTCCATCGTCGTAGCGGATTCGGACTACTCGGCAATGATCACGTCGTCCCTCTGGCCGCGGTGTGAACGGCGCAAATATCGACCGTGGACTGATGTGCAGACTACGCTGGCAGTTCATGCACAAATCCACAACATGAGAAATGGCTGTGTGCAGGTGAGGCACGCATGTCGACAGATGTACATTATCCTAGACGGGAAGCAGTAAGGACACGGCCCGCGGGCAATCCGTTGGGAGACATGACGATATGATGAAATCGGACCAATGGGGACATCAACTGTTAGCCGGGCAGTTACCATTCTATTTGCGTAGGACAAACGGGTCCGGTTCCAACGTCAATGGGCTTCATCGCGTATTGACTGCCCAGCCTGTCGTTGCTCAGCTGCTGCTACTGATGCCCAGGTCCAGCGACAGCGTCGACGCCTGCATGGCGCTGCTCATCGGGCTCGCCAGAAAGACGATGCCGTCGGCGACCTCGTCCGGGTCGACGAGGCGCTTGACGGGCGTGTTGTCGAGCAGGAAGCCAACCACCCGCTCGCTCTCGGGCGCGCTGCTGATGAGCGGCGTCTCGACGTAGCCGGGGCAGACGGCGTTGATGCGGATGCCGTGCGGGCCGTAGTGGATGCCGTCCGACTTGGTGAGACCGACGACGGCTGTATTTGTCAGTAGGCGTCAATACTTCTCTCATCTTTTGAGGGGAAGATTCTTACCGTGCTTGGCAGCCGTATAGGCAGTCTGGTACAGCGGAACGACGGGCGCGCGCAGACCCCATAGCGACGCCGTGTTGATGATGACGCCGCGGCCACGACGAGGGCCAAGGTTCCTACAGACCGGTATTAGCTTACCATCATGAGAATAATCGATCCAAAAGTAAGAACAAAAGACGAAATAAAAGCTTGGGCCGAAATTCTCGCAACGTGTGTACGCACTCTTGGTCCACCATGACCGCCAGCTCCTCCTTTTGGCAGTAAAACACGGCATTGAGGTCCAGCGACAGCGTCCTGTCCCACGACTCCTCTGGCAGCTCGTGCGTCAGGCTCGTCGTGCCCGTGGCGCCGGCGTTGTTGACGCCGACGTCGAGGCGGCCCAGCTCCTGCACCGTCCGCGCGACGGCGGCCTTGACGGCGGCGGCGCTGGTCACGTCCAGCACAATGGGGACGACCTTGACGGCCGGGAAGTCGCGGGCGAGCGTGGCGGCGAGCGTGTCGAGGGCGTCCTTGTTGATGTCGGCAATGGCGAGGCCCGCGGTGCCGTGGCGGGCAAAGTGGAGGGCGGTGGCCTTGCCGATGCCTACGACATGTGAGTTGAGAAAGTTGTGCAGAGGAGATGCTGAGGGTCGATGGATGAGGGCCGATGGGATGTACATACCTGAGGCGGCACCGGTAATAAAGGCATTGTATCCGTTGAGAAGAGGCTCCATGTTGATGCGCGGCGTTTTACAGCGGCACGATGTAAGCGGAAGCTGGCAAAGGTGGTGCAAGGGAGGGCTTGGCACAGCAGCAATGATGAGAAGTATGGGCGAACAATGCTCTATGCCACAATGGACCTTCTTCTCGGCTTTCAAACCAGTCGAACAGATGATATATTTGTTCCAGGGAACTCGTGTCGGGGTGTCGGGCTACACCATGCAGCTGAGTAACATTGTGAAGGCGGGGAACGTACGGAGTATTGGGTACTCTCCGCTCCGGCTACAGTTTACGTATACACGAAAGGAAAACAAGGTCGAGTTCGTCTGAGTTGTTGTATCATTGGAAACGTCTAAAATCTAGCCTAGGCGGGCCTCTTTTGACTGATGAAAAAACAATGTGGTCTCTTGGACCCAAGATTGTGAGTCTACACAATCCGAAAGAAAAAAAAACGAAACTACTCTGCCGTCATGATATCCGAAAATTCGTACAAAAAAATGGCAACGACATGATAGCCGACCCTGTTAAATACAAGTAAGAAAAAACGCCGTTGGGAAAACACCAGCCCGCAGGAGCAGCTTTAGTCCTTGGGCTTGGGGGCGAAGCGCTCGATGCCGGCCTTGATGGACGAGTCGACGCCCTTGGCCATGCGCTCGAGCGGCAGGCGCTCCTCCATCCGCTGGACGGCGCGGGACACGGGCGGCTCGATGCGCTGCATGCCGCGCTCGACGGGGGGCGAGAAGTAGCTGATGTTCTTCTCCCAGCGCGGCGCCCACTTGGTCGTCTGCTTGGCCAGGCGCTCGTCGGCACCGGGCATGATCATGTAGAGCGGGGCGAGGACGCCAACGCCGGCGGCGCCCATGATCCAGACCTCGGAGCGCTTGGCCTTGGGGAGACGGGGAATACGAGGACGCATGGTTGTGGTGTGCTGTGTGTTTTCTGGGATGGAAATTAGATGGTGGCTGGTGAAGGTGGCGGCCGCGGGTGGCGAGGGTCGTGGTGAGAACTCACGAGGTGTGTGTGCGTGTAGAAAGGTACGTAACGTGACTGACAAAGAGTATTATCAGTGAAGCAGGATGATTTATTTTATTGAATGGTGAAGATGGATTCTTGTCTTGATGAACAATGATGGATGAGGAGAGAAAGAGTGTCACAAGCAGAGGCGTCACGAGAAGGCGGCTGGCTGGTATATATACACTGGGAGAGAGGCAGGACTGCCAAACTACCGAGTTACAAAAAGGTACTTGGACTCCTCACCGGGCGATGGCCTGACAATCCTGCCGGCTGGCCCTTCCAGCAAGCACAGCGCCACGCCAGCCCGGGGAAGCAGGGCCAGTGGCATGTACTCGAGCGGGGTAACGAGATGCAGTGCGACCGGGAGGAACAAACCAGGCCTGATAATGGTCTAGCTCGCCGCCGACGAGAGTTGACTCGGGGGAGAGAGGGGGGGGGAATCATGTGTCTTTCTGGGCAGCCTGGGGCCATGATTGGCTCCTTGGTGGTAAATGATGTCGTCGGGGTACCGAGTCGATACCTGGTCAACACTGGCCAGGATGCAGGACGAGTCGCGTACCGATGTAGTCGCGGCCTGACGCAAGCGTCGTAGCTCTTGACCATGTTTGGGGCGCAACCACCACACCACCACAACATGGTCTGGCCTAGTTCAAGGACATGTACGGAGTAGAGGCGCACACACACACACACACACACACCACCAGCACCACACCAAAGGCGGTGCACAGCAACGGCAGACGAACCGAGTCGACACAACAGCCATGAAACCGTCGCTAGTGTGCTTCACTTGCGAATGCCCTCGTCGACGCACCCTTGTCTAATTTTCGCGATGCGTTTCTGCGTTTTATACAAGTCATTGACCTCTGCGATTGTGCTCCTCCCTACAAGGCAGGCAGTCACGCACGCGCCCTGCCCCGCCCCCAGACTTTGAGAAGCGGAGCAGCTGGCAAGCCGGGGCCCAGCGTTGCCTACAGCGGGCGAGAGGCCTGAGGCAGCACAGATGCAGTGGCCCCAGTGGGTTTTGCCAGGGCGGCCCAGGGGACTCGGTAGCGCTCAAATCAGCGAGCCATCACTGGCCCGTCAGGCCAGAATGTGCTGGAAGTGCTGGACGTTGCTGGACGTTGCCCCGTAAAAGCTGCCCACTTCCCCAGACGGTACATCGCTGACAAAGTGGAGAGGGGGCAGAGAGAGGGGGCATTTTCATCTGGTCTGGGCTGGTCTGGTCAGGGTTAGGTGTGTGCAATTGGGTCCAGTACGGAATGAAGAAATAAAAGCAGCAAATTCCATCAACAAAACCGGCGAGGCCATCAAAAAGCCATCGAAACCACGCGATGGGAAATCGATGCGGCTCAACCATTCGCAGATGCATGTGATGGGGAGCCATCCCTTTTCATTGGCGCAGCTTGCCTCCGAGAAAAGCGTGGTGGTGTGCCTGTCGAGCGTCGCAGCTAGGGGAGGCTTGTTTTCAGTAGTTCCGACCACTTTTATCAACTAACTAGTTATTAACTTGATTGCTGCTGCAGCTGTGCGGCACACGCA